>NC_133970.1:12087753-12760733 GCF_031877795.1 Strix aluco
TGCACCCTAACAGCGAGGGCTTGTGCACTCAAAAAAGAGGGTTTGTACCCTAAACAGGAGGGTTTTGTAGAGTAAAACGCAGGCTTTCAACCCTAGACTCCAAGCTTTGGGGCTCTTAACCAAATCTTTGGGACCTAACATTCAGACATCGTGCCCCTATAGGAAGGCGTTTGGAGCATGAAGAGGAGGCATTTCCAGTGAAATGATTTGCAGCATAAAAATGAGCGTTTGGGCCCTAAAAATGAGGGTTTGCGCAATAAACGTGAGGGTTTGGATTATAAAACGAGGAATTCAACCACAGAATCAAAGCTTTGGACTCTAAAAAGGAAGCTTTGGGACCCCAAAACAAGGCTTTGTGCCCTAAATGAGATGTCTGGAACATAAAAGTGAGGGATTTTACAGCAAAAAGGACGTATTGACCCCTAAAAAGGAGATTCGCGGCCAAAAAATGAGGCGTTGCGCCCTAGAAAAATGAGGGCTTGTACCTTCTAAATGACGCTTTGAAGCAGAACAGGGGAGCTTTCAACCCTGGAACCAACGTTCCGGACTCTAAAAGGAAGCTTTGGGAGCTAAAACGGAGACTTTGTGCCCTTAATGTAGTGTTTGGAGCAATAGGAAAGTGGGATTTCAGAATTAAAAGTCGGATTTGAAGCCTAAAGACGGTCGAGTTTGGAGCGATAAAGATGTGGATTTGAACCCTGGGCTCGAAGCTTGAGGATCTTAACAGGAGTGTTTCCACCCTAAACAGCGACGGGCTTGTGCACCAAAAAGGAGGGTTTTGTGCCGTAAACAGGAGGTTTGTAGAAGTAAAAAGCAGGGTTTCAACCCTAGACTCCAAGCTTTGGGCTCTTAGACCAAATCTTTGGGACCTAACATTGAGAGCTCGTGCCCTAAAGGAGGCGTTTGGAGCATTAAAAAGGAGGCATTTTCCAGTGAAATGATTTACAGCATAAAAATGAGCGTTTGGGCCCTAAAAATGAGGGTTTGTATAGCAATAAACGTGAGGGTTTGGATTATAAAACGAGGAATTCAACCACAGAATCAAAGCTTTGGACTCTGAAGAGGAAGCTTTGGGACTCACAAAACAAGCCTTTGTGCCCTAAAAGAGATGTCCGGAACATAAAAGTGAGGGATTTTACAGTAAAAAGGACGTATTGACCCTAAAAAGGAGGATTCGCGGCCAAAAAATGAGGCGTTGCGCCCTAAAAATGAGGGCTTTGTACCTTCTAAATGACGCTTGAAAGCAGAACAGGAGGCTTTTCAACCCTGGAACCAACGTTCCGGACTCTAAAAAGGAAGCGTTGTGACCTAAAATGGAGACTTTGTGCCCTTAATGTAGTGTTTTGGAGCATAGGAAAAGTGGGATTTCAGAATTAAAAGTCAGATTTGAAGCCCTAAAGACGGTCGTTTGGAGCATAAAGATGTGGATTTCAACCCTGGACTCGAAGCTTGGAATCTTAACAGGAGTGTTTCCACCCTAACAGCGAGGGTTAGTGCCCAAAAAAGAGAGGGTTTGTGCCCTAAACAGGAGGGTTTGTAGAGTAACAAAGCAGCGCTTTCAACCCTAGACTCACAGCTTTGGACTCTAACCAAATCTTTGGGACCTAACATTCAAGACATCGTGCCCTAAAGGAGGCGTTTGGAGCATAAAAAGGAAGGCATTTCCAGTGAAATGATTTGCAGCATAAAAATGAGCGTTTGGGCCCTAAAAATGAGGGTTTGCGCAATAAACGTGAGGGTTTGGATTATAAAACGAGGAATTCAACACAGAATCAAAGCTTTGGACTCTAAAAGGAAGCTTTGGGACCCCAAAACAAGGACTTTGTGCCCCTAAAAGAGATGTCTGGAACATAAAAAGTGAGGGATTTTACAGCAAAAAGGACGTATTGACCCCTAAAAAGGAGGATTCGCGGCCAAAAAATGAGGCGTTGCGCCCTAAAATGAGGGCTTGTACCTTCTAAATGACGCTTTGAAGCAGAACAGGGAGGCTTTCAACCCTGGAACCAACGTTCCGGACTCTAAAAAGGAAGCTTTGGGAGCTAAAACGGAGACTTTGTGCCCTTAATGTAGTGTTTGGAGCGTAAAAAGTGGGATTTCAGAATTAAAAGTAGGATTTGAAGCCTAAAGAGTCGGTCGTCTTGGAGCATAAAGATGTGGATTTCAACCCTGGACTCGAAGCTTGGGAATCTTAACGTGAGTGTTTGCACCCTAACAGCGAGGGCTTGTGCACCAAAAAGGAGGGTTTGTACCCTAAACAGGAGGGTTTGTAGAGTAAAAAAGCAGGCTTTTGAACCCTAGACTCCAAGCTTTGGCGCTCTTAACCAAATCTTTGGGAACCTAACATTCAGACATCGTGCCCTAAAGGAGGCGTTTGGAGCATAAAAAGGAGGCATTTTTCCAGTGAAATGATTTGCAGCATAAAAATGAGCGTTTTGGGCCCTAAAATGAGGGTTTGTGCAATAAACGTGAGGGTTTGGATTATGAAACGAGGAATTCAATCACAGAATCAAAGCTTTGGACTCTGAAGAGGAAGCTTTGGGGACCACAAAACAAGGCTTTGTGCCCTAAATGAGATGTCCGGAACATAGAAGTGAGGGATTTTACAGCAAAAAGGACGTATTGACCCCTAAAAAGGAGGATTCGCGGCCAAAAAATGAGGCGTTGCGCCCTAAAAATGAGGGCTTGTACCTTCTAAATGACGCTTTGAAGCAGAACAGGGAGGCTTTCAACCCTGGAACCAACGTTCCGGACTCTAAAAAGGAAGCGTTGTGACCTAAAATGGAGACTTTGTGCCCTTAATGTAGCGTTTGGAGCGTAAAAAAGTGGGATTTTCAGAATTAAAAGTCGGATTTGAAGCCTAAAGACGGTCGTTTGGAGCATAAAGATGTGGATTTCAACCTGGACTCGAAGCTTGGGAATCTTAACGTGAGTGTTTGCACCCTAACAGCGAGGGCTTGTGCACCAAAAAGGAGGGTTGGTACCCTAAACAGGAGGGTTTGTAGAGTAAAAAGCAGGCTTTCAACCCTAGACTCCAAGCTTTGGGCTCTTAACCAAATCTTTGGGACCTAACATTCAGACATCGTGCCCTAAAGGAGGCGTTTGGAGCATAAAAAGGAGGCATTTTCCAGTGAAATGATTTGCAGCATAAAAATGAGCGTTTGGGCCCTAAAAATGAGGGTTTGTGCAATAAACGTGAGGGTTTGGATTATAAAACGAGGAATTCAACCACAGAATCAAAGCTTTGGACTCTGAAGAGGAAGCTTTGGGACCACAAAACAAGGCTTTGTGCCCTAAATGAGATGTCCGGAACATAGAAGTGAGGGATTTTACAGCAAAAAGGACGTATTGACCCCTAAAAAGGAGGATTCGCGGCCAAAAAATGAGGCGTTGCGCCCTAAAAATGAGGGCTTGTACCTTCTAAATGACGCTTTGAAGCAGAACAGGGAGGCTTTCAACCCTGGAACCAACGTTCCGGACTCTAAAAAGGAAGCGTTGTGACCTAAAATGGAGACTTTGTGCCCTTAATGTAGCGTTTGGAGCGTAAAAAAGTGGGATTTCAGAATTAAAAGTCGGATTTGAAGCCTAAAGACGGTCGTTTGGAGCATAAAGATGTGGATTTCAACCCTGGACTCGAAGCTTGGGAATCTTAACGTGAGTGTTTGCACCCTAACAGCGAGGGCTTGTGCACCAAAAAGGAGGGTTTGTACCCTAAACAGGAGGGTTTGTAGAGTAAAAAGCAGGCTTTCAACCCTAGACTCCAAGCTTTGGGCTCTTAACCAAATCTTTGGGACCTAACATTCAGACATCGTGCCCTAAAGGAGGCGTTTGGAGCATAAAAAGGAGGCATTTTCCAGTGAAATGATTTGCAGCATAAAAATGAGCGTTTGGGCCCTAAAAATGAGGGTTTGTGCAATAAACGTGAGGGTTTGGATTATAAAACGAGGAATTCAACCACAGAATCAAAGCTTTGGACTCTGAAGAGGAAGCTTTGGGACCACAAAACAAGGCTTTGTGCCCTAAATGAGATGTCCGGAACATAAAAGTGAGGGATTTTACAGCAAAAAGGACGTATTGACCCCTAAAAAGGAGGATTCGCGGCCAAAAAATGAGGCGTTGCGCCCTAAAAATGAGGGCTTGTACCTTCTAAATGACGCTTTGAAGCAGAACAGGGAGGCTTTCAACCCTGGAACCAACGTTCCGGACTCTAAAAAGGAAGCGTTGTGACCTAAAATGGAGACTTTGTGCCCTTAATGTAGCGTTTGGAGCGTAAAAAAGTGGGATTTCAGAATTAAAAGTTGGATTTGAAGCCTAAAGACGGTCGTTTGGAGCATAAAGATGTGGATTTCAACCCTGGACTCGAAGCTTGGGAATCTTAACGTGAGTGTTTGCACCCTAACAGCGAGGGCTTGTGCACCAAAAAGGAGGGTTTGTACCCTAAACAGGAGGGTTTGTAGAGTAAAAAGCAGGCTTTCAACCCTAGACTCCAAGCTTTGGGCTCTTAACCAAATCTTTGGGACCTAACATTCAGACATCGTGCCCTAAAGGAGGCGTTTGGAGCATAAAAAGGAGGCATTTTCCAGTGAAATGATTTGCAGCATAAAAATGAGCGTTTGGGCCCTAAAAATGAGGGTTTGTGCAATAAACGTGAGGGTTTGGATTATAAAACGAGGAATTCAACCACAGAATCAAAGCTTTGGACTCTGAAGAGGAAGCTTTGGGACCACAAAACAAGGCTTTGTGCCCTAAATGAGATGTCCGGAACATAGAAGTGAGGGATTTTACAGCAAAAAGGACGTACTGACCCCTAAAAAGGAGGATTCGCGGCCAAAAAATGAGGCGTTGCGCCCTAAAAATGAGGGCTTGTACCTTCTAAATGACGCTTTGAAGCAGAACAGGGAGGCTTTCAACCCTGGAACCAACGTTCCGGACTCTAAAAAGGAAGCGTTGTGACCTAAAATGGAGACTTTGTGCCCTTAATGTAGCGTTTGGAGCGTAAAAAAGTGGGATTTCAGAATTAAAAGTTGGATTTGAAGCCTAAAGACGGTCGTTTGGAGCATAAAGATGTGGATTTCAACCCTGGACTCGAAGCTTGGGAATCTTAACGTGAGTGTTTGCACCCTAACAGCGAGGGCTTGTGCACCAAAAAGGAGGGTTTGTACCCTAAACAGGAGGGTTTGTAGAGTAAAAAGCAGGCTTTGAACCCTAGACTCCAAGCTTTGGGCTCTTAACCAAATCTTTGGGACCTAACATTCAGACATCGTGCCCTAAAGGAGGCGTTTGGAGCATAAAAAGGAGGCATTTTCCAGTGAAATGATTTGCAGCATAAAAATGAGCGTTTGGGCCCTAAAAATGAGGGTTTGTGCAATAAACGTGAGGGTTTGGATTATAAAACGAGGAATTCAACCACAGAATCAAAGCTTTGGACTCTGAAGAGGAAGCTTTGGGACCACAAAACAAGGCTTTGTGCCCTAAATGAGATGTCCGGAACATAGAAGTGAGGGATTTTACAGCAAAAAGGACGTATTGACCCCTAAAAAGGAGGATTCGCGGCCAAAAAATGAGGCGTTGCGCCCTAAAAATGAGGGCTTGTACCTTCTAAATGACGCTTTGAAGCAGAACAGGGAGGCTTTCAACCCTGGAACCAACGTTCCGGACTCTAAAAAGGAAGCGTTGTGACCTAAAATGGAGACTTTGTGCCCTTAATGTAGCGTTTGGAGCGTAAAAAAGTGGGATTTCAGAATTAAAAGTCGGATTTGAAGCCTAAAGACGGTCGTTTGGAGCATAAAGATGTGGATTTCAACCCTGGACTCGAAGCTTGGGAATCTTAACGTGAGTGTTTGCACCCTAACAGCGAGGGCTTGTGCACCAAAAAGGAGGGTTTGTACCCTAAACAGGAGGGTTTGTAGAGTAAAAAGCAGGCTTTGAACCCTAGACTCAAAGCTTTGGGCTCTTAACCAAATCTTTGGGACCTAACATTCAGACATCGTGCCCTAAAGGAGGCGTTTGGAGCATAAAAAGGAGGCATTTTCCAGTGAAATGATTTGCAGCATAAAAATGAGCGTTTGGGCCCTAAAAATGAGGGTTTGTGCAATAAACGTGAGGGTTTGGATTATAAAACGAGGAATTCAACCACAGAATCAAAGCTTTGGACTCTGAAGAGGAAGCTTTGGGACCACAAAACAAGGCTTTGTGCCCTAAAAGAGATGTCCGGAACATAAAAGTGAGGGATTTTACAGCAAAAAGGACGTATTGACCCCTAAAAAGGAGGATTCGCGGCCAAAAAATGAGGCGTTGCGCCCTAAAAATGAGGGCTTGTACCTTCTAAATGACGCTTTGAAGCAGAACAGGGAGGCTTTCAACCCTGGAACCAACGTTCCGGACTCTAAAAAGGAAGCGTTGTGACCTAAAATGGAGACTTTGTGCCCTTAATGTAGCGTTTGGAGCGTAAAAAAGTGGGATTTCAGAATTAAAAGTCGGATTTGAAGCCTAAAGACGGTCGTTTGGAGCATAAAGATGTGGATTTCAACCCTGGACTCGAAGCTTGGGAATCTTAACGTGAGTGTTTGCACCCTAACAGCGAGGGCTTGTGCACCAAAAAGGAGGGTTTGTACCCTAAACAGGAGGGTTTGTAGAGTAAAAAGCAGGCTTTGAACCCTAGACTCCAAGCTTTGGGCTCTTAACCAAATCTTTGGGACCTAACATTCAGACATCGTGCCCTAAAGGAGGCGTTTGGAGCATAAAAAGGAGGCATTTTCCAGTGAAATGATTTGCAGCATAAAAATGAGCGTTTGGGCCCTAAAAATGAGGGTTTGTGCAATAAACGTGAGGGTTTGGATTATAAAACGAGGAATTCAACCACAGAATCAAAGCTTTGGACTCTGAAGAGGAAGCTTTGGGACCACAAAACAAGGCTTTGTGCCCTAAATGAGATGTCCGGAACATAGAAGTGAGGGATTTTACAGCAAAAAGGACGTACTGACCCCTAAAAAGGAGGATTCGCGGCCAAAAAATGAGGCGTTGCGCCCTAAAAATGAGGGCTTGTACCTTCTAAATGACGCTTTGAAGCAGAACAGGGAGGCTTTCAACCCTGGAACCAACGTTCCGGACTCTAAAAAGGAAGCGTTGTGACCTAAAATGGAGACTTTGTGCCCTTAATGTAGCGTTTGGACCGTAAAAAAGTGGGATTTCAGAATTAAAAGTCGGATTTGAAGCCTAAAGACGGTCGTTTGGAGCATAAAGATGTGGATTTCAACCCTGGACTCGAAGCTTGGGAATCTTAACGTGAGTGTTTGCACCCTAACAGCGAGGGCTTGTGCACCAAAAAAGAGGGTTTGTACCCTAAACAGGAGGGTTTGTAGAGTAAAAAGCAGGCTTTCAACCCTAGACTCCAAGCTTTGGGCTCTTAACCAAATCTTTGGGACCTAACATTCAGACATCGTGCCCTAAAGGAGGCGTTTGGAGCATAAAAAGGAGGCATTTTCCAGTGAAATGATTTGCAGCATAAAAATGAGCGTTTGGGCCCTAAAAATGAGGGTTTGTGCAATAAACGTGAGGGTTTGGATTATAAAACGAGGAATTCAACCACAGAATCAAAGCTTTGGACTCTGAAGAGGAAGCTTTGGGACCACAAAACAAGGCTTTGTGCCCTAAAAGAGATGTCCGGAACATAAAAGTGAGGGATTTTACAGCAAAAAGGACGTATTGACCCCTAAAAAGGAGGATTCGCGGCCAAAAAATGAAGCGTTGCGCCCTAAAAATGAGGGCTTGTACCTTCTAAATGACGCTTTGAAGCAGAACAGGGAGGCTTTCAACCCTGGAACCAACGTTCCGGACTCTAAAAAGGAAGCGTTGTGACCTAAAATGGAGACTTTGTGCCCTTAATGTAGCGTTTGGAGCGTAAAAAAGTGGGATTTCAGAATTAAAAGTCGGATTTGAAGCCTAAAGACGGTCGTTTGGAGCATAAAGATGTGGATTTCAACCCTGGACTCGAAGCTTGGGAATCTTAACGTGAGTGTTTGCACCCTAACAGCGAGGGCTTGTGCACCAAAAAGGAGGGTTTGTACCCTAAACAGGAGGGTTTGTAGAGTAAAAAGCAGGCTTTCAACCCTAGACTCCAAGCTTTGGGCTCTTAACCAAATCTTTGGGACCTAACATTCAGACATCGTGCCCTAAAGGAGGCGTTTGGAGCATAAAAAGGAGGCATTTTCCAGTGAAATGATTTGCAGCATAAAAATGAGCGTTTGGGCCCTAAAAATGAGGGTTTGTGCAATAAACGTGAGGGTTTGGATTATAAAACGAGGAATTCAACCACAGAATCAAAGCTTTGGACTCTGAAGAGGAAGCTTTGGGACCACAAAACAAGGCTTTGTGCCCTAAAAGAGATGTCCGGAACATAAAAGTGAGGGATTTTACAGCAAAAAGGACGTATTGACCCCTAAAAAGGAGGATTCGCGGCCAAAAAATGAGGCGTTGCGCCCTAAAAATGAGGGCTTGTACCTTCTAAATGACGCTTTGAAGCAGAACAGGGAGGCTTTCAACCCTGGAACCAACGTTCCGGACTCTAAAAAGGAAGCGTTGTGACCTAAAATGGAGACTTTGTGCCCTTAATGTAGCGTTTGGAGCGTAAAAAAGTGGGATTTCAGAATTAAAAGTCGGATTTGAAGCCTAAAGACGGTCGTTTGGAGCATAAAGATGTGGATTTCAACCCTGGACTCGAAGCTTGGGAATCTTAACGTGAGTGTTTGCACCCTAACAGCGAGGGCTTGTGCACCAAAAAGGAGGGTTTGTACCCTAAACAGGAGGGTTTGTAGAGTAAAAAGCAGGCTTTCAACCCTAGACTCCAAGCTTTGGGCTCTTAACCAAATCTTTGGGACCTAACATTCAGACATCGTGCCCTAAAGGAGGCGTTTGGAGCATAAAAAGGAGGCATTTTCCAGTGAAATGATTTGCAGCATAAAAATGAGCGTTTGGGCCCTAAAAATGAGGGTTTGTGCAATAAACGTGAGGGTTTGGATTATAAAACGAGGAATTCAACCACAGAATCAAAGCTTTGGACTCTGAAGAGGAAGCTTTGGGACCACAAAACAAGGCTTTGTGCCCTAAAAGAGATGTCCGGAACATAAAAGTGAGGGATTTTACAGCAAAAAGGACGTATTGACCCCTAAAAAGGAGGATTCGCGGCCAAAAAATGAGGCGTTGCGCCCTAAAAATGAGGGCTTGTACCTTCTAAATGACGCTTTGAAGCAGAACAGGGAGGCTTTCAACCCTGGAACCAACGTTCCGGACTCTAAAAAGGAAGCGTTGTGACCTAAAATGGAGACTTTGTGCCCTTAATGTAGCGTTTGGAGCGTAAAAAAGTGGGATTTCAGAATTAAAAGTCGGATTTGAAGCCTAAAGACGGTCGTTTGGAGCATAAAGATGTGGATTTCAACCCTGGACTCGAAGCTTGGGAATCTTAACGTGAGTGTTTGCACCCTAACAGCGAGGGCTTGTGCACCAAAAAGGAGGGTTTGTACCCTAAACAGGAGGGTTTGTAGAGTAAAAAGCAGGCTTTGAACCCTAGACTCAAAGCTTTGGGCTCTTAACCAAATCTTTGGGACCTAACATTCAGACATCGTGCCCTAAAGGAGGCGTTTGGAGCATAAAAAGGAGGCATTTTCCAGTGAAATGATTTGCAGCATAAAAATGAGCGTTTGGGCCCTAAAAATGAGGGTTTGTGCAATAAACGTGAGGGTTTGGATTATAAAACGAGGAATTCAACCACAGAATCAAAGCTTTGGACTCTGAAGAGGAAGCTTTGGGACCACAAAACAAGGCTTTGTGCCCTAAAAGAGATGTCCGGAACATAAAAGTGAGGGATTTTACAGCAAAAAGGACGTATTGACCCCTAAAAAGGAGGATTCGCGGCCAAAAAATGAGGCGTTGCGCCCTAAAAATGAGGGCTTGTACCTTCTAAATGACGCTTTGAAGCAGAACAGGGAGGCTTTCAACCCTGGAACCAACGTTCCGGACTCTAAAAAGGAAGCGTTGTGACCTAAAATGGAGACTTTGTGCCCTTAATGTAGCGTTTGGAGCGTAAAAAAGTGGGATTTCAGAATTAAAAGTCGGATTTGAAGCCTAAAGACGGTCGTTTGGAGCATAAAGATGTGGATTTCAACCCTGGACTCGAAGCTTGGGAATCTTAACGTGAGTGTTTGCACCCTAACAGCGAGGGCTTGTGCACCAAAAAGGAGGGTTTGTACCCTAAACAGGAGGGTTTGTAGAGTAAAAAGCAGGCTTTCAACCCTAGACTCCAAGCTTTGGGCTCTTAACCAAATCTTTGGGACCTAACATTCAGACATCGTGCCCTAAAGGAGGCGTTTGGAGCATAAAAAGGAGGCATTTTCCAGTGAAATGATTTGCAGCATAAAAATGAGCGTTTGGGCCCTAAAAATGAGGGTTTGTGCAATAAACGTGAGGGTTTGGATTATAAAACGAGGAATTCAACCACAGAATCAAAGCTTTGGACTCTGAAGAGGAAGCTTTGGGACCACAAAACAAGGCTTTGTGCCCTAAAAGAGATGTCCGGAACATAAAAGTGAGGGATTTTACAGCAAAAAGGACGTATTGACCCCTAAAAAGGAGGATTCGCGGCCAAAAAATGAGGCGTTGCGCCCTAAAAATGAGGGCTTGTACCTTCTAAATGACGCTTTGAAGCAGAACAGGGAGGCTTTCAACCCTGGAACCAACGTTCCGGACTCTAAAAAGGAAGCGTTGTGACCTAAAATGGAGACTTTGTGCCCTTAATGTAGCGTTTGGAGCGTAAAAAAGTGGGATTTCAGAATTAAAAGTCGGATTTGAAGCCTAAAGACGGTCGTTTGGAGCATAAAGATGTGGATTTCAACCCTGGACTCGAAGCTTGGGAATCTTAACGTGAGTGTTTGCACCCTAACAGCGAGGGCTTGTGCACCAAAAAGGAGGGTTTGTACCCTAAACAGGAGGGTTTGTAGAGTAAAAAGCAGGCTTTGAACCCTAGACTCAAAGCTTTGGGCTCTTAACCAAATCTTTGGGACCTAACATTCAGACATCGTGCCCTAAAGGAGGCGTTTGGAGCATAAAAAGGAGGCATTTTCCAGTGAAATGATTTGCAGCATAAAAATGAGCGTTTGGGCCCTAAAAATGAGGGTTTGTGCAATAAACGTGAGGGTTTGGATTATAAAACGAGGAATTCAACCACAGAATCAAAGCTTTGGACTCTGAAGAGGAAGCTTTGGGACCACAAAACAAGGCTTTGTGCCCTAAAAGAGATGTCCGGAACATAAAAGTGAGGGATTTTACAGCAAAAAGGACGTATTGACCCCTAAAAAGGAGGATTCGCGGCCAAAAAATGAGGCGTTGCGCCCTAAAAATGAGGGCTTGTACCTTCTAAATGACGCTTTGAAGCAGAACAGGGAGGCTTTCAACCCTGGAACCAACGTTCCGGACTCTAAAAAGGAAGCGTTGTGACCTAAAATGGAGACTTTGTGCCCTTAATGTAGCGTTTGGAGCGTAAAAAAGTGGGATTTCAGAATTAAAAGTCGGATTTGAAGCCTAAAGACGGTCGTTTGGAGCATAAAGATGTGGATTTCAACCCTGGACTCGAAGCTTGGGAATCTTAACGTGAGTGTTTGCACCCTAACAGCGAGGGCTTGTGCACCAAAAAGGAGGGTTTGTAGCCTAAACAGGAGGGTTTGTAGAGTAAAAAGCAGGCTTTCAACCCTAGACTCCAAGCTTTGGGCTCTTAACCAAATCTTTGGGACCTAACATTCAGACATCGTGCCCTAAAGGAGGCGTTTGGAGCATAAAAAGGAGGCATTTTCCAGTGAAATGATTTGCAGCATAAAAATGAGCGTTTGGGCCCTAAAAATGAGGGTTTGTGCAATAAACGTGAGGGTTTGGATTATAAAACGAGGAATTCAACCACAGAATCAAAGCTTTGGACTCTGAAGAGGAAGCTTTGGGACCACAAAACAAGGCTTTGTGCCCTAAATGAGATGTCCGGAACATAGAAGTGAGGGATTTTACAGCAAAAAGGACGTACTGACCCCTAAAAAGGAGGATTCGCGGCCAAAAAATGAGGCGTTGCGCCCTAAAAATGAGGGCTTGTACCTTCTAAATGACGCTTTGAAGCAGAACAGGGAGGCTTTCAACCCTGGAACCAACGTTCCGGACTCTAAAAAGGAAGCGTTGTGACCTAAAATGGAGACTTTGTGCCCTTAATGTAGCGTTTGGAGCGTAAAAAAGTGGGATTTCAGAATTAAAAGTTGGATTTGAAGCCTAAAGACGGTCGTTTGGAGCATAAAGATGTGGATTTCAACCCTGGACTCGAAGCTTGGGAATCTTAACGTGAGTGTTTGCACCCTAACAGCGAGGGCTTGTGCACCAAAAAGGAGGGTTTGTACCCTAAACAGGAGGGTTTGTAGAGTAAAAAGCAGGCTTTGAACCCTAGACTCCAAGCTTTGGGCTCTTAACCAAATCTTTGGGACCTAACATTCAGACATCGTGCCCTAAAGGAGGCGTTTGGAGCATAAAAAGGAGGCATTTTCCAGTGAAATGATTTGCAGCATAAAAATGAGCGTTTGGGCCCTAAAAATGAGGGTTTGTGCAATAAACGTGAGGGTTTGGATTATAAAACGAGGAATTCAACCACAGAATCAAAGCTTTGGACTCTGAAGAGGAAGCTTTGGGACCACAAAACAAGGCTTTGTGCCCTAAATGAGATGTCCGGAACATAGAAGTGAGGGATTTTACAGCAAAAAGGACGTATTGACCCCTAAAAAGGAGGATTCGCGGCCAAAAAATGAGGCGTTGCGCCCTAAAAATGAGGGCTTGTACCTTCTAAATGACGCTTTGAAGCAGAACAGGGAGGCTTTCAACCCTGGAACCAACGTTCCGGACTCTAAAAAGGAAGCGTTGTGACCTAAAATGGAGACTTTGTGCCCTTAATGTAGCGTTTGGAGCGTAAAAAAGTGGGATTTCAGAATTAAAAGTCGGATTTGAAGCCTAAAGACGGTCGTTTGGAGCATAAAGATGTGGATTTCAACCCTGGACTCGAAGCTTGGGAATCTTAACGTGAGTGTTTGCACCCTAACAGCGAGGGCTTGTGCACCAAAAAGGAGGGTTTGTACCCTAAACAGGAGGGTTTGTAGAGTAAAAAGCAGGCTTTGAACCCTAGACTCAAAGCTTTGGGCTCTTAACCAAATCTTTGGGACCTAACATTCAGACATCGTGCCCTAAAGGAGGCGTTTGGAGCATAAAAAGGAGGCATTTTCCAGTGAAATGATTTGCAGCATAAAAATGAGCGTTTGGGCCCTAAAAATGAGGGTTTGTGCAATAAACGTGAGGGTTTGGATTATAAAACGAGGAATTCAACCACAGAATCAAAGCTTTGGACTCTGAAGAGGAAGCTTTGGGACCACAAAACAAGGCTTTGTGCCCTAAAAGAGATGTCCGGAACATAAAAGTGAGGGATTTTACAGCAAAAAGGACGTATTGACCCCTAAAAAGGAGGATTCGCGGCCAAAAAATGAGGCGTTGCGCCCTAAAAATGAGGGCTTGTACCTTCTAAATGACGCTTTGAAGCAGAACAGGGAGGCTTTCAACCCTGGAACCAACGTTCCGGACTCTAAAAAGGAAGCGTTGTGACCTAAAATGGAGACTTTGTGCCCTTAATGTAGCGTTTGGAGCGTAAAAAAGTGGGATTTCAGAATTAAAAGTCGGATTTGAAGCCTAAAGACGGTCGTTTGGAGCATAAAGATGTGGATTTCAACCCTGGACTCGAAGCTTGGGAATCTTAACGTGAGTGTTTGCACCCTAACAGCGAGGGCTTGTGCACCAAAAAGGAGGGTTTGTAGCCTAAACAGGAGGGTTTGTAGAGTAAAAAGCAGGCTTTCAACCCTAGACTCCAAGCTTTGGGCTCTTAACCAAATCTTTGGGACCTAACATTCAGACATCGTGCCCTAAAGGAGGCGTTTGGAGCATAAAAAGGAGGCATTTTCCAGTGAAATGATTTGCAGCATAAAAATGAGCGTTTGGGCCCTAAAAATGAGGGTTTGTGCAATAAACGTGAGGGTTTGGATTATAAAACGAGGAATTCAACCACAGAATCAAAGCTTTGGACTCTGAAGAGGAAGCTTTGGGACCACAAAACAAGGCTTTGTGCCCTAAATGAGATGTCCGGAACATAGAAGTGAGGGATTTTACAGCAAAAAGGACGTACTGACCCCTAAAAAGGAGGATTCGCGGCCAAAAAATGAGGCGTTGCGCCCTAAAAATGAGGGCTTGTACCTTCTAAATGACGCTTTGAAGCAGAACAGGGAGGCTTTCAACCCTGGAACCAACGTTCCGGACTCTAAAAAGGAAGCGTTGTGACCTAAAATGGAGACTTTGTGCCCTTAATGTAGCGTTTGGACCGTAAAAAAGTGGGATTTCAGAATTAAAAGTCGGATTTGAAGCCTAAAGACGGTCGTTTGGAGCATAAAGATGTGGATTTCAACCCTGGACTCGAAGCTTGGGAATCTTAACGTGAGTGTTTGCACCCTAACAGCGAGGGCTTGTGCACCAAAAAAGAGGGTTTGTACCCTAAACAGGAGGGTTTGTAGAGTAAAAAGCAGGCTTTCAACCCTAGACTCCAAGCTTTGGGCTCTTAACCAAATCTTTGGGACCTAACATTCAGACATCGTGCCCTAAAGGAGGCGTTTGGAGCATAAAAAGGAGGCATTTTCCAGTGAAATGATTTGCAGCATAAAAATGAGCGTTTGGGCCCTAAAAATGAGGGTTTGTGCAATAAACGTGAGGGTTTGGATTATAAAACGAGGAATTCAACCACAGAATCAAAGCTTTGGACTCTGAAGAGGAAGCTTTGGGACCACAAAACAAGGCTTTGTGCCCTAAAAGAGATGTCCGGAACATAAAAGTGAGGGATTTTACAGCAAAAAGGACGTATTGACCCCTAAAAAGGAGGATTCGCGGCCAAAAAATGAAGCGTTGCGCCCTAAAAATGAGGGCTTGTACCTTCTAAATGACGCTTTGAAGCAGAACAGGGAGGCTTTCAACCCTGGAACCAACGTTCCGGACTCTAAAAAGGAAGCGTTGTGACCTAAAATGGAGACTTTGTGCCCTTAATGTAGCGTTTGGAGCGTAAAAAAGTGGGATTTCAGAATTAAAAGTCGGATTTGAAGCCTAAAGACGGTCGTTTGGAGCATAAAGATGTGGATTTCAACCCTGGACTCGAAGCTTGGGAATCTTAACGTGAGTGTTTGCACCCTAACAGCGAGGGCTTGTGCACCAAAAAGGAGGGTTTGTACCCTAAACAGGAGGGTTTGTAGAGTAAAAAGCAGGCTTTCAACCCTAGACTCCAAGCTTTGGGCTCTTAACCAAATCTTTGGGACCTAACATTCAGACATCGTGCCCTAAAGGAGGCGTTTGGAGCATAAAAAGGAGGCATTTTCCAGTGAAATGATTTGCAGCATAAAAATGAGCGTTTGGGCCCTAAAAATGAGGGTTTGTGCAATAAACGTGAGGGTTTGGATTATAAAACGAGGAATTCAACCACAGAATCAAAGCTTTGGACTCTGAAGAGGAAGCTTTGGGACCACAAAACAAGGCTTTGTGCCCTAAATGAGATGTCCGGAACATAGAAGTGAGGGATTTTACAGCAAAAAGGACGTACTGACCCCTAAAAAGGAGGATTCGCGGCCAAAAAATGAGGCGTTGCGCCCTAAAAATGAGGGCTTGTACCTTCTAAATGACGCTTTGAAGCAGAACAGGGAGGCTTTCAACCCTGGAACCAACGTTCCGGACTCTAAAAAGGAAGCGTTGTGACCTAAAATGGAGACTTTGTGCCCTTAATGTAGCGTTTGGAGCGTAAAAAAGTGGGATTTCAGAATTAAAAGTCGGATTTGAAGCCTAAAGACGGTCGTTTGGAGCATAAAGATGTGGATTTCAACCCTGGACTCGAAGCTTGGGAATCTTAACGTGAGTGTTTGCACCCTAACAGCGAGGGCTTGTGCACCAAAAAGGAGGGTTTGTAGCCTAAACAGGAGGGTTTGTAGAGTAAAAAGCAGGCTTTCAACCCTAGACTCCAAGCTTTGGGCTCTTAACCAAATCTTTGGGACCTAACATTCAGACATCGTGCCCTAAAGGAGGCGTTTGGAGCATAAAAAGGAGGCATTTTCCAGTGAAATGATTTGCAGCATAAAAATGAGCGTTTGGGCCCTAAAAATGAGGGTTTGTGCAATAAACGTGAGGGTTTGGATTATAAAACGAGGAATTCAACCACAGAATCAAAGCTTTGGACTCTGAAGAGGAAGCTTTGGGACCACAAAACAAGGCTTTGTGCCCTAAATGAGATGTCCGGAACATAGAAGTGAGGGATTTTACAGCAAAAAGGACGTACTGACCCCTAAAAAGGAGGATTCGCGGCCAAAAAATGAGGCGTTGCGCCCTAAAAATGAGGGCTTGTACCTTCTAAATGACGCTTTGAAGCAGAACAGGGAGGCTTTCAACCCTGGAACCAACGTTCCGGACTCTAAAAAGGAAGCGTTGTGACCTAAAATGGAGACTTTGTGCCCTTAATGTAGCGTTTGGAGCGTAAAAAAGTGGGATTTCAGAATTAAAAGTCGGATTTGAAGCCTAAAGACGGTCGTTTGGAGCATAAAGATGTGGATTTCAACCCTGGACTCGAAGCTTGGGAATCTTAACGTGAGTGTTTGCACCCTAACAGCGAGGGCTTGTGCACCAAAAAAGAGGGTTTGTACCCTAAACAGGAGGGTTTGTAGAGTAAAAAGCAGGCTTTCAACCCTAGACTCCAAGCTTTGGGCTCTTAACCAAATCTTTGGGACCTAACATTCAGACATCGTGCCCTAAAGGAGGCGTTTGGAGCATAAAAAGGAGGCATTTTCCAGTGAAATGATTTGCAGCATAAAAATGAGCGTTTGGGCCCTAAAAATGAGGGTTTGTGCAATAAACGTGAGGGTTTGGATTATAAAACGAGGAATTCAACCACAGAATCAAAGCTTTGGACTCTGAAGAGGAAGCTTTGGGACCACAAAACAAGGCTTTGTGCCCTAAATGAGATGTCCGGAACATAAAAGTGAGGGATTTTACAGCAAAAAGGACGTATTGACCCCTAAAAAGGAGGATTCGCGGCCAAAAAATGAGGCGTTGCGCCCTAAAAATGAGGGCTTGTACCTTCTAAATGACGCTTTGAAGCAGAACAGGGAGGCTTTCAACCCTGGAACCAACGTTCCGGACTCTAAAAAGGAAGCGTTGTGACCTAAAATGGAGACTTTGTGCCCTTAATGTAGCGTTTGGAGCGTAAAAAAGTGGGATTTCAGAATTAAAAGTCGGATTTGAAGCCTAAAGACGGTCGTTTGGAGCATAAAGATGTGGATTTCAACCCTGGACTCGAAGCTTGGGAATCTTAACGTGAGTGTTTGCACCCTAACAGCGAGGGCTTGTGCACCAAAAAGGAGGGTTTGTAGCCTAAACAGGAGGGTTTGTAGAGTAAAAAGCAGGCTTTCAACCCTAGACTCCAAGCTTTGGGCTCTTAACCAAATCTTTGGGACCTAACATTCAGACATCGTGCCCTAAAGGAGGCGTTTGGAGCATAAAAAGGAGGCATTTTCCAGTGAAATGATTTGCAGCATAAAAATGAGCGTTTGGGCCCTAAAAATGAGGGTTTGTGCAATAAACGTGAGGGTTTGGATTATAAAACGAGGAATTCAACCACAGAATCAAAGCTTTGGACTCTGAAGAGGAAGCTTTGGGACCACAAAACAAGGCTTTGTGCCCTAAATGAGATGTCCGGAACATAGAAGTGAGGGATTTTACAGCAAAAAGGACGTACTGACCCCTAAAAAGGAGGATTCGCGGCCAAAAAATGAGGCGTTGCGCCCTAAAAATGAGGGCTTGTACCTTCTAAATGACGCTTTGAAGCAGAACAGGGAGGCTTTCAACCCTGGAACCAACGTTCCGGACTCTAAAAAGGAAGCGTTGTGACCTAAAATGGAGACTTTGTGCCCTTAATGTAGCGTTTGGACCGTAAAAAAGTGGGATTTCAGAATTAAAAGTCGGATTTGAAGCCTAAAGACGGTCGTTTGGAGCATAAAGATGTGGATTTCAACCCTGGACTCGAAGCTTGGGAATCTTAACGTGAGTGTTTGCACCCTAACAGCGAGGGCTTGTGCACCAAAAAAGAGGATTTGTACCCTAAACAGGAGGGTTTGTAGAGTAAAAAGCAGGCTTTCAACCCTAGACTCCAAGCTTTGGGCTCTTAACCAAATCTTTGGGACCTAACATTCAGACATCGTGCCCTAAAGGAGGCGTTTGGAGCATAAAAAGGAGGCATTTTCCAGTGAAATGATTTGCAGCATAAAAATGAGCGTTTGGGCCCTAAAAATGAGGGTTTGTGCAATAAACGTGAGGGTTTGGATTATAAAACGAGGAATTCAACCACAGAATCAAAGCTTTGGACTCTGAAGAGGAAGCTTTGGGACCACAAAACAAGGCTTTGTGCCCTAAATGAGATGTCCGGAACATAGAAGTGAGGGATTTTACAGCAAAAAGGACGTACTGACCCCTAAAAAGGAGGATTCGCGGCCAAAAAATGAGGCGTTGCGCCCTAAAAATGAGGGCTTGTACCTTCTAAATGACGCTTTGAAGCAGAACAGGGAGGCTTTCAACCCTGGAACCAACGTTCCGGACTCTAAAAAGGAAGCGTTGTGACCTAAAATGGAGACTTTGTGCCCTTAATGTAGCGTTTGGACCGTAAAAAAGTGGGATTTCAGAATTAAAAGTCGGATTTGAAGCCTAAAGACGGTCGTTTGGAGCATAAAGATGTGGATTTCAACCCTGGACTCGAAGCTTGGGAATCTTAACGTGAGTGTTTGCACCCTAACAGCGAGGGCTTGTGCACCAAAAAAGAGGGTTTGTACCCTAAACAGGAGGGTTTGTAGAGTAAAAAGCAGGCTTTCAACCCTAGACTCCAAGCTTTGGGCTCTTAACCAAATCTTTGGGACCTAACATTCAGACATCGTGCCCTATAGGAGGCGTTTGGAGCATGAAGAGGAGGCATTTTCCAGTGAAATGATTTGCAGCATAAAAATGAGCGTTTGGGCCCTAAAAATGAGGGTTTGCGCAATAAACGTGAGGGTTTGGATTATAAAACGAGGAATTCAACCACAGAATCAAAGCTTTGGACTCTAAAAAGGAAGCTTTGGGACCCCAAAACAAGGCTTTGTGCCCTAAATGAGATGTCTGGAACATAAAAGTGAGGGATTTTACAGCAAAAAGGACGTATTGACCCCTAAAAAGGAGGATTCGCGGCCAAAAAATGAGGCGTTGCGCCCTAAAAATGAGGGCTTGTACCTTCTAAATGACGCTTTGAAGCAGAACAGGGAGGCTTTCAACCCTGGAACCAACGTTCCGGACTCTAAAAAGGAAGCGTTGTGACTTAAAATGGAGACTTTGTGCCCTTAATGTAGCGTTTGGAGCGTAAAAAAGTGGGATTTCAGAATTAAAAGTCGGATTTGAAGCCTAAAGACGGTCGTTTGGAGCATAAAGATGTGGATTTGAACCCTGGGCTCGAAGCTTGGGAATCTTAACAGGAGTGTTTCCACCCTAACAGCGACGGCTTGTGCACCAAAAAGGAGGGTTTGTGCCGTAAACAGGAGGGTTTGTAGAGTAAAAAGCAGGGTTTCAACCCTAGACTCCAAGCTTTGGGCTCTTAACCAAATCTTTGGGACCTAACATTGAGGCTCGTGCCCTAAAGGAGGCGTTTGGAGCATAAAAAGGAGGCATTTTCCAGTGAAATGATTTACAGCATAAAAATGAGCGTTTGGGCCCTAAAAATGAGGGTTTGTACAATAAACGTGAGGGTTTGGATTATAAAACGAGGAATTCAACCACAGAATCAAAGCTTTGGACTCTGAAGAGGAAGCTTTGGGACCACAAAACAAGCCTTTGTGCCCTAAAAGAGATGTCCGGAACATAAAAGTGAGGGATTTTACAGTAAAAAGGACGTATTGACCCCTAAAAAGGAGGATTCGCGGCCAAAAAATGAGGCGTTGCGCCCTAAAAATGAGGGCTTGTACCTTCTAAATGACGCTTTGAAGCAGAACAGGGAGGCTTTCAACCCTGGAACCAACGTTCCGGACTCTAAAAAGGAAGCGTTGTGACCTAAAATGGAGACTTTGTGCCCTTAATGTAGTGTTTGGAGCATAGGAAAGTGGGATTTCAGAATTAAAAGTCAGATTTGAAGCCTAAAGACGGTCGTTTGGAGCATAAAGATGTGGATTTCAACCCTGGACTCGAAGCTTGGGAATCTTAACAGGAGTGTTTCCACCCTAACAGCGAGGGTTAGTGCCCCAAAAAAGAGGGTTTGTGCCCTAAACAGGAGGGTTTGTAGAGTAAAAAGCAGGCTTTCAACCCTAGACTCACAGCTTTGGACTCTTAACCAAATCTTTGGGACCTAACATTCAGACATCGTGCCCTAAAGGAGGCGTTTGGAGCATAAAAAGGAGGCATTTTCCAGTGAAATGATTTGCAGCATAAAAATGAGCGTTTGGGCCCTAAAAATGAGGGTTTGCGCAATAAACGTGAGGGTTTGGATTATAAAACGAGGAATTCAACCACAGAATCAAAGCTTTGGACTCTAAAAAGGAAGCTTTGGGACCCCAAAACAAGGCTTTGTGCCCTAAAAGAGATGTCTGGAACATAAAAGTGAGGGATTTTACAGCAAAAAGGACGTATTGACCCCTAAAAAGGAGGATTCGCGGCCAAAAAATGAGGCGTTGCGCCCTAAAAATGAGGGCTTGTACCTTCTAAATGACGCTTTGAAGCAGAACAGGGAGGCTTTCAACCCTGGAACCAACGTTCCGGACTCTAAAAAGGAAGCTTTGGGAGCTAAAACGGAGACTTTGTGCCCTTAATGTAGTGTTTGGAGCGTAAAAAAGTGGGATTTCAGAATTAAAAGTAGGATTTGAAGCCTAAAGAGGGTCGCTTGGAGCATAAAGATGTGGATTTCAACCCTGGACTCGAAGCTTGGGAATCTTAACGTGAGTGTTTGCACCCTAACAGCGAGGGCTTGTGCACCAAAAAGGAGGGTTTGTACCCTAAACAGGAGGGTTTGTAGAGTAAAAAGCAGGCTTTGAACCCTAGACTCAAAGCTTTGGGCTCTTAACCAAATCTTTGGGACCTAACATTCAGACATCGTGCCCTAAAGGAGGCGTTTGGAGCATAAAAAGGAGGCATTTTCCAGTGAAATGATTTGCAGCATAAAAATGAGCGTTTGGGCCCTAAAAATGAGGGTTTGTGCAATAAACGTGAGGGTTTGGATTATAAACCGAGGAATTCAACCACAGAATCAAAGCTTTGGACTCTGAAGAGGAAGCTTTGGGACCACAAAACAAGGCTTTGTGCCCTAAATGAGATGTCCGGAACATAAAAGTGAGGGATTTTACAGCAAAAAGGACGTATTGACCCCTAAAAAGGAGGATTCGCGGCCAAAAAATGAGGCGTTGCGCCCTAAAAATGAGGGCTTGTACCTTCTAAATGACGCTTTGAAGCAGAACAGGGAGGCTTTCAACCCTGGAACCAACGTTCCGGACTCTAAAAAGGAAGCGTTGTGACCTAAAATGGAGACTTTGTGCCCTTAATGTAGCGTTTGGAGCGTAAAAAAGTGGGATTTCAGAATTAAAAGTCGGATTTGAAGCCTAAAGACGGTCGTTTGGAGCATAAAGATGTGGATTTCAACCCTGGACTCGAAGCTTGGGAATCTTAACGTGAGTGTTTGCACCCTAACAGCGAGGGCTTGTGCACCAAAAAGGAGGGTTTGTGCCCTAAACAGGAGGGTTTGTAGAGTAAAAAGCAGGCTTTGAACCCTAGACTCCAAGCTTTGGGCTCTTAACCAAATCTTTGGGACCTAACATTCAGACATCGTGCCCTAAAGGAGGCGTTTGGAGCATAAAAAGGAGGCATTTTCCAGTGAAATGATTTGCAGCATAAAAATGAGCGTTTGGGCCCTAAAAATGAGGGTTTGCGCAATAAACGTGAGGGTTTGGATTATAAAACGAGGAATTCAACCACAGAATCAAAGCTTTGGACTCTGAAGAGGAAGCTTTGGGACCACAAAACAAGGCTTTGTGCCCTAAATGAGATGTCCGGAACATAAAAGTGAGGGATTTTACAGCAAAAAGGACGTATTGACCCCTAAAAAGGAGGATTCGCGGCCAAAAAATGAGGCGTTGCGCCCTAAAAATGAGGGCTTGTACCTTCTAAATGACGCTTTGAAGCAGAACAGGGAGGCTTTCAACCCTGGAACCAACGTTCCGGACTCTAAAAAGGAAGCGTTGTGACCTAAAATGGAGACTTTGTGCCCTTAATGTAGCGTTTGGAGCGTAAAAAAGTGGGATTTCAGAATTAAAAGTCGGATTTGAAGCCTAAAGACGGTCGTTTGGAGCATAAAGATGTGGATTTCAACCCTGGACTCGAAGCTTGGGAATCTTAACGTGAGTGTTTGCACCCTAACAGCGAGGGCTTGTGCACCAAAAAGGAGGGTTTGTACCCTAAACAGGAGGGTTTGTAGAGTAAAAAGCAGGCTTTGAACCCTAGACTCCAAGCTTTGGGCTCTTAACCAAATCTTTGGGACCTAACATTCAGACATCGTGCCCTAAAGGAGGCGTTTGGAGCATAAAAAGGAGGCATTTTCCAGTGAAATGATTTGCAGCATAAAAATGAGCGTTTGGGCCCTAAAAATGAGGGTTTGTGCAATAAACGTGAGGGTTTGGATTATAAAACGAGGAATTCAACCACAGAATCAAAGCTTTGGACTCTGAAGAGGAAGCTTTGGGACCACAAAACAAGGCTTTGTGCCCTAAATGAGATGTCCGGAACATAGAAGTGAGGGATTTTACAGCAAAAAGGACGTATTGACCCCTAAAAAGGAGGATTCGCGGCCAAAAAATGAGGCGTTGCGCCCTAAAAATGAGGGCTTGTACCTTCTAAATGATGCTTTGAAGCAGAACAGGGAGGCTTTCAACCCTGGAACCAACGTTCCGGACTCTAAAAAGGAAGCGTTGTGACCTAAAATGGAGACTTTGTGCCCTTAATGTAGCGTTTGGAGCGTAAAAAAGTGGGATTTCAGAATTAAAAGTCGGATTTGAAGCCTAAAGACGGTCGTTTGGAGCATAAAGATGTGGATTTCAACCCTGGACTCGAAGCTTGGGAATCTTAACGTGAGTGTTTGCACCCTAACAGCGAGGGCTTGTGCACCAAAAAGGAGGGTTTGTACCCTAAACAGGAGGGTTTGTAGAGTAAAAAGCAGGCTTTCAACCCTAGACTCAAAGCTTTGGGCTCTTAACCAAATCTTTGGGACCTAACATTCAGACATCGTGCCCTAAAGGAGGCGTTTGGAGCATAAAAAGGAGGCATTTTCCAGTGAAATGATTTGCAGCATAAAAATGAGCGTTTGGGCCCTAAAAATGAGGGTTTGTGCAATAAACGTGAGGGTTTGGATTATAAAACGAGGAATTCAACCACAGAATCAAAGCTTTGGACTCTGAAGAGGAAGCTTTGGGACCACAAAACAAGGCTTTGTGCCCTAAATGAGATGTCCGGAACATAAAAGTGAGGGATTTTACAGCAAAAAGGACGTATTGACCCCTAAAAAGGAGGATTCGCGGCCAAAAAATGAGGCGTTGCGCCCTAAAAATGAGGGCTTGTACCTTCTAAATGACGCTTTGAAGCAGAACAGGGAGGCTTTCAACCCTGGAACCAACGTTCCGGACTCTAAAAAGGAAGCGTTGTGACCTAAAATGGAGACTTTGTGCCCTTAATGTAGCGTTTGGAGCGTAAAAAAGTGGGATTTCAGAATTAAAAGTTGGATTTGAAGCCTAAAGACGGTCGTTTGGAGCATAAAGATGTGGATTTCAACCCTGGACTCGAAGCTTGGGAATCTTAACGTGAGTGTTTGCACCCTAACAGCGAGGGCTTGTGCACCAAAAAGGAGGGTTTGTACCCTAAACAGGAGGGTTTGTAGAGTAAAAAGCAGGCTTTGAACCCTAGACTCCAAGCTTTGGGCTCTTAACCAAATCTTTGGGACCTAACATTCAGACATCGTGCCCTAAAGGAGGCGTTTGGAGCATAAAAAGGAGGCATTTTCCAGTGAAATGATTTGCAGCATAAAAATGAGCGTTTGGGCCCTAAAAATGAGGGTTTGTGCAATAAACGTGAGGGTTTGGATTATAAAACGAGGAATTCAACCACAGAATCAAAGCTTTGGACTCTGAAGAGGAAGCTTTGGGACCACAAAACAAGGCTTTGTGCCCTAAATGAGATGTCCGGAACATAGAAGTGAGGGATTTTACAGCAAAAAGGACGTATTGACCCCTAAAAAGGAGGATTCGCGGCCAAAAAATGAGGCGTTGCGCCCTAAAAATGAGGGCTTGTACCTTCTAAATGACGCTTTGAAGCAGAACAGGGAGGCTTTCAACCCTGGAACCAACGTTCCGGACTCTAAAAAGGAAGCGTTGTGACCTAAAATGGAGACTTTGTGCCCTTAATGTAGCGTTTGGAGCGTAAAAAAGTGGGATTTCAGAATTAAAAGTTGGATTTGAAGCCTAAAGACGGTCGTTTGGAGCATAAAGATGTGGATTTCAACCCTGGACTCGAAGCTTGGGAATCTTAACGTGAGTGTTTGCACCCTAACAGCGAGGGCTTGTGCACCAAAAAGGAGGGTTTGTACCCTAAACAGGAGGGTTTGTAGAGTAAAAAGCAGGCTTTGAACCCTAGACTCCAAGCTTTGGGCTCTTAACCAAATCTTTGGGACCTAACATTCAGACATCGTGCCCTAAAGGAGGCGTTTGGAGCATAAAAAGGAGGCATTTTCCAGTGAAATGATTTGCAGCATAAAAATGAGCGTTTGGGCCCTAAAAATGAGGGTTTGTGCAATAAACGTGAGGGTTTGGATTATAAAACGAGGAATTCAACCACAGAATCAAAGCTTTGGACTCTGAAGAGGAAGCTTTGGGACCACAAAACAAGGCTTTGTGCCCTAAATGAGATGTCCGGAACATAAAAGTGAGGGATTTTACAGCAAAAAGGACGTATTGACCCCTAAAAAGGAGGATTCGCGGCCAAAAAATGAGGCGTTGCGCCCTAAAAATGAGGGCTTGTACCTTCTAAATGACGCTTTGAAGCAGAACAGGGAGGCTTTCAACCCTGGAACCAACGTTCCGGACTCTAAAAAGGAAGCGTTGTGACCTAAAATGGAGACTTTGTGCCCTTAATGTAGCGTTTGGAGCGTAAAAAAGTGGGATTTCAGAATTAAAAGTCGGATTTGAAGCCTAAAGACGGTCGTTTGGAGCATAAAGATGTGGATTTCAACCCTGGACTCGAAGCTTGGGAATCTTAACGTGAGTGTTTGCACCCTAACAGCGAGGGCTTGTGCACCAAAAAGGAGGGTTTGTACCCTAAACAGGAGGGTTTGTAGAGTAAAAAGCAGGCTTTGAACCCTAGACTCCAAGCTTTGGGCTCTTAACCAAATCTTTGGGACCTAACATTCAGACATCGTGCCCTAAAGGAGGCGTTTGGAGCATAAAAAGGAGGCATTTTCCAGTGAAATGATTTGCAGCATAAAAATGAGCGTTTGGGCCCTAAAAATGAGGGTTTGTGCAATAAACGTGAGGGTTTGGATTATGAAACGAGGAATTCAATCACAGAATCAAAGCTTTGGACTCTGAAGAGGAAGCTTTGGGACCACAAAACAAGGCTTTGTGCCCTAAATGAGATGTCCGGAACATAGAAGTGAGGGATTTTACAGCAAAAAGGACGTATTGACCCCTAAAAAGGAGGATTCGCGGCCAAAAAATGAGGCGTTGCGCCCTAAAAATGAGGGCTTGTACCTTCTAAATGACGCTTTGAAGCAGAACAGGGAGGCTTTCAACCCTGGAACCAACGTTCCGGACTCTAAAAAGGAAGCGTTGTGACCTAAAATGGAGACTTTGTGCCCTTAATGTAGCGTTTGGAGCGTAAAAAAGTGGGATTTCAGAATTAAAAGTCGGATTTGAAGCCTAAAGACGGTCGTTTGGAGCATAAAGATGTGGATTTCAACCCTGGACTCGAAGCTTGGGAATCTTAACGTGAGTGTTTGCACCCTAACAGCGAGGGCTTGTGCACCAAAAAGGAGGGTTTGTACCCTAAACAGGAGGGTTTGTAGAGTAAAAAGCAGGCTTTGAACCCTAGACTCCAAGCTTTGGGCTCTTAACCAAATCTTTGGGACCTAACATTCAGACATCGTGCCCTAAAGGAGGCGTTTGGAGCATAAAAAGGAGGCATTTTCCAGTGAAATGATTTGCAGCATAAAAATGAGCGTTTGGGCCCTAAAAATGAGGGTTTGTGCAATAAACGTGAGGGTTTGGATTATAAAACGAGGAATTCAACCACAGAATCAAAGCTTTGGACTCTGAAGAGGAAGCTTTGGGACCACAAAACAAGGCTTTGTGCCCTAAATGAGATGTCCGGAACATAGAAGTGAGGGATTTTACAGCAAAAAGGACGTACTGACCCCTAAAAAGGAGGATTCGCGGCCAAAAAATGAGGCGTTGCGCCCTAAAAATGAGGGCTTGTACCTTCTAAATGACGCTTTGAAGCAGAACAGGGAGGCTTTCAACCCTGGAACCAACGTTCCGGACTCTAAAAAGGAAGCGTTGTGACCTAAAATGGAGACTTTGTGCCCTTAATGTAGCGTTTGGAGCGTAAAAAAGTGGGATTTCAGAATTAAAAGTCGGATTTGAAGCCTAAAGACGGTCGTTTGGAGCATAAAGATGTGGATTTCAACCCTGGACTCGAAGCTTGGGAATCTTAACGTGAGTGTTTGCACCCTAACAGCGAGGGCTTGTGCACCAAAAAGGAGGGTTTGTACCCTAAACAGGAGGGTTTGTAGAGTAAAAAGCAGGCTTTGAACCCTAGACTCAAAGCTTTGGGCTCTTAACCAAATCTTTGGGACCTAACATTCAGACATCGTGCCCTAAAGGAGGCGTTTGGAGCATAAAAAGGAGGCATTTTCCAGTGAAATGATTTGCAGCATAAAAATGAGCGTTTGGGCCCTAAAAATGAGGGTTTGTGCAATAAACGTGAGGGTTTGGATTATAAAACGAGGAATTCAACCACAGAATCAAAGCTTTGGACTCTGAAGAGGAAGCTTTGGGACCACAAAACAAGGCTTTGTGCCCTAAATGAGATGTCCGGAACATAAAAGTGAGGGATTTTACAGCAAAAAGGACGTATTGACCCCTAAAAAGGAGGATTCGCGGCCAAAAAATGAGGCGTTGCGCCCTAAAAATGAGGGCTTGTACCTTCTAAATGACGCTTTGAAGCAGAACAGGGAGGCTTTCAACCCTGGAACCAACGTTCCGGACTCTAAAAAGGAAGCGTTGTGACCTAAAATGGAGACTTTGTGCCCTTAATGTAGCGTTTGGAGCGTAAAAAAGTGGGATTTCAGAATTAAAAGTCGGATTTGAAGCCTAAAGACGGTCGTTTGGAGCATAAAGATGTGGATTTCAACCCTGGACTCGAAGCTTGGGAATCTTAACGTGAGTGTTTGCACCCTAACAGCGAGGGCTTGTGCACCAAAAAGGAGGGTTTGTACCCTAAACAGGAGGGTTTGTAGAGTAAAAAGCAGGCTTTCAACCCTAGACTCCAAGCTTTGGGCTCTTAACCAAATCTTTGGGACCTAACATTCAGACATCGTGCCCTAAAGGAGGCGTTTGGAGCATAAAACGGAGGCATTTTCCAGTGAAATGATTTGCAGCATAAAAATGAGCGTTTGGGCCCTAAAAATGAGGGTTTGTGCAATAAACGTGAGGGTTTGGATTATAAAACGAGGAATTCAACCACAGAATCAAAGCTTTGGACTCTGAAGAGGAAGCTTTGGGACCACAAAACAAGGCTTTGTGCCCTAAATGAGATGTCCGGAACATAGAAGTGAGGGATTTTACAGCAAAAAGGACGTACTGACCCCTAAAAAGGAGGATTCGCGGCCAAAAAATGAGGCGTTGCGCCCTAAAAATGAGGGCTTGTACCTTCTAAATGACGCTTTGAAGCAGAACAGGGAGGCTTTCAACCCTGGAACCAACGTTCCGGACTCTAAAAAGGAAGCGTTGTGACCTAAAATGGAGACTTTGTGCCCTTAATGTAGCGTTTGGAGCGTAAAAAAGTGGGATTTCAGAATTAAAAGTTGGATTTGAAGCCTAAAGACGGTCGTTTGGAGCATAAAGATGTGGATTTCAACCCTGGACTCGAAGCTTGGGAATCTTAACGTGAGTGTTTGCACCCTAACAGCGAGGGCTTGTGCACCAAAAAGGAGGGTTTGTAGCCTAAACAGGAGGGTTTGTAGAGTAAAAAGCAGGCTTTCAACCCTAGACTCCAAGCTTTGGGCTCTTAACCAAATCTTTGGGACCTAACATTCAGACATCGTGCCCTAAAGGAGGCGTTTGGAGCATAAAAAGGAGGCATTTTCCAGTGAAATGATTTGCAGCATAAAAATGAGCGTTTGGGCCCTAAAAATGAGGGTTTGTGCAATAAACGTGAGGGTTTGGATTATAAAACGAGGAATTCAACCACAGAATCAAAGCTTTGGACTCTGAAGAGGAAGCTTTGGGACCACAAAACAAGGCTTTGTGCCCTAAATGAGATGTCCGGAACATAGAAGTGAGGGATTTTACAGCAAAAAGGACGTACTGACCCCTAAAAAGGAGGATTCGCGGCCAAAAAATGAGGCGTTGCGCCCTAAAAATGAGGGCTTGTACCTTCTAAATGACGCTTTGAAGCAGAACAGGGAGGCTTTCAACCCTGGAACCAACGTTCCGGACTCTAAAAAGGAAGCGTTGTGACCTAAAATGGAGACTTTGTGCCCTTAATGTAGCGTTTGGAGCGTAAAAAAGTGGGATTTCAGAATTAAAAGTCGGATTTGAAGCCTAAAGACGGTCGTTTGGAGCATAAAGATGTGGATTTCAACCCTGGACTCGAAGCTTGGGAATCTTAACGTGAGTGTTTGCACCCTAACAGCGAGGGCTTGTGCACCAAAAAGGAGGGTTTGTACCCTAAACAGGAGGGTTTGTAGAGTAAAAAGCAGGCTTTGAACCCTAGACTCAAAGCTTTGGGCTCTTAACCAAATCTTTGGGACCTAACATTCAGACATCGTGCCCTAAAGGAGGCGTTTGGAGCATAAAAAGGAGGCATTTTCCAGTGAAATGATTTGCAGCATAAAAATGAGCGTTTGGGCCCTAAAAATGAGGGTTTGTGCAATAAACGTGAGGGTTTGGATTATAAAACGAGGAATTCAACCACAGAATCAAAGCTTTGGACTCTGAAGAGGAAGCTTTGGGACCACAAAACAAGGCTTTGTGCCCTAAAAGAGATGTCCGGAACATAAAAGTGAGGGATTTTACAGCAAAAAGGACGTATTGACCCCTAAAAAGGAGGATTCGCGGCCAAAAAATGAGGCGTTGCGCCCTAAAAATGAGGGCTTGTACCTTCTAAATGACGCTTTGAAGCAGAACAGGGAGGCTTTCAACCCTGGAACCAACGTTCCGGACTCTAAAAAGGAAGCGTTGTGACCTAAAATGGAGACTTTGTGCCCTTAATGTAGCGTTTGGAGCGTAAAAAAGTGGGATTTCAGAATTAAAAGTCGGATTTGAAGCCTAAAGACGGTCGTTTGGAGCATAAAGATGTGGATTTCAACCCTGGACTCGAAGCTTGGGAATCTTAACGTGAGTGTTTGCACCCTAACAGCGAGGGCTTGTGCACCAAAAAGGAGGGTTTGTAGCCTAAACAGGAGGGTTTGTAGAGTAAAAAGCAGGCTTTCAACCCTAGACTCCAAGCTTTGGGCTCTTAACCAAATCTTTGGGACCTAACATTCAGACATCGTGCCCTAAAGGAGGCGTTTGGAGCATAAAAAGGAGGCATTTTCCAGTGAAATGATTTGCAGCATAAAAATGAGCGTTTGGGCCCTAAAAATGAGGGTTTGTGCAATAAACGTGAGGGTTTGGATTATAAAACGAGGAATTCAACCACAGAATCAAAGCTTTGGACTCTGAAGAGGAAGCTTTGGGACCACAAAACAAGGCTTTGTGCCCTAAATGAGATGTCCGGAACATAGAAGTGAGGGATTTTACAGCAAAAAGGACGTACTGACCCCTAAAAAGGAGGATTCGCGGCCAAAAAATGAGGCGTTGCGCCCTAAAAATGAGGGCTTGTACCTTCTAAATGACGCTTTGAAGCAGAACAGGGAGGCTTTCAACCCTGGAACCAACGTTCCGGACTCTAAAAAGGAAGCGTTGTGACCTAAAATGGAGACTTTGTGCCCTTAATGTAGCGTTTGGACCGTAAAAAAGTGGGATTTCAGAATTAAAAGTCGGATTTGAAGCCTAAAGACGGTCGTTTGGAGCATAAAGATGTGGATTTCAACCCTGGACTCGAAGCTTGGGAATCTTAACGTGAGTGTTTGCACCCTAACAGCGAGGGCTTGTGCACCAAAAAAGAGGGTTTGTACCCTAAACAGGAGGGTTTGTAGAGTAAAAAGCAGGCTTTCAACCCTAGACTCCAAGCTTTGGGCTCTTAACCAAATCTTTGGGACCTAACATTCAGACATCGTGCCCTAAAGGAGGCGTTTGGAGCATAAAAAGGAGGCATTTTCCAGTGAAATGATTTGCAGCATAAAAATGAGCGTTTGGGCCCTAAAAATGAGGGTTTGTGCAATAAACGTGAGGGTTTGGATTATAAAACGAGGAATTCAACCACAGAATCAAAGCTTTGGACTCTGAAGAGGAAGCTTTGGGACCACAAAACAAGGCTTTGTGCCCTAAATGAGATGTCCGGAACATAAAAGTGAGGGATTTTACAGCAAAAAGGACGTATTGACCCCTAAAAAGGAGGATTCGCGGCCAAAAAATGAAGCGTTGCGCCCTAAAAATGAGGGCTTGTACCTTCTAAATGACGCTTTGAAGCAGAACAGGGAGGCTTTCAACCCTGGAACCAACGTTCCGGACTCTAAAAAGGAAGCGTTGTGACCTAAAATGGAGACTTTGTGCCCTTAATGTAGCGTTTGGAGCGTAAAAAAGTGGGATTTCAGAATTAAAAGTCGGATTTGAAGCCTAAAGACGGTCGTTTGGAGCATAAAGATGTGGATTTCAACCCTGGACTCGAAGCTTGGGAATCTTAACGTGAGTGTTTGCACCCTAACAGCGAGGGCTTGTGCACCAAAAAGGAGGGTTTGTACCCTAAACAGGAGGGTTTGTAGAGTAAAAAGCAGGCTTTCAACCCTAGACTCCAAGCTTTGGGCTCTTAACCAAATCTTTGGGACCTAACATTCAGACATCGTGCCCTAAAGGAGGCGTTTGGAGCATAAAAAGGAGGCATTTTCCAGTGAAATGATTTGCAGCATAAAAATGAGCGTTTGGGCCCTAAAAATGAGGGTTTGTGCAATAAACGTGAGGGTTTGGATTATAAAACGAGGAATTCAACCACAGAATCAAAGCTTTGGACTCTGAAGAGGAAGCTTTGGGACCACAAAACAAGGCTTTGTGCCCTAAATGAGATGTCCGGAACATAGAAGTGAGGGATTTTACAGCAAAAAGGACGTACTGACCCCTAAAAAGGAGGATTCGCGGCCAAAAAATGAGGCGTTGCGCCCTAAAAATGAGGGCTTGTACCTTCTAAATGACGCTTTGAAGCAGAACAGGGAGGCTTTCAACCCTGGAACCAACGTTCCGGACTCTAAAAAGGAAGCGTTGTGACCTAAAATGGAGACTTTGTGCCCTTAATGTAGCGTTTGGACCGTAAAAAAGTGGGATTTCAGAATTAAAAGTCGGATTTGAAGCCTAAAGACGGTCGTTTGGAGCATAAAGATGTGGATTTCAACCCTGGACTCGAAGCTTGGGAATCTTAACGTGAGTGTTTGCACCCTAACAGCGAGGGCTTGTGCACCAAAAAAGAGGGTTTGTACCCTAAACAGGAGGGTTTGTAGAGTAAAAAGCAGGCTTTCAACCCTAGACTCCAAGCTTTGGGCTCTTAACCAAATCTTTGGGACCTAACATTCAGACATCGTGCCCTAAAGGAGGCGTTTGGAGCATAAAAAGGAGGCATTTTCCAGTGAAATGATTTGCAGCATAAAAATGAGCGTTTGGGCCCTAAAAATGAGGGTTTGTGCAATAAACGTGAGGGTTTGGATTATAAAACGAGGAATTCAACCACAGAATCAAAGCTTTGGACTCTGAAGAGGAAGCTTTGGGACCACAAAACAAGGCTTTGTGCCCTAAATGAGATGTCCGGAACATAAAAGTGAGGGATTTTACAGCAAAAAGGACGTATTGACCCCTAAAAAGGAGGATTCGCGGCCAAAAAATGAGGCGTTGCGCCCTAAAAATGAGGGCTTGTACCTTCTAAATGACGCTTTGAAGCAGAACAGGGAGGCTTTCAACCCTGGAACCAACGTTCCGGACTCTAAAAAGGAAGCGTTGTGACCTAAAATGGAGACTTTGTGCCCTTAATGTAGCGTTTGGAGCGTAAAAAAGTGGGATTTCAGAATTAAAAGTCGGATTTGAAGCCTAAAGACGGTCGTTTGGAGCATAAAGATGTGGATTTCAACCCTGGACTCGAAGCTTGGGAATCTTAACGTGAGTGTTTGCACCCTAACAGCGAGGGCTTGTGCACCAAAAAGGAGGGTTTGTAGCCTAAACAGGAGGGTTTGTAGAGTAAAAAGCAGGCTTTCAACCCTAGACTCCAAGCTTTGGGCTCTTAACCAAATCTTTGGGACCTAACATTCAGACATCGTGCCCTAAAGGAGGCGTTTGGAGCATAAAAAGGAGGCATTTTCCAGTGAAATGATTTGCAGCATAAAAATGAGCGTTTGGGCCCTAAAAATGAGGGTTTGTGCAATAAACGTGAGGGTTTGGATTATAAAACGAGGAATTCAACCACAGAATCAAAGCTTTGGACTCTGAAGAGGAAGCTTTGGGACCACAAAACAAGGCTTTGTGCCCTAAATGAGATGTCCGGAACATAGAAGTGAGGGATTTTACAGCAAAAAGGACGTACTGACCCCTAAAAAGGAGGATTCGCGGCCAAAAAATGAGGCGTTGCGCCCTAAAAATGAGGGCTTGTACCTTCTAAATGACGCTTTGAAGCAGAACAGGGAGGCTTTCAACCCTGGAACCAACGTTCCGGACTCTAAAAAGGAAGCGTTGTGACCTAAAATGGAGACTTTGTGCCCTTAATGTAGCGTTTGGACCGTAAAAAAGTGGGATTTCAGAATTAAAAGTCGGATTTGAAGCCTAAAGACGGTCGTTTGGAGCATAAAGATGTGGATTTCAACCCTGGACTCGAAGCTTGGGAATCTTAACGTGAGTGTTTGCACCCTAACAGCGAGGGCTTGTGCACCAAAAAAGAGGGTTTGTACCCTAAACAGGAGGGTTTGTAGAGTAAAAAGCAGGCTTTCAACCCTAGACTCCAAGCTTTGGGCTCTTAACCAAATCTTTGGGACCTAACATTCAGACATCGTGCCCTAAAGGAGGCGTTTGGAGCATAAAAAGGAGGCATTTTCCAGTGAAATGATTTGCAGCATAAAAATGAGCGTTTGGGCCCTAAAAATGAGGGTTTGTGCAATAAACGTGAGGGTTTGGATTATAAAACGAGGAATTCAACCACAGAATCAAAGCTTTGGACTCTGAAGAGGAAGCTTTGGGACCACAAAACAAGGCTTTGTGCCCTAAATGAGATGTCCGGAACATAAAAGTGAGGGATTTTACAGCAAAAAGGACGTATTGACCCCTAAAAAGGAGGATTCGCGGCCAAAAAATGAAGCGTTGCGCCCTAAAAATGAGGGCTTGTACCTTCTAAATGACGCTTTGAAGCAGAACAGGGAGGCTTTCAACCCTGGAACCAACGTTCCGGACTCTAAAAAGGAAGCGTTGTGACCTAAAATGGAGACTTTGTGCCCTTAATGTAGCGTTTGGAGCGTAAAAAAGTGGGATTTCAGAATTAAAAGTCGGATTTGAAGCCTAAAGACGGTCGTTTGGAGCATAAAGATGTGGATTTCAACCCTGGACTCGAAGCTTGGGAATCTTAACGTGAGTGTTTGCACCCTAACAGCGAGGGCTTGTGCACCAAAAAGGAGGGTTTGTACCCTAAACAGGAGGGTTTGTAGAGTAAAAAGCAGGCTTTCAACCCTAGACTCCAAGCTTTGGGCTCTTAACCAAATCTTTGGGACCTAACATTCAGACATCGTGCCCTATTGGAGGCGTTTGGAGCATAAAAAGGAGGCATTTTCCAGTGAAATGATTTGCAGCATAAAAATGAGCGTTTGGGCCCTAAAAATGAGGGTTTGTGCAATAAACGTGAGGGTTTGGATTATAAAACGAGGAATTCAACCACAGAATCAAAGCTTTGGACTCTGAAGAGGAAGCTTTGGGACCACAAAACAAGGCTTTGTGCCCTAAATGAGATGTCCGGAACATAGAAGTGAGGGATTTTACAGCAAAAAGGACGTACTGACCCCTAAAAAGGAGGATTCGCGGCCAAAAAATGAGGCGTTGCGCCCTAAAAATGAGGGCTTGTACCTTCTAAATGACGCTTTGAAGCAGAACAGGGAGGCTTTCAACCCTGGAACCAACGTTCCGGACTCTAAAAAGGAAGCGTTGTGACCTAAAATGGAGACTTTGTGCCCTTAATGTAGCGTTTGGAGCGTAAAAAAGTGGGATTTCAGAATTAAAAGTCGGATTTGAAGCCTAAAGACGGTCGTTTGGAGCATAAAGATGTGGATTTCAACCCTGGACTCGAAGCTTGGGAATCTTAACGTGAGTGTTTGCACCCTAACAGCGAGGGCTTGTGCACCAAAAAAGAGGGTTTGTACCCTAAACAGGAGGGTTTGTAGAGTAAAAAGCAGGCTTTGAACCCTAGACTCCAAGCTTTGGGCTCTTAACCAAATCTTTGGGACCTAACATTCAGACATCGTGCCCTAAAGGAGGCGTTTGGAGCATAAAAAGGAGGCATTTTCCAGTGAAATGATTTGCAGCATAAAAATGAGCGTTTGGGCCCTAAAAATGAGGGTTTGTGCAATAAACGTGAGGGTTTGGATTATAAAACGAGGAATTCAACCACAGAATCAAAGCTTTGGACTCTGAAGAGGAAGCTTTGGGACCACAAAACAAGGCTTTGTGCCCTAAAAGAGATGTCCGGAACATAAAAGTGAGGGATTTTACAGCAAAAAGGACGTATTGACCCCTAAAAAGGAGGATTCGCGGCCAAAAAATGAAGCGTTGCGCCCTAAAAATGAGGGCTTGTACCTTCTAAATGACGCTTTGAAGCAGAACAGGGAGGCTTTCAACCCTGGAACCAACGTTCCGGACTCTAAAAAGGAAGCGTTGTGACCTAAAATGGAGACTTTGTGCCCTTAATGTAGCGTTTGGAGCGTAAAAAAGTGGGATTTCAGAATTAAAAGTCGGATTTGAAGCCTAAAGACGGTCGTTTGGAGCATAAAGATGTGGATTTCAACCCTGGACTCGAAGCTTGGGAATCTTAACGTGAGTGTTTGCACCCTAACAGCGAGGGCTTGTGCACCAAAAAGGAGGGTTTGTAGCCTAAACAGGAGGGTTTGTAGAGTAAAAAGCAGGCTTTCAACCCTAGACTCCAAGCTTTGGGCTCTTAACCAAATCTTTGGGACCTAACATTCAGACATCGTGCCCTAAAGGAGGCGTTTGGAGCATAAAAAGGAGGCATTTTCCAGTGAAATGATTTGCAGCATAAAAATGAGCGTTTGGGCCCTAAAAATGAGGGTTTGTGCAATAAACGTGAGGGTTTGGATTATAAAACGAGGAATTCAACCACAGAATCAAAGCTTTGGACTCTGAAGAGGAAGCTTTGGGACCACAAAACAAGGCTTTGTGCCCTAAATGAGATGTCCGGAACATAAAAGTGAGGGATTTTACAGCAAAAAGGACGTATTGACCCCTAAAAAGGAGGATTCGCGGCCAAAAAATGAGGCGTTGCGCCCTAAAAATGAGGGCTTGTACCTTCTAAATGACGCTTTGAAGCAGAACAGGGAGGCTTTCAACCCTGGAACCAACGTTCCGGACTCTAAAAAGGAAGCGTTGTGACCTAAAATGGAGACTTTGTGCCCTTAATGTAGCGTTTGGAGCGTAAAAAAGTGGGATTTCAGAATTAAAAGTTGGATTTGAAGCCTAAAGACGGTCGTTTGGAGCATAAAGATGTGGATTTCAACCCTGGACTCGAAGCTTGGGAATCTTAACGTGAGTGTTTGCACCCTAACAGCGAGGGCTTGTGCACCAAAAAGGAGGGTTTGTACCCTAAACAGGAGGGTTTGTAGAGTAAAAAGCAGGCTTTCAACCCTAGACTCCAAGCTTTGGGCTCTTAACCAAATCTTTGGGACCTAACATTCAGACATCGTGCCCTAAAGGAGGCGTTTGGAGCATAAAAAGGAGGCATTTTCCAGTGAAATGATTTGCAGCATAAAAATGAGCGTTTGGGCCCTAAAAATGAGGGTTTGTGCAATAAACGTGAGGGTTTGGATTATAAAACGAGGAATTCAACCACAGAATCAAAGCTTTGGACTCTGAAGAGGAAGCTTTGGGACCACAAAACAAGGCTTTGTGCCCTAAATGACATGTCCGGAACATAAAAGTGAGGGATTTTACAGCAAAAAGGACGTATTGACCCCTAAAAAGGAGGATTCGCGGCCAAAAAATGAGGCGTTGCGCCCTAAAAATGAGGGCTTGTACCTTCTAAATGACGCTTTGAAGCAGAACAGGGAGGCTTTCAACCCTGGAACCAACGTTCCGGACTCTAAAAAGGAAGCGTTGTGACCTAAAATGGAGACTTTGTGCCCTTAATGTAGCGTTTGGAGCGTAAAAAAGTGGGATTTCAGAATTAAAAGTCGGATTTGAAGCCTAAAGACGGTCGTTTGGAGCATAAAGATGTGGATTTCAACCCTGGACTCGAAGCTTGGGAATCTTAACGTGAGTGTTTGCACCCTAACAGCGAGGGCTTGTGCACCAAAAAGGAGGGTTTGTACCCTAAACAGGAGGGTTTGTAGAGTAAAAAGCAGGCTTTCAACCCTAGACTCCAAGCTTTGGGCTCTTAACCAAATCTTTGGGACCTAACATTCAGACATCGTGCCCTAAAGGAGGCGTTTGGAGCATAAAAAGGAGGCATTTTCCAGTGAAATGATTTGCAGCATAAAAATGAGCGTTTGGGCCCTAAAAATGAGGGTTTGTGCAATAAACGTGAGGGTTTGGATTATAAAACGAGGAATTCAACCACAGAATCAAAGCTTTGGACTCTGAAGAGGAAGCTTTGGGACCACAAAACAAGGCTTTGTGCCCTAAATGAGATGTCCGGAACATAAAAGTGAGGGATTTTACAGCAAAAAGGACGTATTGACCCCTAAAAAGGAGGATTCGCGGCCAAAAAATGAGGCGTTGCGCCCTAAAAATGAGGGCTTGTACCTTCTAAATGACGCTTTGAAGCAGAACAGGGAGGCTTTCAACCCTGGAACCAACGTTCCGGACTCTAAAAAGGAAGCGTTGTGACCTAAAATGGAGACTTTGTGCCCTTAATGTAGCGTTTGGAGCGTAAAAAAGTGGGATTTCAGAATTAAAAGTCGGATTTGAAGCCTAAAGACGGTCGTTTGGAGCATAAAGATGTGGATTTCAACCCTGGACTCGAAGCTTGGGAATCTTAACGTGAGTGTTTGCACCCTAACAGCGAGGGCTTGTGCACCAAAAAGGAGGGTTTGTACCCTAAACAGGAGGGTTTGTAGAGTAAAAAGCAGGCTTTCAACCCTAGACTCCAAGCTTTGGGCTCTTAACCAAATCTTTGGGACCTAACATTCAGACATCGTGCCCTAAAGGAGGCGTTTGGAGCATAAAAAGGAGGCATTTTCCAGTGAAATGATTTGCAGCATAAAAATGAGCGTTTGGGCCCTAAAAATGAGGGTTTGTGCAATAAACGTGAGGGTTTGGATTATAAAACGAGGAATTCAACCACAGAATCAAAGCTTTGGACTCTGAAGAGGAAGCTTTGGGACCACAAAACAAGGCTTTGTGCCCTAAAAGAGATGTCCGGAACATAAAAGTGAGGGATTTTACAGCAAAAAGGACGTATTGACCCCTAAAAAGGAGGATTCGCGGCCAAAAAATGAGGCGTTGCGCCCTAAAAATGAGGGCTTGTACCTTCTAAATGACGCTTTGAAGCAGAACAGGGAGGCTTTCAACCCTGGAACCAACGTTCCGGACTCTAAAAAGGAAGCGTTGTGACCTAAAATGGAGACTTTGTGCCCTTAATGTAGCGTTTGGAGCGTAAAAAAGTGGGATTTCAGAATTAAAAGTCGGATTTGAAGCCTAAAGACGGTCGTTTGGAGCATAAAGATGTGGATTTCAACCCTGGACTCGAAGCTTGGGAATCTTAACGTGAGTGTTTGCACCCTAACAGCGAGGGCTTGTGCACCAAAAAGGAGGGTTTGTACCCTAAACAGGAGGGTTTGTAGAGTAAAAAGCAGGTTTTCAACCCTAGACTCCAAGCTTTGGGCTCTTAACCAAATCTTTGGGACCTAACATTCAGACATCGTGCCCTAAAGGAGGCGTTTGGAGCATAAAAAGGAGGCATTTTCCAGTGAAATGATTTGCAGCATAAAAATGAGCGTTTGGGCCCTAAAAATGAGGGTTTGCGCAATAAACGTGAGGGTTTGGATTATAAAACGAGGAATTCAACCACAGAATCAAAGCTTTGGACTCTGAAGAGGAAGCTTTGGGACCACAAAACAAGGCTTTGTGCCCTAAATGAGATGTCCGGAACATAAAAGTGAGGGATTTTACAGCAAAAAGGACGTATTGACCCCTAAAAAGGAGGATTCGCGGCCAAAAAATGAGGCGTTGCGCCCTAAAAATGAGGGCTTGTACCTTCTAAATGACGCTTTGAAGCAGAACAGGGAGGCTTTCAACCCTGGAACCAACGTTCCGGACTCTAAAAAGGAAGCGTTGTGACCTAAAATGGAGACTTTGTGCCCTTAATGTAGCGTTTGGAGCGTAAAAAAGTGGGATTTCAGAATTAAAAGTCAGATTTGAAGCCTAAAGACGGTCGTTTGGAGCATAAAGATGTGGATTTCAACCCTGGACTCGAAGCTTGGGAATCTTAACGTGAGTGTTTGCACCCTAACAGTGAGGGCTTGTGCACCAAAAAAGAGGGTTTGTACCCTAAACAGGAGGGTTTGTAGAGTAAAAAGCAGGCTTTCAACCCTAGACTCCAAGCTTTGGGCTCTTAACCAAATCTTTGGGACCTAACATTCAGACATCGTGCCCTAAAGGAGGCGTTTGGAGCATAAAAAGGAGGCATTTTCCAGTGAAATGATTTGCAGCATAAAAATGAGCGTTTGGGCCCTAAAAATGAGGGTTTGTGCAATAAACGTGAGGGTTTGGATTATAAAACGAGGAATTCAACCACAGAATCAAAGCTTTGGACTCTGAAGAGGAAGCTTTGGGACCACAAAACAAGGCTTTGTGCCCTAAATGAGATGTCCGGAACATAAAAGTGAGGGATTTTACAGCAAAAAGGACGTATTGACCCCTAAAAAGGAGGATTCGCGGCCAAAAAATGAGGCGTTGCGCCCTATAAATGAGGGCTTGTACCTTCTAAATGACGCTTTGAAGCAGAACAGGGAGGCTTTCAACCCCGGAACCAACGTTCCGGACTCTAAAAAGGAAGCGTTGTGACCTAAAATGGAGACTTTGTGCCCTTAATGTAGCGTTTGGAGCGTAAAAAAGTGGGATTTCAGAATTAAAAGTTGGATTTGAAGCCTAAAGACGGTCGTTTGGAGCATAAAGATGTGGATTTCAACCCTGGACTCGAAGCTTGGGAATCTTAACGTGAGTGTTTGCACCCTAACAGCGAGGGCTTGTGCACCAAAAAGGAGGGTTTGTACCCTAAACAGGAGGGTTTGTAGAGTAAAAAGCAGGTTTTCAACCCTAGACTCCAAGCTTTGGGCTCTTAACCAAATCTTTGGGACCTAACATTCAGACATCGTGCCCTAAAGGAGGCGTTTGGAGCATAAAAAGGAGGCATTTTCCAGTGAAATGATTTGCAGCATAAAAATGAGCGTTTGGGCCCTAAAAATGAGGGTTTGTGCAATAAACGTGAGGGTTTGGATTATAAAACGAGGAATTCAACCACAGAATCAAAGCTTTGGACTCTGAAGAGGAAGCTTTGGGACCACAAAACAAGGCTTTGTGCCCTAAATGAGATGTCCGGAACATAAAAGTGAGGGATTTTACAGCAAAAAGGACGTATTGACCCCTAAAAAGGAGGATTCGCGGCCAAAAAATGAGGCGTTGCGCCCTATAAATGAGGGCTTGTACCTTCTAAATGACGCTTTGAAGCAGAACAGGGAGGCTTTCAACCCCGGAACCAACGTTCCGGACTCTAAAAAGGAAGCGTTGTGACCTAAAATGGAGACTTTGTGCCCTTAATGTAGCGTTTGGAGCGTAAAAAAGTGGGATTTCAGAATTAAAAGTTGGATTTGAAGCCTAAAGACGGTCGTTTGGAGCATAAAGATGTGGATTTCAACCCTGGACTCGAAGCTTGGGAATCTTAACGTGAGTGTTTGCACCCTAACAGCGAGGGCTTGTGCACCAAAAAGGAGGGTTTGTACCCTAAACAGGAGGGTTTGTAGAGTAAAAAGCAGGTTTTCAACCCTAGACTCCAAGCTTTGGGCTCTTAACCAAATCTTTGGGACCTAACATTCAGACATCGTGCCCTAAAGGAGGCGTTTGGAGCATAAAAAGGAGGCATTTTCCAGTGAAATGATTTGCAGCATAAAAATGAGCGTTTGGGCCCTAAAAATGAGGGTTTGCGCAATAAACGTGAGGGTTTGGATTATAAAACGAGGAATTCAACCACAGAATCAAAGCTTTGGACTCTGAAGAGGAAGCTTTGGGACCACAAAACAAGGCTTTGTGCCCTAAATGAGATGTCCGGAACATAAAAGTGAGGGATTTTACAGCAAAAAGGACGTATTGACCCCTAAAAAGGAGGATTCGCGGCCAAAAAATGAGGCGTTGCGCCCTAAAAATGAGGGCTTGTACCTTCTAAATGACGCTTTGAAGCAGAACAGGGAGGCTTTCAACCCTGGAACCAACGTTCCGGACTCTAAAAAGGAAGCGTTGTGACCTAAAATGGAGACTTTGTGCCCTTAATGTAGCGTTTGGAGCGTAAAAAAGTGGGATTTCAGAATTAAAAGTCGGATTTGAAGCCTAAAGACGGTCGTTTGGAGCATAAAGATGTGGATTTCAACCCTGGACTCGAAGCTTGGGAATCTTAACGTGAGTGTTTGCACCCTAACAGTGAGGGCTTGTGCACCAAAAAAGAGGGTTTGTACCCTAAACAGGAGGGTTTGTAGAGTAAAAAGCAGGCTTTCAACCCTAGACTCCAAGCTTTGGGCTCTTAACCAAATCTTTGGGACCTAACATTCAGACATCGTGCCCTAAAGGAGGCGTTTGGAGCATAAAAAGGAGGCATTTTCCAGTGAAATGATTTGCAGCATAAAAATGAGCGTTTGGGCCCTAAAAATGAGGGTTTGTGCAATAAACGTGAGGGTTTGGATTATAAAACGAGGAATTCAACCACAGAATCAAAGCTTTGGACTCTGAAGAGGAAGCTTTGGGACCACAAAACAAGGCTTTGTGCCCTAAATGAGATGTCCGGAACATAAAAGTGAGGGATTTTACAGCAAAAAGGACGTATTGACCCCTAAAAAGGAGGATTCGCGGCCAAAAAATGAGGCGTTGCGCCCTATAAATGAGGGCTTGTACCTTCTAAATGACGCTTTGAAGCAGAACAGGGAGGCTTTCAACCCCGGAACCAACGTTCCGGACTCTAAAAAGGAAGCGTTGTGACCTAAAATGGAGACTTTGTGCCCTTAATGTAGCGTTTGGAGCGTAAAAAAGTGGGATTTCAGAATTAAAAGTTGGATTTGAAGCCTAAAGACGGTCGTTTGGAGCATAAAGATGTGGATTTCAACCCTGGACTCGAAGCTTGGGAATCTTAACGTGAGTGTTTGCACCCTAACAGCGAGGGCTTGTGCACCAAAAAGGAGGGTTTGTACCCTAAACAGGAGGGTTTGTAGAGTAAAAAGCAGGTTTTCAACCCTAGACTCCAAGCTTTGGGCTCTTAACCAAATCTTTGGGACCTAACATTCAGACATCGTGCCCTAAAGGAGGCGTTTGGAGCATAAAAAGGAGGCATTTTCCAGTGAAATGATTTGCAGCATAAAAATGAGCGTTTGGGCCCTAAAAATGAGGGTTTGCGCAATAAACGTGAGGGTTTGGATTATAAAACGAGGAATTCAACCACAGAATCAAAGCTTTGGACTCTGAAGAGGAAGCTTTGGGACCACAAAACAAGGCTTTGTGCCCTAAATGAGATGTCCGGAACATCAAAGTGAGGGATTTTACAGCAAAAAGGACGTATTGACCCCTAAAAAGGAGGATTCGCGGCCAAAAAATGAGGCGTTGCGCCCTAAAAATGAGGGCTTGTACCTTCTAAATGACGCTTTGAAGCAGAACAGGGAGGCTTTCAACCCTGGAACCAACGTTCCGGACTCTAAAAAGGAAGCGTTGTGACCTAAAATGGAGACTTTGTGCCCTTAATGTAGCGTTTGGAGCGTAAAAAAGTGGGATTTCAGAATTAAAAGTCGGATTTGAAGCCTAAAGACGGTCGTTTGGAGCATAAAGATGTGGATTTCAACCCTGGACTCGAAGCTTGGGAATCTTAACGTGAGTGTTTGCACCCTAACAGCGAGGCCTTGTGCACCAAAAAGGAGGGTTTGTACCCTAAACAGGAGGGTTTGTAGAGTAAAAAGCAGGCTTTGAACCCTAGACTCCAAGCTTTGGGCTCTTAACCAAATCTTTGGGACCTAACATTCAGACATCGTGCCCTAAAGGAGGCGTTTGGAGCATAAAAAGGAGGCATTTTCCAGTGAAATGATTTGCAGCATAAAAATGAGCGTTTGGGCCCTAAAAATGAGGGTTTGTGCAATAAACGTGAGGGTTTGGATTATAAAACGAGGAATTCAACCACAGAATCAAAGCTTTGGACTCTGAAGAGGAAGCTTTGGGACCACAAAACAAGGCTTTGTGCCCTAAATGAGATGTCCGGAACATAGAAGTGAGGGATTTTACAGCAAAAAGGACGTATTGACCCCTAAAAAGGAGGATTCGCGGCCAAAAAATGAGGCGTTGCGCCCTAAAAATGAGGGCTTGTACCTTCTAAATGACGCTTTGAAGCAGAACAGGGAGGCTTTCAACCCTGGAACCAACGTTCCGGACTCTAAAAAGGAAGCGTTGTGACCTAAAATGGAGACTTTGTGCCCTTAATGTAGCGTTTGGAGCGTAAAAAAGTGGGATTTCAGAATTAAAAGTCGGATTTGAAGCCTAAAGACGGTCGTTTGGAGCATAAAGATGTGGATTTCAACCCTGGACTCGAAGCTTGGGAATCTTAACGTGAGTGTTTGCACCCTAACAGTGAGGGCTTGTGCACCAAAAAAGAGGGTTTGTACCCTAAACAGGAGGGTTTGTAGAGTAAAAAGCAGGCTTTCAACCCTAGACTCCAAGCTTTGGGCTCTTAACCAAATCTTTGGGACCTAACATTCAGACATCGTGCCCTATAGGAGGCGTTTGGAGCATAAAAAGGAGGCATTTTCCAGTGAAATGATTTGCAGCATAAAAATGAGCGTTTGGGCCCTAAAAATGAGGGTTTGTGCAATAAACGTGAGGGTTTGGATTATAAAACGAGGAATTCAACCACAGAATCAAAGCTTTGGACTCTGAAGAGGAAGCTTTGGGACCACAAAACAAGGCTTTGTGCCCTAAATGAGATGTCCGGAACATAAAAGTGAGGGATTTTACAGCAAAAAGGACGTATTGACCCCTAAAAAGGAGGATTCGCGGCCAAAAAATGAGGCGTTGCGCCCTATAAATGAGGGCTTGTACCTTCTAAATGACGCTTTGAAGCAGAACAGGGAGGCTTTCAACCCCGGAACCAACGTTCCGGACTCTAAAAAGGAAGCGTTGTGACCTAAAATGGAGACTTTGTGCCCTTAATGTAGCGTTTGGAGCGTAAAAAAGTGGGATTTCAGAATTAAAAGTTGGATTTGAAGCCTAAAGACGGTCGTTTGGAGCATAAAGATGTGGATTTCAACCCTGGACTCGAAGCTTGGGAATCTTAACGTGAGTGTTTGCACCCTAACAGCGAGGGCTTGTGCACCAAAAAGGAGGGTTTGTACCCTAAACAGGAGGGTTTGTAGAGTAAAAAGCAGGTTTTCAACCCTAGACTCCAAGCTTTGGGCTCTTAACCAAATCTTTGGGACCTAACATTCAGACATCGTGCCCTAAAGGAGGCGTTTGGAGCATAAAAAGGAGGCATTTTCCAGTGAAATGATTTGCAGCATAAAAATGAGCGTTTGGGCCCTAAAAATGAGGGTTTGCGCAATAAACGTGAGGGTTTGGATTATAAAACGAGGAATTCAACCACAGAATCAAAGCTTTGGACTCTGAAGAGGAAGCTTTGGGACCACAAAACAAGGCTTTGTGCCCTAAATGAGATGTCCGGAACATAGAAGTGAGGGATTTTACAGCAAAAAGGACGTATTGACCCCTAAAAAGGAGGATTCGCGGCCAAAAAATGAGGCGTTGCGCCCTAAAAATGAGGGCTTGTACCTTCTAAATGACGCTTTGAAGCAGAACAGGGAGGCTTTCAACCCTGGAACCAACGTTCCGGACTCTAAAAAGGAAGCGTTGTGACCTAAAATGGAGACTTTGTGCCCTTAATGTAGCGTTTGGAGCGTAAAAAAGTGGGATTTCAGAATTAAAAGTCGGATTTGAAGCCTAAAGACGGTCGTTTGGAGCATAAAGATGTGGATTTCAACCCTGGACTCGAAGCTTGGGAATCTTAACGTGAGTGTTTGCACCCTAACAGTGAGGGCTTGTGCACCAAAAAAGAGGGTTTGTACCCTAAACAGGAGGGTTTGTAGAGTAAAAAGCAGGCTTTCAACCCTAGACTCCAAGCTTTGGGCTCTTAACCAAATCTTTGGGACCTAACATTCAGACATCGTGCCCTAAAGGAGGCGTTTGGAGCATAAAAAGGAGGCATTTTCCAGTGAAATGATTTGCAGCATAAAAATGAGCGTTTGGGCCCTAAAAATGAGGGTTTGTGCAATAAACGTGAGGGTTTGGATTATAAAACGAGGAATTCAACCACAGAATCAAAGCTTTGGACTCTGAAGAGGAAGCTTTGGGACCACAAAACAAGGCTTTGTGCCCTAAATGAGATGTCCGGAACATAAAAGTGAGGGATTTTACAGCAAAAAGGACGTATTGACCCCTAAAAAGGAGGATTCGCGGCCAAAAAATGAGGCGTTGCGCCCTATAAATGAGGGCTTGTACCTTCTAAATGACGCTTTGAAGCAGAACAGGGAGGCTTTCAACCCCGGAACCAACGTTCCGGACTCTAAAAAGGAAGCGTTGTGACCTAAAATGGAGACTTTGTGCCCTTAATGTAGCGTTTGGAGCGTAAAAAAGTGGGATTTCAGAATTAAAAGTTGGATTTGAAGCCTAAAGACGGTCGTTTGGAGCATAAAGATGTGGATTTCAACCCTGGACTCGAAGCTTGGGAATCTTAACGTGAGTGTTTGCACCCTAACAGCGAGGGCTTGTGCACCAAAAAGGAGGGTTTGTACCCTAAACAGGAGGGTTTGTAGAGTAAAAAGCAGGTTTTCAACCCTAGACTCCAAGCTTTGGGCTCTTAACCAAATCTTTGGGACCTAACATTCAGACATCGTGCCCTAAAGGAGGCGTTTGGAGCATAAAAAGGAGGCATTTTCCAGTGAAATGATTTGCAGCATAAAAATGAGCGTTTGGGCCCTAAAAATGAGGGTTTGCGCAATAAACGTGAGGGTTTGGATTATAAAACGAGGAATTCAACCACAGAATCAAAGCTTTGGACTCTGAAGAGGAAGCTTTGGGACCACAAAACAAGGCTTTGTGCCCTAAATGAGATGTCCGGAACATAAAAGTGAGGGATTTTACAGCAAAAAGGACGTATTGACCCCTAAAAAGGAGGATTCGCGGCCAAAAAATGAGGCGTTGCGCCCTAAAAATGAGGGCTTGTACCTTCTAAATGACGCTTTGAAGCAGAACAGGGAGGCTTTCAACCCTGGAACCAACGTTCCGGACTCTAAAAAGGAAGCGTTGTGACCTAAAATGGAGACTTTGTGCCCTTAATGTAGCGTTTGGAGCGTAAAAAAGTGGGATTTCAGAATTAAAAGTCGGATTTGAAGCCTAAAGACGGTCGTTTGGAGCATAAAGATGTGGATTTCAACCCTGGACTCGAAGCTTGGGAATCTTAACGTGAGTGTTTGCACCCTAACAGCGAGGGCTTGTGCACCAAAAAGGAGGGTTTGTACCCTAAACAGGAGGGTTTGTAGAGTAAAAAGCAGGCTTTCAACCCTAGACTCCAAGCTTTGGGCTCTTAACCAAATCTTTGGGACCTAACATTCAGACATCGTGCCCTAAAGGAGGCGTTTGGAGCATAAAAAGGAGGCATTTTCCAGTGAAATGATTTGCAGCATAAAAATGAGCGTTTGGGCCCTAAAAATGAGGGTTTGTGCAATAAACGTGAGGGTTTGGATTATAAAACGAGGAATTCAACCACAGAATCAAAGCTTTGGACTCTGAAGAGGAAGCTTTGGGACCACAAAACAAGGCTTTGTGCCCTAAATGAGATGTCCGGAACATAAAAGTGAGGGATTTTACAGCAAAAAGGACGTATTGACCCCTAAAAAGGAGGATTCGCGGCCAAAAAATGAGGCGTTGCGCCCTAAAAATGAGGGCTTGTACCTTCTAAATGACGCTTTGAAGCAGAACAGGGAGGCTTTCAACCCTGGAACCAACGTTCCGGACTCTAAAAAGGAAGCGTTGTGACCTAAAATGGAGACTTTGTGCCCTTAATGTAGCGTTTGGAGCGTAAAAAAGTGGGATTTCAGAATTAAAAGTTGGATTTGAAGCCTAAAGACGGTCGTTTGGAGCATAAAGATGTGGATTTCAACCCTGGACTCGAAGCTTGGGAATCTTAACGTGAGTGTTTGCACCCTAACAGCGAGGGCTTGTGCACCAAAAAGGAGGGTTTGTACCCTAAACAGGAGGGTTTGTAGAGTAAAAAGCAGGCTTTCAACCCTAGACTCCAAGCTTTGGGCTCTTAACCAAATCTTTGGGACCTAACATTCAGACATCGTGCCCTAAAGGAGGCGTTTGGAGCATAAAAAGGAGGCATTTTCCAGTGAAATGATTTGCAGCATAAAAATGAGCGTTTGGGCCCTAAAAATGAGGGTTTGCGCAATAAACGTGAGGGTTTGGATTATAAAACGAGGAATTCAACCACAGAATCAAAGCTTTGGACTCTGAAGAGGAAGCTTTGGGACCACAAAACAAGGCTTTGTGCCCTAAATGAGATGTCCGGAACATAAAAGTGAGGGATTTTACAGCAAAAAGGACGTATTGACCCCTAAAAAGGAGGATTCGCGGCCAAAAAATGAGGCGTTGCGCCCTAAAAATGAGGGCTTGTACCTTCTAAATGACGCTTTGAAGCAGAACAGGGAGGCTTTCAACCCTGGAACCAACGTTCCGGACTCTAAAAAGGAAGCGTTGTGACCTAAAATGGAGACTTTGTGCCCTTAATGTAGCGTTTGGAGCGTAAAAAAGTGGGATTTCAGAATTAAAAGTCGGATTTGAAGCCTAAAGACGGTCGTTTGGAGCATAAAGATGTGGATTTCAACCCTGGACTCGAAGCTTGGGAATCTTAACGTGAGTGTTTGCACCCTAACAGCGAGGGCTTGTGCACCAAAAAGGAGGGTTTGTACCCTAAACAGGAGGGTTTGTAGAGTAAAAAGCAGGCTTTCAACCCTAGACTCCAAGCTTTGGGCTCTTAACCAAATCTTTGGGACCTAACATTCAGACATCGTGCCCTAAAGGAGGCGTTTGGAGCATAAAAAGGAGGCATTTTCCAGTGAAATGATTTGCAGCATAAAAATGAGCGTTTGGGCCCTAAAAATGAGGGTTTGTGCAATAAACGTGAGGGTTTGGATTATAAAACGAGGAATTCAACCACAGAATCAAAGCTTTGGACTCTGAAGAGGAAGCTTTGGGACCACAAAACAAGGCTTTGTGCCCTAAATGAGATGTCCGGAACATAAAAGTGAGGGATTTTACAGCAAAAAGGACGTATTGACCCCTAAAAAGGAGGATTCGCGGCCAAAAAATGAGGCGTTGCGCCCTAAAAATGAGGGCTTGTACCTTCTAAATGACGCTTTGAAGCAGAACAGGGAGGCTTTCAACCCTGGAACCAACGTTCCGGACTCTAAAAAGGAAGCGTTGTGACCTAAAATGGAGACTTTGTGCCCTTAATGTAGCGTTTGGAGCGTAAAAAAGTGGGATTTCAGAATTAAAAGTCGGATTTGAAGCCTAAAGACGGTCGTTTGGAGCATAAAGATGTGGATTTCAACCCTGGACTCGAAGCTTGGGAATCTTAACGTGAGTGTTTGCACCCTAACAGCGAGGGCTTGTGCACCAAAAAGGAGGGTTTGTACCCTAAACAGGAGGGTTTGTAGAGTAAAAAGCAGGCTTTCAACCCTAGACTCCAAGCTTTGGGCTCTTAACCAAATCTTTGGGACCTAACATTCAGACATCGTGCCCTAAAGGAGGCGTTTGGAGCATAAAAAGGAGGCATTTTCCAGTGAAATGATTTGCAGCATAAAAATGAGCGTTTGGGCCCTAAAAATGAGGGTTTGCGCAATAAACGTGAGGGTTTGGATTATAAAACGAGGAATTCAACCACAGAATCAAAGCTTTGGACTCTGAAGAGGAAGCTTTGGGACCACAAAACAAGGCTTTGTGCCCTAAATGAGATGTCCGGAACATAAAAGTGAGGGATTTTACAGCAAAAAGGACGTATTGACCCCTAAAAAGGAGGATTCGCGGCCAAAAAATGAGGCGTTGCGCCCTAAAAATGAGGGCTTGTACCTTCTAAATGACGCTTTGAAGCAGAACAGGGAGGCTTTCAACCCTGGAACCAACGTTCCGGACTCTAAAAAGGAAGCGTTGTGACCTAAAATGGAGACTTTGTGCCCTTAATGTAGCGTTTGGAGCGTAAAAAAGTGGGATTTCAGAATTAAAAGTCGGATTTGAAGCCTAAAGACGGTCGTTTGGAGCATAAAGATGTGGATTTCAACCCTGGACTCGAAGCTTGGGAATCTTAACGTGAGTGTTTGCACCCTAACAGCGAGGGCTTGTGCACCAAAAAGGAGGGTTTGTACCCTAAACAGGAGGGTTTGTAGAGTAAAAAGCAGGCTTTCAACCCTAGACTCCAAGCTTTGGGCTCTTAACCAAATCTTTGGGACCTAACATTCAGACATCGTGCCCTAAAGGAGGCGTTTGGAGCATAAAAAGGAGGCATTTTCCAGTGAAATGATTTGCAGCATAAAAATGAGCGTTTGGGCCCTAAAAATGAGGGTTTGTGCAATAAACGTGAGGGTTTGGATTATAAAACGAGGAATTCAACCACAGAATCAAAGCTTTGGACTCTGAAGAGGAAGCTTTGGGACCACAAAACAAGGCTTTGTGCCCTAAATGAGATGTCCGGAACATAGAAGTGAGGGATTTTACAGCAAAAAGGACGTATTGACCCCTAAAAAGGAGGATTCGCGGCCAAAAAATGAGGCGTTGCGCCCTAAAAATGAGGGCTTGTACCTTCTAAATGACGCTTTGAAGCAGAACAGGGAGGCTTTCAACCCTGGAACCAACGTTCCGGACTCTAAAAAGGAAGCGTTGTGACCTAAAATGGAGACTTTGTGCCCTTAATGTAGCGTTTGGAGCGTAAAAAAGTGGGATTTCAGAATTAAAAGTCGGATTTGAAGCCTAAAGACGGTCGTTTGGAGCATAAAGATGTGGATTTCAACCCTGGACTCGAAGCTTGGGAATCTTAACGTGAGTGTTTGCACCCTAACAGCGAGGGCTTGTGCACCAAAAAGGAGGGTTTGTACCCTAAACAGGAGGGTTTGTAGAGTAAAAAGCAGGCTTTCAACCCTAGACTCCAAGCTTTGGGCTCTTAACCAAATCTTTGGGACCTAACATTCAGACATCGTGCCCTAAAGGAGGCGTTTGGAGCATAAAAAGGAGGCATTTTCCAGTGAAATGATTTGCAGCATAAAAATGAGCGTTTGGGCCCTAAAAATGAGGGTTTGTGCAATAAACGTGAGGGTTTGGATTATAAAACGAGGAATTCAACCACAGAATCAAAGCTTTGGACTCTGAAGAGGAAGCTTTGGGACCACAAAACAAGGCTTTGTGCCCTAAATGAGATGTCCGGAACATAAAAGTGAGGGATTTTACAGCAAAAAGGACGTACTGACCCCTAAAAAGGAGGATTCGCGGCCAAAAAATGAGGCGTTGCGCCCTAAAAATGAGGGCTTGTACCTTCTAAATGACGCTTTGAAGCAGAACAGGGAGGCTTTCAACCCTGGAACCAACGTTCCGGACTCTAAAAAGGAAGCGTTGTGACCTAAAATGGAGACTTTGTGCCCTTAATGTAGCGTTTGGAGCGTAAAAAAGTGGGATTTCAGAATTAAAAGTCGGATTTGAAGCCTAAAGACGGTCGTTTGGAGCATAAAGATGTGGATTTCAACCCTGGACTCGAAGCTTGGGAATCTTAACGTGAGTGTTTGCACCCTAACAGCGAGGGCTTGTGCACCAAAAAGGAGGGTTTGTACCCTAAACAGGAGGGTTTGTAGAGTAAAAAGCAGGCTTTCAACCCTAGACTCCAAGCTTTGGGCTCTTAACCAAATCTTTGGGACCTAACATTCAGACATCGTGCCCTAAAGGAGGCGTTTGGAGCATAAAAAGGAGGCATTTTCCAGTGAAATGATTTGCAGCATAAAAATGAGCGTTTGGGCCCTAAAAATGAGGGTTTGTGCAATAAACGTGAGGGTTTGGATTATAAAACGAGGAATTCAACCACAGAATCAAAGCTTTGGACTCTGAAGAGGAAGCTTTGGGACCACAAAACAAGGCTTTGTGCCCTAAAAGAGATGTCCGGAACATAAAAGTGAGGGATTTTACAGCAAAAAGGACGTACTGACCCCTAAAAAGGAGGATTCGCGGCCAAAAAATGAGGCGTTGTGCCCTAAAAATGAGGGCTTGTACCTTCTAAATGACGCTTTGAAGCAGAACAGGGAGGCTTTCAACCCTGGAACCAACGTTCCGGACTCTAAAAAGGAAGCGTTGTGACCTAAAATGGAGACTTTGTGCCCTTAATGTAGTGTTTGGAGCGTAAAAAAGTGGGATTTCAGAATTAAAAGTCAGATTTGAAGCCCAAAGACGGTCGTTTGGAGCATAAAGATGTGGATTTCAACCCTGGACTCGAAGCTTGGGAATCTTAACGTGAGTGTTTGCACCCTAACAGCGAGGGCTTGTGCACCAAAAAGGAGGGTTTGTACCCTAAACAGGAGGGTTTGTAGAGTAAAAAGCAGGCTTTCAACCCTAGACTCCAAGCTTTGGGCTCTTAACCAAATCTTTGGGACCTAACATTCAGACATCGTGCCCTAAAGGAGGCGTTTGGAGCATAAAAAGGAGGCATTTTCCAGTGAAATGATTTGCAGCATAAAAATGAGCGTTTGGGCCCTAAAAATGAGGGTTTGTGCAATAAACGTGAGGGTTTGGATTATAAAACGAGGAATTCAACCACAGAATCAAAGCTTTGGACTCTGAAGAGGAAGCTTTGGGACCACAAAACAAGGCTTTGTGCCCTAAATGAGATGTCCGGAACATAAAAGTGAGGGATTTTACAGCAAAAAGGACGTATTGACCCCTAAAAAGGAGGATTCGCGGCCAAAAAATGAGGCGTTGCGCCCTAAAAATGAGGGCTTGTACCTTCTAAATGACGCTTTGAAGCAGAACAGGGAGGCTTTCAACCCTGGAACCAACGTTCCGGACTCTAAAAAGGAAGCGTTGTGACCTAAAATGGAGACTTTGTGCCCTTAATGTAGCGTTTGGAGCGTAAAAAAGTGGGATTTCAGAATTAAAAGTCGGATTTGAAGCCTAAAGACGGTCGTTTGGAGCATAAAGATGTGGATTTCAACCCTGGACTCGAAGCTTGGGAATCTTAACGTGAGTGTTTGCACCCTAACAGCGAGGGCTTGTGCACCAAAAAGGAGGGTTTGTACCCTAAACAGGAGGGTTTGTAGAGTAAAAAGCAGGCTTTCAACCCTAGACTCCAAGCTTTGGGCTCTTAACCAAATCTTTGGGACCTAACATTCAGACATCGTGCCCTAAAGGAGGCGTTTGGAGCATAAAAAGGAGGCATTTTCCAGTGAAATGATTTGCAGCATAAAAATGAGCGTTTGGGCCCTAAAAATGAGGGTTTGTGCAATAAACGTGAGGGTTTGGATTATAAAACGAGGAATTCAACCACAGAATCAAAGCTTTGGACTCTGAAGAGGAAGCTTTGGGACCACAAAACAAGGCTTTGTGCCCTAAATGAGATGTCCGGAACATAGAAGTGAGGGATTTTACAGCAAAAAGGACGTATTGACCCCTAAAAAGGAGGATTCGCGGCCAAAAAATGAGGCGTTGCGCCCTAAAAATGAGGGCTTGTACCTTCTAAATGACGCTTTGAAGCAGAACAGGGAGGCTTTCAACCCTGGAACCAACGTTCCGGACTCTAAAAAGGAAGCGTTGTGACCTAAAATGGAGACTTTGTGCCCTTAATGTAGCGTTTGGAGCGTAAAAAAGTGGGATTTCAGAATTAAAAGTTGGATTTGAAGCCTAAAGACGGTCGTTTGGAGCATAAAGATGTGGATTTCAACCCTGGACTCGAAGCTTGGGAATCTTAACGTGAGTGTTTGCACCCTAACAGCGAGGGCTTGTGCACCAAAAAGGAGGGTTTGTACCCTAAACAGGAGGGTTTGTATAGTAAAAAGCAGGCTTTCAACCCTAGACTCCAAGCTTTGGGCTCTTAACCAAATCTTTGGGACCTAACATTCAGACATCGTGCCCTAAAGGAGGCGTTTGGAGCATAAAAAGGAGGCATTTTCCAGTGAAATGATTTGCAGCATAAAAATGAGCGTTTGGGCCCTAAAAATGAGGGTTTGTGCAATAAACGTGAGGGTTTGGATTATAAAACGAGGAATTCAACCACAGAATCAAAGCTTTGGACTCTGAAGAGGAAGCTTTGGGACCACAAAACAAGGCTTTGTGCCCTAAAAGAGATGTCCGGAACATAGAAGTGAGGGATTTTACAGCAAAAAGGACGTATTGACCCCTAAAAAGGAGGATTTGCGGCCAAAAAATGAGGCGTTGCGCCCTAAAAATGAGGGCTTGTACCTTCTAAATGACGCTTTGAAGCAGAACAGGGAGGCTTTCAACCCTGGAACCAATGTTCCGGACTCTAAAAAGGAAGCGTTGTGACCTAAAATGGAGACTTTGTGCCCTTAATGTAGCGTTTGGAGCGTAAAAAAGTGGGATTTCAGAATTAAAAGTCGGATTTGAAGCCTAAAGACGGTCGTTTGGAGCATAAAGATGTGGATTTCAACCCTGGACTCGAAGCTTGGGAATCTTAACGTGAGTGTTTGCACCCTAACAGCGAGGGCTTGTGCACCAAAAAGGAGGGTTTGTACCCTAAACAGGAGGGTTTGTAGAGTAAAAAGCAGGCTTTGAACCCTAGACTCCAAGCTTTGGGCTCTTAACCAAATCTTTGGGACCTAACATTCAGACATCGTGCCCTAAAGGAGGCGTTTGGAGCATAAAAAGGAGGCATTTTCCAGTGAAATGATTTGCAGCATAAAAATGAGCGTTTGGGCCCTAAAAATGAGGGTTTGTGCAATAAACGTGAGGGTTTGGATTATAAAACGAGGAATTCAACCACAGAATCAAAGCTTTGGACTCTGAAGAGGAAGCTTTGGGACCACAAAACAAGGCTTTGTGCCCTAAATGAGATGTCCGGAACATAGAAGTGAGGGATTTTACAGCAAAAAGGACGTATTGACCCCTAAAAAGGAGGATTCGCGGCCAAAAAATGAGGCGTTGCGCCCTAAAAATGAGGGCTTGTACCTTCTAAATGACGCTTTGAAGCAGAACAGGGAGGCTTTCAACCCTGGAACCAACGTTCCGGACTCTAAAAAGGAAGCGTTGTGACCTAAAATGGAGACTTTGTGCCCTTAATGTAGCGTTTGGAGCGTAAAAAAGTGGGATTTCAGAATTAAAAGTTGGATTTGAAGCCTAAAGACGGTCGTTTGGAGCATAAAGATGTGGATTTCAACCCTGGACTCGAAGCTTGGGAATCTTAACGTGAGTGTTTGCACCCTAACAGCGAGGGCTTGTGCACCAAAAAGGAGGGTTTGTACCCTAAACAGGAGGGTTTGTAGAGTAAAAAGCAGGCTTTCAACCCTAGACTCCAAGCTTTGGGCTCTTAACCAAATCTTTGGGACCTAACATTCAGACATCGTGCCCTAAAGGAGGCGTTTGGAGCATAAAAAGGAGGCATTTTCCAGTGAAATGATTTGCAGCATAAAAATGAGCGTTTGGGCCCTAAAAATGAGGGTTTGTGCAATAAACGTGAGGGTTTGGATTATAAAACGAGGAATTCAACCACAGAATCAAAGCTTTGGACTCTGAAGAGGAAGCTTTGGGACCACAAAACAAGGCTTTGTGCCCTAAATGAGATGTCCGGAACATAGAAGTGAGGGATTTTACAGCAAAAAGGACGTATTGACCCCTAAAAAGGAGGATTCGCGGCCAAAAAATGAGGCGTTGCGCCCTAAAAATGAGGGCTTGTACCTTCTAAATGACGCTTTGAAGCAGAACAGGGAGGCTTTCAACCCTGGAACCAACGTTCCGGACTCTAAAAAGGAAGCGTTGTGACCTAAAATGGAGACTTTGTGCCCTTAATGTAGCGTTTGGAGCGTAAAAAAGTGGGATTTCAGAATTAAAAGTCGGATTTGAAGCCTAAAGACGGTCGTTTGGAGCATAAAGATGTGGATTTCAACCCTGGACTCGAAGCTTGGGAATCTTAACGTGAGTGTTTGCACCCTAACAGCGAGGGCTTGTGCACCAAAAAGGAGGGTTTGTACCCTAAACAGGAGGGTTTGTAGAGTAAAAAGCAGGCTTTCAACCCTAGACTCCAAGCTTTGGGCTCTTAACCAAATCTTTGGGACCTAACATTCAGACATCGTGCCCTAAAGGAGGCGTTTGGAGCATAAAAAGGAGGCATTTTCCAGTGAAATGATTTGCAGCATAAAAATGAGCGTTTGGGCCCTAAAAATGAGGGTTTGTGCAATAAACGTGAGGGTTTGGATTATAAAACGAGGAATTCAACCACAGAATCAAAGCTTTGGACTCTGAAGAGGAAGCTTTGGGACCACAAAACAAGGCTTTGTGCCCTAAAAGAGATGTCCGGAACATAGAAGTGAGGGATTTTACAGCAAAAAGGACGTATTGACCCCTAAAAAGGAGGATTCGCGGCCAAAAAATGAGGCGTTGCGTCCTAAAAATGAGGGCTTGTACCTTCTAAATGACGCTTTGAAGCAGAACAGGGAGGCTTTCAACCCTGGAACCAACGTTCCGGACTCTAAAAAGGAAGCGTTGTGACCTAAAATGGAGACTTTGTGCCCTTAATGTAGCGTTTGGAGCGTAAAAAAGTGGGATTTCAGAATTAAAAGTCGGATTTGAAGCCTAAAGACGGTCGTTTGGAGCATAAAGATGTGGATTTCAACCCTGGACTCGAAGCTTGGGAATCTTAACGTGAGTGTTTGCACCCTAACAGCGAGGGCTTGTGCACCAAAAAAGAGGGTTTGTACCCTAAACAGGAGGGTTTGTAGAGTAAAAAGCAGGCTTTCAACCCTAGACTCCAAGCTTTGGGCTCTTAACCAAATCTTTGGGACCTAACATTCAGACATCGTGCCCTAAAGGAGGCGTTTGGAGCATAAAAAGGAGGGATTTTACAGTGAAATGATTTGCAGCACAAAAATGACCGTTTGGGCCCTAAAAATGAGGGTTTGTGCAATAAACGTGAGGGTTTGGATTATAAAACGAGGAATTCAACCACAGAATCAAAGCTTTGGACTCTGAAGAGGAAGCTTTGGGACCACAAAACAAGGCTTTGTGCCCTAAATGAGATGTCCGGAACATAGAAGTGAGGGATTTTACAGCAAAAAGGACGTATTGACCCCTAAAAAGGAGGATTCGCGGCCAAAAAATGAGGCGTTGCGCCCTAAAAATGAGGGCTTGTACCTTCTAAATGACGCTTTGAAGCAGAACAGGGAGGCTTTCAACCCTGGAACCAACGTTCCGGACTCTAAAAAGGAAGCGTTGTGACCTAAAATGGAGACTTTGTGCCCTTAATGTACCGTTTGGAGCGTAAAAAAGTGGGATTTCAGAATTAAAAGTCGGATTTGAAGCCTAAAGACGGTCGTTTGGAGCATAAAGATGTGGATTTCAACCCTGGACTCGAAGCTTGGGAATCTTAACGTGAGTGTTTGCACCCTAACAGCGAGGGCTTGTGCACCAAAAAGGAGGGTTTGTACCCTAAACAGGAGGGTTTGTAGAGTAAAAAGCAGGCTTTCAACCCTAGACTCCAAGCTTTGGGCTCTTAACCAAATCTTTGGGACCTAACATTCAGACATCGTGCCCTAAAGGAGGCGTTTGGAGCATAAAAAGGAGGCATTTTCCAGTGAAATGATTTGCAGCATAAAAATGAGCGTTTGGGCCCTAAAAATGAGGGTTTGTGCAATAAACGTGAGGGTTTGGATTATAAAACGAGGAATTCAACCACAGAATCAAAGCTTTGGACTCTGAAGAGGAAGCTTTGGGACCACAAAACAAGGCTTTGTGCCCTAAATGAGATGTCCGGAACATAGAAGTGAGGGATTTTACAGCAAAAAGGACGTATTGACCCCTAAAAAGGAGGATTCGCGGCCAAAAAATGAGGCGTTGCGCCCTAAAAATGAGGGCTTGTACCTTCTAAATGACGCTTTGAAGCAGAACAGGGAGGCTTTCAACCCTGGAACCAACGTTCCGGACTCTAAAAAGGAAGCGTTGTGACCTAAAATGGAGACTTTGTGCCCTTAATGTAGCGTTTGGAGCGTAAAAAAGTGGGATTTCAGAATTAAAAGTCGGATTTGAAGCCTAAAGACGGTCGTTTGGAGCATAAAGATGTGGATTTCAACCCTGGACTCGAAGCTTGGGAATCTTAACGTGAGTGTTTGCACCCTAACAGCGAGGGCTTGTGCACCAAAAAGGAGGGTTTGTACCCTAAACAGGAGGGTTTGTAGAGTAAAAAGCAGGCTTTGAACCCTAGACTCCAAGCTTTGGGCTCTTAACCAAATCTTTGGGACCTAACATTCAGACATCGTGCCCTAAAGGAGGCGTTTGGAGCATAAAAAGGAGGCATTTTCCAGTGAAATGATTTGCAGCATAAAAATGAGCGTTTGGGCCCTAAAAATGAGGGTTTGTGCAATAAACGTGAGGGTTTGGATTATAAAACGAGGAATTCAACCACAGAATCAAAGCTTTGGACTCTGAAGAGGAAGCTTTGGGACCACAAAACAAGGCTTTGTGCCCTAAAAGAGATGTCCGGAACATAGAAGTGAGGGATTTTACAGCAAAAAGGACGTATTGACCCCTAAAAAGGAGGATTCGCGGCCAAAAAATGAGGCGTTGCGCCCTAAAAATGAGGGCTTGTACCTTCTAAATGACGCTTTGAAGCAGAACAGGGAGGCTTTCAACCCTGGAACCAACGTTCCGGACTCTAAAAAGGAAGCGTTGTGACCTAAAATGGAGACTTTGTGCCCTTAATGTAGCGTTTGGAGCGTAAAAAAGTGGGATTTCAGAATTAAAAGTCGGATTTGAAGCCTAAAGACGGTCGTTTGGAGCATAAAGATGTGGATTTCAACCCTGGACTCGAAGCTTGGGAATCTTAACGTGAGTGTTTGCACCCTAACAGCGAGGGCTTGTGCACCAAAAAGGAGGGTTTGTACCCTAAACAGGAGGGTTTGTAGAGTAAAAAGCAGGCTTTCAACCCTAGACTCCAAGCTTTGGGCTCTTAACCAAATCTTTGGGACCTAACATTCAGACATCGTGCCCTAAAGGAGGCGTTTGGAGCATAAAAAGGAGGCATTTTCCAGTGAAATGATTTGCAGCATAAAAATGAGCGTTTGGGCCCTAAAAATGAGGGTTTGTGCAATAAACGTGAGGGTTTGGATTATAAAACGAGGAATTCAACCACAGAATCAAAGCTTTGGACTCTGAAGAGGAAGCTTTGGGACCACAAAACAAGGCTTTGTGCCCTAAAAGAGATGTCCGGAACATAGAAGTGAGGGATTTTACAGCAAAAAGGACGTATTGACCCCTAAAAAGGAGGATTCGCGGCCAAAAAATGAGGTGTTGCGCCCTAAAAATGAGGGCTTGTACCTTCTAAATGACGCTTTGAAGCAGAACAGGGAGGCTTTCAACCCTGGAACCAACGTTCCGGACTCTAAAAAGGAAGCGTTGTGACCTAAAATGGAGACTTTGTGCCCTTAATGTAGCGTTTGGAGCGTAAAAAAGTGGGATTTCAGAATTAAAAGTCGGATTTGAAGCCTAAAGACGGTCGTTTGGAGCATAAAGATGTGGATTTCAACCCTGGACTCGAAGCTTGGGAATCTTAACGTGAGTGTTTGCACCCTAACAGCGAGGGCTTGTGCACCAAAAAGGAGGGTTTGTACCCTAAACAGGAGGGTTTGTAGAGTAAAAAGCAGGCTTTCAACCCTAGACTCCAAGCTTTGGGCTCTTAACCAAATCTTTGGGACCTAACATTCAGACATCGTGCCCTAAAGGAGGCGTTTGGAGCATAAAAAGGAGGCATTTTCCAGTGAAATGATTTGCAGCATAAAAATGAGCGTTTGGGCCCTAAAAATGAGGGTTTGTGCAATAAACGTGAGGGTTTGGATTATAAAACGAGGAATTCAACCACAGAATCAAAGCTTTGGACTCTGAAGAGGAAGCTTTGGGACCACAAAACAAGGCTTTGTGCCCTAAAAGAGATGTCCGGAACATAGAAGTGAGGGATTTTACAGCAAAAAGGACGTATTGACCCCTAAAAAGGAGGATTCGCGGCCAAAAAATGAGGCGTTGCGCCCTAAAAATGAGGGCTTGTACCTTCTAAATGACGCTTTGAAGCAGAACAGGGAGGCTTTCAACCCTGGAACCAACGTTCCGGACTCTAAAAAGGAAGCGTTGTGACCTAAAATGGAGACTTTGTGCCCTTAATGTAGCGTTTGGAGCGTAAAAAAGTGGGATTTCAGAATTAAAAGTCGGATTTGAAGCCTAAAGACGGTCGTTTGGAGCATAAAGATGTGGATTTCAACCCTGGACTCGAAGCTTGGGAATCTTAACGTGAGTGTTTGCACCCTAACAGCGAGGGCTTGTGCACCAAAAAGGAGGGTTTGTACCCTAAACAGGAGGGTTTGTAGAGTAAAAAGCAGGCTTTCAACCCTAGACTCCAAGCTTTGGGCTCTTAACCAAATCTTTGGGACCTAACATTCAGACATCGTGCCCTAAAGGAGGCGTTTGGAGCATAAAAAGGAGGCATTTTCCAGTGAAATGATTTGCAGCATAAAAATGAGCGTTTGGGCCCTAAAAATGAGGGTTTGTGCAATAAACGTGAGGGTTTGGATTATAAAACGAGGAATTCAACCACAGAATCAAAGCTTTGGACTCTGAAGAGGAAGCTTTGGGACCACAAAACAAGGCTTTGTGCCCTAAATGAGATGTCCGGAACATAAAAGTGAGGGATTTTACAGCAAAAAGGACGTATTGACCCCTAAAAAGGAGGATTCGCGGCCAAAAAATGAGGCGTTGCGCCCTAAAAATGAGGGCTTGTACCTTCTAAATGACGCTTTGAAGCAGAACAGGGAGGCTTTCAACCCTGGAACCAACGTTCCGGACTCTAAAAAGGAAGCGTTGTGACCTAAAATGGAGACTTTGTGCCCTTAATGTAGCGTTTGGAGTGTAAAAAAGTGGGATTTCAGAATTAAAAGTCGGATTTGAAGCCTAAAGACGGTCGTTTGGAGCATAAAGATGTGGATTTCAACCCTGGACTCGAAGCTTGGGAATCTTAACGTGAGTGTTTGCACCCTAACAGCGAGGGCTTGTGCACCAAAAAGGAGGGTTTGTACCCTAAACAGGAGGGTTTGTAGAGTAAAAAGCAGGCTTTCAACCCTAGACTCCAAGCTTTGGGCTCTTAACCAAATCTTTGGGACCTAACATTCAGACATCGTGCCCTAAAGGAGGCGTTTGGAGCATAAAAAGGAGGCATTTTCCAGTGAAATGATTTACAGCACAAAAATGACCGTTTGGGCCCTAAAAATGAGGGTTTGTGCAATAAACGTGAGGGTTTGGATTATAAAACGAGGAATTCAACCACAGAATCAAAGCTTTGGACTCTGAAGAGGAAGCTTTGGGACCACAAAACAAGGCTTTGTGCCCTAAATGAGATGTCCGGAACATAAAAGTGAGGGATTTTACAGCAAAAAGGACGCATTGACCCCTAAAAAGGAGGATTCGCGGCCAAAAAATGAGGCGTTGCGCCCTAAAAATGAGGGCTTGTACCTTCTAAATGACGCTTTGAAGCAGAACAGGGAGGCTTTCAACCCTGGAACCAACGTTCCGGACTCTAAAAAGGAAGCGTTGTGACCTAAAATGGAGACTTTGTGCCCTTAATGTAGCGTTTGGAGCGTAAAAAAGTGGGATTTCAGAATTAAAAGTAGGATTTGAAGCCTAAAGACGGTCGTTTGGAGCATAAAGATGTGGATTTCAACCCTGGACTCGAAGCTTGGGAATCTTAACGTGAGTGTTTGCACCCTAACAGCGAGGGCTTGTGCACCGAAAAGGAGGGGTTGTGCCCTAAACAGGAGGGTTTGTAGAGTAAAAAGCAGGCTTTGAACTCTAGACTCAAAGCTTTGGGCTCTTAACCAAATCTTTGGGACCTAACATTCAGACATCGTGCCCTAAAGGAGGCGTTTGGAGCATAAAAAGGAGGCATTTTCCAGTGAAATGATTTACAGCATAAAAATGAGCGTTTGGGCCCTAAAAATGAGGGTTTGTGCAATAAACGTGAGGATTTGGATTATAAAACGAGGAATTCAACCACAGAATCAAAGCTTTGGACTCTGAAGAGGAAGCTTTGGGACCACAAAACAAGGCTTTGTGCCCTAAAAGAGATGTCCGGAACATAGAAGTGAGGGATTTTACAGCAAAAAGGACGTATTGACCCCTAAAAAGGAGGATTCGCGGCCAAAAAATGAGGCGTTGCGCCCTAAAAATGAGGGCTTGTACCTTCTAAATGACGCTTTGAAGCAGAACAGGGAGGCTTTCAACCCTGGAACCAACGTTCCGGACTCTAAAAAGGAAGCGTTGTGACCTAAAATTGAGACTTTGTGCCCTTAATGTAGTGTTTGGAGCGTAAAAAAGTGGGATTTCAGAATTAAAAGTAGGATTTGAAGCCTAAAGACGGTCGTTTGGAGCATAAAGATGTGGATTTCAACCCTGGACTCGAAGCTTGGGAATCTTAACAGGAGTGTTTGCACCCTAACAGCGAGGGCTTGTGCACCAAAAAGGAGGGTTTGTGCCCTAAACAGGAGGGTTTGTAGAGTAAAAAGCAGGCTTTGAACCCTAGACTCAAAGCTTTGGGCTCTTAACCAAATCTTTGGGACCTAACATTCAGACATCGTGCCCTAAAGGAGGCGTTTGGAGCATAAAAAGGAGGCATTTTCCAGTGAAATGATTTACAGCATAAAAATGAGCGTTTGGGCCCTAAAAATGAGGGTTTGTACAATAAACGTGAGGGTTTGGATTATAAAAGGAGGAATTCAACCACAGAATCAAAGCTTTGGACTCTGAAGAGGAAGCTTTGGGACCACAAAACAAGGCTTTGTGCCCTAAATGAGATGTCCGGAACATAAAAGTGAGGGATTTTACAGCAAAAAGGACGTATTGACCCCTAAAAAGGAGGATTCGCGGCCAAAAAATGAGGCGTTGCGCCCTAAAAATGAGGGCTTGTACCTTCTAAATGACGCTTTGAAGCAGAACAGGGAGGCTTTCAACCCTGGAACCAACGTTCCGGACTCTAAAAAGGAAGCGTTGTGACCTAAAATGGAGACTTTGTGCCCTTAATGTAGCGTTTGGAGCGTAAAAAAGTGGTATTTCAGAATTAAAATTAGGATTTGAAGCCTAAAGACGGTCGTTTGGAGCATAAAGATGTGGATTTCAACCCTGGACTCGAAGCTTGGGAATCTTAACGTGAGTGTTTGCACCCTAACAGCGAGGGCTTGTGCACCGAAAAGGAGGGTTTGTGCCCTAAACAGGAGGGTTTGTAGAGTAAAAAGCAGGCTTTGAACACTAGACTCAAAGCTTTGGGCTCTTAACGAAATCTTTGGGACCTAACATTCAGACATCGTGCCCTAAAGGAGGCGTTTGGAGCATAAAAAGGAGGCATTTTCCAGTGAAATGATTTACAGCATAAAAATGAGCGTTTGGGCCCTAAAAATGAGGGTTTGTGCAATAAACGTGAGGGTTTGGATTATAAAAGGAGGAATTCAACCACAGAATCAAAGCTTTGGACTCTGAAGAGGAAGCTTTGGGACCACAAAACAAGGCTTTGCGCCCTAAATGAGATGTCCGGAACATAAAAGTGAGGGATTTTACAGTAAAAAGGACGTATTGACCCCTAAAAAGGAGGATTCGCGGCCAAAAAATGAGGCGTTGCGCCCTAAAAATGAGGGCTTGTACCTTCTAAATGACGCTTTGAAGCAGAACAGGGAGGCTTTCAACCCTGGAACCAACGTTCCGGACTCTAAAAAGGAAGCGTTGTGACCTAAAATGGAGACTTTGTGCCCTTAATGTAGCGTTTGGAGCGTAAAAAAGTGGGATTTCAGAATTAAAAGTCGGATTTGAAGCCTAAAGACGGTCGTTTGGAGCATAAAGATGTGGATTTCAACCCTGGACTCGAAGCTTGGGAATCTTAACGTGAGTGTTTGCACCCTAACAGCGAGGGCTTGTGCACCAAAAAGGAGGGTTTGTACCCTAAACAGGAGGGTTTGTAGAGTAAAAAGCAGGCTTTCAACCCTAGACTCCAAGCTTTGGGCTCTTAACCAAATCTTTGGGACCTAACATTCAGACATCGTGCCCTAAAGGAGGCGTTTGGAGCATAAAAAGGAGGCATTTTCCAGTGAAATGATTTGCAGCATAAAAATGAGCGTTTGGGCCCTAAAAATGAGGGTTTGTGCAATAAACGTGAGGGTTTGGATTATAAAACGAGGAATTCAACCACAGAATCAAAGCTTTGGACTCTGAAGAGGAAGCTTTGGGACCACAAAACAAGGCTTTGTGCCCTAAAAGAGATGTCCGGAACATAGAAGTGAGGGATTTTACAGCAAAAAGGACGTATTGACCCCTAAAAAGGAGGATTCGCGGCCAAAAAATGAGGTGTTGCGCCCTAAAAATGAGGGCTTGTACCTTCTAAATGACGCTTTGAAGCAGAACAGGGAGGCTTTCAACCCTGGAACCAACGTTCCGGACTCTAAAAAGGAAGCGTTGTGACCTAAAATGGAGACTTTGTGCCCTTAATGTAGCGTTTGGAGCGTAAAAAAGTGGGATTTCAGAATTAAAAGTCGGATTTGAAGCCTAAAGACGGTCGTTTGGAGCATAAAGATGTGGATTTCAACCCTGGACTCGAAGCTTGGGAATCTTAACGTGAGTGTTTGCACCCTAACAGCGAGGGCTTGTGCACCAAAAAGGAGGGTTTGTACCCTAAACAGGAGGGTTTGTAGAGTAAAAAGCAGGCTTTCAACCCTAGACTCCAAGCTTTGGGCTCTTAACCAAATCTTTGGGACCTAACATTCAGACATCGTGCCCTAAAGGAGGCGTTTGGAGCATAAAAAGGAGGCATTTTCCAGTGAAATGATTTGCAGCATAAAAATGAGCGTTTGGGCCCTAAAAATGAGGGTTTGTGCAATAAACGTGAGGGTTTGGATTATAAAACGAGGAATTCAACCACAGAATCAAAGCTTTGGACTCTGAAGAGGAAGCTTTGGGACCACAAAACAAGGCTTTGTGCCCTAAAAGAGATGTCCGGAACATAGAAGTGAGGGATTTTACAGCAAAAAGGACGTATTGACCCCTAAAAAGGAGGATTCGCGGCCAAAAAATGAGGCGTTGCGCCCTAAAAATGAGGGCTTGTACCTTCTAAATGACGCTTTGAAGCAGAACAGGGAGGCTTTCAACCCTGGAACCAACGTTCCGGACTCTAAAAAGGAAGCGTTGTGACCTAAAATGGAGACTTTGTGCCCTTAATGTAGCGTTTGGAGCGTAAAAAAGTGGGATTTCAGAATTAAAAGTCGGATTTGAAGCCTAAAGACGGTCGTTTGGAGCATAAAGATGTGGATTTCAACCCTGGACTCGAAGCTTGGGAATCTTAACGTGAGTGTTTGCACCCTAACAGCGAGGGCTTGTGCACCAAAAAGGAGGGTTTGTACCCTAAACAGGAGGGTTTGTAGAGTAAAAAGCAGGCTTTCAACCCTAGACTCCAAGCTTTGGGCTCTTAACCAAATCTTTGGGACCTAACATTCAGACATCGTGCCCTAAAGGAGGCGTTTGGAGCATAAAAAGGAGGCATTTTCCAGTGAAATGATTTGCAGCATAAAAATGAGCGTTTGGGCCCTAAAAATGAGGGTTTGTGCAATAAACGTGAGGGTTTGGATTATAAAACGAGGAATTCAACCACAGAATCAAAGCTTTGGACTCTGAAGAGGAAGCTTTGGGACCACAAAACAAGGCTTTGTGCCCTAAATGAGATGTCCGGAACATAAAAGTGAGGGATTTTACAGCAAAAAGGACGTATTGACCCCTAAAAAGGAGGATTCGCGGCCAAAAAATGAGGCGTTGCGCCCTAAAAATGAGGGCTTGTACCTTCTAAATGACGCTTTGAAGCAGAACAGGGAGGCTTTCAACCCTGGAACCAACGTTCTGGACTCTAAAAAGGAAGCGTTGTGACCTAAAATGGAGACTTTGTGCCCTTAATGTAGCGTTTGGAGTGTAAAAAAGTGGGATTTCAGAATTAAAAGTCGGATTTGAAGCCTAAAGACGGTCGTTTGGAGCATAAAGATGTGGATTTCAACCCTGGACTCGAAGCTTGGGAATCTTAACGTGAGTGTTTGCACCCTAACAGCGAGGGCTTGTGCACCAAAAAGGAGGGTTTGTACCCTAAACAGGAGGGTTTGTAGAGTAAAAAGCAGGCTTTCAACCCTAGACTCCAAGCTTTGGGCTCTTAACCAAATCTTTGGGACCTAACATTCAGACATCGTGCCCTAAAGGAGGCGTTTGGAGCATAAAAAGGAGGCATTTTCCAGTGAAATGATTTACAGCACAAAAATGACCGTTTGGGCCCTAAAAATGAGGGTTTGTGCAATAAACGTGAGGGTTTGGATTATAAAACGAGGAATTCAACCACAGAATCAAAGCTTTGGACTCTGAAGAGGAAGCTTTGGGACCACAAAACAAGGCTTTGTGCCCTAAATGAGATGTCCGGAACATAAAAGTGAGGGATTTTACAGCAAAAAGGACGCATTGACCCCTAAAAAGGAGGATTCGCGGCCAAAAAATGAGGCGTTGCGCCCTAAAAATGAGGGCTTGTACCTTCTAAATGACGCTTTGAAGCAGAACAGGGAGGCTTTCAACCCTGGAACCAACGTTCCGGACTCTAAAAAGGAAGCGTTGTGACCTAAAATGGAGACTTTGTGCCCTTAATGTAGCGTTTGGAGCGTAAAAAAGTGGGATTTCAGAATTAAAAGTAGGATTTGAAGCCTAAAGACGGTCGTTTGGAGCATAAAGATGTGGATTTCAACCCTGGACTCGAAGCTTGGGAATCTTAACGTGAGTGTTTGCACCCTAACAGCGAGGGCTTGTGCACCGAAAAGGAGGGTTTGTGCCCTAAACAGGAGGGTTTGTAGAGTAAAAAGCAGGCTTTGAACTCTAGACTCAAAGCTTTGGGCTCTTAACCAAATCTTTGGGACCTAACATTCAGACATCGTGCCCTAAAGGAGGCGTTTGGAGCATAAAAAGGAGGCATTTTCCAGTGAAATGATTTACAGCATAAAAATGAGCGTTTGGGCCCTAAAAATGAGGGTTTGTGCAATAAACGTGAGGATTTGGATTATAAAACGAGGAATTCAACCACAGAATCAAAGCTTTGGACTCTGAAGAGGAAGCTTTGGGACCACAAAACAAGGCTTTGTGCCCTAAAAGAGATGTCCGGAACATAGAAGTGAGGGATTTTACAGCAAAAAGGACGTATTGACCCCTAAAAAGGAGGATTCGCGGCCAAAAAATGAGGCGTTGCGCCCTAAAAATGAGGGCTTGTACCTTCTAAATGACGCTTTGAAGCAGAACAGGGAGGCTTTCAACCCTGGAACCAACGTTCCGGACTCTAAAAAGGAAGCGTTGTGACCTAAAATTGAGACTTTGTGCCCTTAATGTAGTGTTTGGAGCGTAAAAAAGTGGGATTTCAGAATTAAAAGTAGGATTTGAAGCCTAAAGACGGTCGTTTGGAGCATAAAGATGTGGATTTCAACCCTGGACTCGAAGCTTGGGAATCTTAACAGGAGTGTTTGCACCCTAACAGCGAGGGCTTGTGCACCAAAAAGGAGGGTTTGTGCCCTAAACAGGAGGGTTTGTAGAGTAAAAAGCAGGCTTTGAACCCTAGACTCAAAGCTTTGGGCTCTTAACCAAATCTTTGGGACCTAACATTCAGACATCGTGCCCTAAAGGAGGCGTTTGGAGCATAAAAAGGAGGCATTTTCCAGTGAAATGATTTACAGCATAAAAATGAGCGTTTGGGCCCTAAAAATGAGGGTTTGTACAATAAACGTGAGGGTTTGGATTATAAAAGGAGGAATTCAACCACAGAATCAAAGCTTTGGACTCTGAAGAGGAAGCTTTGGGACCACAAAACAAGGCTTTGTGCCCTAAATGAGATGTCCGGAACATAAAAGTGAGGGATTTTACAGCAAAAAGGACGTATTGACCCCTAAAAAGGAGGATTCGCGGCCAAAAAATGAGGCGTTGCGCCCTAAAAATGAGGGCTTGTACCTTCTAAATGACGCTTTGAAGCAGAACAGGGAGGCTTTCAACCCTGGAACCAACGTTCCGGACTCTAAAAAGGAAGCGTTGTGACCTAAAATGGAGACTTTGTGCCCTTAATGTAGCGTTTGGAGCGTAAAAAAGTGGTATTTCAGAATTAAAATTAGGACTTGAAGCCTAAAGACGGTCGTTTGGAGCATAAAGATGTGGATTTCAACCCTGGACTCGAAGCTTGGGAATCTTAACGTGAGTGTTTGCACCCTAACAGCGAGGGCTTGTGCACCGAAAAGGAGGGTTTGTGCCCTAAACAGGAGGGTTTGTAGAGTAAAAAGCAGGCTTTGAACACTAGACTCAAAGCTTTGGGCTCTTAACGAAATCTTTGGGACCTAACATTCAGACATCGTGCCCTAAAGGAGGCGTTTGGAGCATAAAAAGGAGGCATTTTCCAGTGAAATGATTTACAGCATAAAAATGAGCGTTTGGGCCCTAAAAATGAGGGTTTGTGCAATAAACGTGAGGGTTTGGATTATAAAAGGAGGAATTCAACCACAGAATCAAAGCTTTGGACTCTGAAGAGGAAGCTTTGGGACCACAAAACAAGGCTTTGCGCCCTAAATGAGATGTCCGGAACATAAAAGTGAGGGATTTTACAGTAAAAAGGACGTATTGACCCCTAAAAAGGAGGATTCGCGGCCAAAAAATGAGGCGTTGCGCCCTAAAAATGAGGGCTTGTACCTTCTAAATGACGCTTTGAAGCAGAACAGGGAGGCTTTCAACCCTGGAACCAACGTTCCGGACTCTAAAAAGGAAGCGTTGTGACCTAAAATGGAGACTTTGTGCCCTTAATGTAGCGTTTGGAGCGTAAAAAAGTGGGATTTCAGAATTAAAAGTCGGATTTGAAGCCTAAAGACGGTCGTTTGGAGCATAAAGATGTGGATTTCAACCCTGGACTCGAAGCTTGGGAATCTTAACGTGAGTGTTTGCACCCTAACAGCGAGGGCTTGTGCACCAAAAAGGAGGGTTTGTACCCTAAACAGGAGGGTTTGTAGAGTAAAAAGCAGGCTTTCAACCCTAGACTCCAAGCTTTGGGCTCTTAACCAAATCTTTGGGACCTAACATTCAGACATCGTGCCCTAAAGGAGGCGTTTGGAGCATAAAAAGGAGGCATTTTCCAGTGAAATGATTTGCAGCATAAAAATGAGCGTTTGGGCCCTAAAAATGAGGGTTTGTGCAATAAACGTGAGGGTTTGGATTATAAAACGAGGAATTCAACCACAGAATCAAAGCTTTGGACTCTGAAGAGGAAGCTTTGGGACCACAAAACAAGGCTTTGTGCCCTAAAAGAGATGTCCGGAACATAGAAGTGAGGGATTTTACAGCAAAAAGGACGTATTGACCCCTAAAAAGGAGGATTCGCGGCCAAAAAATGAGGTGTTGCGCCCTAAAAATGAGGGCTTGTACCTTCTAAATGACGCTTTGAAGCAGAACAGGGAGGCTTTCAACCCTGGAACCAACGTTCCGGACTCTAAAAAGGAAGCGTTGTGACCTAAAATGGAGACTTTGTGCCCTTAATGTAGCGTTTGGAGCGTAAAAAAGTGGGATTTCAGAATTAAAAGTCGGATTTGAAGCCTAAAGACGGTCGTTTGGAGCATAAAGATGTGGATTTCAACCCTGGACTCGAAGCTTGGGAATCTTAACGTGAGTGTTTGCACCCTAACAGCGAGGGCTTGTGCACCAAAAAGGAGGGTTTGTACCCTAAACAGGAGGGTTTGTAGAGTAAAAAGCAGGCTTTCAACCCTAGACTCCAAGCTTTGGGCTCTTAACCAAATCTTTGGGACCTAACATTCAGACATCGTGCCCTAAAGGAGGCGTTTGGAGCATAAAAAGGAGGCATTTTCCAGTGAAATGATTTGCAGCATAAAAATGAGCGTTTGGGCCCTAAAAATGAGGGTTTGTGCAATAAACGTGAGGGTTTGGATTATAAAACGAGGAATTCAACCACAGAATCAAAGCTTTGGACTCTGAAGAGGAAGCTTTGGGACCACAAAACAAGGCTTTGTGCCCTAAAAGAGATGTCCGGAACATAGAAGTGAGGGATTTTACAGCAAAAAGGACGTATTGACCCCTAAAAAGGAGGATTCGCGGCCAAAAAATGAGGCGTTGCGCCCTAAAAATGAGGGCTTGTACCTTCTAAATGACGCTTTGAAGCAGAACAGGGAGGCTTTCAACCCTGGAACCAACGTTCCGGACTCTAAAAAGGAAGCGTTGTGACCTAAAATGGAGACTTTGTGCCCTTAATGTAGCGTTTGGAGCGTAAAAAAGTGGGATTTCAGAATTAAAAGTCGGATTTGAAGCCTAAAGACGGTCGTTTGGAGCATAAAGATGTGGATTTCAACCCTGGACTCGAAGCTTGGGAATCTTAACGTGAGTGTTTGCACCCTAACAGCGAGGGCTTGTGCACCAAAAAGGAGGGTTTGTACCCTAAACAGGAGGGTTTGTAGAGTAAAAAGCAGGCTTTCAACCCTAGACTCCAAGCTTTGGGCTCTTAACCAAATCTTTGGGACCTAACATTCAGACATCGTGCCCTAAAGGAGGCGTTTGGAGCATAAAAAGGAGGCATTTTCCAGTGAAATGATTTGCAGCATAAAAATGAGCGTTTGGGCCCTAAAAATGAGGGTTTGTGCAATAAACGTGAGGGTTTGGATTATAAAACGAGGAATTCAACCACAGAATCAAAGCTTTGGACTCTGAAGAGGAAGCTTTGGGACCACAAAACAAGGCTTTGTGCCCTAAATGAGATGTCCGGAACATAAAAGTGAGGGATTTTACAGCAAAAAGGACGTATTGACCCCTAAAAAGGAGGATTCGCGGCCAAAAAATGAGGCGTTGCGCCCTAAAAATGAGGGCTTGTACCTTCTAAATGACGCTTTGAAGCAGAACAGGGAGGCTTTCAACCCTGGAACCAACGTTCCGGACTCTAAAAAGGAAGCGTTGTGACCTAAAATGGAGACTTTGTGCCCTTAATGTAGCGTTTGGAGTGTAAAAAAGTGGGATTTCAGAATTAAAAGTCGGATTTGAAGCCTAAAGACGGTCGTTTGGAGCATAAAGATGTGGATTTCAACCCTGGACTCGAAGCTTGGGAATCTTAACGTGAGTGTTTGCACCCTAACAGCGAGGGCTTGTGCACCAAAAAGGAGGGTTTGTACCCTAAACAGGAGGGTTTGTAGAGTAAAAAGCAGGCTTTCAACCCTAGACTCCAAGCTTTGGGCTCTTAACCAAATCTTTGGGACCTAACATTCAGACATCGTGCCCTAAAGGAGGCGTTTGGAGCATAAAAAGGAGGCATTTTCCAGTGAAATGATTTACAGCACAAAAATGACCGTTTGGGCCCTAAAAATGAGGGTTTGTGCAATAAACGTGAGGGTTTGGATTATAAAACGAGGAATTCAACCACAGAATCAAAGCTTTGGACTCTGAAGAGGAAGCTTTGGGACCACAAAACAAGGCTTTGTGCCCTAAATGAGATGTCCGGAACATAAAAGTGAGGGATTTTACAGCAAAAAGGACGCATTGACCCCTAAAAAGGAGGATTCGCGGCCAAAAAATGAGGCGTTGCGCCCTAAAAATGAGGGCTTGTACCTTCTAAATGACGCTTTGAAGCAGAACAGGGAGGCTTTCAACCCTGGAACCAACGTTCCGGACTCTAAAAAGGAAGCGTTGTGACCTAAAATGGAGACTTTGTGCCCTTAATGTAGCGTTTGGAGCGTAAAAAAGTGGGATTTCAGAATTAAAAGTAGGATTTGAAGCCTAAAGACGGTCGTTTGGAGCATAAAGATGTGGATTTCAACCCTGGACTCGAAGCTTGGGAATCTTAACGTGAGTGTTTGCACCCTAACAGCGAGGGCTTGTGCACCGAAAAGGAGGGTTTGTGCCCTAAACAGGAGGGTTTGTAGAGTAAAAAGCAGGCTTTGAACTCTAGACTCAAAGCTTTGGGCTCTTAACCAAATCTTTGGGACCTAACATTCAGACATCGTGCCCTAAAGGAGGCGTTTGGAGCATAAAAAGGAGGCATTTTCCAGTGAAATGATTTACAGCATAAAAATGAGCGTTTGGGCCCTAAAAATGAGGGTTTGTGCAATAAACGTGAGGATTTGGATTATAAAACGAGGAATTCAACCACAGAATCAAAGCTTTGGACTCTGAAGAGGAAGCTTTGGGACCACAAAACAAGGCTTTGTGCCCTAAATGAGATGTCCGGAACATAAAAGTGAGGGATTTTACAGCAAAAAGGACGTATTGACCCCTAAAAAGGAGGATTCGCGGCCAAAAAATGAGGCGTTGCGCCCTAAAAATGAGGGCTTGTACCTTCTAAATGACGCTTTGAAGCAGAACAGGGAGGCTTTCAACCCTGGAACCAACGTTCCGGACTCTAAAAAGGAAGCGTTGTGACCTAAAATGGAGACTTTGTGCCCTTAATGTACCGTTTGGAGCGTAAAAAAGTGGGATTTCAGAATTAAAATTAGGATTTGAAGCCTAAAGACGGTCGTTTGGAGCATAAAGATGTGGATTTCAACCCTGGACTCGAAGCTTGGGAATCTTAACGTGAGTGTTTGCACCCTAACAGCGAGGGCTTGTGCACCGAAAAGGAGGGTTTGTGCCCTAAACAGGAGGGTTTGTAGAGTAAAAAGCAGGCTTTGAACACTAGACTCAAAGCTTTGGGCTCTTAACGAAATCTTTGGGACCTAACATTCAGACATCGTGCCCTAAAGGAGGCGTTTGGAGCATAAAAAGGAGGCATTTTCCAGTGAAATGATTTACAGCATAAAAATGAGCGTTTGGGCCCTAAAAATGAGGGTTTGTGCAATAAACGTGAGGGTTTGGATTATAAAAGGAGGAATTCAACCACAGAATCAAAGCTTTGGACTCTGAAGAGGAAGCTTTGGGACCACAAAACAAGGCTTTGCGCCCTAAATGAGATGTCCGGAACATAAAAGTGAGGGATTTTACAGTAAAAAGGACGTATTGACCCCTAAAAAGGAGGATTCGCGGCCAAAAAATGAGGCGTTGCGCCCTAAAAATGAGGGCTTGTACCTTCTAAATGACGCTTTGAAGCAGAACAGGGAGGCTTTCAACCCTGGAACCAACGTTCCGGACTCTAAAAAGGAAGCGTTGTGACCTAAAATGGAGACTTTGTGCCCTTAATGTAGTGTTTGGAGCGTAAAAAAGTGGTATTTCAGAATTAAAATTAGGATTTGAAGCCTAAAGACGGTCGCTTGGAGCATAAAGATGTGGATTTCAACCCTGGACTCGAAGCTTGGGAATCTTAACAGGAGTGTTTGCACCTTAACAGCGAGGGCTTGTGCACCAAAAAGGAGGGTTTGTGCCCTAAACAGGAGGGTTTGTAGAGTAAAAAGCAGGCTTTCAACCCTAGACTCCAAGCTTTGGGCTCTTAACCAAATCTTTGGGACCTAACATTGAGGCTCGTGCCCTAAAGGAGGCGTTTGGAGCATAAAAAGGAGGCATTTTCCAGTGAAATGATTTACAGCATAAAAATGAGCGTTTGGGCCCTAAAAATTAGGGTTTGTGCAATAAACTTGAGTGTTTGGATTATAAAACGAGGAATTCAACCACAGAATCAAAGCTTTGGACTCTGAAGAGGAAGCTTTGGGACCACAAAACAAGGCTTTGTGCCCTAAATGAGATGTCCGGAACATAAAAGTGAGGGATTTTACAGCAAAAAGGACGTATTGACCCCTAAAAAGGAGGATTCGCGGCCAAAAAATGAGGCGTTGCGCCCTAAAAATGAGGGCTTGTACCTTCTAAATGACGCTTTGAAGCAGAACAGGGAGGCTTTCAACCCTGGAACCAACGTTCCGGACTCTAAAAAGGAAGCGTTGTGACCTAAAATGGAGACTTTGTGCCCTTAATGTACCGTTTGGAGCGTAAAAAAGTGGGATTTCAGAATTAAAAGTAGGATTTGAAGCCTAAAGACGGTCGTTTGGAGCATAAAGATGTGGATTTCAACCCTGGACTCGAAGCTTGGGAATCTTAACGTGAGTGTTTGCACCCTAACAGCGAGGGCTTGTGCACCGAAAAGGAGGGTTTGTGCCCTAAACAGGAGGGTTTGTAGAGTAAAAAGCAGGCTTTGAACCCTAGACTCAAAGCTTTGGGCTCTTAACCAAATCTTTGGGACCTAACATTCAGACATCGTGCCCTAAAGGAGGCGTTTGGAGCATAAAAAGGAGGCATTTTCCAGTGAAATGATTTACAGCATAAAAATGAGCGTTTGGGCCCTAAAAATGAGGGTTTGTACAATAAACGTGAGGGTTTGGATTATAAAAGGAGGAATTCAACCACAGAATCAAAGCTTTGGACTCTGAAGAGGAAGCTTTGGGACCACAAAACAAGGCTTTGTGCCCTAAATGAGATGTCCGGAACATTAAAGTGAGGGATTTTACAGCAAAAAGGACGTATTGACCCCTAAAAAGGAGGATTCGCGGCCAAAAAATGAGGCGTTGCGCCCTAAAAATGAGGGCTTGTACCTTCTAAATGACGCTTTGAAGCAGAACAGGGAGGCTTTCAACCCTGGAACCAACGTTCCGGACTCTAAAAAGGAAGCGTTGTGACCTAAAATGGAGACTTTGTGCCCTTAATGTAGCGTTTGGAGCGTAAAAAAGTGGTATTTCAGAATTAAAATTAGGATTTGAAGCCTAAAGACGGTCGTTTGGAGCATAAAGATGTGGATTTCAACCCTGGACTCGAAACTTGGGAATCTTAACGTGAGTGTTTGCACCCTAACAGCGAGGGCTTGTGCACCGAAAAGGAGGGTTTGTGCCCTAAACAGGAGGGTTTGTAGAGTAAAAAGCAGGCTTTGAACACTAGACTCAAAGCTTTGGGCTCTTAACGAAATCTTTGGGACCTAACATTCAGACATCGTGCCCTAAAGGAGGCGTTTGGAGCATAAAAAGGAGGCATTTTCCAGTGAAATGATTTGCAGCATAAAAATGAGCGTTTGGGCCCTAAAAAAGAGGGTTTGTGCAATAAACGTGAGGGTTTGGATTATAAAAGGAGGAATTCAACCACAGAATCAAAGCTTTGGGCTCTGAAGAGGAAGCTTTGGGACCACAAAACAAGGCTTTGTGCCCTAAATGAGATGTCAGGAACATAAAAGTGAGGGATTTTACAGAAAAAAGGACGTATTGACCCCTAAAAAGGAGGATTCGCGGCCAAAAAATGAGGCGTTGCGCCCTAAAAATGAGGGCTTGTACCTTCTAAATGACGCTTTGAAGCAGAACAGGGAGGCTTTCAACCCTGGAACCAACGTTCCGGACTCTAAAAAGGAAGCGTTGTGACCTAAAATGGAGACTTTGTGCCCTTAATGTAGCGTTTGGAGCGTAAAAAAGTGGGATTTCAGAATTAAAAGTAGGATTTGAAGCCTAAAGACGGTCGTTTGGAGCATAAAGATGTGGATTTCAACCCTGGACTCGAAGCTTGGGAATCTTAACGTGAGTGTTTGCACCCTAACAGCAAGGGCTTGTGCACCGAAAAGGAGGGTTTGTGCCCTAAACAGGAGGGTTTGTAGAGTAAAAAGCAGGCTTTGAACCCTAGACTCAAAGCTTTGGGCTCTTAACCAAATCTTTGGGACCTAACATTCAGACATCGTGCCCTAAAGGAGGCGTTTGGAGCATAAAAAGGAGGCATTTTCCAGTGAAATGATTTACAGCATAAAAATGAGCGTTTGGGCCCTAAAAATGAGGGTTTGTGCAATAAACGTGAGGATTTGGATTATAAAACGAGGAATTCAACCACAGAATCAAAGCTTTGGACTCTGAAGAGGAAGCTTTGGGACCACAAAACAAGGCTTTGTGCCCTAAAAGAGATGTCCGGAACATAGAAGTGAGGGATTTTACAGCAAAAAGGACGTATTGACCCCTAAAAAGGAGGATTCGCGGCCAAAAAATGAGGCGTTGCGCCCTAAAAATGAGGGCTTGTACCTTCTAAATGACGCTTTGAAGCAGAACAGGGAGGCTTTCAACCCTGGAACCAACGTTCCGGACTCTAAAAAGGAAGCGTTGTGACCTAAAATTGAGACTTTGTGCCCTTAATGTAGTGTTTGGAGCGTAAAAAAGTGGGATTTCAGAATTAAAAGTAGGATTTGAAGCCTAAAGACGGTCGTTTGGAGCATAAAGATGTGGATTTCAACCCTGGACTCGAAGCTTGGGAATCTTAACAGGAGTGTTTGCACCCTAACAGCGAGGGCTTGTGCACCAAAAAGGAGGGTTTGTGCCCTAAACAGGAGGGTTTGTAGAGTAAAAAGCAGGCTTTGAACCCTAGACTCAAAGCTTTGGGCTCTTAACCAAATCTTTGGGACCTAACATTCAGACATCGTGCCCTAAAGGAGGCGTTTGGAGCATAAAAAGGAGGGATTTTCCAGTGAAATGATTTACAGCATAAAAATGAGCGTTTGGGCCCTAAAAATGAGGGTTTGTACAATAAACGTGAGTGTTTGGATTATAAAACGAGGAATTCAACCACAGAATCAAAGCTTTGGACTCTGAAGAGGAAGCTTTGGGACCACAAAACAAGGCTTTGCGCCCTAAATGAGATGTCAGGAACATAAAAGTGAGGGATTTTACAGTAAAAAGGACGTATTGACCCCTAAAAAGGAGGATTCGCGGCCAAAAAATGAGGCATTGTGCCCTAAAAATGAGGGCTTGTACCTTCTAAATGATGCTTTGAAGCAGAACAGGGAGGCTTTCAACCCTGGAACCAACGTTCCGGACTCTAAAAAGGAAGCTTTGTGACCTAAAATGGAGACTTTGTGCCCTTAATGTAGTGTTTGGAGCGTAAAAAAGTGGGATTTCAGAATTAAAAGTAGGATTTGAAGCCTAAAGACAGTCGTTTGGAGCATAAAGATGTGGATTTCAACCCTGGACTCGAAGCTTGGGAATCTTAACAGGAGTGTTTGCACCCTAACAGCGAGGGCTTGTGCACCGAAAAGGAGGGTTTGTACCCTAAACAGGAGGGTTTGTAGAGTAAAAAGCAGGCTTTGAACACTAGACTCAAAGCTTTGGGCTCTTAACGAAATCTTTGGGACCTAACATTCAGACATCGTGCCCTAAAGGAGGCGTTTGGAGCATAAAAAGGAGGCATTTTCCAGTGAAATGATTTACAGCATAAAAATGAGCGTTTGGGCCCTAAAAATGAGGGTTTGTGCAATAAACGTGAGGGTTTGGATTATAAAAGGAGGAATTCAACCACAGAATCAAAGCTTTGGACTCTGAAGAGGAAGCTTTGGGACCACAAAACAAGGCTTTGCGCCCTAAATGAGATGTCCGGAACATAAAAGTGAGGGATTTTACAGTAAAAAGGACGTATTGACCCCTAAAAAGGAGGATTCGCGGCCAAAAAATGAGGCGTTGCGCCCTAAAAATGAGGGCTTGTACCTTCTAAATGACGCTTTGAAGCAGAACAGGGAGGCTTTCAACCCTGGAACCAACGTTCCGGACTCTAAAAAGGAAGCGTTGTGACCTAAAATGGAGACTTTGTGCCCTTAATGTAGCGTTTGGAGCGTAAAAAAGTGGGATTTCAGAATTAAAAGTAGGATTTGAAGCCTAAAGACGGTCGTTTGGAGCATAAAGATGTGGATTTCAACCCTGGACTCGAAGCTTGGGAATCTTAACGTGAGTGTTTGCACCCTAACAGCGAGGCCTTGTGCACCGAAAAGGAGGGTTTGTGCCCTAAACAGGAGGGTTTGTAGAGTAAAAAGCAGGCTTTGAACCCTAGACTCAAAGCTTTGGGCTCTTAACCAAATCTTTGGGACCTAACATTCAGACATCGTGCCCTAAAGGAGGCGTTTGGAGCATAAAAAGGAGGCATTTTCCAGTGAAATGATTTACAGCATAAAAATGAGCGTTTGGGCCCTAAAAATGAGGGTTTGTACAATAAACGTGAGGGTTTGGATTATAAAAGGAGGAATTCAACCACAGAATCAAAGCTTTGGACTCTGAAGAGGAAGCTTTGGGACCACAAAACAAGGCTTTGTGCCCTAAATGAGATGTCCGGAACATTAAAGTGAGGGATTTTACAGCAAAAAGGACGTATTGACCCCTAAAAAGGAGGATTCGCGGCCAAAAAATGAGGCATTGCGCCCTAAAAATGAGGGCTTGTACCTTCTAAATGACGCTTTGAAGCAGAACAGGGAGGCTTTCAACCCTGGAACCAACGTTCCGGACTCTAAAAAGGAAGCGTTGTGACCTAAAATGGAGACTTTGTGCCCTTAATGTAGCGTTTGGAGCGTAAAAAAGTGGTATTTCAGAATTAAAATTAGGATTTGAAGCCTAAAGACGGTCGTTTGGAGCATAAAGATGTGGATTTCAACCCTGGACTCGAAGCTTGGGAATCTTAACGTGAGTGTTTGCACCCTAACAGCGAGGGCTTGTGCACCGAAAAGGAGGGTTTGTGCCCTAAACAGGAGGGTTTGTAGAGTAAAAAGCAGGCTTTGAACACTAGACTCAAAGCTTTGGGCTCTTAACGAAATCTTTGGGACCTAACATTCAGACATCGTGCCCTAAAGGAGGCGTTTGGAGCATAAAAAGGAGGCATTTTCCAGTGAAATGATTTACAGCATAAAAATGAGCGTTTGGGCCCTAAAAATGAGGGTTTGTGCAATAAACGTGAGGGTTTGGATTATAAAAGGAGGAATTCAACCACAGAATCAAAGCTTTGGGCTCTGAAGAGGAAGCTTTGGGACCACAAAACAAGGCTTTGTGCCCTAAATGAGATGTCAGGAACATAAAAGTGAGGGATTTTACAGAAAAAAGGACGTATTGACCCCTAAAAAGGAGGATTCGCGGCCAAAAAATGAGGCGTTGCGCCCTAAAAATGAGGGCTTGTACCTTCTAAATGACGCTTTGAAGCAGAACAGGGAGGCTTTCAACCCTGGAACCAACGTTCCGGACTCTAAAAAGGAAGCGTTGTGACCTAAAATGGAGACTTTGTGCCCTTAATGTAGCGTTTGGAGCGTAAAAAAGTGGGATTTCAGAATTAAAAGTAGGATTTGAAGCCTAAAGACGGTCGTTTGGAGCATAAAGATGTGGATTTCAACCCTGGACTCGAAGCTTGGGAATCTTAACGTGAGTGTTTGCACCCTAACAGCAAGGGCTTGTGCACCGAAAAGGAGGGTTTGTGCCCTAAACAGGAGGGTTTGTAGAGTAAAAAGCAGGCTTTGAACCCTAGACTCAAAGCTTTGGGCTCTTAACCAAATCTTTGGGACCTAACATTCAGACATCGTGCCCTAAAGGAGGCGTTTGGAGCATAAAAAGGAGGCATTTTCCAGTGAAATGATTTACAGCATAAAAATGAGCGTTTGGGCCCTAAAAATGAGGGTTTGTGCAATAAATGTGAGGATTTGGATTATAAAACGAGGAATTCAACCACAGAATCAAAGCTTTGGACTCTGAAGAGGAAGCTTTGGGACCACAAAACAAGGCTTTGTGCCCTAAAAGAGATGTCCGGAACATAGAAGTGAGGGATTTTACAGCAAAAAGGACGTATTGACCCCTAAAAAGGAGGATTCGCGGCCAAAAAATGAGGCGTTGCGCCCTAAAAATGAGGGCTTGTACCTTCTAAATGACGCTTTGAAGCAGAACAGGGAGGCTTTCAACCCTGGAACCAACGTTCCGGACTCTAAAAAGGAAGCGTTGTGACCTAAAATTGAGACTTTGTGCCCTTAATGTAGTGTTTGGAGCGTAAAAAAGTGGGATTTCAGAATTAAAAGTAGGATTTGAAGCCTAAAGACGGTCGTTTGGAGCATAAAGATGTGGATTTCAACCCTGGACTCGAAGCTTGGGAATCTTAACAGGAGTGTTTGCACCCTAACAGCGAGGGCTTGTGCACCAAAAAGGAGGGTTTGTGCCCTAAACAGGAGGGTTTGTAGAGTAAAAAGCAGGCTTTGAACCCTAGACTCAAAGCTTTGGGCTTTAACCAAATCTTTGGGACCTAACATTCAGACATCGTGCCCTAAAGGAGGCGTTTGGAGCATAAAAAGGAGGGATTTTCCAGTGAAATGATTTACAGCATAAAAATGAGCGTTTGGGCCCTAAAAATGAGGGTTTGTACAATAAACGTGAGTGTTTGGATTATAAAACGAGGAATTCAACCACAGAATCAAAGCTTTGGACTCTGAAGAGGAAGCTTTGGGACCACAAAACAAGGCTTTGCGCCCTAAATGAGATGTCAGGAACATAAAAGTGAGGGATTTTACAGTAAAAAGGACGTATTGACCCCTAAAAAGGAGGATTCGCGGCCAAAAAATGAGGCATTGTGCCCTAAAAATGAGGGCTTGTACCTTCTAAATGATGCTTTGAAGCAGAACAGGGAGGCTTTCAACCCTGGAACCAACGTTCCGGACTCTAAAAAGGAAGCTTTGTGACCTAAAATGGAGACTTTGTGCCCTTAATGTAGTGTTTGGAGCGTAAAAAAGTGGGATTTCAGAATTAAAAGTAGGATTTGAAGCCTAAAGACAGTCGTTTGGAGCATAAAGATGTGGATTTCAACCCTGGACTCGAAGCTTGGGAATCTTAACAGGAGTGTTTGCACCCTAACAGCGAGGGCTTGTGCACCGAAAAGGAGGGTTTGTACCCTAAACAGGAGGGTTTGTAGAGTAAAAAGCAGGCTTTGAACACTAGACTCAAAGCTTTGGGCTCTTAACGAAATCTTTGGGACCTAACATTCAGACATCGTGCCCTAAAGGAGGCGTTTGGAGCATAAAAAGGAGGCATTTTCCAGTGAAATGATTTACAGCATAAAAATGAGCGTTTGGGCCCTAAAAATGAGGGTTTGTGCAATAAACGTGAGGGTTTGGATTATAAAAGGAGGAATTCAACCACAGAATCAAAGCTTTGGACTCTGAAGAGGAAGCTTTGGGACCACAAAACAAGGCTTTGCGCCCTAAATGAGATGTCCGGAACATAAAAGTGAGGGATTTTACAGTAAAAAGGACGTATTGACCCCTAAAAAGGAGGATTCGCAGCCAAAAAATGAGGCGTTGCGCCCTAAAAATGAGGGCTTGTACCTTCTAAATGACGCTTTGAAGCAGAACAGGGAGGCTTTCAACCCTGGAACCAACGTTCCGGACTCTAAAAAGGAAGCGTTGTGACCTAAAATGGAGACTTTGTGCCCTTAATGTAGCGTTTGGAGCGTAAAAAAGTGGGATTTCAGAATTAAAAGTAGGATTTGAAGCCTAAAGACGGTCGTTTGGAGCATAAAGATGTGGATTTCAACCCTGGACTCGAAGCTTGGGAATCTTAACGTGAGTGTTTGCACCCTAACAGCGAGGGCTTGTGCACCGAAAAGGAGGGTTTGTGCCCTAAACAGGAGGGTTTGTAGAGTAAAAAGCAGGCTTTGAACCCTAGACTCAAAGCTTTGGGCTCTTAACCAAATCTTTGGGACCTAACATTCAGACATCGTGCCCTAAAGGAGGCGTTTGGAGCATAAAAAGGAGGCATTTTCCAGTGAAATGATTTGCAGCATAAAAATGAGCGTTTGGGCCCTAAAAATGAGGGTTTGTGCAATAAACGTGAGGATTTGGATTATAAAACGAGGAATTCAACCACAGAATCAAAGCTTTGGACTCTGAAGAGGAAGCTTTGGGACCACAAAACAAGGCTTTGTGCCCTAAAAGAGATGTCCGGAACATAGAAGTGAGGGATTTTACAGCAAAAAGGACGTATTGACCCCTAAAAAGGAGGATTCGCGGCCAAAAAATGAGGCGTTGCACCCTAAAAATGAGGGCTTGTACCTTCTAAATGACGCTTTGAAGCAGAACAGGGAGGCTTTCAACCCTGGAACCAACGTTCCGGACTCTAAAAAGGAAGCGTTGTGACCTAAAATTGAGACTTTGTGCCCTTAATGTAGCGTTTGGAGCGTAAAAAAGTGGGATTTCAGAATTAAAAGTAGGATTTGAAGCCTAAAGACGGTCGTTTGGAGCATAAAGATGTGGATTTCAACCCTGGACTCGAAGCTTGGGAATCTTAACAGGAGTGTTTGCACCCTAACAGCGAGGGCTTGTGCACCAAAAAGGAGGGTTTGTGCCCTAAACAGGAGGGTTTGTAGAGTAAAAAGCAGGCTTTGAACCCTAGACTCAAAGCTTTGGGCTCTTAACCAAATCTTTGGGACCTAACATTCAGACATCGTGCCCTAAAGGAGGCGTTTGGAGCATAAAAAGGAGGCATTTTCCAGTGAAATGATTTACAGCATAAAAATGAGCGTTTGGGCCCTAAAAATGAGGGTTTGTACAATAAACGTGAGGGTTTGGATTATAAAAGGAGGAATTCAACCACAGAATCAAAGCTTTGGACTCTGAAGAGGAAGCTTTGGGACCACAAAACAAGGCTTTGCGCCCTAAATGAGATGTCCGGAACATAAAAGTGAGGGATTTTACAGTAAAAAGGACGTATTGACCCCTAAAAAGGAGGATTCGCGGCCAAAAAATGAGGCGTTGCGCCCTAAAAATGAGGGCTTGTACCTTCTAAATGACGCTTTGAAGCAGAACAGGGAGGCTTTCAACCCTGGAACCAACGTTCCGGACTCTAAAAAGGAAGCGTTGTGACCTAAAATGGAGACTTTGTGCCCTTAATGTAGTGTTTGGAGCGTAAAAAAGTGGTATTTCAGAATTAAAATTAGGATTTGAAGCCTAAAGACGGTCGCTTGGAGCATAAAGATGTGGATTTCAACCCTGGACTCGAAGCTTGGGAATCTTAACAGGAGTGTTTGCACCTTAACAGTGAGGGCTTGTGCACCAAAAAGGAGGGTTTGTGCCCTAAACAGGAGGGTTTGTAGAGTAAAAAGCAGGCTTTCAACCCTAGACTCAAAGCTTTGGGCTCTTAACCAAATCTTTGGGACCTAATATTGAGGCTCGTGCCCTAAAGGAGGCGTTTGGAGCTTGAAAAGGAAGCATTTTCCAGTGAAATTATTTACAGCATAAAAATGAGCGTTTGGGCCCTAAAAATGAGGGTTTGTACAATAAACGTGGGGATTTGGATTATAAAACGAGGAATTCAACCACAGAATCAAAGCTTTGGACTCTGAAGAGGAAGCTTTGGGACCACAAAACAAGGCTTTGCGCCCTAAATGAGATGTCAGGAACATAAAAGTGAGGGATTTTACAGTAAAAAGGACGTATTGACCCCTAAAAAGGAGGATTCGCAGCCAAAAAATGAGGCATTGTGCCCTAAAAATGAGGGCTTGTACCTTCTAAATGATGCTTTGAAGCAGAACAGGGAGGCTTTCAACCCTGGAACCAACGTTCCGGACTCTAAAAAGGAAGCTTTGTGACCTAAAATGGAGACTTTGTGCCCTTAATGTAGTGTTTGGAGCGTAAAAAAGTGGGATTTCAGAATTAAAAGTAGGATTTGAAGCCTAAAGACAGTCGTTTGGAGCATAAAGATGTGGATTTCAACCCTGGACTCGAAGCTTGGGAATCTTAACAGGAGTGTTTGCACCCTAACAGCGAGGGCTTGTGCACCGAAAAGGAGGGTTTGTACCCTAAACAGGAGGGTTTGTAGAGTAAAAAGCAGGCTTTCAACCCTAGACTCCAAGCTTTGGGCTCTTAACCAAATCTTTGGGACCAAACATTGAGGCTCGTGCCCTAAAGGAGGCATTTGGAGCATAAAAAGGAGGCATTTTCAGTGAAATGATTTACAGCATAAAAATGAGCGTTTGGGCCCTAAAAATGAGGGTTTGTACAATAAACTTGAGTGTTTGGATTATAAAACGAGGAATTCAACCACAGAATCAAAGCTTTGGACTCTGAAGAGGAAGCTTTGGGACCACAAAACAAGGCTTTGTGCCCTAAATGAGATGTCCGGAACATAAAAGTGAGGGATTTTACAGTAAAAAGGACGTATTGACCCCTAAAAAGGAGGATTCGCGGCCAAAAAATGAGGCGTTGCGCCCTAAAAATGAGGGCTTGTACCTTCTAAATGACGCTTTGAAGCAGAACAGGGAGGCTTTCAACCCTGGAACCAACGTTCCGGACTCTAAAAAGGAAGCGTTGTGACCTAAAATGGAGACTTTGTGCCCTTAATGTAGCGTTTGGAGCGTAAAAAAGTGGGATTTCAGAATTAAAAGTAGGATTTGAAGCCTAAAGACGGTCGCTTGGAGCATAAAGATGTGGATTTCAACCCTGGACTCGAAGCTTGGGAATCTTAACGTGAGTGTTTGCACCCTAACAGCGAGGGCTTGTGCACCGAAAAGGAGGGTTTGTGCCCTAAACAGGAGGGTTTGTAGAGTAAAAAGCAGGCTTTGAACCCTAGACTCAAAGCTTTGGGCTCTTAACCAAATCTTTGGTACGTAACATTCAGACATCGTGCCCTAAAGGAGGCATTTGGAGCATAAAAAGGAGGCATTTTCCAGTGAAATGATTTACAGCATAAAAATGAGCATTTGTGCCCTAAAAATGAGGGTTTGTACAATAAACGTGAGGGTTTGGATTATAAAACAAGGAATTCAACCACAGAATCAAAGCTTTGGACTCTGAAGAGGAAGCTTTGGGACCACAAAACAAGGCTTTGTGCCCTAAATGAGATGTCCGGAACATAAAAGTGAGGGATTTTACAGTAAAAAGGACGTATTGACCCCTAAAAAGGAGGATTCGCGGCCAAAAAATGAGGCGTTGCGCCCTAAAAATGAGGGCTTGTACCTTCTAAATGACGCTTTGAAGCAGAACAGGGAGGCTTTCAACCCTGGAACCAACGTTCCGGACTCTAAAAAGGAAGCGTTGTGACCTAAAATGGAGACTTTGTGCCCTTAATGTAGTGTTTGGAGCGTAAAAAAGTGGGATTTCAGAATTAAAAGTAGGATTTGAAGCCTAAAGACGGTCGTTTGGAGCATAAAGATGTGGATTTCAACCCTGGACTCGAAGCTTGGGAATCTTAACAGGAGTGTTTGCACCCTAACAGCGAGGGCTTGTGCACCGAAAAGGAGGGTTTGTGCCCTAAACAGGAGGGTTTGTAGAGTAAAAAGCAGGCTTTCAACCCTAGACTCCAAGCTTTGGGCTCTTAACCAAATCTTTGGGACCTAACATTCAGACATCGTGCCCTAAAGGAGGCGTTTGGAGCATAAAAAGGAGGCATTTTCCAGTGAAATGATTTACAGCATAAAAATGAGCGTTTGGGCCCTAAAAATGAGGGTTTGTGCAATAAACGTGAGGGTTTGGATTATAAAAGGAGGAATTCAACCACAGAATCAAAGCTTTGGACTCTGAAGAGGAAGCTTTGGGACCACAAAACAAGGCTTTGTGCCCTAAATGAGATGTCCGGAACATAAAAGTGAGGGATTTTACAGTAAAAAGGACGTATTGACCCCTAAAAAGGAGGATTCGCGGCCAAAAAATGAGGCGTTGCACCCTAAAAATGAGGGCTTGTACCTTCTAAATGACGCTTTGAAGCAGAACAGGGAGGCTTTCAACCCTGGAACCAACATTCCGGACTCTAAAAAGGAAGCGTTGTGACCTAAAATGGAGACTTTGTGCCCTTAATGTAGCGTTTGGAGCGTAAAAAAGTGGGATTTCAGAATTAAAAGTAGGATTTGAAGCCTAAAGACGGTCGTTTGGAGCATAAAGATGTGGATTTCAACCCTGGACTCGAAGCTTGGGAATCTTAACGTGAGTGTTTGCACCCTAACAGCGAGGGCTTGTGCACCGAAAAGGAGGGTTTGTGCCCTAAACAGGAGGGTTTGTAGAGTAAAAAGCAGGCTTTCAACCCTAGACTCCAAGCTTTGGGCTCTTAACCAAATCTTTGGGACCTAACATTGAGGCTCGTGCCCTAAAGGAGGCGTTTGGAGCATAAAAAGGAGGCATTTTCCAGTGAAATGATTTACAGCATAAAAATGAGCGTTTGGGCCCTAAAAATGAGGGTTTGTGCAATAAACGTGAGGGTTTGGATTATAAAAGGAGGAATTCAACCACAGAATCAAAGCTTTGGACTCTGAAGAGGAAGCTTTGGGACCACAAAACAAGGCTTTGTGCCCTAAATGAGATGTCCGGAACATAAAAGTGAGGGATTTTACAGTAAAAAGGACGTATTGACCCCTAAAAAGGAGGATTCGCGGCCAAAAATGAGGCGTTGCGCCCTAAAAATGAGGGCTTGTACCTTCTAAATGACGCTTTGAAGCAGAACAGGGAGGCTTTCAACCCTGGAACCAACGTTCCGGACTCTAAAAAGGAAGCGTTGTGACCTAAAATGGAGACTTTGTGCCCTTAATGTAGTGTTTGGAGCGTAAAAAAGTGGGATTTCAGAATTAAAAGTAGGATTTGAAGCCTAAAGACGGTCGTTTGGAGCATAAAGATGTGGATTTCAACCCTGGACTCGAAGCTTGGGAATCTTAACAGGAGTGTTTGCACCCTAACAGCGAGGGCTTGTGCACCAAAAAGGAGGGTTTGTGCCCTAAACAGGAGGGTTTGTAGAGTAAAAAGCAGGCTTTGAACCCTAGACTCAAAGCTTTGGGCTCTTAACCAAATCTTTGGGACCTAACATTCAGACATCGTGCCCTAAAGGAGGCGTTTGGAGCATAAAAAGGAGGCATTTTCCAGTGAAATGATTTACAGCATAAAAATGAGCGTTTGGGCCCTAAAAATGAGGGTTTGTACAATAAACGTGAGGGTTTGGATTATAAAAGGAGGAATTCAACCACAGAATCAAAGCTTTGGACTCTGAAGAGGAAGCTTTGGGACCACAAAACAAGGCTTTGTGCCCTAAATGAGATGTCCGGAACATTAAAGTGAGGGATTTTACAGCAAAAAGGACGTATTGACCCCTAAAAAGGAGGATTCGCGGCCAAAAAATGAGGCGTTGCACCCTAAAAATGAGGGCTTGTACCTTCTAAATGACGCTTTGAAGCAGAACAGGGAGGCTTTCAACCCTGGAACCAACGTTCCGGACTCTAAAAAGGAAGCGTTGTGACCTAAAATGGAGACTTTGTGCCCTTAATGTAGCGTTTGGAGCGTAAAAAAGTGGTATTTCAGAATTAAAATTAGGATTTGAAGCCTAAAGACGGTCGTTTGGAGCATAAAGATGTGGATTTCAACCCTGGACTCGAAGCTTGGGAATCTTAACGTGAGTGTTTGCACCCTAACAGCGAGGGCTTGTGCACCGAAAAGGAGGGTTTGTGCCCTAAACAGGAGGGTTTGTAGAGTAAAAAGCAGGCTTTGAACACTAGACTCAAAGCTTTGGGCTCTTAACCAAATCTTTGGGACCTAACATTCAGACATCGTGCCCTAAAGGAGGCGTTTGGAGCATAAAAAGGAGGCATTTTCCAGTGAAATGATTTACAGCATAAAAATGAGCGTTTGGGCCCTAAAAATGAGGGTTTGTGCAATAAACTTGAGTGTTTGGATTATAAAACGAGGAATTCAACCACAGAATCAAAGCTTTGGACTCTGAAGAGGAAGCTTTGGGACCACAAAACAAGGCTTTGTGCCCTAAATGAGATGTCAGGAACATAAAAGTGAGGGATTTTACAGTAAAAAGGACGTATTGACCCCTAAAAAGGAGGATTTGCGGCCAAAAAATGAGGCGTTGCGCCCTAAAAATGAGGGCTTGTACCTTCTAAATGACGCTTTGAAGCAGAACAGGGAGGCTTTCAACCCTGGAACCAACGTTCCGGACTCTAAAAAGGAAGCGTTGTGACCTAAAATGGAGACTTTGTGCCCTTAATGTAGCGTTTGGAGCGTAAAAAAGTGGATTTCAGAATTAAAAGTAGGATTTGAAGCCTAAAGACGGTCGTTTGGAGCATAAAGATGTGGATTTCAACCCTGGACTCGAAGCTTGGGAATCTTAACGTGAGTGTTTGCACCCTAACAGCGAGGGCTTGTGCACCGAAAAGGAGGGTTTGTGCCCTAAACAGGAGGGTTTGTAGAGTAAAAAGCAGGCTTTCAACCCTAGACTCCAAGCTTTGGGCTCTTAACCAAATCTTTGGGACCTAACATTGAGGCTCGTGCCCTAAAGGAGGCGTTTGGAGCATAAAAAGGAGGCATTTTCCAGTGAAATGATTTACAGCATAAAAATGAGCGTTTGGGCCTAAAAATGAGGGTTTGTACAATAAACTTGAGTGTTTGGATTATAAAACGAGGAATTCAACCACAGAATCAAAGCTTTGGACTCTGAAGAGGAAGCTTTGGGACCACAAAACAAGGCTTTGTGCCCTAAATGAGATGTCCGGAACATAAAAGTGAGGGATTTTACAGTAAAAAGGACGTATTGACCCCTAAAAAGGAGGATTCGCGGCCAAAAAATGAGGCGTTGCGCCCTAAAAATGAGGGCTTGTACCTTCTAAATGACGCTTTGAAGCAGAACAGGGAGGCTTTCAACCCTGGAACCAACGTTCCGGACTCTAAAAAGGAAGCGTTGTGACCTAAAATGGAGACTTTGTGCCCTTAATGTAGTGTTTGGAGCGTAAAAAAGTGGGATTTCAGAATGAAAAGTAGGATTTGAAGCCTAAAGACGGTCGCTTGGAGCATAAAGATGTGGATTTCAACCCTGGACTCGAAGCTTGGGAATCTTAACGTGAGTGTTTGCACCCTTAACAGCGAGGGCTTGTGCACCGAAAAGGAGGGTTTGTGCCCTAAACAGGAGGGTTTGTAGAGTAAAAAGCAGGCTTTGAACCCTAGACTCAAAGCTTTGGGCTCTTAACCAAATCTTTGGACCTAATATTGAGGCTCGTGCCCTAAAGGAGGCGTTTGGAGCATGAAAAGGAGGCACTTTCCAGTGAAATGATTTACAGCATAAAAATGAGCGTTTGGGCCCTAAAAATGAGGGTTTGTGCAATAAACGTGAGGGTTTGGATTATAAAAGGAGGAATTCAACCACAGAATCAAAGCTTTGGACTCTGAAGAGGAAGCTTTGGGACCACAAAACAAGGCTTTGTGCCCTAAATGAGATGTCCGGAACATAAAAGTGAGGGATTTTACAGTAAAAAGGACGTATTGACCCCTAAAAAGGAGGATTCGCGGCCAAAAAATGAGGCGTTGCACCCTAAAAATGAGGGCTTGTACCTTCTAAATGACGCTTTGAAGCAGAACAGGGAGGCTTTCAACCCTGGAACCAACATTCCGGACTCTAAAAAGGAAGCGTTGTGACCTAAAATGGAGACTTTGTGCCCTTAATGTAGCGTTTGGAGCGTAAAAAAGTGGGATTTCAGAATTAAAAGTAGGATTTGAAGCCTAAAGACGGTCGTTTGGAGCATAAAGATGTGGATTTCAACCCTGGACTCGAAGCTTGGGAATCTTAACGTGAGTGTTTGCACCCTAACAGCGAGGGCTTGTGCACCGAAAAGGAGGGTTTGTGCCCTAAACAGGAGGGTTTGTAGAGTAAAAAGCAGGCTTTCAACCCTAGACTCCAAGCTTTGGCTCTTAACCAAATCTTTGGGACCTAACATTGAGGCTCGTGCCCTAAAGGAGGCGTTTGGAGCATAAAAAGGAGGCATTTTCCAGTGAAATGATTTACAGCATAAAAATGAGCGTTTGGGCCCTAAAAATGAGGGTTTGTGCAATAAACGTGAGGGTTTGGATTATAAAAGGAGGAATTCAACCACAGAATCAAAGCTTTGGACTCTGAAGAGGAAGCTTTGGGACCACAAAACAAGGCTTTGTGCCCTAAATGAGATGTCCGGAACATAAAAGTGAGGGATTTTACAGTAAAAAGGACGTATTGACCCCTAAAAAGGAGGATTCGCGGCCAAAAAATGAGGCGTTGCGCCCTAAAAATGAGGGCTTGTACCTTCTAAATGACGCTTTGAAGCAGAACAGGGAGGCTTTCAACCCTGGAACCAACGTTCCGGACTCTAAAAAGGAAGCGTTGTGACCTAAAATGGAGACTTTGTGCCCTTAATGTAGTGTTTGGAGCGTAAAAAAGTGGGATTTCAGAATTAAAAGTAGGATTTGAAGCCTAAAGACGGTCGTTTGGAGCATAAAGATGTGGATTTCAACCCTGGACTCGAAGCTTGGGAATCTTAACAGGAGTGTTTGCACCCTAACAGCGAGGGCTTGTGCACCAAAAAGGAGGGTTTGTGCCCTAAACAGGAGGGTTTGTAGAGTAAAAAGCAGGCTTTGAACCCTAGACTCAAAGCTTTGGGCTCTTAACCAAATCTTTGGGACCTAACATTCAGACATCGTGCCCTAAAGGAGGCGTTTGGAGCATAAAAAGGAGGCATTTTCCAGTGAAATGATTTACAGCATAAAAATGAGCGTTTGGGCCCTAAAAATGAGGGTTTGTACAATAAACGTGAGGGTTTGGATTATAAAAGGAGGAATTCAACCACAGAATCAAAGCTTTGGGCTCTGAAGAGGAAGCTTTGGGACCACAAAACAAGGCTTTGTGCCCTAAATGAGATGTCCGGAACATTAAAGTGAGGGATTTTACAGCAAAAAGGACGTATTGACCCCTAAAAAGGAGGATTCGCGGCCAAAAAATGAGGCGTTGCACCCTAAAAATGAGGGCTTGTACCTTCTAAATGACGCTTTGAAGCAGAACAGGGAGGCTTTCAACCCTGGAACCAACGTTCCGGACTCTAAAAAGGAAGCGTTGTGACCTAAAATGGAGACTTTGTGCCCTTAATGTAGCGTTTGGAGCGTAAAAAAGTGGTATTTCAGAATTAAAATTAGGATTTGAAGCCTAAAGACGGTCGTTTGGAGCATAAAGATGTGGATTTCAACCCTGGACTCGAAGCTTGGGAATCTTAACGTGAGTGTTTGCACCCTAACAGCGAGGGCTTGTGCACCGAAAAGGAGGGTTTGTGCCCTAAACAGGAGGGTTTGTAGAGTAAAAAGCAGGCTTTGAACACTAGACTCAAAGCTTTGGGCTCTTAACCAAATCTTTGGGACCTAACATTCAGACATCGTGCCCTAAAGGAGGCGTTTGGAGCATAAAAAGGAGGCATTTTCCAGTGAAATGATTTACAGCATAAAAATGAGCGTTTGGGCCCTAAAAATGAGGGTTTGTGCAATAAACTTGAGTGTTTGGATTATAAAACGAGGAATTCAACCACAGAATCAAAGCTTTGGACTCTGAAGAGGAAGCTTTGGGACCACAAAACAAGGCTTTGTGCCCTAAATGAGATGTCAGGAACATAAAAGTGAGGGATTTTACAGTAAAAAGGACGTATTGACCCCTAAAAAGGAGGATTCGCGGCCAAAAAATGAGGCGTTGCGCCCTAAAAATGAGGGCTTGTACCTTCTAAATGACGCTTTGAAGCAGAACAGGGAGGCTTTCAACCCTGGAACCAACGTTCCGGACTCTAAAAAGGAAGCGTTGTGACCTAAAATGGAGACTTTGTGCCCTTAATGTAGCGTTTGGAGCGTAAAAAAGTGGGATTTCAGAATTAAAAGTAGGATTTGAAGCCTAAAGACGGTCGTTTGGAGCATAAAGATGTGGATTTCAACCCTGGACTCGAAGCTTGGGAATCTTAACGTGAGTGTTTGCACCCTAACAGCGAGGGCTTGTGCACCGAAAAGGAGGGTTTGTGCCCTAAACAGGAGGGTTTGTAGAGTAAAAAGCAGGCTTTCAACCCTAGACTCCAAGCTTTGGGCTCTTAACCAAATCTTTGGGACCTAACATTGAGGCTCGTGCCCTAAAGGAGGCGTTTGGAGCATAAAAAGGAGGCATTTTCCAGTGAAATGATTTACAGCATAAAAATGAGCGTTTGGGCCCTAAAAATGAGGGTTTGTACAATAAACTTGAGTGTTTGGATTATAAAACGAGGAATTCAACCACAGAATCAAAGCTTTGGACTCTGAAGAGGAAGCTTTGGGACCACAAAACAAGGCTTTGTGCCCTAAATGAGATGTCCGGAACATAAAAGTGAGGGATTTTACAGTAAAAAGGACGTATTGACCCCTAAAAAGGAGGATTCGCGGCCAAAAAATGAGGCGTTGCGCCCTAAAAATGAGGGCTTGTACCTTCTAAATGACGCTTTGAAGCAGAACAGGGAGGCTTTCAACCCTGGAACCAACGTTCCGGACTCTAAAAAGGAAGCGTTGTGACCTAAAATGGAGACTTTGTGCCCTTAATGTAGTGTTTGGAGCGTAAAAAAGTGGGATTTCAGAATGAAAAGTAGGATTTGAAGCCTAAAGACGGTCGCTTGGAGCATAAAGATGTGGATTTCAACCCTGGACTCGAAGCTTGGGAATCTTAACGTGAGTGTTTGCACCCTAACAGCGAGGGCTTGTGCACCGAAAAGGAGGGTTTGTGCCCTAAACAGGAGGGTTTGTAGAGTAAAAAGCAGGCTTTGAACCCTAGACTCAAAGCTTTGGGCTCTTAACCAAATCTTTGGGACCTAATATTGAGGCTCGTGCCCTAAAGGAGGCGTTTGGAGCATGAAAAGGAGGCACTTTCCAGTGAAATGATTTACAGCATAAAAATGAGCGTTTGGGCCCTAAAAATGAGGGTTTGTGCAATAAACGTGAGGGTTTGGATTATAAAAGGAGGAATTCAACCACAGAATCAAAGCTTTGGGCTCTGAAGAGGAAGCTTTGGGACCACAAAACAAGGCTTTGTGCCCTAAATGAGATGTCCGGAACATAAAAGTGAGGGATTTTACAGTAAAAAGGACGTATTGACCCCTAAAAAGGAGGATTCGCGGCCAAAAAATGAGGCGTTGCGCCCTAAAAATGAGGGCTTGTACCTTCTAAATGACGCTTTGAAGCAGAACAGGGAGGCTTTCAACCCTGGAACCAACGTTCCGGACTCTAAAAAGGAAGCGTTGTGACCTAAAATGGAGACTTTGTGCCCTTAATGTAGCGTTTGGAGCGTAAAAAAGTGGGATTTCAGAATTAAAAGTCGGATTTGAAGCCTAAAGACGGTCGTTTGGAGCATAAAGATGTGGATTTCAACCCTGGACTCGAAGCTTGGGAATCTTAACGTGAGTGTTTGCACCCTAACAGCGAGGGCTTGTGCACCAAAAAGGAGGGTTTGTGCCCTAAACAGGAGGGTTTGTAGAGTAAAAAGCAGGCTTTCAACCCTAGACTCCAAGCTTTGGGCTCTTAACCAAATCTTTGGGACCTAACATTCAGACATCGTGCCCTAAAGGAGGCGTTTGGAGCATAAAAAGGAGGGATTTTCCAGTGAAATGATTTACAGCATAAAAATGAGCGTTTGGGCCCTAAAAATGAGGGTTTGTACAATAAACGTGAGGGTTTGGATTATAAAACGAGGAATTCAACCACAGAATCAAAGCTTTGGACTCTGAAGAGGAAGCTTTGGGACCACAAAACAAGGCTTTGTGCCCTAAATGAGATGTCCGGAACATAAAAGTGAGGGATTTTACAGCAAAAAGGACGTATTGACCCCTAAAAAGGAGGATTCGCGGCCAAAAAATGAGGCGTTGCGCCCTAAAAATGAGGGCTTGTACCTTCTAAATGACGCTTTGAAGCAGAACAGGGAGGCTTTCAACCCTGGAACCAACGTTCCGGACTCTAAAAAGGAAGCGTTGTGACCTAAAATGGAGACTTTGTGCCCTTAATGTAGCGTTTGGAGCGTAAAAAAGTGGGATTTCAGAATTAAAAGTAGGATTTGAAGCCTAAAGACGGTCGCTTGGAGCATAAAGATGTGGATTTCAACCCTGGACTCGAAGCTTGGGAATCTTAACGTGAGTGTTTGCACCCTAACAGCGAGGGCTTGTGCACCGAAAAGGAGGGTTTGTGCCCTAAACAGGAGGGTTTGTAGAGTAAAAAGCAGGCTTTGAACCCTAGACTCAAAGCTTTGGGCTCTTAACCAAATCTTTGGGACCTAACATTCAGACATCGTGCCCTAAAGGAGGCGTTTGGAGCATAAAAAGGAGGGATTTTCCAGTGAAATGATTTACAGCATAAAAATGAGCGTTTGGGCCCTAAAAATGAGGGTTTGTACAATAAACGTGAGTGTTTGGATTATAAAACGAGGAATTCAACCACAGAATCAAAGCTTTGGGCTCTGAAGAGGAAGCTTTGGGACCACAAAACAAGGCTTTGTGCCCTAAATGAGATGTCAGGAACATAAAAGTGAGGGATTTTACAGTAAAAAGGACGTATTGACCCCTAAAAAGGAGGATTCGCGGCCAAAAAATGAGGCGTTGCGCCCTAAAAATGAGGGCTTGTACCTTCTAAATGACGCTTTGAAGCAGAACAGGGAGGCTTTCAACCCTGGAACCAACGTTCCGGACTCTAAAAAGGAAGCGTTGTGACCTAAAATGGAGACTTTGTGCCCTTAATGTAGCGTTTGGAGCGTAAAAAAGTGGGATTTCAGAATTAAAAGTAGGATTTGAAGCCTAAAGACGGTCGTTTGGAGCATAAAGATGTGGATTTCAACCCTGGACTCGAAGCTTGGGAATCTTAACGTGAGTGTTTGCACCCTAACAGCGAGGGCTTGTGCACCGAAAAGGAGGGTTTGTGCCCTAAACAGGAGGGTTTGTAGAGTAAAAAGCAGGCTTTCAACCCTAGACTCAAAGCTTTGGGCTCTTAACCAAATCTTTGGGACCTAATATTGAGGCTCGTGCCCTAAAGGAGGCGTTTGGAGCATGAAAAGGAGGCATTTTCCAGTGAAATGATTTACAGCATAAAAATGAGCGTTTGGGCCCTAAAAATGAGGGTTTGTACAATAAACTTGAGTGTTTGGATTATAAAACGAGGAATTCAACCACAGAATCAAAGCTTTGGACTCTGAAGAGGAAGCTTTGGGACCACAAAACAAGGCTTTGTGCCCTAAATGAGATGTCAGGAACATAAAAGTGAGGGATTTTACAGTAAAAAGGACGTATTGAACCCTAAAAAGGAGGATTCGCGGCCAAAAAATGAGGCGTTGCGCCCTAAAAATGAGGGCTTGTACCTTCTAAATGACGCTTTGAAGCAGAACAGGGAGGCTTTCAACCCTGGAACCAACGTTCCGGACTCTAAAAAGGAAGCGTTGTGACCTAAAATGGAGACTTTGTGCCCTTAATGTAGTGTTTGGAGCGTAAAAAAGTGGGATTTCAGAATGAAAAGTAGGATTTGAAGCCTAAAGACGGTCGCTTGGAGCATAAAGATGTGGATTTCAACCCTGGACTCGAAGCTTGGGAATCTTAACGTGAGTGTTTGCACCCTAACAGCGAGGGCTTGTGCACCGAAAAGGAGGGTTTGTGCCCTAAACAGGAGGGTTTGTAGAGTAAAAAGCAGGCTTTGAACCCTAGACTCAAAGCTTTGGGCTCTTAACCAAATCTTTGGGACCTAATATTGAGGCTCGTGCCCTAAAGGAGGCGTTTGGAGCATGAAAAGGAGGCACTTTCCAGTGAAATGATTTACAGCATAAAAATGAGCGTTTGGGCCCTAAAAATGAGGGTTTGTGCAATAAACGTGAGGGTTTGGATTATAAAAGGAGGAATTCAACCACAGAATCAAAGCTTTGGGCTCTGAAGAGGAAGCTTTGGGACCACAAAACAAGCCTTTGTGCCCTAAATGAGATGTCCGGAACATAAAAGTGAGGGATTTTACAGTAAAAAGGACGTATTGACCCCTAAAAAGGAGGATTCGCGGCCAAAAAATGAGGCGTTGCGCCCTAAAAATGAGGGCTTGTACCTTCTAAATGACGCTTTGAAGCAGAACAGGGAGGCTTTCAACCCTGGAACCAACGTTCCGGACTCTAAAAAGGAAGCGTTGTGACCTAAAATGGAGACTTTGTGCCCTTAATGTAGTGTTTGGAGCGTAAAAAAGTGGGATTTCAGAATTAAAAGTAGGATTTGAAGCCTAAAGACGGTCGCTTGGAGCATAAAGATGTGGATTTCAACCCTGGACTCGAAGCTTGGGAATCTTAACAGGAGTGTTTGCACCCTAACAGCGAGGGCTTGTGCACCAAAAAGGAGGGTTTGTGCCCTAAACAGGAGGGTTTGTAGAGTAAAAAGCAGGCTTTGAACCCTAGACTCCAAGCTTTGGGCTCTTAACCAAATCTTTGGGACCTAACATTCAGACATCGTGCCCTAAAGGAGGCGTTTGGAGCATAAAAAGGAGGGATTTTCCAGTGAAATGATTTACAGCATAAAAATGAGCGTTTGGGCCCTAAAAATGAGGGTTTGTACAATAAACGTGAGGGTTTGGATTATAAAACGAGGAATTCAACCACAGAATCAAAGCTTTGGACTCTGAAGAGGAAGCTTTGGGACCACAAAACAAGGCTTTGTGCCCTAAATGAGATGTCCGGAACATAAAAGTGAGGGATTTTACAGTAAAAAGGACGTATTGACCCCTAAAAAGGAGGATTCGCGGCCAAAAAATGAGGCGTTGCGCCCTAAAAATGAGGGCTTGTACCTTCTAAATGACGCTTTGAAGCAGAACAGGGAGGCTTTCAACCCTGGAACCAACGTTCCGGACTCTAAAAAGGAAGCGTTGTGACCTAAAATGGAGACTTTGTGCCCTTAATGTAGCGTTTGGAGCGTAAAAAAGTGGGATTTCAGAATTAAAAGTAGGATTTGAAGCCTAAAGACGGTCGCTTGGAGCATAAAGATGTGGATTTCAACCCTGGACTCGAAGCTTGGGAATCTTAACGTGAGTGTTTGCACCCTAACAGCGAGGGCTTGTGCACCGAAAAGGAGGGTTTGTGCCCTAAACAGGAGGGTTTGTAGAGTAAAAAGCAGGCTTTGAACCCTAGACTCCAAGCTTTGGGCTCTTAACCAAATCTTTGGGACCTAACATTCAGACATCGTGCCCTAAAGGAGGCGTTTGGAGCATAAAAAGGAGGGATTTTCCAGTGAAATGATTTACAGCATAAAAATGAGCGTTTGGGCCCTAAAAATGAGGGTTTGTACAATAAACGTGAGTGTTTGGATTATAAAACGAGGAATTCAACTACAGAATCAAAGCTTTGGACTCTGAAGAGGAAGCTTTGGGACCACAAAACAAGGCTTTGTGCCCTAAATGAGATGTCAGGAACATAAAAGTGAGGGATTTTACAGTAAAAAGGACGTATTGACCCCTAAAAAGGAGGATTCGCGGCCAAAAAATGAGGCGTTGCGCCCTAAAAATGAGGGCTTGTACCTTCTAAATGACGCTTTGAAGCAGAACAGGGAGGCTGTCAACCCTGGAACCAACATTCCGGACTCTAAAAAGGAAGCGTTGTGACCTAAAATGGAGACTTTGTGCCCTTAATGTAGCGTTTGGAGCGTAAAAAAGTGGGATTTCAGAATTAAAAGTAGGATTTGAAGCCTAAAGACGGTCGTTTGGAGCATAAAGATGTGGATTTCAACCCTGGACTCGAAGCTTGGGAATCTTAACGTGAGTGTTTGCACCCTAACAGCGAGGGCTTGTGCACCGAAAAGGAGGGTTTGTGCCCTAAACAGGAGGGTTTGTAGAGTAAAAAGCAGGCTTTCAACCCTAGACTCAAAGCTTTGGGCTCTTAACCAAATCTTTGGGACCTAATATTGAGGCTCGTGCCCTAAAGGAGGCGTTTGGAGCATGAAAAAGAGGCATTTTCCAGTGAAATTATTTACAGCATAAAAATGAGCGTTTGGGCCCTAAAAATGAGGGTTTGTACAATAAACGTGAGGGTTTGGATTATAAAACGAGGAATTCAACCACAGAATCAAAGCTTTGGGCTCTGAAGAGGAAGCTTTGGGACCACAAAACAAGCCTTTGTGCCCTAAATGAGATGTCCGGAACATAAAAGTGAGGGATTTTACAGTAAAAAGGACGTATTGACCCCTAAAAAGGAGGATTCGCGGCCAAAAAATGAGGCGTTGCGCCCTAAAAATGAGGGCTTGTACCTTCTAAATGACGCTTTGAAGCAGAACAGGGAGGCTTTCAACCCTGGAACCAACGTTCCGGACTCTAAAAAGGAAGCGTTGTGACCTAAAATGGAGACTTTGTGCCCTTAATGTAGTGTTTGGAGCGTAAAAAAGTGGGATTTCAGAATTAAAAGTAGGATTTGAAGCCTAAAGACGGTCGCTTGGAGCATAAAGATGTGGATTTCAACCCTGGACTCGAAGCTTGGGAATCTTAACAGGAGTGTTTGCACCCTAACAGCGAGGGCTTGTGCACCAAAAAGGAGGGTTTGTGCCCTAAACAGGAGGGTTTGTAGAGTAAAAAGCAGGCTTTGAACCCTAGACTCCAAGCTTTGGGCTCTTAACCAAATCTTTGGGACCTAACATTCAGACATCGTGCCCTAAAGGAGGCGTTTGGAGCATAAAAAGGAGGGATTTTCCAGTGAAATGATTTACAGCATAAAAATGAGCGTTTGGGCCCTAAAAATGAGGGTTTGTACAATAAACGTGAGGGTTTGGATTATAAAACGAGGAATTCAACCACAGAATCAAAGCTTTGGACTCTGAAGAGGAAGCTTTGGGACCACAAAACAAGGCTTTGTGCCCTAAATGAGATGTCCGGAACATAAAAGTGAGGGATTTTACAGTAAAAAGGACGTATTGACCCCTAAAAAGGAGGATTCGCGGCCAAAAAATGAGGCGTTGCGCCCTAGAAATGAGGGCTTGTACCTTCTAAATGACGCTTTGAAGCAGAACAGGGAGGCTTTCAACCCTGGAACCAACGTTCCGGACTCTAAAAAGGAAGCGTTGTGACCTAAAATGGAGACTTTGTGCCCTTAATGTAGCGTTTGGAGCGTAAAAAAGTGGGATTTCAGAATTAAAAGTAGGATTTGAAGCCTAAAGACGGTCGCTTGGAGCATAAAGATGTGGATTTCAACCCTGGACTCGAAGCTTGGGAATCTTAACGTGAGTGTTTGCACCCTAACAGCGAGGGCTTGTGCACCGAAAAGGAGGGTTTGTGCCCTAAACAGGAGGGTTTGTAGAGTAAAAAGCAGGCTTTGAACCCTAGACTCCAAGCTTTGGGCTCTTAACCAAATCTTTGGGACCTAACATTCAGACATCGTGCCCTAAAGGAGGCGTTTGGAGCATAAAAAGGAGGGATTTTCCAGTGAAATGATTTACAGCATAAAAATGAGCGTTTGGGCCCTAAAAATGAGGGTTTGTACAATAAACGTGAGTGTTTGGATTATAAAACGAGGAATTCAACTACAGAATCAAAGCTTTGGACTCTGAAGAGGAAGCTTTGGGACCACAAAACAAGGCTTTGTGCCCTAAATGAGATGTCAGGAACATAAAAGTGAGGGATTTTACAGTAAAAAGGACGTATTGACCCCTAAAAAGGAGGATTCGCGGCCAAAAAATGAGGCGTTGCGCCCTAAAAATGAGGGCTTGTACCTTCTAAATGACGCTTTGAAGCAGAACAGGGAGGCTGTCAACCCTGGAACCAACATTCCGGACTCTAAAAAGGAAGCGTTGTGACCTAAAATGGAGACTTTGTGCCCTTAATGTAGCGTTTGGAGCGTAAAAAAGTGGGATTTCAGAATTAAAAGTAGGATTTGAAGCCTAAAGACGGTCGTTTGGAGCATAAAGATGTGGATTTCAACCCTGGACTCGAAGCTTGGGAATCTTAACGTGAGTGTTTGCACCCTAACAGCGAGGGCTTGTGCACCGAAAAGGAGGGTTTGTGCCCTAAACAGGAGGGTTTGTAGAGTAAAAAGCAGGCTTTCAACCCTAGACTCAAAGCTTTGGGCTCTTAACCAAATCTTTGGGACCTAATATTGAGGCTCGTGCCCTAAAGGAGGCGTTTGGAGCATGAAAAAGAGGCATTTTCCAGTGAAATTATTTACAGCATAAAAATGAGCGTTTGGGCCCTAAAAATGAGGGTTTGTACAATAAACGTGAGGGTTTGGATTATAAAACGAGGAATTCAACCACAGAATCAAAGCTTTGGGCTCTGAAGAGGAAGCTTTGGGACCACAAAACAAGGCTTTGTGCCCTAAATGAGATGTCCGGAACATAAAAGTGAGGGATTTTACAGTAAAAAGGACGTATTGACCCCTAAAAAGGAGGATTCGCGGCCAAAAAATGAGGCGTTGCGCCCTAAAAATGAGGGCTTGTACCTTCTAAATGACGCTTTGAAGCAGAACAGGGAGGCTTTCAACCCTGGAACCAACGTTCCGGACTCTAAAAAGGAAGCGTTGTGACCTAAAATGGAGACTTTGTGCCCTTAATGTAGTGTTTGGAGCGTAAAAAAGTGGGATTTCAGAATTAAAAGTAGGATTTGAAGCCTAAAAACGGTCGTTTGGAGCATAAAGATGTGGATTTCAACCCTGGACTCGAAGCTTGGGAATCTTAACAGGAGTGTTTGCACCTTAACAGCGAGGGCTTGTGCACCAAAAAGGAGGGTTTGTGCCCTAAACAGGAGGGTTTGTAGAGTAAAAAGCAGGCTTTCAACCCTAGACTCCAAGCTTTGGGCTCTTAACCAAATCTTTGGGACCTAACATTCAGACATCGTGCCCTAAAGGAGGCGTTTGGAGCATAAAAAGGAGGCATTTTCCAGTGAAATGATTTGCAGCATAAAAATGAGCGTTTGGGCCCTAAAAATGAGGGTTTGTGCAATAAACGTGAGGGTTTGGATTATAAAACGAGGAATTCAACCACAGAATCAAAGCTTTGGACTCTGAAGAGGAAGCTTTGGGACCACAAAACAAGCCTTTGTGCCCTAAATGAGATGTCCGGAACATAAAAGTGAGGGATTTTACAGTAAAAAGGACGTATTGACCCCTAAAAAGGAGGATTCGCGGCCAAAAAATGAGGCGTTGCGCCCTAAAAATGAGGGCTTGTACCTTCTAAATGACGCTTTGAAGCAGAACAGGGAGGCTTTCAACCCTGGAACCAACGTTCCGGACTCTAAAAAGGAAGCGTTGTGACCTAAAATGGAGACTTTGTGCCCTTAATGTAGCGTTTGGAGCGTAAAAAAGTGGGATTTCAGAATTAAAAGTCGGATTTGAAGCCTAAAGACGGTCGCTTGGAGCATAAAGATGTGGATTTCAACCCTGGACTCGAAGCTTGGGAATCTTAACGTGAGTGTTTGCACCCTAACAGCGAGGGCTTGTGCACCGAAAAGGAGGGTTTGTGCCCTAAACAGGAGGGTTTGTAGAGTAAAAAGCAGGCTTTGAACCCTAGACTCAAAGCTTTGGGCTCTTAACCAAATCTTTGGGACCTAACATTCAGACATCGTGCCCTAAAGGAGGCGTTTGGAGCATAAAAAGGAGGCATTTTCCAGTGAAATGATTTACAGCATAAAAATGAGCGTTTGGGCCCTAAAAATGAGGGTTTGTACAATAAACGTGAGTGTTTGGATTATAAAACGAGGAATTCAACCACAGAATCAAAGCTTTGGACTCTGAAGAGGAAGCTTTGGGACCACAAAACAAGGCTTTGTGCCCTAAATGAGATGTCCGGAACATAAAAGTGAGGGATTTTACAGTAAAAAGGACGTATTGACCCCTAAAAAGGAGGATTCGCGGCCAAAAAATGAGGCGTTGCGCCCTAAAAATGAGGGCTTGTACCTTCTAAATGACGCTTTGAAGCAGAACAGGGAGGCTTTCAACCCTGGAACCAACGTTCCGGACTCTAAAAAGGAAGCGTTGTGACCTAAAATGGAGACTTTGTGCCCTTAATGTAGCGTTTGGAGCGTAAAAAAGTGGGATTTCAGAATTAAAAGTAGGATTTGAAGCCTAAAGACGGTCGCTTGGAGCATAAAGATGTGGATTTCAACCCTGGACTCGAAGCTTGGGAATCTTAACGTGAGTGTTTGCACCCTAACAGCGAGGGCTTGTGCACCGAAAAGGAGGGTTTGTGCCCTAAACAGGAGGGTTTGTAGAGTAAAAAGCAGGCTTTCAACCCTAGACTCAAAGCTTTGGGCTCTTAACCAAATCTTTGGGACCTAATATTGAGGCTCGTGCCCTAAAGGAGGCGTTTGGAGCATGAAAAGGAGGCATTTTCCAGTGAAATGATTTACAGCATAAAAATGAGCGTTTGGGCCCTAAAAATGAGGGTTTGTACAATAAACGTGAGGGTTTGGATTATAAAACGAGGAATTCAACCACAGAATCAAAGCTTTGGGCTCTGAAGAGGAAGCTTTGGGACCACAAAACAAGGCTTTGTGCCCTAAATGAGATGTCCGGAACATAAAAGTGAGGGATTTTACAGTAAAAAGGACGTATTGACCCCTAAAAAGGAGGATTCGCGGCCAAAAAATGAGGCGTTGCGCCCTAAAAATGAGGGCTTGTACCTTCTAAATGACGCTTTGAAGCAGAACAGGGAGGCTTTCAACCCTGGAACCAACGTTCCGGACTCTAAAAAGGAAGCGTTGTGACCTAAAATGGAGACTTTGTGCCCTTAATGTAGTGTTTGGAGCGTAAAAAAGTGGGATTTCAGAATTAAAAGTAGGATTTGAAGCCTAAAGACGGTCGTTTGGAGCATAAAGATGTGGATTTCAACCCTGGACTCGAAGCTTGGGAATCTTAACAGGAGTGTTTGCACCCTAACAGCGAGGGCTTGTGCACCAAAAAGGAGGGTTTGTACCCTAAACAGGAGGGTTTGTAGAGTAAAAAGCAGGCTTTCAACCCTAGACTCCAAGCTTTGGGCTCTTAACCAAATCTTTGGGACCTAACATTGAGGCTCGTGCCCTAAAGGAGGCCTTTGGAGCATAAAAAGGAGGGATTTTCCAGTGAAATGATTTACAGCATAAAAATGAGCGTTTGGGCCCTAAAAATGAGGGTTTGTACAATAAACGTGAGGGTTTGGATTATAAAAGGAGGAATTCAACCACAGAATCAAAGCTTTGGACTCTGAAGAGGAAGCTTTGGGACCACAAAACAAGCCTTTGTGCCCTAAATGAGATGTCCGGAACATAAAAGTGAGGGATTTTACAGTAAAAAGGACGTATTGACCCCTAAAAAGGAGGATTCGCGGCCAAAAAATGAGGCGTTGCACCCTAAAAATGAGGGCTTGTACCTTCTAAATGACGCTTTGAAGCAGAACAGGGAGGCTTTCAACCGTGGAACCAACGTTCCGGACTCTAAAAAGGAAGCGTTGTGACCTAAAATGGAGACTTTGTGCCCTTAATGTAGCGTTTGGAGCGTAAAAAAGTGGGATTTCAGAATTAAAAGTAGGATTTGAAGCCTAAAGACGGTCGTTTGGAGCATAAAGATGTGGATTTCAACCCTGGACTCGAAGCTTGGGAATCTTAACGTGAGTGTTTGCACCCTAACAGCGAGGGCTTGTGCACCGAAAAGGAGGGTTTGTGCCCTAAACAGGAGGGTTTGTAGAGTAAAAAGCAGGCTTTGAACCCTAGACTCAAAGCTTTGGGCTCTTAACCAAATCTTTGGGACCTAACATTCAGACATCGTGCCCTAAAGGAGGCGTTTGGAGCATAAAAAGGAGGGATTTTCCAGTGAAATGATTTACAGCATAAAAATGAGCGTTTGGGCCCTAAAAATGAGGGTTTGTACAATAAACGTGAGTGTTTGGATTATAAAACGAGGAATTCAACCACAGAATCAAAGCTTTGGACTCTGAAGAGGAAGCTTTGGGACCACAAAACAAGGCTTTGTGCCCTAAATGAGATGTCCGGAACATAAAAGTGAGGGATTTTACAGTAAAAAGGACGTATTGACCCCTAAAAAGGAGGATTCGCGGCCAAAAAATGAGGCGTTGCGCCCTAAAAATGAGGGCTTGTACCTTCTAAATGACGCTTTGAAGCAGAACAGGGAGGCTTTCAACCCTGGAACCAACGTTCCGGACTCTAAAAAGGAAGCGTTGTGACCTAAAATGGAGACTTTGTGCCCTTAATGTAGCGTTTGGAGCGTAAAAAAGTGGGATTTCAGAATTAAAAGTAGGATTTGAAGCCTAAAGACGGTCGTTTGGAGCATAAAGATGTGGATTTCAACCCTGGACTCGAAGCTTGGGAATCTTAACGTGAGTGTTTGCACCCTAACAGCGAGGGCTTGTGCACCGAAAAGGAGGGTTTGTGCCCTAAACAGGAGGGTTTGTAGAGTAAAAAGCAGGCTTTGAACCCTAGACTCAAAGCTTTGGGCTCTTAACCAAATCTTTGGGACCTAACATTGAGGCTCGTGCCCTAAAGGAGGCGTTTGGAGCATAAAAAGGAGGCATTTTCCAGTGAAATGATTTACAGCATAAAAATGAGCGTTTGGGCCCTAAAAATGAGGGTTTGTACAATAAACGTGAGTGTTTGGATTATAAAACGAGGAATTCAACCACAGAATCAAAGCTTTGGACTCTGAAGAGGAAGCTTTGGGACCACAAAACAAGGCTTTGTGCCCTAAATGAGATGTCAGGAACATAAAAGTGAGGGATTTTACAGTAAAAAGGACGTATTGACCCCTAAAAAGGAGGATTCGCGGCCAAAAAATGAGGCGTTGCGCCCTAAAAATGAGGGCTTGTACCTTCTAAATGACGCTTTGAAGCAGAACAGGGAGGCTGTCAACCCTGGAACCAACGTTCCGGACTCTAAAAAGGAAGCGTTGTGACCTAAAATGGAGACTTTGTGCCCTTAATGTAGCGTTTGGAGCGTAAAAAAGTGGGATTTCAGAATTAAAAGTAGGATTTGAAGCCTAAAGACGGTCGTTTGGAGCATAAAGATGTGGATTTCAACCCTGGACTCGAAGCTTGGGAATCTTAACGTGAGTGTTTGCACCCTAACAGCGAGGGCTTGTGCACCGAAAAGGAGGGTTTGTGCCCTAAACAGGAGGGTTTGTAGAGTAAAAAGCAGGCTTTCAACCCTAGACTCAAAGCTTTGGGCTCTTAACCAAATCTTTGGGACCTAACATTCAGACATCGTGCCCTAAAGGAGGCGTTTGGAGCATAAAAAGGAGGCATTTTCCAGTGAAATGATTTACAGCATAAAAATGAGCGTTTGGGCCCTAAAAATGAGGGTTTGTACAATAAACGTGAGGGTTTGGATTATAAAACGAGGAATTCAACCACAGAATCAAAGCTTTGGGCTCTGAAGAGGAAGCTTTGGGACCACAAAACAAGGCTTTGTGCCCTAAATGAGATGTCTGGAACATAAAAGTGAGGGATTTTACAGTAAAAAGGACGTATTGACCCCTAAAAAGGAGGATTCGCGGCCAAAAAATGAGGCGTTGCGCCCTAAAAATGAGGGCTTGTACCTTCTAAATGACGCTTTGAAGCAGAACAGGGAGGCTTTCAACCCTGGAACCAACGTTCCGGACTCTAAAAAGGAAGCGTTGTGACCTAAAATGGAGGCTTTGTGCCCTTAATGTAGTGTTTGGAGCGTAAAAAAGTGGGATTTCAGAATTAAAAGTAGGATTTGAAGCCTAAAGACGGTCGTTTGGAGCATAAAGATGTGGATTTCAACCCTGGACTCGAAGCTTGGGAATCTTAACAGGAGTGTTTGCACCTTAACAGCGAGGGCTTGTGCACCAAAAAGGAGGGTTTGTGCCCTAAACAGGAGGGTTTGTAGAGTAAAAAGCAGGCTTTCAACCCTAGACTCCAAGCTTTGGGCTCTTAACCAAATCTTTGGGACCTAACATTCAGACATTGTGCCCTAAAGGAGGCGTTTGGAGCATAAAAAGGAGGGATTTTCCAGTGAAATGATTTACAGCATAAAAATGAGCGTTTGGGCCCTAAAAATGAGGGTTTGTACAATAAACGTGAGGGTTTGGATTATAAAACGAGGAATTCAACCACAGAATCAAAGCTTTGGACTCTGAAGAGGAAGCTTTGGGACCACAAAACAAGGCTTTGTGCCCTAAATGAGATGTCCGGAACATAAAAGTGAGGGATTTTACAGTAAAAAGGACGTATTGACCCCTAAAAAGGAGGATTCGCGGCCAAAAAATGAGGCGTTGCACCCTAAAAATGAGGGCTTGTACCTTCTAAATGACGCTTTGAAGCAGAACAGGGAGGCTTTCAACCGTGGAACCAACGTTCCGGACTCTAAAAAGGAAGCGTTGTGACCTAAAATGGAGACTTTGTGCCCTTAATGTAGTGTTTGGAGCGTAAAAAAGTGGGATTTCAGAATTAAAAGTAGGATTTGAAGCCTAAAGACGGTCGTTTGGAGCATAAAGATGTGGATTTCAACCCTGGACTCGAAGCTTGGGAATCTTAACGTGAGTGTTTGCACCCTAACAGCGAGGGCTTGTGCACCGAAAAGGAGGGTTTGTGCCCTAAACAGGAGGGTTTGTAGAGTAAAAAGCAGGCTTTCAACCCTAGACTCCAAGCTTTGGGCTCTTAACCAAATCTTTGGGACCTAATATTGAGGCTCGTGCCCTAAAGGAGGCGTTTGGAGCATGAAAAGGAGGCACTTTCCAGTGAAATGATTTACAGCATAAAAATGAGCGTTTGGGCCCTAAAAATGAGGGTTTGTGCAATAAACGTGAGGGTTTGGATTATAAAAGGAGGAATTCAACCACAGAATCAAAGCTTTGGGCTCTGAAGAGGAAGCTTTGGGACCACAAAACAAGGCTTTGTGCCCTAAATGAGATGTCCGGAACATAAAAGTGAGGGATTTTACAGTAAAAAGGACGTATTGACCCCTAAAAAGGAGGATTCGCGGCCAAAAAATGAGGCGTTGCGCCCTAAAAATGAGGGCTTGTACCTTCTAAATGACGCTTTGAAGCAGAACAGGGAGGCTGTCAACCCTGGAACCAACGTTCCGGACTCTAAAAAGGAAGCGTTGTGACCTAAAATGGAGACTTTGTGCCCTTAATGTAGCGTTTGGAGCGTAAAAAAGTGGGATTTCAGAATTAAAAGTAGGATTTGAAGCCTAAAGACGGTCGTTTGGAGCATAAAGATGTGGATTTCAACCCTGGACTCGAAGCTTGGGAATCTTAACGTGAGTGTTTGCACCCTAACAGCGAGGGCTTGTGCACCGAAAAGGAGGGTTTGTGCCCTAAACAGGAGGGTTTGTAGAGTAAAAAGCAGGCTTTCAACCCTAGACTCAAAGCTTTGGGCTCTTAACCAAATCTTTGGGACCTAACATTCAGACATCGTGCCCTAAAGGAGGCGTTTGGAGCATAAAAAGGAGGCATTTTCCAGTGAAATGATTTACAGCATAAAAATGAGCGTTTGGGCCCTAAAAATGAGGGTTTGTACAATAAACGTGAGGGTTTGGATTATAAAACGAGGAATTCAACCACAGAATCAAAGCTTTGGGCTCTGAAGAGGAAGCTTTGGGACCACAAAACAAGGCTTTGTGCCCTAAATGAGATGTCTGGAACATAAAAGTGAGGGATTTTACAGTAAAAAGGACGTATTGACCCCTAAAAAGGAGGATTCGCGGCCAAAAAATGAGGCGTTGCGCCCTAAAAATGAGGGCTTGTACCTTCTAAATGACGCTTTGAAGCAGAACAGGGAGGCTTTCAACCCTGGAACCAACGTTCCGGACTCTAAAAAGGAAGCGTTGTGACCTAAAATGGAGGCTTTGTGCCCTTAATGTAGTGTTTGGAGCGTAAAAAAGTGGGATTTCAGAATTAAAAGTAGGATTTGAAGCCTAAAGACGGTCGTTTGGAGCATAAAGATGTGGATTTCAACCCTGGACTCGAAGCTTGGGAATCTTAACAGGAGTGTTTGCACCTTAACAGCGAGGGCTTGTGCACCAAAAAGGAGGGTTTGTGCCCTAAACAGGAGGGTTTGTAGAGTAAAAAGCAGGCTTTCAACCCTAGACTCCAAGCTTTGGGCTCTTAACCAAATCTTTGGGACCTAACATTCAGACATTGTGCCCTAAAGGAGGCGTTTGGAGCATAAAAAGGAGGGATTTTCCAGTGAAATGATTTACAGCATAAAAATGAGCGTTTGGGCCCTAAAAATGAGGGTTTGTACAATAAACGTGAGGGTTTGGATTATAAAACGAGGAATTCAACCACAGAATCAAAGCTTTGGACTCTGAAGAGGAAGCTTTGGGACCACAAAACAAGGCTTTGTGCCCTAAATGAGATGTCCGGAACATAAAAGTGAGGGATTTTACAGTAAAAAGGACGTATTGACCCCTAAAAAGGAGGATTCGCGGCCAAAAAATGAGGCGTTGCACCCTAAAAATGAGGGCTTGTACCTTCTAAATGACGCTTTGAAGCAGAACAGGGAGGCTTTCAACCGTGGAACCAACGTTCCGGACTCTAAAAAGGAAGCGTTGTGACCTAAAATGGAGACTTTGTGCCCTTAATGTAGTGTTTGGAGCGTAAAAAAGTGGGATTTCAGAATTAAAAGTAGGATTTGAAGCCTAAAGACGGTCGTTTGGAGCATAAAGATGTGGATTTCAACCCTGGACTCGAAGCTTGGGAATCTTAACGTGAGTGTTTGCACCCTAACAGCGAGGGCTTGTGCACCGAAAAGGAGGGTTTGTGCCCTAAACAGGAGGGTTTGTAGAGTAAAAAGCAGGCTTTCAACCCTAGACTCCAAGCTTTGGGCTCTTAACCAAATCTTTGGGACCTAATATTGAGGCTCGTGCCCTAAAGGAGGCGTTTGGAGCATGAAAAGGAGGCACTTTCCAGTGAAATGATTTACAGCATAAAAATGAGCGTTTGGGCCCTAAAAATGAGGGTTTGTGCAATAAACGTGAGGGTTTGGATTATAAAAGGAGGAATTCAACCACAGAATCAAAGCTTTGGGCTCTGAAGAGGAAGCTTTGGGACCACAAAACAAGGCTTTGTGCCCTAAATGAGATGTCCGGAACATAAAAGTGAGGGATTTTACAGTAAAAAGGACGTATTGACCCCTAAAAAGGAGGATTCGCGGCCAAAAAATGAGGCGTTGCGCCCTAAAAATGAGGGCTTGTACCTTCTAAATGACGCTTTGAAGCAGAACAGGGAGGCTTTCAACCCTGGAACCAACGTTCCGGACTCTAAAAAGGAAGCGTTGTGACCTAAAATGGAGACTTTGTGCCCTTAATGTAGTGTTTGGAGCGTAAAAAAGTGGGATTTCAGAATTAAAAGTAGGATTTGAAGCCTAAAGACGGTCGCTTGGAGCATAAAGATGTGGATTTCAACCCTGGACTCGAAGCTTGGGAATCTTAACAGGAGTGTTTGCACCCTAACAGCGAGGGCTTGTGCACCAAAAAGGAGGGTTTGTACCCTAAACAGGAGGGTTTGTAGAGTAAAAAGCAGGCTTTGAACCCTAGACTCAAAGCTTTGGGCTCTTAACCAAATCTTTGGGACCTAACATTCAGACATCGTGCCCTAAAGGAGGCGTTTGGAGCATAAAAAGGAGGGATTTTCCAGTGAAATGATTTACAGCATAAAAATGAGCGTTTGGGCCCTAAAAATGAGGGTTTGTACAATAAACGTGAGTGTTTGGATTATAAAACGAGGAATTCAACCACAGAATCAAAGCTTTGGACTCTGAAGAGGAAGCTTTGGGACCACAAAACAAGGCTTTGTGCCCTAAATGAGATGTCAGGAACATAAAAGTGAGGGATTTTACAGTAAAAAGGACGTATTGACCCCTAAAAAGGAGGATTCGCGGCCAAAAAATGAGGCGTTGCGCCCTAAAAATGAGGGCTTGTACCTTCTAAATGACGCTTTGAAGCAGAACAGGGAGGCTTTCAACCCTGGAACCAACGTTCCGGACTCTAAAAAGGAAGCGTTGTGACCTAAAATGGAGACTTTGTGCCCTTAATGTAGCGTTTGGAGCGTAAAAAAGTGGGATTTCAGAATTAAAAGTAGGATTTGAAGCCTAAAGACGGTCGCTTGGAGCATAAAGATGTGGATTTCAACCCTGGACTCGAAGCTTGGGAATCTTAACGTGAGTGTTTGCACCCTAACAGCGAGGGCTTGTGCACCGAAAAGGAGGGTTTGTGCCCTAAACAGGAGGGTTTGTAGAGTAAAAAGCAGGCTTTCAACCCTAGACTCAAAGCTTTGGGCTCTTAACCAAATCTTTGGGACCTAATATTGAGGCTCGTGCCCTAAAGGAGGCGTTTGGAGCATGAAAAGAGGCATTTTCCAGTGAAATGATTTACAGCATAAAAATGAGCGTTTGGGCCCTAAAAATGAGGGTTTGTACAATAAACGTGAGGGTTTGGATTATAAAACGAGGAATTCAACCACAGAATCAAAGCTTTGGGCTCTGAAGAGGAAGCTTTGGGACCACAAAACAAGGCTTTGTGCCCTAAATGAGATGTCTGGAACATAAAAGTGAGGGATTTTACAGTAAAAAGGACGTATTGACCCCTAAAAAGGAGGATTCGCGGCCAAAAAATGAGGCGTTGCGCCCTAAAAATGAGGGCTTGTACCTTCTAAATGACGCTTTGAAGCAGAACAGGGAGGCTTTCAACCCTGGAACCAACGTTCCGGACTCTAAAAAGGAAGCGTTGTGACCTAAAATGGAGACTTTGTGCCCTTAATGTAGTGTTTGGAGCGTAAAAAAGTGGGATTTCAGAATTAAAAGTAGGATTTGAAGCCTAAAGACGGTCGTTTGGAGCATAAAGATGTGGATTTCAACCCTGGACTCGAAGCTTGGGAATCTTAACGTGAGTGTTTGCACCCTAACAGCGAGGGCTTGTGCACCGAAAAGGAGGGTTTGTGCCCTAAACAGGAGGGTTTGTAGAGTAAAAAGCAGGCTTTCAACCCTAGACTCCAAGCTTTGGGCTCTTAACCAAATCTTTGGGACCTAACATTGAGGCTCGTGCCCTAAAGGAGGCGTTTGGAGCATGAAAAGGAGGCACTTTCCAGTGAAATGATTTACAGCATAAAAATGAGCGTTTGGGCCCTAAAAATGAGGGTTTGTGCAATAAACGTGAGGGTTTGGATTATAAAAGGAGGAATTCAACCACAGAATCAAAGCTTTGGACTCTGAAGAGGAAGCTTTGGGACCACAAAACAAGGCTTTGTGCCCTAAATGAGATGTCCGGAACATAAAAGTGAGGGATTTTACAGTAAAAAGGACGTATTGACCCCTAAAAAGGAGGATTCGCGGCCAAAAAATGAGGCGTTGCGCCCTAAAAATGAGGGCTTGTACCTTCTAAATGACGCTTTGAAGCAGAACAGGGAGGCTTTCAACCCTGGAACCAACGTTCCGGACTCTAAAAAGGAAGCGTTGTGACCTAAAATGGAGACTTTGTGCCCTTAATGTAGTGTTTGGAGCGTAAAAAAGTGGGATTTCAGAATTAAAAGTAGGATTTGAAGCCTAAAGACGGTCGTTTGGAGCATAAAGATGTGGATTTCAACCCTGGACTCGAAGCTTGGGAATCTTAACAGGAGTGTTTGCACCCTAACAGCGAGGGCTTGTGCACCAAAAAGGAGGGTTTGTACCCTAAACAGGAGGGTTTGTAGAGTAAAAAGCAGGCTTTGAACCCTAGACTCAAAGCTTTGGGCTCTTAACCAAATCTTTGGGACCTAACATTCAGACATCGTGCCCTAAAGGAGGCGTTTGGAGCATAAAAAGGAGGGATTTTCCAGTGAAATGATTTACAGCATAAAAATGAGCGTTTGGGCCCTAAAAATGAGGGTTTGTACAATAAACGTGAGGGTTTGGATTATAAAAGGAGGAATTCAACCACAGAATCAAAGCTTTGGACTCTGAAGAGGAAGCTTTGGGACCACAAAACAAGCCTTTGTGCCCTAAATGAGATGTCCGGAACATAAAAGTGAGGGATTTTACAGTAAAAAGGACGTATTGACCCCTAAAAAGGAGGATTCGCGGCCAAAAAATGAGGCGTTGCGCCCTAAAAATGAGGGCTTGTACCTTCTAAATGACGCTTTGAAGCAGAACAGGGAGGCTTTCAACCCTGGAACCAACGTTCCGGACTCTAAAAAGGAAGCGTTGTGACCTAAAATGGAGACTTTGTGCCCTTAATGTAGCGTTTGGAGCGTAAAAAAGTGGGATTTCAGAATTAAAAGTAGGATTTGAAGCCTAAAGACGGTCGTTTGGAGCATAAAGATGTGGATTTCAACCCTGGACTCGAAGCTTGGGAATCTTAACGTGAGTGTTTGCACCCTAACAGCGAGGGCTTGTGCACCGAAAAGGAGGGTTTGTGCCCTAAACAGGAGGGTTTGTAGAGTAAAAAGCAGGCTTTGAACCCTAGACTCAAAGCTTTGGGCTCTTAACCAAATCTTTGGGACCTAACATTCAGACATCGTGCCCTAAAGGAGGCGTTTGGAGCATAAAAAGGAGGGATTTTCCAGTGAAATGATTTACAGCATAAAAATGAGCGTTTGGGCCCTAAAAATGAGGGTTTGTACAATAAACGTGAGTGTTTGGATTATAAAACGAGGAATTCAACCACAGAATCAAAGCTTTGGACTCTGAAGAGGAAGCTTTGGGACCACAAAACAAGGCTTTGTGCCCTAAATGAGATGTCAGGAACATAAAAGTGAGGGATTTTACAGTAAAAAGGACGTATTGACCCCTAAAAAGGAGGATTCGCGGCCAAAAAATGAGGCGTTGCGCCCTAAAAATGAGGGCTTGTACCTTCTAAATGACGCTTTGAAGCAGAACAGGGAGGCTTTCAACCCTGGAACCAACGTTCCGGACTCTAAAAAGGAAGCGTTGTGACCTAAAATGGAGACTTTGTGCCCTTAATGTAGTGTTTGGAGCGTAAAAAAGTGGGATTTCAGAATTAAAAGTAGGATTTGAAGCCTAAAGACGGTCGTTTGGAGCATAAAGATGTGGATTTCAACCCTGGACTCGAAGCTTGGGAATCTTAACGTGAGTGTTTGCACCCTAACAGCGAGGGCTTGTGCACCGAAAAGGAGGGTTTGTGCCCTAAACAGGAGGGTTTGTAGAGTAAAAAGCAGGCTTTCAACCCTAGACTCCAAGCTTTGGGCTCTTAACCAAATCTTTGGGACCTAACATTGAGGCTCGTGCCCTAAAGGAGGCGTTTGGAGCATAAAAAGGAGGCATTTTCCAGTGAAATGATTTACAGCATAAAAATGAGCGTTTGGGCCCTAAAAATGAGGGTTTGTACAATAAACGTGAGTGTTTGGATTATAAAACGAGGAATTCAACCACAGAATCAAAGCTTTGGACTCTGAAGAGGAAGCTTTGGGACCACAAAACAAGGCTTTGTGCCCTAAATGAGATGTCAGGAACATAAAAGTGAGGGATTTTACAGTAAAAAGGACGTATTGACCCCTAAAAAGGAGGATTCGCGGCCAAAAAATGAGGCGTTGCGCCCTAAAAATGAGGGCTTGTACCTTCTAAATGACACTTTGAAGCAGAACAGGGAGGCTTTCAACCCTGGAACCAACGTTCCGGACTCTAAAAAGGAAGCGTTGTGACCTAAAATGGAGACTTTGTGCCCTTAATGTAGCGTTTGGAGCGTAAAAAAGTGGGATTTCAGAATTAAAAGTAGGATTTGAAGCCTAAAGACGGTCGTTTGGAGCATAAAGATGTGGATTTCAACCCTGGACTCGAAGCTTGGGAATCTTAACGTGAGTGTTTGCACCCTAACAGCGAGGGCTTGTGCACCGAAAAGGAGGGTTTGTGCCCTAAACAGGAGGGTTTGTAGAGTAAAAAGCAGGCTTTGAACCCTAGACTCAAAGCTTTGGGCTCTTAACCAAATCTTTGGGACCTAATATTGAGGCTCGTGCCCTAAAGGAGGCGTTTGGAGCATGAAAAGGAGGCACTTTCCAGTGAAATGATTTACAGCATAAAAATGAGCGTTTGGGCCCTAAAAATGAGGGTTTGTGCAATAAACGTGAGGGTTTGGATTATAAAAGGAGGAATTCAACCACAGAATCAAAGCTTTGGACTCTGAAGAGGAAGCTTTGGGACCACAAAACAAGGCTTTGTGCCCTAAATGAGATGTCCGGAACATAAAAGTGAGGGATTTTACAGTAAAAAGGACGTATTGACCCCTAAAAAGGAGGATTCGCGGCCAAAAAATGAGGCGTTGCGCCCTAAAAATGAGGGCTTGTACCTTCTAAATGACGCTTTGAAGCAGAACAGGGAGGCTTTCAACCCTGGAACCAACGTTCCGGACTCTAAAAAGGAAGCGTTGTGACCTAAAATGGAGACTTTGTGCCCTTAATGTAGTGTTTGGAGCGTAAAAAAGTGGGATTTCAGAATTAAAAGTAGGATTTGAAGCCTAAAGACGGTCGTTTGGAGCATAAAGATGTGGATTTCAACCCTGGACTCGAAGCTTGGGAATCTTAACAGGAGTGTTTGCACCCTAACAGCGAGGGCTTGTGCACCAAAAAGGAGGGTTTGTACCCTAAACAGGAGGGTTTGTAGAGTAAAAAGCAGGCTTTGAACCCTAGACTCAAAGCTTTGGGCTCTTAACCAAATCTTTGGGACCTAACATTCAGACATCGTGCCCTAAAGGAGGCGTTTGGAGCATAAAAAGGAGGGATTTTCCAGTGAAATGATTTACAGCATAAAAATGAGCGTTTGGGCCCTAAAAATGAGGGTTTGTACAATAAACGTGAGGGTTTGGATTATAAAAGGAGGAATTCAACCACAGAATCAAAGCTTTGGACTCTGAAGAGGAAGCTTTGGGACCACAAAACAAGCCTTTGTGCCCTAAATGAGATGTCCGGAACATAAAAGTGAGGGATTTTACAGTAAAAAGGACGTATTGACCCCTAAAAAGGAGGATTCGCGGCCAAAAAATGAGGCGTTGCACCCTAAAAATGAGGGCTTGTACCTTCTAAATGACGCTTTGAAGCAGAACAGGGAGGCTTTCAACCCTGGAACCAACGTTCCGGACTCTAAAAAGGAAGCGTTGTGACCTAAAATGGAGACTTTGTGCCCTTAATGTAGCGTTTGGAGCGTAAAAAAGTGGGATTTCAGAATTAAAAGTAGGATTTGAAGCCTAAAGACGGTCGTTTGGAGCATAAAGATGTGGATTTCAACCCTGGACTCGAAGCTTGGGAATCTTAACGTGAGTGTTTGCACCCTAACAGCGAGGGCTTGTGCACCGAAAAGGAGGGTTTGTGCCCTAAACAGGAGGGTTTGTAGAGTAAAAAGCAGGCTTTGAACCCTAGACTCAAAGCTTTGGGCTCTTAACCAAATCTTTGGGACCTAACATTCAGACATCGTGCCCTAAAGGAGGCGTTTGGAGCATAAAAAGGAGGGATTTTCCAGTGAAATGATTTACAGCATAAAAATGAGCGTTTGGGCCCTAAAAATGAGGGTTTGTACAATAAACGTGAGTGTTTGGATTATAAAACGAGGAATTCAACCACAGAATCAAAGCTTTGGACTCTGAAGAGGAAGCTTTGGGACCACAAAACAAGGCTTTGTGCCCTAAATGAGATGTCAGGAACATAAAAGTGAGGGATTTTACAGTAAAAAGGACGTATTGACCCCTAAAAAGGAGGATTCGCGGCCAAAAAATGAGGCGTTGCGCCCTAAAAATGAGGGCTTGTACCTTCTAAATGACGCTTTGAAGCAGAACAGGGAGGCTTTCAACCCTGGAACCAACGTTCCGGACTCTAAAAAGGAAGCGTTGTGACCTAAAATGGAGACTTTGTGCCCTTAATGTAGCGTTTGGAGCGTAAAAAAGTGGGATTTCAGAATTAAAAGTAGGATTTGAAGCCTAAAGACGGTCGTTTGGAGCATAAAGATGTGGATTTCAACCCTGGACTCGAAGCTTGGGAATCTTAACGTGAGTGTTTGCACCCTAACAGCGAGGGCTTGTGCACCGAAAAGGAGGGTTTGTGCCCTAAACAGGAGGGTTTGTAGAGTAAAAAGCAGGCTTTCAACCCTAGACTCAAAGCTTTGGGCTCTTAACCAAATCTTTGGGACCTAACATTCAGACATCGTGCCCTAAAGGAGGCGTTTGGAGCATAAAAAGGAGGGATTTTCCAGTGAAATGATTTACAGCATAAAAATGAGCGTTTGGGCCCTAAAAATGAGGGTTTGTGCAATAAACGTGAGGGTTTGGATTATAAAACGAGGAATTCAACCACAGAATCAAAGCTTTGGACTCTGAAGAGGAAGCTTTGGGACCACAAAACAAGCCTTTGTGCCCTAAATGAGATGTCCGGAACATAAAAGTGAGGGATTTTACAGTAAAAAGGACGTATTGACCCCTAAAAAGGAGGATTCGCGGCCAAAAAATGAGGCGTTGCACCCTAAAAATGAGGGCTTGTACCTTCTAAATGACGCTTTGAAGCAGAACAGGGAGGCTTTCAACCCTGGAACCAACGTTCCGGACTCTAAAAAGGAAGCGTTGTGACCTAAAATGGAGACTTTGTGCCCTTAATGTAGCGTTTGGAGCGTAAAAAAGTGGGATTTCAGAATTAAAAGTCGGATTTGAAGCCTAAAGACGGTCGTTTGGAGCATAAAGATGTGGATTTCAACCCTGGACTCGAAGCTTGGGAATCTTAACGTGAGTGTTTGCACCCTAACAGCGAGGGCTTGTGCACCGAAAAGGAGGGTTTGTGCCCTAAACAGGAGGGTTTGTAGAGTAAAAAGCAGGCTTTCAACCCTAGACTCAAAGCTTTGGGCTCTTAACCAAATCTTTGGGACCTAATATTGAGGCTCGTGCCCTAAAGGAGGCGTTTGGAGCATGAAAAGGAGGCATTTTCCAGTGAAATGATTTACAGCATAAAAATGAGCGTTTGGGCCCTAAAAATGAGGGTTTGTACAATAAACGTGAGGGTTTGGATTATAAAACGAGGAATTCAACCACAGAATCAAAGCTTTGGGCTCTGAAGAGGAAGCTTTGGGACCACAAAACAAGGCTTTGTGCCCTAAATGAGATGTCTGGAACATAAAAGTGAGGGATTTTACAGTAAAAAGGACGTATTGACCCCTAAAAAGGAGGATTCGCGGCCAAAAAATGAGGCGTTGCGCCCTAAAAATGAGGGCTTGTACCTTCTAAATGACGCTTTGAAGCAGAACAGGGAGGCTTTCAACCCTGGAACCAACGTTCCGGACTCTAAAAAGGAAGCGTTGTGACCTAAAATGGAGACTTTGTGCCCTTAATGTAGTGTTTGGAGCGTAAAAAAGTGGGATTTCAGAATTAAAAGTAGGATTTGAAGCCTAAAGACGGTCGCTTGGAGCATAAAGATGTGGATTTCAACCCTGGACTCGAAGCTTGGGAATCTTAACAGGAGTGTTTGCACCTTAACAGCGAGGGCTTGTGCACCAAAAAGGAGGGTTTGTGCCCTAAACAGGAGGGTTTGTAGAGTAAAAAGCAGGCTTTCAACCCTAGACTCCAAGCTTTGGGCTCTTAACCAAATCTTTGGGACCTAACATTCAGACATCGTGCCCTAAAGGAGGCGTTTGGAGCATAAAAAGGAGGGATTTTCCAGTGAAATGATTTACAGCATAAAAATGAGCGTTTGGGCCCTAAAAATGAGGGTTTGTGCAATAAACGTGAGGGTTTGGATTATAAAACGAGGAATTCAACCACAGAATCAAAGCTTTGGACTCTGAAGAGGAAGCTTTGGGACCACAAAACAAGCCTTTGTGCCCTAAATGAGATGTCCGGAACATAAAAGTGAGGGATTTTACAGTAAAAAGGACGTATTGACCCCTAAAAAGGAGGATTCGCGGCCAAAAAATGAGGCGTTGCGCCCTAAAAATGAGGGCTTGTACCTTCTAAATGACGCTTTGAAGCAGAACAGGGAGGCTTTCAACCCTGGAACCAACGTTCCGGACTCTAAAAAGGAAGCGTTGTGACCTAAAATGGAGACTTTGTGCCCTTAATGTAGTGTTTGGAGCGTAAAAAAGTGGGATTTCAGAATTAAAAGTAGGATTTGAAGCCTAAAGACGGTCGTTTGGAGCATAAAGATGTGGATTTCAACCCTGGACTCGAAGCTTGGGAATCTTAACGTGAGTGTTTGCACCCTAACAGCGAGGGCTTGTGCACCGAAAAGGAGGGTTTGTGCCCTAAACAGGAGGGTTTGTAGAGTAAAAAGCAGGCTTTCAACCCTAGACTCCAAGCTTTGGGCTCTTAACCAAATCTTTGGGACCTAACATTGAGGCTCGTGCCCTAAAGGAGGCGTTTGGAGCATAAAAAGGAGGCATTTTCCAGTGAAATGATTTACAGCATAAAAATGAGCGTTTGGGCCCTAAAAATGAGGGTTTGTACAATAAACGTGAGTGTTTGGATTATAAAACGAGGAATTCAACCACAGAATCAAAGCTTTGGACTCTGAAGAGGAAGCTTTGGGACCACAAAACAAGGCTTTGTGCCCTAAATGAGATGTCCGGAACATAAAAGTGAGGGATTTTACAGTAAAAAGGACGTATTGACCCCTAAAAAGGAGGATTCGCGGCCAAAAAATGAGGCGTTGCGCCCTAAAAATGAGGGCTTGTACCTTCTAAATGACGCTTTGAAGCAGAACAGGGAGGCTTTCAACCCTGGAACCAACGTTCCGGACTCTAAAAAGGAAGCGTTGTGACCTAAAATGGAGACTTTGTGCCCTTAATGTACCGTTTGGAGCGTAAAAAAGTGGGATTTCAGAATTAAAAGTAGGATTTGAAGCCTAAAGACGGTCGTTTGGAGCATAAAGATGTGGATTTCAACCCTGGACTCGAAGCTTGGGAATCTTAACGTGAGTGTTTGCACCCTAACAGCGAGGGCTTGTGCACCGAAAAGGAGGGTTTGTGCCCTAAACAGGAGGGTTTGTAGAGTAAAAAGCAGGCTTTGAACCCTAGACTCAAAGCTTTGGGCTCTTAACCAAATCTTTGGGACGTAACATTGAGGCTCGTGCCCTAAAGGAGGCGTTTGGAGCATAAAAAGGAGGCATTTTCCAGTGAAATGATTTACAGCATAAAAATGAGCGTTTGGGCCCTAAAAATGAGGGTTTGTACAATAAACGTGAGTGTTTGGATTATAAAACGAGGAATTCAACCACAGAATCAAAGCTTTGGACTCTGAAGAGGAAGCTTTGGGACCACAAAACAAGGCTTTGTGCCCTAAATGAGATGTCAGGAACATAAAAGTGAGGGATTTTACAGTAAAAAGGACGTATTGACCCCTAAAAAGGAGGATTCGCGGCCAAAAAATGAGGCGTTGCGCCCTAAAAATGAGGGCTTGTACCTTCTAAATGACGCTTTGAAGCAGAACAGGGAGGCTTTCAACCCTGGAACCAACGTTCCGGACTCTAAAAAGGAAGCGTTGTGACCTAAAATGGAGACTTTGTGCCCTTAATGTAGCGTTTGGAGCGTAAAAAAGTGGGATTTCAGAATTAAAAGTAGGATTTGAAGCCTAAAGACGGTCGCTTGGAGCATAAAGATGTGGATTTCAACCCTGGACTCGAAGCTTGGGAATCTTAACGTGAGTGTTTGCACCCTAACAGCGAGGGCTTGTGCACCGAAAAGGAGGGTTTGTGCCCTAAACAGGAGGGTTTGTAGAGTAAAAAGCAGGCTTTGAACCCTAGACTCAAAGCTTTGGGCTCTTAACCAAATCTTTGGGACCTAATATTGAGGCTCGTGCCCTAAAGGAGGCGTTTGGAGCATGAAAAGGAGGCACTTTCCCGTGAAATGATTTACAGCATAAAAATGAGCGTTTGGGCCCTAAAAATGAGGGTTTGTACAATAAACGTGAGGGTTTGGATTATAAAACGAGGAATTCAACCACAGAATCAAAGCTTTGGGCTCTGAAGAGGAAGCTTTGGGACCACAAAACAAGGCTTTGTGCCCTAAATGAGATGTCAGGAACATAAAAGTGAGGGATTTTACAGTAAAAAGGACGTATTGACCCCTAAAAAGGAGGATTCGCGGCCAAAAAATGAGGCGTTGCGCCCTAAAAATGAGGGCTTGTACCTTCTAAATGACGCTTTGAAGCAGAACAGGGAGGCTTTCAACCCTGGAACCAACGTTCCGGACTCTAAAAAGGAAGCGTTGTGACCTAAAATGGAGACTTTGTGCCCTTAATGTAGTGTTTGGAGCGTAAAAAAGTGGGATTTCAGAATTAAAAGTAGGATTTGAAGCCTAAAGACGGTCGTTTGGAGCATAAAGATGTGGATTTCAACCCTGGACTCGAAGCTTGGGAATCTTAACGTGAGTGTTTGCACCCTAACAGCGAGGGCTTGTGCACCGAAAAGGAGGGTTTGTGCCCTAAACAGGAGGGTTTGTAGAGTAAAAAGCAGGCTTTGAACCCTAGACTCAAAGCTTTGGGCTCTTAACCAAATCTTTGGGACCTAACATTCAGACATCGTGCCCTAAAGGAGGCGTTTGGAGCATAAAAAGGAGGCATTTTCCAGTGAAATGATTTACAGCATAAAAATGAGCGTTTGGGCCCTAAAAATGAGGGTTTGTACAATAAACGTGAGTGTTTGGATTATAAAAGGAGGAATTCAACCACAGAATCAAAGCTTTGGACTCTGAAGAGGAAGCTTTGGGACCACAAAACAAGGCTTTGTGCCCTAAATGAGATGTCAGGAACATAAAAGTGAGGGATTTTACAGTAAAAAGGACGTATTGACCCCTAAAAAGGAGGATTCGCGGCCAAAAAATGAGGCGTTGCGCCCTAAAAATGAGGGCTTGTACCTTCTAAATGACGCTTTGAAGCAGAACAGGGAGGCTTTCAACCCTGGAACCAACGTTCCGGACTCTAAAAAGGAAGCGTTGTGACCTAAAATGGAGACTTTGTGCCCTTAATGTAGCGTTTGGAGCGTAAAAAAGTGGGATTTCAGAATTAAAAGTAGGATTTGAAGCCTAAAGACGGTCGCTTGGAGCATAAAGATGTGGATTTCAACCCTGGACTCGAAGCTTGGGAATCTTAACGTGAGTGTTTGCACCCTAACAGCGAGGGCTTGTGCACCGAAAAGGAGGGTTTGTGCCCTAAACAGGAGGGTTTGTAGAGTAAAAAGCAGGCTTTGAACCCTAGACTCAAAGCTTTGGGCTCTTAACCAAATCTTTGGGACCTAATATTGAGGCTCGTGCCCTAAAGGAGGCGTTTGGAGCATGAAAAGGAGGCACTTTCCCGTGAAATGATTTACAGCATAAAAATGAGCGTTTGGGCCCTAAAAATGAGGGTTTGTGCAATAAACGTGAGGGTTTGGATTATAAAACGAGGAATTCAACCACAGAATCAAAGCTTTGGACTCTGAAGAGGAAGCTTTGGGACCACAAAACAAGGCTTTGTGCCCTAAATGAGATGTCTGGAACATAAAAGTGAGGGATTTTACAGTAAAAAGGACGTATTGACCCCTAAAAAGGAGGATTCGCGGCCAAAAAATGAGGCGTTGCGCCCTAAAAATGAGGGCTTGTACCTTCTAAATGACGCTTTGAAGCAGAACAGGGAGGCTTTCAACCCTGGAACCAACGTTCCGGACTCTAAAAAGGAAGCGTTGTGACCTAAAATGGAGACTTTGTGCCCTTAATGTAGCGTTTGGAGCGTAAAAAAGTGGGATTTCAGAATTAAAAGTAGGATTTGAAGCCTAAAGACGGTCGCTTGGAGCATAAAGATGTGGATTTCAACCCTGGACTCGAAGCTTGGGAATCTTAACGTGAGTGTTTGCACCCTAACAGCGAGGGCTTGTGCACCGAAAAGGAGGGTTTGTGCCCTAAACAGGAGGGTTTGTAGAGTAAAAAGCAGGCTTTGAACCCTAGACTCAAAGCTTTGGGCTCTTAACCAAATCTTTGGGACCTAACATTCAGACATCGTGCCCTAAAGGAGGCGTTTGGAGCATGAAAAGGAGGCATTTTCCAGTGAAATGATTTACAGCATAAAAATGAGCGTTTGGGCCCTAAAAATGAGGGTTTGTACAATAAACGTGAGGGTTTGGATTATAAAACGAGGAATTCAACCACAGAATCAAAGCTTTGGGCTCTGAAGAGGAAGCTTTGGGACCACAAAACAAGGCTTTGTGCCCTAAATGAGATGTCTGGAACATAAAAGTGAGGGATTTTACAGTAAAAAGGACGTATTGACCCCTAAAAAGGAGGATTCGCGGCCAAATAATGAGGCGTTGCGCCCTAAAAATGAGGGCTTGTACCTTCTAAATGACGCTTTGAAGCAGAACAGGGAGGCTTTCAACCCTGGAACCAACGTTCCGGACTCTAAAAAGGAAGCGTTGTGACCTAAAATGGAGACTTTGTGCCCTTAATGTAGTGTTTGGAGCGTAAAAAAGTGGGATTTCAGAATTAAAAGTAGGATTTGAAGCCTAAAGACGGTCGTTTGGAGCATAAAGATGTGGATTTCAACCCTGGACTCGAAGCTTGGGAATCTTAACGTGAGTGTTTGCACCCTAACAGCGAGGGCTTGTGCACCGAAAAGGAGGGTTTGTGCCCTAAACAGGAGGGTTTGTAGAGTAAAAAGCAGGCTTTGAACCCTAGACTCAAAGCTTTGGGCTCTTAACCAAATCTTTGGGACCTAACATTGAGGCTCGTGCCCTAAAGGAGGCGTTTGGAGCATAAAAAGGAGGCATTTTCCAGTGAAATGATTTACAGCATAAAAATGAGCGTTTGGGCCCTAAAAATGAGGGTTTGTACAATAAACGTGAGGGTTTGGATTATAAAACGAGGAATTCAACCACAGAATCAAAGCTTTGGACTCTGAAGAGGAAGCTTTGGGACCACAAAACAAGGCTTTGTGCCCTAAATGAGATGTCAGGAACATAAAAGTGAGGGATTTTACAGTAAAAAGGACGTATTGACCCCTAAAAAGGAGGATTCGCGGCCAAAAAATGAGGCGTTGCGCCCTAAAAATGAGGGCTTGTACCTTCTAAATGACGCTTTGAAGCAGAACAGGGAGGCTTTCAACCCTGGAACCAACGTTCCGGACTCTAAAAAGGAAGCGTTGTGACCTAAAATGGAGACTTTGTGCCCTTAATGTAGCGTTTGGAGCGTAAAAAAGTGGGATTTCAGAATTAAAAGTAGGATTTGAAGCCTAAAGACGGTCGCTTGGAGCATAAAGATGTGGATTTCAACCCTGGACTCGAAGCTTGGGAATCTTAACAGGAGTGTTTGCACCCTAACAGCGAGGGCTTGTGCACCGAAAAGGAGGGTTTGTGCCCTAAACAGGAGGGTTTGTAGAGTAAAAAGCAGGCTTTGAACCCTAGACTCAAAGCTTTGGGCTCTTAACCAAATCTTTGGGACCTAATATTGAGGCTCGTGCCCTAAAGGAGGCGTTTGGAGCATGAAAAGGAGGCACTTTCCCGTGAAATGATTTACAGCATAAAAATGAGCGTTTGGGCCCTAAAAATGAGGGTTTGTACAATAAACGTGAGGGTTTGGATTATAAAACGAGGAATTCAACCACAGAATCAAAGCTTTGGGCTCTGAAGAGGAAGCTTTGGGACCACAAAACAAGGCTTTGTGCCCTAAATGAGATGTCCGGAACATAAAAGTGAGGGATTTTACAGTAAAAAGGACGTATTGACCCCTAAAAAGGAGGATTCGCGGCCAAAAAATGAGGCGTTGCGCCCTAAAAATGAGGGCTTGTACCTTCTAAATGACGCTTTGAAGCAGAACAGGGAGGCTTTCAACCCTGGAACCAACGTTCCGGACTCTAAAAAGGAAGCGTTGTGACCTAAAATGGAGACTTTGTGCCCTTAATGTAGTGTTTGGAGCGTAAAAAAGTGGGATTTCAGAATTAAAAGTAGGATTTGAAGCCTAAAGACGGTCGTTTGGAGCATAAAGATGTGGATTTCAACCCTGGACTCGAAGCTTGGGAATCTTAACGTGAGTGTTTGCACCCTAACAGCGAGGGCTTGTGCACCGAAAAGGAGGGTTTGTGCCCTAAACAGGAGGGTTTGTAGAGTAAAAAGCAGGCTTTGAACCCTAGACTCAAAGCTTTGGGCTCTTAACCAAATCTTTGGGACCTAACATTCAGACATCGTGCCCTAAAGGAGGCGTTTGGAGCATAAAAAGGAGGCATTTTCCAGTGAAATGATTTACAGCATAAAAATGAGCGTTTGGGCCCTAAAAATGAGGGTTTGTACAATAAACGTGAGGGTTTGGATTATAAAAGGAGGAATTCAACCACAGAATCAAAGCTTTGGACTCTGAAGAGGAAGCTTTGGGACCACAAAACAAGGCTTTGTGCCCTAAATGAGATGTCAGGAACATAAAAGTGAGGGATTTTACAGTAAAAAGGACGTATTGACCCCTAAAAAGGAGGATTCGCGGCCAAAAAATGAGGCGTTGCGCCCTAAAAATGAGGGCTTGTACCTTCTAAATGACGCTTTGAAGCAGAACAGGGAGGCTTTCAACCCTGGAACCAACGTTCCGGACTCTAAAAAGGAAGCGTTGTGACCTAAAATGGAGACTTTGTGCCCTTAATGTAGCGTTTGGAGCGTAAAAAAGTGGGATTTCAGAATTAAAAGTAGGATTTGAAGCCTAAAGACGGTCGCTTGGAGCATAAAGATGTGGATTTCAACCCTGGACTCGAAGCTTGGGAATCTTAACGTGAGTGTTTGCACCCTAACAGCGAGGGCTTGTGCACCGAAAAGGAGGGTTTGTGCCCTAAACAGGAGGGTTTGTAGAGTAAAAAGCAGGCTTTGAACCCTAGACTCCAAGCTTTGGGCTCTTAACCAAATCTTTGGGACCTAATATTGAGGCTCGTGCCCTAAAGGAGGCGTTTGGAGCATGAAAAGGAGGCACTTTCCCGTGAAATGATTTACAGCATAAAAATGAGCGTTTGGGCCCTAAAAATGAGGGTTTGTACAATAAACGTGAGGGTTTGGATTATAAAACGAGGAATTCAACCACAGAATCAAAGCTTTGGGCTCTGAAGAGGAAGCTTTGGGACCACAAAACAAGGCTTTGTGCCCTAAATGAGATGTCAGGAACATAAAAGTGAGGGATTTTACAGTAAAAAGGACGTATTGACCCCTAAAAAGGAGGATTCGCGGCCAAAAAATGAGGCGTTGCGCCCTAAAAATGAGGGCTTGTACCTTCTAAATGACGCTTTGAAGCAGAACAGGGAGGCTTTCAACCCTGGAACCAACGTTCCGGACTCTAAAAAGGAAGAGTTGTGACCTAAAATGGAGACTTTGTGCCCTTAATGTAGCGTTTGGAGCGTAAAAAAGTGGGATTTCAGAATTAAAAGTAGGATTTGAAGCCTAAAGACGGTCGCTTGGAGCATAAAGATGTGGATTTCAACCCTGGACTCGAAGCTTGGGAATCTTAACGTGAGTGTTTGCACCCTAACAGCGAGGGCTTGTGCACCGAAAAGGAGGGTTTGTGCCCTAAACAGGAGGGTTTGTAGAGTAAAAAGCAGGCTTTCAACCCTAGACTCCAAGCTTTGGGCTCTTAACCAAATCTTTGGGACCTAACATTCAGACATCGTGCCCTAAAGGAGGCGTTTGGAGCATAAAAAGGAGGCATTTTCCAGTGAAATGATTTACAGCATAAAAATGAGCGTTTGGGCCCTAAAAATGAGGGTTTGTGCAATAAACGTGAGGGTTTGGATTATAAAACGAGGAATTCAACCACAGAATCAAAGCTTTGGACTCTGAAGAGGAAGCTTTGGGACCACAAAACAAGGCTTTGTGCCCTAAATGAGATGTCCGGAACATAAAAGTGAGGGATTTTACAGTAAAAAGGACGTATTGACCCCTAAAAAGGAGGATTCGCGGCCAAAAAATGAGGCGTTGCGCCCTAAAAATGAGGGCTTGTACCTTCTAAATGACGCTTTGAAGCAGAACAGGGAGGCTTTCAACCCTGGAACCAACGTTCCGGACTCTAAAAAGGAAGCGTTGTGACCTAAAATGGAGACTTTGTGCCCTTAATGTAGTGTTTGGAGCGTAAAAAAGTGGGATTTCAGAATTAAAAGTAGGATTTGAAGCCTAAAGACGGTCGTTTGGAGCATAAAGATGTGGATTTCAACCCTGGACTCGAAGCTTGGGAATCTTAACGTGAGTGTTTGCACCCTAACAGCGAGGGCTTGTGCACCGAAAAGGAGGGTTTGTGCCCTAAACAGGAGGGTTTGTAGAGTAAAAAGCAGGCTTTGAACCCTAGACTCAAAGCTTTGGGCTCTTAACCAAATCTTTGGGACCTAACATTGAGGCTCGTGCCCTAAAGGAGGCGTTTGGAGCATAAAAAGGAGGCATTTTCCAGTGAAATGATTTACAGCATAAAAATGAGCGTTTGGGCCCTAAAAATGAGGGTTTGTACAATAAACGTGAGGGTTTGGATTATAAAACGAGGAATTCAACCACAGAATCAAAGCTTTGGACTCTGAAGAGGAAGCTTTGGGACCACAAAACAAGGCTTTGTGCCCTAAATGAGATGTCAGGAACATAAAAGTGAGGGATTTTACAGTAAAAAGGACGTATTGACCCCTAAAAAGGAGGATTCGCGGCCAAAAAATGAGGCGTTGCGCCCTAAAAATGAGGGCTTGTACCTTCTAAATGACGCTTTGAAGCAGAACAGGGAGGCTTTCAACCCTGGAACCAACGTTCCGGACTCTAAAAAGGAAGCGTTGTGACCTAAAATGGAGACTTTGTGCCCTTAATGTAGCGTTTGGAGCGTAAAAAAGTGGGATTTCAGAATTAAAAGTAGGATTTGAAGCCTAAAGACGGTCGCTTGGAGCATAAAGATGTGGATTTCAACCCTGGACTCGAAGCTTGGGAATCTTAACGTGAGTGTTTGCACCCTAACAGCGAGGGCTTGTGCACCGAAAAGGAGGGTTTGTGCCCTAAACAGGAGGGTTTGTAGAGTAAAAAGCAGGCTTTGAACCCTAGACTCAAAGCTTTGGGCTCTTAACCAAATCTTTGGGACCTAATATTGAGGCTCGTGCCCTAAAGGAGGCGTTTGGAGCATGAAAAGGAGGCACTTTCCCGTGAAATGATTTACAGCATAAAAATGAGCGTTTGGGCCCTAAAAATGAGGGTTTGTACAATAAACGTGAGGGTTTGGATTATAAAACGAGGAATTCAACCACAGAATCAAAGCTTTGGGCTCTGAAGAGGAAGCTTTGGGACCACAAAACAAGGCTTTGTGCCCTAAATGAGATGTCAGGAACATAAAAGTGAGGGATTTTACAGTAAAAAGGACGTATTGACCCCTAAAAAGGAGGATTCGCGGCCAAAAAATGAGGCGTTGCGCCCTAAAAATGAGGGCTTGTACCTTCTAAATGACGCTTTGAAGCAGAACAGGGAGGCTTTCAACCCTGGAACCAACGTTCCGGACTCTAAAAAGGAAGAGTTGTGACCTAAAATGGAGACTTTGTGCCCTTAATGTAGTGTTTGGAGCGTAAAAAAGTGGGATTTCAGAATTAAAAGTAGGATTTGAAGCCTAAAGACGGTCGTTTGGAGCATAAAGATGTGGATTTCAACCCTGGACTCGAAGCTTGGGAATCTTAACGTGAGTGTTTGCACCCTAACAGCGAGGGCTTGTGCACCGAAAAGGAGGGTTTGTGCCCTAAACAGGAGGATTTGTAGAGTAAAAAGCAGGCTTTGAACCCTAGACTCAAAGCTTTGGGCTCTTAACCAAATCTTTGGGACCTAACATTCAGACATCGTGCCCTAAAGGAGGCGTTTGGAGCATAAAAAGGAGGCATTTTCCAGTGAAATGATTTACAGCATAAAAATGAGCGTTTGGGCCCTAAAAATGAGGGTTTGTACAATAAACGTGAGTGTTTGGATTATAAAAGGAGGAATTCAACCACAGAATCAAAGCTTTGGACTCTGAAGAGGAAGCTTTGGGACCACAAAACAAGGCTTTGTGCCCTAAATGAGATGTCAGGAACATAAAAGTGAGGGATTTTACAGTAAAAAGGACGTATTGACCCCTAAAAAGGAGGATTCGCGGCCAAAAAATGAGGCGTTGCGCCCTAAAAATGAGGGCTTGTACCTTCTAAATGACGCTTTGAAGCAGAACAGGGAGGCTTTCAACCCTGGAACCAACGTTCCGGACTCTAAAAAGGAAGCGTTGTGACCTAAAATGGAGACTTTGTGCCCTTAATGTAGCGTTTGGAGCGTAAAAAAGTGGGATTTCAGAATTAAAAGTAGGATTTGAAGCCTAAAGACGGTCGCTTGGAGCATAAAGATGTGGATTTCAACCCTGGACTCGAAGCTTGGGAATCTTAACAGGAGTGTTTGCACTCTAACAGCGAGGGCTTGTGCACCAAAAAGGAGGGTTTGTGCCCTAAACAGGAGGGTTTGTAGAGTAAAAAGCAGGCTTTGAACCCTAGACTCAAAGCTTTGGGCTCTTAACCAAATCTTTGGGACCTAATATTGAGGCTCGTGCCCTAAAGGAGGCGTTTGGAGCATGAAAAGGAGGCACTTTCCCGTGAAATGATTTACAGCATAAAAATGAGCGTTTGGGCCCTAAAAATGAGCGTTTGGGCCCTAAAAATGAGGGTTTGTGCAATAAACGTGAGGGTTTGGATTATAAAACGAGGAATTCAACCACAGAATCAAAGCTTTGGACTCTGAAGAGGAAGCTTTGGGACCACAAAACAAGGCTTTGTGCCCTAAATGAGATGTCTGGAACATAAAAATGAGGGATTTTACAGTAAAAAGGACGTATTGACCCCTAAAAAGGAGGATTCGCGGCCAAAAAATGAGGCGTTGCGCCCTAAAAATGAGGGCTTGTACCTTCTAAATGACACTTTGAAGCAGAACAGGGAGGCTTTCAACCCTGGAACCAACGTTCCGGACTCTAAAAAGGAAGCGTTGTGACCTAAAATGGAGACTTTGTGCCCTTAATGTAGCGTTTGGAGCGTAAAAAAGTGGTATTTCAGAATTAAAATTAGGATTTGAAGCCTAAAGACGGTCGTTTGGAGCATAAAGATGTGGATTTCAACCCTGGACTCGAAGCTTGGGAATCTTAACGTGAGTGTTTGCACCCTAACAGCGAGGGCTTGTGCACCGAAAAGGAGGGTTTGTGCCCTAAACAGGAGGGTTTGCAGAGTAAAAAGCAGGCTTTCAACCCTAGACTCCAAGCTTTGGGCTCTTAACCAAATCTTTGGGACCTAACATTGAGGCTCGTGCCCTAAAGGAGGCGTTTGGAGCATAAAAAGGAGGCATTTTCCAGTGAAATGATTTACAGCATAAAAATGAGCGTTTGGGCCCTAAAAATGAGGGTTTGTACAATAAACGTGAGGGTTTGGATTATAAAACGAGGAATTCAACCACAGAATCAAAGCTTTGGGCTCTGAAGAGGAAGCTTTGGGACCACAAAACAAGGCTTTGTGCCCTAAATGAGATGTCCGGAACATAAAAGTGAGGGATTTTACAGCAAAAAGGACGTATTGACCCCTAAAAAGGAGGATTCGCGGCCAAAAAATGAGGCGTTGCGCCCTAAAAATGAGGGCTTGTACCTTCTAAATGACGCTTTGAAGCAGAACAGGGAGGCTTTCAACCCTGGAACCAACGTTCCGGACTCTAAAAAGGAAGCGTTGTGACCTAAAATGGAGACTTTGTGCCCTTAATGTAGCGTTTGGAGCGTAAAAAAGTGGGATTTCAGAATTAAAAGTAGGATTTGAAGCCTAAAGACGGTCGTTTGGAGCATAAAGATGTGGATTTCAACCCTGGGCTCGAAGCTTGGGAATCTTAACGTGAGTGTTTGCACCCTAACAGCGAGGGCTTGTGCACCGAAAAGGAGGGTTTGTGCCCTAAACAGGAGGGTTTGTAGAGTAAAAAGCAGGCTTTGAACCCTAGACTCCAAGCTTTGGGCTCTTAACCAAATCTTTGGGACCTAACATTGAGGCTCGTGCCCTAAAGGAGGCGTTTGGAGCATAAAAAGGAGGCATTTTCCAGTGAAATGATTTACAGCATAAAAATGAGCGTTTGGGCCCTAAAAATGAGGGTTTGTGCAATAAACGTGAGGGTTTGGATTATAAAAGGAGGAATTCAACCACAGAATCAAAGCTTTGGACTCTGAAGAGGAAGCTTTGGGACCACAAAACAAGGCTTTGCGCCCTAAATGAGATGTCAGGAACATAAAAGTGAGGGATTTTACAGTAAAAAGGACGTATTGACCCCTAAAAAGGAGGATTCGCGGCCAGAAAATGAGGCATTGCGCCCTAAAAATGAGGGCTTGTACCTTCTAAATGACGCTTTGAAGCAGAACAGGGAGGCTTTCAACCCTGGAACCAACGTTCCGGACTCTAAAAAGGAAGCGTTGTGACCTAAAATGGAGACTTTGTGCCCTTAATGTAGCGTTTGGAGCGTAAAAAAGTGGGATTTCAGAATTAAAAGTCGGATTTGAAGCCTAAAGACGGTCGTTTGGAGCATAAAGATGTGGATTTCAACCCTGGACTCGAAGCTTGGGAATCTTAACAGGAGTGTTTGCACCCTAACAGCGAGGGCTTGTGCACCGAAAAGGAGGGTTTGTACCCTAAACAGGAGGGTTTGTAGAGTAAAAAGCAGGCTTTCAACCCTAGACTCCAAGCTTTGGGCTCTTAACCAAATCTTTGGGACCTAACATTGAGGCTCGTGCCCTAAAGGAGGCATTTGTAGCATAAAAAGGAGGCATTTTCCAGTGAAATGATTTACAGCATAAAAATGAGCGTTTGTGCCCTAAAAATGAGGGTTTGTACAATAAACGTGAGGGTTTGGATTATAAAAGGAGGAATTCAACCACAGAATCAAAGCTTTGGACTCTGAAGAGGAAGCTTTGGGACCACAAAACAAGGCTTTGTGCCCTAATTGAGATGTCCGGAACATAAAAGTGAGGGATTTTACAGTAAAAAGGACGTATTGACCCCTAAAAAGGAGGATTCGCGGCCAAAAAATGAGGCGTTGCGCCCTAAAAATGAGGGCTTGTACCTTCTAAATGACGCTTTGAAGCAGAACAGGGAGGCTTTCAACCCTGGAACCAACGTTCCGGACTCTAAAAAGGAAGCGTTGTGACCTAAAATGGAGACTTTGTGCCCTTAATGTAGTGTTTGGAGCGTAAAAAAGTGGGATTTCAGAATTAAAAGTAGGATTTGAAGCCTAAAGACGGTCGTTTGGAGCATAAAGATGTGGATTTCAACCCTGGACTCGAAGCTTGGGAATCTTAACGTGAGTGTTTGCACCCTAACAGCGAGGGCTTGTGCACCGAAAAGGAGGGTTTGTGCCCTAAACAGGAGGGTTTGTAGAGTAAAAAGCATGCTTTCAACCCTAGACTCAAAGCTTTGGGCTCTTAACCAAATCTTTGGGACCTAACATTCAGACATCGTGCCCTAAAGGAGGCGTTTGGAGCATAAAAAGGAGGCATTTTCCAGTGAAATGATTTACAGCATAAAAATGAGCGTTTGGGCCCTAAAAATGAGGGTTTGTACAATAAACGTGAGGGTTTGGATTATAAAAGGAGGAATTCAACCACAGAATCAAAGCTTTGGACTCTGAAGAGGAAGCTTTGGGACCACAAAACAAGGCTTTGTGCCCTAATTGAGATGTCAGGAACATAAAAGTGAGGGATTTTACAGTAAAAAGGACGTATTGACCCCTAAAAAGGAGGATTCGCGGCCAAAAAATGAGGCGTTGCGCCCTAAAAATGAGGGCTTGTACCTTCTAAATGACGCTTTGAAGCAGAACAGGGAGGCTTTCAACCCTGGAACCAACGTTCCGGACTCTAAAAAGGAAGCGTTGTGACCTAAAATGGAGACTTTGTGCCCTTAATGTAGCGTTTGGAGCGTAAAAAAGTGGGATTTCAGAATTAAAAGTAGGATTTGAAGCCTAAAGACGGTCGTTTGGAGCATAAAGATGTGGATTTCAACCCTGGACTCGAAGCTTGGGAATCTTAACGTGAGTGTTTGCACCCTAACAGCGAGGGCTTGTGCACCGAAAAGGAGGGTTTGTGCCCTAAACAGGAGGGTTTGTAGAGTAAAAAGCAGGCTTTGAACCCTAGACTCAAAGCTTTGGGCTCTTAACCAAATCTTTGGGACCTAACATTCAGACATCGTGCCCTAAAGGAGGCGTTTGGAGCATAAAAAGGAGGCATTTTCCAGTGAAATGATTTACAGCATAAAAATGAGCGTTTGGGCCCTAAAAATGAGGGTTTGTACAATAAACTTGAGTGTTTGGATTATAAAACGAGGAATTCAACCACAGAATCAAAGCTTTGGACTCTGAAGAGGAAGCTTTGGGACCACAAAACAAGGCTTTGTGCCCTAAATGAGATGTCTGGAACATAAAAGTGAGGGATTTTACAGTAAAAAGGACGTATTGACCCCTAAAAAGGAGGATTCGCGGCCAAAAAATGAGGCGTTGCGCCCTAAAAATGAGGGCTTGTACCTTCTAAATGACGCTTTGAAGCAGAACAGGGAGGCTTTCAACCCTGGAACCAACGTTCCGGACTCTAAAAAGGAAGCGTTGTGACCTAAAATGGAGACTTTGTGCCCTTAATGTAGTGTTTGGAGCGTAAAAAAGTGGGATTTCAGAATTAAAAGTAGGATTTGAAGCCTAAAGACGGTCGCTTGGAGCATAAAGATGTGGATTTCAACCCTGGACTCGAAGCTTGGGAATCTTAACAGGAGTGTTTGCACCTTAACAGCGAGGGCTTGTGCACCAAAAAGGAGGGTTTGTGCCCTAAACAGGAGGGTTTGTAGAGTAAAAAGCAGGCTTTCAACCCTAGACTCCAAGCTTTGGGCTCTTAACCAAATCTTTGGGACCTAACATTGAGGCTCGTGCCCTAAAGGAGGCGTTTGGAGCATAAAAAGGAGGCATTTTCCAGTGAAATGATTTACAGCATAAAAATGAGCGTTTGGGCCCTAAAAATGAGGGTTTGTGCAATAAACGTGAGGATTTGGATTATAAAACGAGGAATTCAACCACAGAATCAAAGCTTTGGACTCTGAAGAGGAAGCTTTGGGACCACAAAACAAGGCTTTGTGCCCTAAATGAGATGTCTGGAACATAAAAGTGAGGGATTTTACAGTAAAAAGGACGTATTGACCCCTAAAAAGGAGGATTCGCGGCCAAAAAATGAGGCGTTGCGCCCTAAAAATGAGGGCTTGTACCTTCTAAATGACGCTTTGAAGCAGAACAGGGAGGCTTTCAACCCTGGAACCAACGTTCCGGACTCTAAAAAGGAAGCGTTGTGACCTAAAATGGAGACTTTGTGCCCTTAATGTAGTGTTTGGAGCGTAAAAAAGTGGGATTTCAGAATTAAAAGTAGGATTTGAAGCCTAAAGACGGTCGTTTGGAGCATAAAGATGTGGATTTCAACCCTGGACTCGAAGCTTGGGAATCTTAACGTGAGTGTTTGCACCCTAACAGCGAGGGCTTGTGCACCGAAAAGGAGGGTTTGTGCCCTAAACAGGAGGGTTTGTAGAGTAAAAAGCAGGCTTTGAACCCTAGACTCCAAGCTTTGGGCTCTTAACCAAATCTTTGGGACCTAACATTGAGGCTCGTGCCCTAAAGGAGGCGTTTGGAGCATGAAAAAGAGGCATTTTCCAGTGAAATGATTTACAGCATAAAAATGAGCGTTTGGGCCCTAAAAATGAGGGTTTGTACAATAAACGTGAGGGTTTGGATTATAAAAGGAGGAATTCAACCACAGAATCAAAGCTTTGGGCTCTGAAGAGGAAGCTTTGGGACCACAAAACAAGGCTTTGTGCCCTAAATGAGATGTCCGGAACATAAAAGTGAGGGATTTTACAGTAAAAAGGACGTATTGACCCCTAAAAAGGAGGATTCGCGGCCAAAAAATGAGGCGTTGCGCCCTAAAAATGAGGGCTTGTACCTTCTAAATGACGCTTTGAAGCAGAACAGGGAGGCTTTCAACCCTGGAACCAACGTTCCGGACTCTAAAAAGGAAGCGTTGTGACCTAAAATGGAGACTTTGTGCCCTTAATGTAGTGTTTGGAGCGTAAAAAAGTGGGATTTCAGAATTAAAAGTAGGATTTGAAGCCTAAAGACGGTCGTTTGGAGCATAAAGATGTGGATTTCAACCCTGGACTCGAAGCTTGGGAATCTTAACGTGAGTGTTTGCACCCTAACAGCGAGGGCTTGTGCACCGAAAAGGAGGGTTTGTGCCCTAAACAGGAGGGTCTGTAGAGTAAAAAGCAGGCTTTGAACCCTAGACTCAAAGCTTTGGGCTCTTAACCAAATCTTTGGGACCTAACATTCAGACATCGTGCCCTAAAGGAGGCGTTTGGAGCATAAAAAGGAGGCATTTTCCAGTGAAATGATTTACAGCATAAAAATGAGCGTTTGGGCCCTAAAAATGAGGGTTTGTACAATAAACGTGAGGGTTTGGATTATAAAAGGAGGAATTCAACCACAGAATCAAAGCTTTGGACTCTGAAGAGGAAGCTTTGGGACCACAAAACAAGGCTTTGTGCCCTAATTGAGATGTCCGGAACATAAAAGTGAGGGATTTTACAGTAAAAAGGACGTATTGACCCCTAAAAAGGAGGATTCGCGGCCAAAAAATGAGGCGTTGCGCCCTAAAAATGAGGGCTTGTACCTTCTAAATGACGCTTTGAAGCAGAACAGGGAGGCTTTCAACCCTGGAACCAACGTTCCGGACTCTAAAAAGGAAGCGTTGTGACCTAAAATGGAGACTTTGTGCCCTTAATGTAGTGTTTGGAGTGTAAAAAAGTGGGATTTCAGAATTAAAATTAGGATTTGAAGCCTAAAGACGGTCGTTTGGAGCATAAAGATGTGGATTTCAACCCTGGACTCGAAGCTTGGGAATCTTAACGTGAGTGTTTGCACCCTAACAGCGAGGGCTTGTGCACCGAAAAGGAGGGTTTGTGCCCTAAACAGGAGGGTCTGTAGAGTAAAAAGCAGGCTTTGAACCCTAGACTCAAAGCTTTGGGCTCTTAACCAAATCTTTGGGACCTAACATTCAGACATCGTGCCCTAAAGGAGGCGTTTGGAGCATAAAAAGGAGGCATTTTCCAGTGAAATTATTTACAGCATAAAAATGAGCGTTTGGGCCCTAAAAATGAGGGTTTGTGCAATAAACGTGAGGGTTTGGATTATAAAACGAGGAATTCAACCACAGAATCAAAGCTTTGGACTCTGAAGAGGAAGCTTTGGGACCACAAAACAAGGCTTTGTGCCCTAAATGAGATGTCCGGAACATAAAAGTGAGGGATTTTACAGTAAAAAGGACGTATTGACCCCTAAAAAGGAGGATTCGCGGCCAAAAAATGAGGCGTTGCGCCCTAAAAATGAGGGCTTGTACCTTCTAAATGACGCTTTGAAGCAGAACAGGGAGGCTTTCAACCCTGGAACCAACGTTCCGGACTCTAAAAAGGAAGAGTTGTGACCTAAAATGGAGACTTTGTGCCCTTAATGTAGCGTTTGGAGCGTAAAAAAGTGGGATTTCAGAATTAAAAGTAGGATTTGAAGCCTAAAGACGGTCGCTTGGAGCATAAAGATGTGGATTTCAACCCTGGACTCGAAGCTTGGGAATCTTAACGTGAGTGTTTGCACCCTAACAGCGAGGGCTTGTGCACCGAAAAGGAGGGTTTGTGCCCTAAACAGGAGGGTTTGTAGAGTAAAAAGCAGGCTTTGAACCCTAGACTCAAAGCTTTGGGCTCTTAACCAAATCTTTGGGACCTAACATTGAGGCTCGTGCCCTAAAGGAGGCGTTTGGAGCATAAAAAGGAGGCATTTTCCAGTGAAATGATTTACAGCATAAAAATGAGCGTTTGGGCCCTAAAAATGAGGGTTTGTACAATAAACTTGAGTGTTTGGATTATAAAACGAGGAATTCAACCACAGAATCAAAGCTTTGGACTCTGAAGAGGAAGCTTTGGGACCACAAAACAAGGCTTTGTGCCCTAAATGAGATGTCTGGAACATAAAAGTGAGGGATTTTACAGTAAAAAGGACGTATTGACCCCTAAAAAGGAGGATTCGCGGCCAAAAAATGAGGCGTTGCGCCCTAAAAATGAGGGCTTGTACCTTCTAAATGACGCTTTGAAGCAGAACAGGGAGGCTTTCAACCCTGGAACCAACGTTCCGGACTCTAAAAAGGAAGCGTTGTGACCTAAAATGGAGACTTTGTGCCCTTAATGTAGTGTTTGGAGCGTAAAAAAGTGGGATTTCAGAATTAAAAGTAGGATTTGAAGCCTAAAGACGGTCGTTTGGAGCATAAAGATGTGGATTTCAACCCTGGACTCGAAGCTTGGGAATCTTAACGTGAGTGTTTGCACCCTAACAGCGAGGGCTTGTGCACCGAAAAGGAGGGTTTGTGCCCTAAACAGGAGGGTCTGTAGAGTAAAAAGCAGGCTTTGAACCCTAGACTCAAAGCTTTGGGCTCTTAACCAAATCTTTGGGACCTAACATTCAGACATCGTGCCCTAAAGGAGGCGTTTGGAGCATAAAAAGGAGGCATTTTCCAGTGAAATGATTTACAGCATAAAAATGAGCGTTTGGGCCCTAAAAATGAGGGTTTGTACAATAAACGTGAGGGTTTGGATTATAAAAGGAGGAATTCAACCACAGAATCAAAGCTTTGGACTCTGAAGAGGAAGCTTTGGGACCACAAAACAAGGCTTTGTGCCCTAATTGAGATGTCCGGAACATAAAAGTGAGGGATTTTACAGTAAAAAGGACGTATTGACCCCTAAAAAGGAGGATTCGCGGCCAAAAAATGAGGCGTTGCGCCCTAAAAATGAGGGCTTGTACCTTCTAAATGACGCTTTGAAGCAGAACAGGGAGGCTTTCAACCCTGGAACCAACGTTCCGGACTCTAAAAAGGAAGCGTTGTGACCTAAAATGGAGACTTTGTGCCCTTAATGTAGTGTTTGGAGTGTAAAAAAGTGGGATTTCAGAATTAAAATTAGGATTTGAAGCCTAAAGACGGTCGTTTGGAGCATAAAGATGTGGATTTCAACCCTGGACTCGAAGCTTGGGAATCTTAACGTGAGTGTTTGCACCCTAACAGCGAGGGCTTGTGCACCGAAAAGGAGGGTTTGTGCCCTAAACAGGAGGGTCTGTAGAGTAAAAAGCAGGCTTTGAACCCTAGACTCAAAGCTTTGGGCTCTTAACCAAATCTTTGGGACCTAACATTCAGACATCGTGCCCTAAAGGAGGCGTTTGGAGCATAAAAAGGAGGCATTTTCCAGTGAAATTATTTACAGCATAAAAATGAGCGTTTGGGCCCTAAAAATGAGGGTTTGTGCAATAAACGTGAGGGTTTGGATTATAAAACGAGGAATTCAACCACAGAATCAAAGCTTTGGACTCTGAAGAGGAAGCTTTGGGACCACAAAACAAGGCTTTGTGCCCTAAATGAGATGTCCGGAACATAAAAGTGAGGGATTTTACAGTAAAAAGGACGTATTGACCCCTAAAAAGGAGGATTCGCGGCCAAAAAATGAGGCGTTGCGCCCTAAAAATGAGGGCTTGTACCTTCTAAATGACGCTTTGAAGCAGAACAGGGAGGCTTTCAACCCTGGAACCAACGTTCCGGACTCTAAAAAGGAAGCGTTGTGACCTAAAATGGAGACTTTGTGCCCTTAATGTAGTGCTTGGAGCGTAAAAAAGTGGGATTTCAGAATTAAAAGTAGGATTTGAAGCCTAAAGACGGTCGTTTGGAGCATAAAGATGTGGATTTCAACCCTGGACTCGAAGCTTGGGAATCTTAACGTGAGTGTTTGCACCCTAACAGCGAGGGCTTGTGCACCAAAAAGGAGGGTTTGTGCCCTAAACAGGAGGGTTTGTAGAGTAAAAAGCAGGCTTTGAACCCTAGACTCAAAGCTTTGGGCTCTTAACCAAATCTTTGGGACCTAACATTGAGGCTCGTGCCCTAAAGGAGGCGTTTGGAGCATAAAAAGGAGGCATTTTCCAGTGAAATGATTTACAGCATAAAAATGAGCGTTTGGGCCCTAAAAATGAGGGTTTGTACAATAAACTTGAGTGTTTGGATTATAAAACGAGGAATTCAACCACAGAATCAAAGCTTTGGACTCTGAAGAGGAAGCTTTGGGACCACAAAACAAGGCTTTGTGCCCTAAATGAGATGTCAGGAACATAAAAGTGAGGGATTTTACAGTAAAAAGGACGTATTGACCCCTAAAAAGGAGGATTCGCGGCCAAAAAATGAGGCGTTGTGCCCTAAAAATGAGGGCTTGTACCTTCTAAATGACGCTTTGAAGCAGAACAGGGAGGCTTTCAACCCTGGAACCAACGTTCCAGACTCTAAAAAGGAAGCGTTGTGACCTAAAATGGAGACTTTGTGCCCTTAATGTAGTGTTTGGAGCGTAAAAAAGTGGGATTTCAGAATTAAAAGTAGGATTTGAAGCCTAAAGACGGTCGTTTGGAGCATAAAGATGTGGATTTCAACCCTGGACTCGATGCTTGGGAATCTTAACAGGAGTGTTTGCACCTTAACAGCGAGGGCTTGTGCACCAAAAAGGAGGGTTTGTGCCCTAAACAGGAGGGTTTGTAGAGTAAAAAGCAGGCTTTGAACCCTAGACTCCAAGCTTTGGGCTCTTAACCAAATCTTTGGGACCTAACATTGAGGCTCGTGCCCTAAAGGAGGCGTTTGGAGCATAAAAAGGAGGCATTTTCCAGTGAAATGATTTACAGCATAAAAATGAGCGTTTGGGCCCTAAAAATGAGGGTTTGTGCAATAAACTTGAGTGTTTGGATTATAAAACGAGGAATTCAACCACAGAATCAAAGCTTTGGACTCTGAAGAGGAAGCTTTGGGACCACAAAACAAGGCTTTGTGCCCTAAATGAGATGTCTGGAACATAAAAGTGAGGGATTTTACAGTAAAAAGGACGTATTGACCCCTAAAAAGGAGGATTCGCGGCCAAAAAATGAGGCGTTGCGCCCTAAAAATGAGGGCTTGTACCTTCTAAATGACGCTTTGAAGCAGAACAGGGAGGCTTTCAACCCTGGAACCAACGTTCCGGACTCTAAAAAGGAAGTGTTGTGACCTAAAATGGAGACTTTGTGCCCTTAATGTAGTGTTTGGAGCGTAAAAAAGTGGGATTTCAGAATTAAAAGTAGGATTTGAAGCCTAAAGACGGTCGTTTGGAGCATAAAGATGTGGATTTCAACCCTGGACTCGAAGCTTGGGAATCTTAACAGGAGTGTTTGCACCCTAACAGCGAGGGCTTGTGCACCGAAAAGGAGGGTTTGTGCCCTAAACAGGAGGGTTTGTAGAGTAAAAAGCAGGCTTTCAACCCTAGACTCAAAGCTTTGGGCTCTTAACCAAATCTTTGGGACCTAATATTGAGGCTCGTGCCCTAAAGGAGGCGTTTGGAGCATGAAAAAGAGGCATTTTCCAGTGAAATTATTTACAGCATAAAAATGAGCGTTTGGGCCCTAAAAATGAGGGTTTGTACAATAAACGTGAGGGTTTGGATTATAAAACGAGGAATTCAACCACAGAATCAAAGCTTTGGGCTCTGAAGAGGAAGCTTTGGGACCACAAAACAAGGCTTTGTGCCCTAAATGAGATGTCCGGAACATAAAAGTGAGGGATTTTACAGTAAAAAGGACGTATTGACCCCTAAAAAGGAGGATTCGCGGCCAAAAAATGAGGCGTTGCGCCCTAAAAATGAGGGCTTGTACCTTCTAAATGACGCTTTGAAGCAGAACAGGGAGGCTTTCAACCCTGGAACCAACGTTCCGGACTCTAAAAAGGAAGCGTTGTGACCTAAAATGGAGACTTTGTGCCCTTAATGTAGTGCTTGGAGCGTAAAAAAGTGGGATTTCAGAATTAAAAGTAGGATTTGAAGCCTAAAGACGGTCGTTTGGAGCATAAAGATGTGGATTTCAACCCTGGACTCGAAGCTTGGGAATCTTAACGTGAGTGTTTGCACCCTAACAGCGAGGGCTTGTGCACCGAAAAGGAGGGTTTGTGCCCTAAACAGGAGGGTCTGTAGAGTAAAAAGCATGCTTTCAACCCTAGACTCAAAGCTTTGGGCTCTTAACCAAATCTTTGGGACCTAACATTCAGACATCGTGCCCTAAAGGAGGCGTTTGGAGCATGAAAAGGAGGCATTTTCCAGTGAAATGATTTACAGCATAAAAATGAGCGTTTGGGCCCTAAAAATGAGGGTTTGTACAATAAACGTGAGGGTTTGGATTATAAAAGGAGGAATTCAACCACAGAATCAAAGCTTTGGACTCTGAAGAGGAAGCTTTGGGACCACAAAACAAGGCTTTGTGCCCTAATTGAGATGTCAGGAACATAAAAGTGAGGGATTTTACAGTAAAAAGGACGTATTGACCCCTAAAAAGGAGGATTCGCGGCCAAAAAATGAGGCGTTGCGCCCTAAAAATGAGGGCTTGTACCTTCTAAATGACGCTTTGAAGCAGAACAGGGAGGCTTTCAACCCTGGAACCAACGTTCCGGACTCTAAAAAGGAAGCGTTGTGACCTAAAATGGAGACTTTGTGCCCTTAATGTAGTGTTTGGAGCGTAAAAAAGTGGGATTTCAGAATTAAAAGTAGGATTTGAAGCCTAAAGACGGTCGTTTGGAGCATAAAGATGTGGATTTCAACCCTGGACTCGAAGCTTGGGAATCTTAACGTGAGTGTTTGCACCCTAACAGCGAGGGCTTGTGCACCAAAAAGGAGGGTTTGTGCCCTAAACAGGAGGGTTTGTAGAGTAAAAAGCAGGCTTTCAACCCTAGACTCCAAGCTTTGGGCTCTTAACCAAATCTTTGGGACCTAACATTGAGGCTCGTGCCCTAAAGGAGGCGTTTGGAGCATAAAAAGGAGGCATTTTCCAGTGAAATGATTTACAGCATAAAAATGAGCGTTTGGGCCCTAAAAATGAGGGTTTGTACAATAAACTTGAGTGTTTGGATTATAAAACGAGGAATTCAACCACAGAATCAAAGCTTTGGACTCTGAAGAGGAAGCTTTGGGACCACAAAACAAGGCTTTGTGCCCTAAATGAGATGTCAGGAACATAAAAGTGAGGGATTTTACAGTAAAAAGGACGTATTGACCCCTAAAAAGGAGGATTCGCGGCCAAAAAATGAGGCGTTGCGCCCTAAAAATGAGGGCTTGTACCTTCTAAATGACGCTTTGAAGCAGAACAGGGAGGCTTTCAACCCTGGAACCAACGTTCCGGACTCTAAAAAGGAAGCGTTGTGACCTAAAATGGAGACTTTGTGCCCTTAATGTAGTGTTTGGAGCGTAAAAAAGTGGGATTTCAGAATTAAAAGTAGGATTTGAAGCCTAAAGACGGTCGTTTGGAGCATAAAGATGTGGATTTCAACCCTGGACTCGAAGCTTGGGAATCTTAACGTGAGTGTTTGCACCCTAACAGCGAGGGCTTGTGCACCGAAAAGGAGGGTTTGTGCCCTAAACAGGAGGGTTTGTAGAGTAAAAAGCAGGCTTTGAACCCTAGACTCAAAGCTTTGGGCTCTTAACCAAATCTTTGGGACCTAATATTGAGGCTCGTGCCCTAAAGGAGGCGTTTGGAGCATGAAAAAGAGGCATTTTCCAGTGAAATTATGTACAGCATAAAAATGAGCGTTTGGGCCCTAAAAATGAGGGTTTGTACAATAAACGTGAGGGTTTGGATTATAAAACGAGGAATTCAACCACAGAATCAAAGCTTTGGGCTCTGAAGAGGAAGCTTTGGGACCACAAAACAAGGCTTTGTGCCCTAAATGAGATGTCCGGAACATAAAAGTGAGGGATTTTACAGTAAAAAGGACGTATTGACCCCTAAAAAGGAGGATTCGCGGCCAAAAAATGAGGCGTTGCGCCCTAAAAATGAGGGCTTGTACCTTCTAAATGACGCTTTGAAGCAGAACAGGGAGGCTTTCAACCCTGGAACCAACGTTCCGGACTCTAAAAAGGAAGCGTTGTGACCTAAAATGGAGACTTTGTGCCCTTAATGTAGTGTTTGGAGCGTAAAAAAGTGGGATTTCAGAATTAAAAGTAGGATTTGAAGCCTAAAGACGGTCGTTTGGAGCATAAAGATGTGGATTTCAACCCTGGACTCGAAGCTTGGGAATCTTAACGTGAGTGTTTGCACCCTAACAGCGAGGGCTTGTGCACCGAAAAGGAGGGTTTGTGCCCTAAACAGGAGGGTTTGTAGAGTAAAAAGCAGGCTTTGAACCCTAGACTCAAAGCTTTGGGCTCTTAACCAAATCTTTGGGACCTAACATTGAGGCTCGTGCCCTAAAGGAGGCGTTTGGAGCATAAAAAGGAGGCATTTTCCAGTGAAATGATTTACAGCATAAAAATGAGCGTTTGGGCCCTAAAAATGAGGGTTTGTACAATAAACTTGAGTGTTTGGATTATAAAACGAGGAATTCAACCACAGAATCAAAGCTTTGGACTCTGAAGACGAAGCTTTGGGACCACAAAACAAGGCTTTGTGCCCTAAATGAGATGTCCGGAACATAAAAGTGAGGGATTTTACAGTAAAAAGGACGTATTGACCCCTAAAAAGGAGGATTCGCGGCCAAAAAATGAGGCGTTGCGCCCTAAAAATGAGGGCTTGTACCTTCTAAATGACGCTTTGAAGCAGAACAGGGAGGCTTTCAACCCTGGAACCAACGTTCCGGACTCTAAAAAGGAAGCGTTGTGACCTAAAATGGAGACTTTGTGCCCTTAATGTAGTGTTTGGAGCGTAAAAAAGTGGGATTTCAGAATTAAAAGTAGGATTTGAAGCCTAAAGACGGTCGTTTGGAGCATAAAGATGTGGATTTCAACCCTGGACTCGAAGCTTGGGAACCTTAACAGGAGTGTTTGCACCCTAACAGCGAGGGCTTGTGCACCAAAAAGGAGGGTTTGTGCCCTAAACAGGAGGGTTTGTAGAGTAAAAAGCAGGCTTTCAACCCTAGACTCCAAGCTTTGGGCTCTTAACCAAATCTTTGGGACCTAACATTGAGGCTCGTGCCCTAAAGGAGGCGTTTGGAGCATAAAAAGGAGGGATTTTCCAGTGAAATGATTTACAGCATAAAAATGAGCGTTTGGGCCCTAAAAATGAGGGTTTGTACAATAAACGTGAGGGTTTGGATTATAAAACGAGGAATTCAACCACAGAATCAAAGCTTTGGACTCTGAAGAGGAAGCTTTGGGACCACAAAACAAGGCTTTGTGCCCTAAATGAGATGTCTGGAACATAAAAGTGAGGGATTTTACAGTAAAAAGGACGTATTGACCCCTAAAAAGGAGGATTCGCGGCCAAAAAATGAGGCGTTGCGCCCTAAAAATGAGGGCTTGTACCTTCTAAATGACGCTTTGAAGCAGAACAGGGAGGCTTTCAACCCTGGAACCAACGTTCCGGACTCTAAAAAGGAAGCGTTGTGACCTAAAATGGAGACTTTGTGCCCTTAATGTAGTGTTTGGAGCGTAAAAAAGTGGGATTTCAGAATTAAAAGTAGGATTTGAAGCCTAAAGACGGTCGTTTGGAGCATAAAGATGTGGATTTCAACCCTGGACTCGAAGCTTGGGAATCTTAACGTGAGTGTTTGCACCCTAACAGCGAGGGCTTGTGCACCGAAAAGGAGGGTTTGTGCCCTAAACAGGAGGGTTTGTAGAGTAAAAAGCAGGCTTTGAACCCTAGACTCAAAGCTTTGGGCTCTTAACCAAATCTTTGGGACCTAATATTGAGGCTCGTGCCCTAAAGGAGGCGTTTGGAGCATGAAAAAGAGGCATTTTCCAGTGAAATTATTTACAGCATAAAAATGAGCGTTTGGGCCCTAAAAATGAGGGTTTGTACAATAAACGTGAGGGTTTGGATTATAAAACGAGGAATTCAACCACAGAATCAAAGCTTTGGGCTCTGAAGAGGAAGCTTTGGGACCACAAAACAAGGCTTTGTGCCCTAAATGAGATGTCCGGAACATAAAAGTGAGGGATTTTACAGTAAAAAGGACGTATTGACCCCTAAAAAGGAGGATTCGCGGCCAAAAAATGAGGCGTTGCGCCCTAAAAATGAGGGCTTGTACCTTCTAAATGACGCTTTGAAGCAGAACAGGGAGGCTTTCAACCCTGGAACCAACGTTCCGGACTCTAAAAAGGAAGCGTTGTGACCTAAAATGGAGACTTTGTGCCCTTAATGTAGTGTTTGGAGCGTAAAAAAGTGGGATTTCAGAATTAAAAGTAGGATTTGAAGCCTAAAGACGGTCGTTTGGAGCATAAAGATGTGGATTTCAACCCTGGACTCGAAGCTTGGGAATCTTAACGTGAGTGTTTGCACCCTAACAGCGAGGGCTTGTGCACCGAAAAGGAGGGTTTGTGCCCTAAACAGGAGGGTTTGTAGAGTAAAAAGCAGGCTTTGAACCCTAGACTCAAAGCTTTGGGCTCTTAACCAAATCTTTGGGACCTAATATTGAGGCTCGTGCCCTAAAGGAGGCGTGTGGAGCATGAAAAAGAGGCATTTTCCAGTGAAATTATTTACAGCATAAAAATGAGCGTTTGGGCCCTAAAAATGAGGGTTTGTACAATAAACGTGAGGGTTTGGATTATAAAACGAGGAATTCAACCACAGAATCAAAGCTTTGGGCTCTGAAGAGGAAGCTTTGGGACCACAAAACAAGGCTTTGTGCCCTAAATGAGATGTCCGGAACATAAAAGTGAGGGATTTTACAGTAAAAAGGACGTATTGACCCCTAAAAAGGAGGATTCGCGGCCAAAAAATGAGGCGTTGCGCCCTAAAAATGAGGGCTTGTACCTTCTAAATGACGCTTTGAAGCAGAACAGGGAGGCTTTCAACCCTGGAACCAACGTTCCGGACTCTAAAAAGGAAGCGTTGTGACCTAAAATGGAGACTTTGTGCCCTTAATGTAGTGTTTGGAGCGTAAAAAAGTGGGATTTCAGAATTAAAAGTAGGATTTGAAGCCTAAAGACGGTCGTTTGGAGCATAAAGATGTGGATTTCAACCCTGGACTCGAAGCTTGGGAATCTTAACGTGAGTGTTTGCACCCTAACAGCGAGGGCTTGTGCACCGAAAAGGAGGGTTTGTGCCCTAAACAGGAGGGTTTGTAGAGTAAAAAGCAGGCTTTCAACCCTAGACTCCAAGCTTTGGGCTCTTAACCAAATCTTTGGGACCTAACATTGAGGCTCGTGCCCTAAAGGAGGCATTTGGAGCATAAAAAGGAGGCATTTTCCAGTGAAATGATTTACAGCATAAAAATGAGCGTTTGTGCCCTAAAAATGAGGGTTTGTACAATAAACGTGAGGGTTTGGATTATAAAACGAGGAATTCAACCACAGAATCAAAGCTTTGGACTCTGAAGAGGAAGCTTTGGGACCACAAAACAAGGCTTTGTGCCCTAAATGAGATGTCTGGAACATAAAAGTGAGGGATTTTACAGTAAAAAGGACGTATTGACCCCTAAAAAGGAGGATTCGCGGCCAAAAAATGAGGCGTTGCGCCCTAAAAATGAGGGCTTGTACCTTCTAAATGACGCTTTGAAGCAGAACAGGGAGGCTTTCAACCCTGGAACCAACGTTCCGGACTCTAAAAAGGAAGCGTTGTGACCTAAAATGGAGACTTTGTGCCCTTAATGTAGTGTTTGGAGCGTAAAAAAGTGGGATTTCAGAATTAAAAGTAGGATTTGAAGCCTAAAGACGGTCGTTTGGAGCATAAAGATGTGGATTACAACCCTGGACTCGAAGCTTGGGAATCTTAACGTGAGTGTGAGCACCCTAACAGCGAGGGCTTGTGCACCGAAAAGGAGGGTTTGTGCCCTAAATAGGAGGGTTTGTAGAGTAAAAAGCAGGCTTTGAACCCTAGACTCAAAGCTTTGGGCTCTTAACCAAATCTTTGGGACCTAACATTGAGGCTCGTGCCCTAAAGGAGGCGTTTGGAGCATAAGAAGGAGGCATTTTCCAGTGAAATGATTTACAGCATAAAAATGAGCGTTTGTGCCCTAAAAATGAGGGTTTGTACAATAAACGTGAGTGTTTGGATTATAAAAGCAGGAATTCAACCACAGAATCAAAGCTTTGGACTCTGAAGAGGAAGCTTTGGGACCACAAAACAAGGCTTTGTGCCCTAAATGAGATGTCTGGAACATAAAAGTGAGGGATTTTACAGTAAAAAGGACGTATTGACCCCTAAAAAGGAGGATTCGCGGCCAAAAAATGAGGCGTTGCGCCCTAAAAATGAGGGCTTGTACCTTCTAAATGACGCTTTGAAGCAGAACAGGGAGGCTTTCAACCCTGGAACCAACGTTCCGGACTCTAAAAAGGAAGCGTTGTGACCTAAAATGGAGACTTTGTGCCCTTAATGTAGTGTTTGGAGCGTAAAAAAGTGGTATTTCAGAATTAAAAGTAGGATTTGAAGCCTAAAGACGGTCGTTTGGAGCATAAAGATGTGGATTACAACCCTGGACTCGAAGCTTGGGAATCTTAACGTGAGTGTGAGCACCCTAACAGCGAGGGCTTGTGCACCAAAAAGGAGGGTTTGTGCCCTAAACAGGAGGGTTTGTAGAGTAAAAAGCAGGCTTTCAACCCTAGACTCAAAGCTTTGGGCTCTTAACCAAATCTTTGGGACCTAACATTCAGACATCGTGCCCTAAAGGAGGCGTTTGGAGCATAAAAAGGAGGCATTTTCCAGTGAAATGATTTACAGCATAAAAATGAGCGTTTGGGCCCTAAAAATGAGGGTTTGTACAATAAACGTGAGGGTTTGGATTATAAAACGAGGAATTCAACCACAGAATCAAAGCTTTGGGCTCTGAAGAGGAAGCTTTGGGACCACAAAACAAGGCTTTGTGCCCTAAATGAGATGTCCGGAACATAAAAGTGAGGGATTTTACAGTAAAAAGGACGTATTGACCCCTAAAAAGGAGGATTCGCGGCCAAAAAATGAGGCGTTGCGCCCTAAAAATGAGGGCTTGTACCTTCTAAATGACGCTTTGAAGCAGAACAGGGAGGCTTTCAACCCTGGAACCAACGTTCCGGACTCTAAAAAGGAAGCGTTGTGACCTAAAATGGAGACTTTGTGCCCTTAATGTAGTGTTTGGAGTGTAAAAAAGTGGGATTTCAGAATTAAAATTAGGATTTGAAGCCTAAAGACGGTCGTTTGGAGCATAAAGATGTGGATTTCAACCCTGGACTCGAAGCTTGGGAATCTTAACGTGAGTGTTTGCACCCTAACAGCGAGGGCTTGTGCACCGAAAAGGAGGGTTTGTGCCCTAAACAGGAGGGTCTGTAAAGTAAAAAGCAGGCTTTGAACCCTAGACTCAAAGCTTTGGGCTCTTAACCAAATCTTTGGGACCTAATATTGAGGCTCGTGCCCTAAAGGAGGCGTTTGGAGCATAAAAAGGAGGCATTTTCCAGTGAAATTATTTACAGCATAAAAATGAGCGTTTGGGCCCTAAAAATGAGGGTTTGTGCAATAAACGTGAGGGTTTGGATTATAAAACGAGGAATTCAACCACAGAATCAAAGCTTTGGACTCTGAAGAGGAAGCTTTGGGACCACAAAACAAGGCTTTGTGCCCTAAATGAGATGTCCGGAACATAAAAGTGAGGGATTTTACAGTAAAAAGGACGTATTGACCCCTAAAAAGGAGGATTTGCGGCCAAAAAATGAGGCGTTGCGCCCTAAAAATGAGGGCTTGTACCTTCTAAATGACGCTTTGAAGCAGAACAGGGAGGCTTTCAACCCTGGAACCAACGTTCCGGACTCTAAAAAGGAAGCGTTGTGACCTAAAATGGAGACTTTGTGCCCTTAATGTAGTGTTTGGAGCGTAAAAAAGTGGGATTTCAGAATTAAAAGTAGGATTTGAAGCCTAAAGACGGTCGTTTGGAGCATAAAGATGTGGATTTCAACCCTGGACTCGAAGCTTGGGAATCTTAACAGGAGTGTTTGCACCCTAACAGCGAGGGCTTGTGCACCAAAAAGGAGGGTTTGTGCCCTAAACAGGAGGGTTTGTAGAGTAAAAAGCAGGCTTTCAACCCTAGACTCCAAGCTTTGGGCTCTTAACCAAATCTTTGGGACCTAACATTGAGGCTCGTGCCCTAAAGGAGGCGTTTGGAGCATAAAAAGGAGGCATTTTCCAGTGAAATGATTTACAGCATATAAATGAGCGTTTGGGCCCTAAAAATGAGGGTTTGTGCAATAAACGTGAGGGTTTGGATTATAAAAGGAGGAATTCAACCACAGAATCAAAGCTTTGGACTCTGAAGAGGAAGCTTTTTTGACCACAAAACAAGGCTTTGTGCCCTAAATGAGATGTCCGGAACATAAAAGTGAGGGATTTTACAGTAAAAAGGACGTATTGACCCCTAAAAAGGAGGATTCGCGGCCAAAAAATGAGGCGTTGCGCCCTAAAAATGAGGGCTTGTACCTTCTAAATGACGCTTTGAAGCAGAACAGGGAGGCTTTCAACCCTGGAACCAACGTTCCGGACTCTAAAAAGGAAGCGTTGTGACCTAAAATGGAGACTTTGTGCCCTTAATGTAGTGTTTGGAGCGTAAAAAAGTGGGATTTCAGAATTAAAAGTAGGATTTGAAGCCTAAAGACGGTCGTTTGGAGCATAAAGATGTGGATTTCAACCCTGGACTCGAAGCTTGGGAATCTTAACGTGAGTGTTTGCACCCTAACAGCGAGGGCTTGTGCACCGAAAAGGAGGGTTTGTGCCCTAAACAGGAGGGTTTGTAGAGTAAAAAGCAGGCTTTGAACCCTAGACTCAAAGCTTTGGGCTCTTAACCAAATCTTTGGGACCTAACATTGAGGCTCGTGCCCTAAAGGAGGCATTTGGAGCATAAAAAGGAGGCATTTTCCAGTGAAATGATTTACAGCATAAAAATGAGCGTTTGTGCCCTAAAAATGAGGGTTTGTACAATAAACGTGAGTGTTTGGATTATAAAAGCAGGAATTCAACCACAGAATCAAAGCTTTGGACTCTGAAGAGGAAACTTTTTTGACCACAAAACAAGGCTTTGTGCCCTAAATGAGATGTCCGGAACATAAAAGTGAGGGATTTTACAGTAAAAAGGACGTATTGACCCCTAAAAAGGAGGATTCGCGGCCAAAAAATGAGGCGTTGCGCCCTAAAAATGAGGGCTTGTACCTTCTAAATGACGCTTTGAAGCAGAACAGGGAGGCTTTCAACCCTGGAACCAACGTTCCGGACTCTAAAAAGGAAGCGTTGTGACCTAAAATGGAGACTTTGTGCCCTTAATGTAGCGTTTGGAGCGTAAAAAAGTGGGATTTCAGAATTAAAAGTAGGATTTGAAGCCTAAAGACGGTCGTTTGGAGCATAAAGATGTGGATTTCAACCCTGGACTCGAAGCTTGGGAATCTTAACGTGAGTGTTTGCACCCTAACAGCGAGGGCTTGTGCACCGAAAAGGAGGGTTTGTGCCCTAAACAGGAGGGTTTGTAGAGTAAAAAGCAGGCTTTCAACCCTAGACTCCAAGCTTTGGGCTCTTAACCAAATCTTTGGGACCTAACATTGAGGCTCGTGCCCTAAAGGAGGCGTTTGGAGCATAAAAAGGAGGCATTTTCCAGTGAAATGATTTACAGCATATAAATGAGCGTTTGGGCCCTAAAAATGAGGGTTTGTGCAATAAACGTGAGGGTTTGGATTATAAAAGGAGGAATTCAACCACAGAATCAAAGCTTTGGACTCTGAAGAGGAAGCTTTGGGACCACAAAACAAGGCTTTGTGCCCTAAATGAGATGTCCGGAACATAAAAGTGAGGGATTTTACAGTAAAAAGGACGTATTGACCCCTAAAAAGGAGGATTCGCGGCCAAAAAATGAGGCGTTGCGCCCTAAAAATGAGGGCTTGTACCTTCTAAATGACGCTTTGAAGCAGAACAGGGAGGCTTTCAACCCTGGAACCAACGTTCCGGACTCTAAAAAGGAAGCGTTGTGACCTAAAATGGAGACTTTGTGCCCTTAATGTAGTGTTTGGAGCGTAAAAAAGTGGGATTTCAGAATTAAAAGTAGGATTTGAAGCCTAAAGACGGTCGTTTGGAGCATAAAGATGTGGATTTCAACCCTGGACTCGAAGCTTGGGAATCTTAACGTGAGTGTTTGCACCCTAACAGCGAGGGCTTGTGCACCGAAAAGGAGGGTTTGTGCCCTAAACAGGAGGGTTTGTAGAGTAAAAAGCAGGCTTTGAACCCTAGACTCAAAGCTTTGGGCTCTTAACCAAATCTTTGGGACCTAACATTGAGGCTCGTGCCCTAAAGGAGGCATTTGGAGCATAAAAAGGAGGCATTTTCCAGTGAAATGATTTACAGCATAAAAATGAGCGTTTGTGCCCTAAAAATGAGGGTTTGTACAATAAACGTGAGTGTTTGGATTATAAAAGCAGGAATTCAACCACAGAATCAAAGCTTTGGACTCTGAAGAGGAAACTTTTTTGACCACAAAACAAGGCTTTGTGCCCTAAATGAGATGTCCGGAACATAAAAGTGAGGGATTTTACAGTAAAAAGGACGTATTGACCCCTAAAAAGGAGGATTCGCGGCCAAAAAATGAGGCGTTGCGCCCTAAAAATGAGGGCTTGTACCTTCTAAATGACGCTTTGAAGCAGAACAGGGAGGCTTTCAACCCTGGAACCAACGTTCCGGACTCTAAAAAGGAAGCGTTGTGACCTAAAATGGAGACTTTGTGCCCTTAATGTAGCGTTTGGAGCGTAAAAAAGTGGGATTTCAGAATTAAAAGTAGGATTTGAAGCCTAAAGACGGTCGTTTGGAGCATAAAGATGTGGATTTCAACCCTGGACTCGAAGCTTGGGAATCTTAACGTGAGTGTTTGCACCCTAACAGCGAGGGCTTGTGCACCGAAAAGGAGGGTTTGTGCCCTAAACAGGAGGGTTTGTAGAGTAAAAAGCAGGCTTTCAACCCTAGACTCAAAGCTTTGGGCTCTTAACCAAATCTTTGGGACCTAACATTGAGGCTCGTGCCCTAAAGGAGGCATTTGGAGCATAAAAAGGAGGCATTTTCCAGTGAAATGATTTACAGCATAAAAATGAGCGTTTGTGCCCTAAAAATGAGGGTTTGTACAATAAACGTGAGTGTTTGGATTATAAAAGCAGGAATTCAACCACAGAATCAAAGCTTTGGACTCTGAAGAGGAAGCTTTGGGACCACAAAACAAGGCTTTGTGCCCTAAATGAGATGTCTGGAACATAAAAGTGAGGGATTTTACAGTAAAAAGGACGTATTGACCCCTAAAAAGGAGGATTCGCGGCCAAAAAATGAGGCGTTGCGCCCTAAAAATGAGGGCTTGTACCTTCTAAATGACGCTTTGAAGCAGAACAGGGAGGCTTTCAACCCTGGAACCAACGTTCCGGACTCTAAAAAGGAAGCGTTGTGACCTAAAATGGAGACTTTGTGCCCTTAATGTAGTGTTTGGAGCGTAAAAAAGTGGGATTTCAGAATTAAAAGTAGGATTTGAAGCCTAAAGACGGTCGTTTGGAGCATAAAGATGTGGATTTCAACCCTGGACTCGAAGCTTGGGAATCTTAACAGGAGTGTTTGCACCCTAACAGCGAGGGCTTGTGCACCGAAAAGGAGGGTTTGTGCCCTAAACAGGAGGGTTTGTAGAGTAAAAAGCAGGCTTTCAACCCTAGACTCAAAGCTTTGGGCTCTTAACCAAATCTTTGGGACCTAACATTCAGACATCGTGCCCTAAAGGAGGCGTTTGGAGCATAAAAAGGAGGCATTTTCCAGTGAAATGATTTACAGCATAAAAATGAGCGTTTGGGCCCTAAAAATGAGGGTTTGTGCAATAAACGTGAGGGTTTGGATTATAAAAGGAGGAATTCAACCACAGAATCAAAGCTTTGGACTCTGAAGAGGAAGCTTTGGGACCACAAAACAAGCCTTTGTGCCCTAAATGAGATGTCCGGAACATAAAAGTGAGGGATTTTACAGTAAAAAGGACGTATTGACCCCTAAAAAGGAGGATTTGCGGCCAAAAAATGAGGCATTGTGCCCTAAAAATGAGGGCTTGTACCTTCTAAATGACGCTTTGAAGCAGAACAGGGAGGCTTTCAACCCTGGAACCAACGTTCCGGACTCTAAAAAGGAAGCGTTGTGACCTAAAATGGAGACTTTGTGCCCTTAATGTAGTGTTTGGAGCGTAAAAAAGTGGGATTTCAGAATTAAAAGTAGGATTTGAAGCCTAAAGACGGTCGTTTGGAGCATAAAGATGTGGATTTCAACCCTGGACTCGAAGCTTGGGAATCTTAACGTGAGTGTTTGCACCCTAACAGCGAGGGCTTGTGCACCGAAAAGGAGGGTTTGTGCCCTAAACAGGAGGGTTTGTAGAGTAAAAAGCAGGCTTTCAACCCTAGACTCAAAGCTTTGGGCTCTTAACCAAATCTTTGGGACCTAACATTCAGACATCGTGCCCTAAAGGAGGCGTTTGGAGCATAAAAAGGAGGCATTTTCCAGTGAAATGATTTACAGCATAAAAATGAGCGTTTGTGCCCTAAAAATGAGGGTTTGTACAATAAACGTGAGTGTTTGGATTATAAAAGGAGGAATTCAACCACAGGATCAAAGCTTTGGACTCTGAAGAGGAAGCTTTGGGACCACAAAACAAGGCTTTGTGCCCTAAATGAGATGTCTGGAACATAAAAGTGAGGGATTTTACAGTAAAAAGGACGTATTGACCCCTAAAAAGGAGGATTCGCGGCCAAAAAATGAGGCGTTGCGCCCTAAAAATGAGGGCTTGTACCTTCTAAATGACGCTTTGAAGCAGAACAGGGAGGCTTTCAACCCTGGAACCAACGTTCCGGACTCTAAAAAGGAAGCGTTGTGACCTAAAATGGAGACTTTGTGCCCTTAATGTAGTGTTTGGAGCGTAAAAAAGTGGTATTTCAGAATTAAAAGTAGGATTTGAAGCCTAAAGACGGTCGTTTGGAGCATAAAGATGTGGATTACAACCCTGGACTCGAAGCTTGGGAATCTTAACGTGAGTGTGAGCACCCTAACAGCGAGGGCTTGTGCACCGAAAAGGAGGGTTTGTGCCCTAAACAGGAGGGTTTGTAGAGTAAAAAGCAGGCTTTGAACCCTAGACTCAAAGCTTTGGGCTCTTAACCAAATCTTTGGGACCTAACATTGAGGCTCGTGCCCTAAAGGAGGCGTTTGGAGCATAAGAAGGAGGCATTTTCCAGTGAAATGATTTACAGCATAAAAATGAGCGTTTGGGCCCTAAAAATGAGGGTTTGTACAATAAACGTGAGGATTTGGATTATAAAACGAGGAATTCAACCACAGAATCAAAGCTTTGGACTCTGAAGAGGAAGCTTTTTTGACCACAAAACAAGGCTTTGTGCCCTAAATGAGATGTCCGGAACATAAAAGTGAGGGATTTTACAGCAAAAAGGACGTATTGACCCCTAAAAAGGAGGATTCGCGGCCAAAAAATGAGGCGTTGCGCCCTAAAAATGAGGGCTTGTACCTTCTAAATGACGCTTTGAAGCAGAACAGGGAGGCTTTCAACCCTGGAACCAACGTTCCGGACTCTAAAAAGGAAGCGTTGTGACCTAAAATGGAGACTTTGTGCCCTTAATGTAGTGTTTGGAGCGTAAAAAAGTGGGATTTCAGAATTAAAAGTAGGATTTGAAGCCTAAAGACGGTCGTTTGGAGCATAAAGATGTGGATTTCAACCCTGGACTCGAAGCTTGGGAACCTTAACGTGAGTGTTTGCACCCTAACAGCGAGGGCTTGTGCACCGAAAAGGAGGGTTTGTGCCCTAAACAGGAGGGTTTGTAGAGTAAAAAGCAGGCTTTGAACCCTAGACTCAAAGCTTTGGGCTCTTAACCAAATCTTTGGGACCTAACATTGAGGCTCGTGCCCTAAAGGAGGCGTTTGGAGCATAAAAAGGAGGCATTTTCCAGTGAAATGATTTACAGCATAAAAATGAGCGTTTGGGCCCTAAAAATGAGGGTTTGTACAATAAACTTGAGTGTTTGGATTATAAAACGAGGAATTCAACCACAGAATCAAAGCTTTGGACTCTGAAGAGGAAGCTTTGGGACCACAAAACAAGGCTTTGTGCCCTAAATGAGATGTCAGGAACATAAAAGTGAGGGATTTTACAGTAAAAAGGACGTATTGACCCCTAAAAAGGAGGATTCGCGGCCAAAAAATGAGGCGTTGCGCCCTAAAAATGAGGGCTTGTACCTTCTAAATGACGCTTTGAAGCAGAACAGGGAGGCTTTCAACCCTGGAACCAACGTTCCGGACTCTAAAAAGGAAGCGTTGTGACCTAAAATGGAGACTTTGTGCCCTTAATGTAGTGTTTGGAGCGTAAAAAAGTGGTATTTCAGAATTAAAAGTAGGATTTGAAGCCTAAAGACGGTCGTTTGGAGCATAAAGATGTGGATTACAACCCTGGACTCGAAGCTTGGGAATCTTAACGTGAGTGTGAGCACCCTAACAGCGAGGGCTTGTGCACCAAAAAGGAGGGTTTGTGCCCTAAACAGGAGGGTTTGTAGAGTAAAAAGCAGGCTTTCAACCCTAGACTCCAAGCTTTGGGCTCTTAACCAAATCTTTGGGACCTAACATTGAGGCTCGTGCCCTAAAGGAGGCGTTTGGAGCATAAAAAGGAGGCATTTTCCAGTGAAATGATTTACAGCATAAAAATGAGCGTTTGGGCCCTAAAAATGAGGGTTTGTACAATAAACGTGAGGGTTTGGATTATAAAACGAGGAATTCAACCACAGAATCAAAGCTTTGGGCTCTGAAGAGGAAGCTTTGGGACCACAAAACAAGGCTTTGTGCCCTAAATGAGATGTCCGGAACATAAAAGTGAGGGATTTTACAGTAAAAAGGACGTATTGACCCCTAAAAAGGAGGATTCGCGGCCAAAAAATGAGGCGTTGCGCCCTAAAAATGAGGGCTTGTACCTTCTAAATGACGCTTTGAAGCAGAACAGGGAGGCTTTCAACCCTGGAACCAACGTTCCGGACTCTAAAAAGGAAGCGTTGTGACCTAAAATGGAGACTTTGTGCCCTTAATGTAGCGTTTGGAGCGTAAAAAAGTGGGATTTCAGAATTAAAAGTAGGATTTGAAGCCTAAAGACGGTCGTTTGGAGCATAAAGATGTGGATTTCAACCCTGGACTCGAAGCTTGGGAATCTTAACGTGAGTGTTTGCACCCTAACAGCGAGGGCTTGTGCACCGAAAAGGAGGGTTTGTGCCCTAAACAGGAGGGTTTGTAGAGTAAAAAGCAGGCTTTCAACCCTAGACTCAAAGCTTTGGGCTCTTAACCAAATCTTTGGGACCTAACATTGAGGCTCGTGCCCTAAAGGAGGCGTTTGGAGCATAAAAAGGAGGCATTTTCCAGTGAAATGATTTACAGCATAAAAATGAGCGTTTGGGCCCTAAAAATGAGGGTTTGTACAATAAACGTGAGGGTTTGGATTATAAAACGAGGAATTCAACCACAGAATCAAAGCTTTGGGCTCTGAAGAGGAAGCTTTGGGACCACAAAACAAGGCTTTGTGCCCTAAATGAGATGTCAGGAACATAAAAGTGAGGGATTTTACAGTAAAAAGGACGTATTGACCCCTAAAAAGGAGGATTCGCGGCCAAAAAATGAGGCGTTGCGCCCTAAAAATGAGGGCTTGTACCTTCTAAATGACGCTTTGAAGCAGAACAGGGAGGCTTTCAACCCTGGAACCAACGTTCCGGACTCTAAAAAGGAAGCGTTGTGACCTAAAATGGAGACTTTGTGCCCTTAATGTAGCGTTTGGAGCGTAAAAAAGTGGGATTTCAGAATTAAAAGTAGGATTTGAAGCCTAAAGACGGTCGTTTGGAGCATAAAGATGTGGATTTCAACCCTGGACTCGAAGCTTGGGAATCTTAACGTGAGTGTTTGCACCCTAACAGCGAGGGCTTGTGCACCGAAAAGGAGGGTTTGTGCCCTAAACAGGAGGGTTTGTAGAGTAAAAAGCAGGCTTTGAACCCTAGACTTAAAGCTTTGGGCTCTTAACCAAATCTTTGGGACCTAACATTCAGACATCGTGCCCTAAAGGAGGCGTTTGGAGCATAAAAAGGAGGCATTTTCCAGTGAAATGATTTACAGCATAAAAATGAGCGTTTGGGCCCTAAAAATGAGGGTTTGTACAATAAACGTGAGGGTTTGGATTATAAAAGGAGGAATTCAACCACAGAATCAAAGCTTTGGACTCTGAAGAGGAAGCTTTGGGACCACAAAACAAGCCTTTGTGCCCTAAATGAGATGTCCGGAACATAAAAGTGAGGGATTTTACAGTAAAAAGGACGTATTGACCCCTAAAAAGGAGGATTCGCGGCCAAAAAATGAGGCGTTGCACCCTAAAAATGAGGGCTTGTACCTTCTAAATGACGCTTTGAAGCAGAACAGGGAGGCTTTCAACCCTGGAACCAACGTTCCGGACTCTAAAAAGGAAGCGTTGTGACCTAAAATGGAGACTTTGTGCCCTTAATGTAGTGTTTGGAGCGTAAAAAAGTGGGATTTCAGAATTAAAAGTAGGATTTGAAGCCTAAAGACGGTCGTTTGGAGCATAAAGATGTGGATTTCAACCCTGGACTCGAAGCTTGGGAATCTTAACAGGAGTGTTTGCACCCTAACAGCGAGGGCTTGTGCACCGAAAAGGAGGGTTTGTGCCCTAAACAGGAGGGTTTGTAGAGTAAAAAGCAGGCTTTCAACCCTAGACTCCAAGCTTTGGGCTCTTAACCAAATCTTTGGGACCTAACATTCAGACATCGTGCCCTAAAGGAGGCGTTTGGAGCATAAAAAGGAGGCATTTTCCAGTGAAATGATTTACAGCATAAAAATGAGCGTTTGGGCCCTAAAAATGAGGGTTTGTACAATAAACGTGAGGGTTTGGATTATAAAAGGAGGAATTCAACCACAGAATCAAAGCTTTGGACTCTGAAGAGGAAGCTTTGGGACCACAAAACAAGCCTTTGTGCCCTAAATGAGATGTCCGGAACATAAAAGTGAGGGATTTTACAGTAAAAAGGACGTATTGACCCCTAAAAAGGAGGATTCGCGGCCAAAAAATGAGGCGTTGCACCCTAAAAATGAGGGCTTGTACCTTCTAAATGACGCTTTGAAGCAGAACAGGGAGGCTTTCAACCGTGGAACCAACGTTCCGGACTCTAAAAAGGAAGCGTTGTGACCTAAAATGGAGACTTTGTGCCCTTAATGTAGCGTTTGGAGCGTAAAAAAGTGGGATTTCAGAATTAAAAGTAGGATTTGAAGCCTAAAGACGGTCGTTTGGAGCATAAAGATGTGGATTTCAACCCTGGACTCGAAGCTTGGGAATCTTAACGTGAGTGTTTGCACCCTAACAGCGAGGGCTTGTGCACCAAAAAGGAGGGTTTGTGCCCTAAACAGGAGGGTTTGTAGAGTAAAAAGCAGGCTTTGAACCCTAGACTCAAAGCTTTGGGCTCTTAACCAAATCTTTGGGACCTAACATTGAGGCTCGTGCCCTAAAGGAGGCGTTTGGAGCATAAAAAGGAGGCATTTTCCAGTGAAATGATTTACAGCATAAAAATGAGCGTTTGGGCCCTAAAAATGAGGGTTTGTACAATAAACGTGAGTGTTTGGATTATAAAACGAGGAATTCAACCACAGAATCAAAGCTTTGGACTCTGAAGAGGAAGCTTTGGGACCACAAAACAAGGCTTTGTGCCCTAAATGAGATGTCCGGAACATAAAAGTGAGGGATTTTACAGTAAAAAGGACGTATTGACCCCTAAAAAGGAGGATTCGCGGCCAAAAAATGAGGCGTTGCGCCCTAAAAATGAGGGCTTGTACCTTCTAAATGACGCTTTGAAGCAGAACAGGGAGGCTTTCAACCCTGGAACCAACGTTCCGGACTCTAAAAAGGAAGCGTTGTGACCTAAAATGGAGACTTTGTGCCCTTAATGTAGCGTTTGGAGCGTAAAAAAGTGGGATTTCAGAATTAAAAGTAGGATTTGAAGCCTAAAGACGGTCGCTTGGAGCATAAAGATGTGGATTTCAACCCTGGACTCGAAGCTTGGGAATCTTAACGTGAGTGTTTGCACCCTAACAGCGAGGGCTTGTGCACCGAAAAGGAGGGTTTGTGCCCTAAACAGGAGGGTTTGTAGAGTAAAAAGCAGGCTTTGAACCCTAAACTTAAAGCTTTGTGCTCTTAACCAAATCTTTGGGACCTAACATTCAGACATCGTGCCCTAAAGGAGGCGTTTGGAGCATAAAAAGGAGGCATTTTCCAGTGAAATGATTTACAGCATAAAAATGAGCGTTTGGGCCCTAAAAATGAGGGTTTGTGCAATAAACGTGAGGGTTTGGATTATAAAACGAGGAATTCAACCACAGAATCAAAGCTTTGGACTCTGAAGAGGAAGCTTTGGGACCACAAAACAAGCCTTTGTGCCCTAAATGAGATGTCCGGAACATAAAAGTGAGGGATTTTACAGTAAAAAGGACGTATTGACCCCTAAAAAGGAGGATTCGCGGCCAAAAAATGAGGCGTTGAACCCTAAAAATGAGGGCTTGTACCTTCTAAATGACGCTTTGAAGCAGAACAGGGAGGCTTTCAACCCTGGAACCAACGTTCCGGACTCTAAAAAGGAAGCGTTGTGACCTAAAATGGAGACTTTGTGCCCTTAATGTAGCGTTTGGAGCGTAAAAAAGTGGGATTTCAGAATTAAAAGTAGGATTTGAAGCCTAAAGACGGTCGTTTGGAGCATAAAGATGTGGATTTCAACCCTGGACTCGAAGCTTGGGAATCTTAACGTGAGTGTTTGCACCCTAACAGCGAGGGCTTGTGCACCGAAAAGGAGGGTTTGTGCCCTAAACAGGAGGGTTTGTAGAGTAAAAAGCAGGCTTTGAACCCTAGACTCAAAGCTTTGGGCTCTTAACCAAATCTTTGGGACCTAACATTGAGGCTCGTGCCCTAAAGGAGGCGTTTGGAGCATAAAAAGGAGGCATTTTCCAGTGAAATGATTTACAGCATAAAAATGAGCGTTTGGGCCCTAAAAATGAGGGTTTGTACAATAAACGTGAGTGTTTGGATTATAAAACGAGGAATTCAACCACAGAATCAAAGCTTTGGACTCTGAAGAGGAAGCTTTGGGACCACAAAACAAGGCTTTGTGCCCTAAATGAGATGTCCGGAACATAAAAGTGAGGGATTTTACAGTAAAAAGGACGTATTGACCCCTAAAAAGGAGGATTCGCGGCCAAAAAATGAGGCGTTGCGCCCTAAAAATGAGGGCTTGTACCTTCTAAATGACGCTTTGAAGCAGAACAGGGAGGCTTTCAACCCTGGAACCAACGTTCCGGACTCTAAAAAGGAAGCGTTGTGACCTAAAATGGAGACTTTGTGCCCTTAATGTAGCGTTTGGAGCGTAAAAAAGTGGGATTTCAGAATTAAAAGTAGGATTTGAAGCCTAGAGACGGTCGTTTGGAGCATAAAGATGTGGATTTCAACCCTGGACTCGAAGCTTGGGAATCTTAACGTGAGTGTTTGCACCCTAACAGCGAGGGCTTGTGCACCGAAAAGGAGGGTTTGTGCCCTAAACAGGAGGGTTTGTAGAGTAAAAAGCAGGCTTTGAACCCTAGACTCAAAGCTTTGGGCTCTTAACCAAATCTTTGGGACCTAACATTGAGGCTCGTGCCCTAAAGGAGGCGTTTGGAGCATGAAAAGGAGGCATTTTCCAGTGAAATTATTTACAGCATAAAAATGAGCGTTTGGGCCCTAAAAATGAGGGTTTGTACAATAAACGTGAGGGTTTGGATTATAAAACGAGGAATTCAACCACAGAATCAAAGCTTTGGGCTCTGAAGAGGAAGCTTTGGGACCACAAAACAAGGCTTTGTGCCCTAAATGAGATGTCCGGAACATAAAAGTGAGGGATTTTACAGTAAAAAGGACGTATTGACCCCTAAAAAGGAGGATTCGCGGCCAAAAAATGAGGCGTTGCGCCCTAAAAATGAGGGCTTGTACCTTCTAAATGACGCTTTGAAGCAGAACAGGGAGGCTTTCAACCGTGGAACCAACGTTCCGGACTCTAAAAAGGAAGCGTTGTGACCTAAAATGGAGACTTTGTGCCCTTAATGTAGCGTTTGGAGCGTAAAAAAGTGGGATTTCAGAATTAAAAGTAGGATTTGAAGCCTAAAGACGGTCGTTTGGAGCATAAAGATGTGGATTTCAACCCTGGACTCGAAGCTTGGGAATCTTAACGTGAGTGTTTGCACCCTAACAGCGAGGGCTTGTGCACCAAAAAGGAGGGTTTGTGCCCTAAACAGGAGGGTTTGTAGAGTAAAAAGCAGGCTTTGAACCCTAGACTCAAAGCTTTGGGCTCTTAACCAAATCTTTGGGACCTAACATTGAGGCTCGTGCCCTAAAGGAGGCGTTTGGAGCATAAAAAGGAGGCATTTTCCAGTGAAATGATTTACAGCATAAAAATGAGCGTTTGGGCCCTAAAAATGAGGGTTTGTACAATAAACGTGAGTGTTTGGATTATAAAACGAGGAATTCAACCACAGAATCAAAGCTTTGGACTCTGAAGAGGAAGCTTTGGGACCACAAAACAAGGCTTTGTGCCCTAAATGAGATGTCCGGAACATAAAAGTGAGGGATTTTACAGTAAAAAGGACGTATTGACCCCTAAAAAGGAGGATTCGCGGCCAAAAAATGAGGCGTTGCGCCCTAAAAATGAGGGCTTGTACCTTCTAAATGACGCTTTGAAGCAGAACAGGGAGGCTTTCAACCCTGGAACCAACGTTCCGGACTCTAAAAAGGAAGCGTTGTGACCTAAAATGGAGACTTTGTGCCCTTAATGTAGCGTTTGGAGCGTAAAAAAGTGGGATTTCAGAATTAAAAGTAGGATTTGAAGCCTAAAGACGGTCGCTTGGAGCATAAAGATGTGGATTTCAACCCTGGACTCGAAGCTTGGGAATCTTAACGTGAGTGTTTGCACCCTAACAGCGAGGGCTTGTGCACCAAAAAGGAGGGTTTGTGCCCTAAACAGGAGGGTTTGTAGAGTAAAAAGCAGGCTTTGAACCCTAGACTCAAAGCTTTGGGCTCTTAACCAAATCTTTGGGACCTAACATTGAGGCTCGTGCCCTAAAGGAGGCGTTTGGAGCATGAAAAGGAGGCACTTTCCCGTGAAATGATTTACAGCATAAAAATGAGCGTTTGGGCCCTAAAAATGAGGGTTTGTACAATAAACGTGAGTGTTTGGATTATAAAACGAGGAATTCAACCACAGAATCAAAGCTTTGGACTCTGAAGAGGAAGCTTTGGGACCACAAAACAAGGCTTTGTGCCCTAAATGAGATGTCCGGAACATAAAAGTGAGGGATTTTACAGTAAAAAGGACGTATTGACCCCTAAAAAGGAGGATTCGCGGCCAAAAAATGAGGCGTTGCGCCCTAAAAATGAGGGCTTGTACCTTCTAAATGACGCTTTGAAGCAGAACAGGGAGGCTTTCAACCCTGGAACCAACGTTCCGGACTCTAAAAAGGAAGCGTTGTGACCTAAAATGGAGACTTTGTGCCCTTAATGTAGCGTTTGGAGCGTAAAAAAGTGGGATTTCAGAATTAAAAGTAGGATTTGAAGCCTAAAGACGGTCGCTTGGAGCATAAAGATGTGGATTTCAACCCTGGACTCGAAGCTTGGGAATCTTAACGTGAGTGTTTGCACCCTAACAGCGAGGGCTTGTGCACCGAAAAGGAGGGTTTGTGCCCTAAACAGGAGGGTTTGTAGAGTAAAAAGCAGGCTTTGAACCCTAGACTTAAAGCTTTGTGCTCTTAACCAAATCTTTGGGACCTAACATTCAGACATCGTGCCCTAAAGGAGGCGTTTGGAGCATAAAAAGGAGGCATTTTCCAGTGAAATGATTTACAGCATAAAAATGAGCGTTTGGGCCCTAAAAATGAGGGTTTGTGCAATAAACGTGAGGGTTTGGATTATAAAACGAGGAATTCAACCACAGAATCAAAGCTTTGGACTCTGAAGAGGAAGCTTTGGGACCACAAAACAAGCCTTTGTGCCCTAAATGAGATGTCCGGAACATAAAAGTGAGGGATTTTACAGTAAAAAGGACGTATTGACCCCTAAAAAGGAGGATTCGCGGCCAAAAAATGAGGCGTTGAACCCTAAAAATGAGGGCTTGTACCTTCTAAATGACGCTTTGAAGCAGAACAGGGAGGCTTTCAACCCTGGAACCAACGTTCCGGACTCTAAAAAGGAAGCGTTGTGACCTAAAATGGAGACTTTGTGCCCTTAATGTAGCGTTTGGAGCGTAAAAAAGTGGGATTTCAGAATTAAAAGTAGGATTTGAAGCCTAAAGACGGTCGTTTGGAGCATAAAGATGTGGATTTCAACCCTGGACTCGAAGCTTGGGAATCTTAACGTGAGTGTTTGCACCCTAACAGCGAGGGCTTGTGCACCGAAAAGGAGGGTTTGTGCCCTAAACAGGAGGGTTTGTAGAGTAAAAAGCAGGCTTTGAACCCTAGACTCAAAGCTTTGGGCTCTTAACCAAATCTTTGGGACCTAACATTGAGGCTCGTGCCCTAAAGGAGGCGTTTGGAGCATAAAAAGGAGGCATTTTCCAGTGAAATGATTTACAGCATAAAAATGAGCGTTTGGGCCCTAAAAATGAGGGTTTGTACAATAAACGTGAGTGTTTGGATTATAAAACGAGGAATTCAACCACAGAATCAAAGCTTTGGACTCTGAAGAGGAAGCTTTGGGACCACAAAACAAGGCTTTGTGCCCTAAATGAGATGTCCGGAACATAAAAGTGAGGGATTTTACAGTAAAAAGGACGTATTGACCCCTAAAAAGGAGGATTCGCGGCCAAAAAATGAGGCGTTGCGCCCTAAAAATGAGGGCTTGTACCTTCTAAATGACGCTTTGAAGCAGAACAGGGAGGCTTTCAACCCTGGAACCAACGTTCCGGACTCTAAAAAGGAAGCGTTGTGACCTAAAATGGAGACTTTGTGCCCTTAATGTAGCGTTTGGAGCGTAAAAAAGTGGGATTTCAGAATTAAAAGTAGGATTTGAAGCCTAGAGACGGTCGTTTGGAGCATAAAGATGTGGATTTCAACCCTGGACTCGAAGCTTGGGAATCTTAACGTGAGTGTTTGCACCCTAACAGCGAGGGCTTGTGCACCGAAAAGGAGGGTTTGTGCCCTAAACAGGAGGGTTTGTAGAGTAAAAAGCAGGCTTTGAACCCTAGACTTAAAGCTTTGTGCTCTTAACCAAATCTTTGGGACCTAACATTCAGACATCGTGCCCTAAAGGAGGCGTTTGGAGCATAAAAAGGAGGCATTTTCCAGTGAAATGATTTACAGCATAAAAATGAGCGTTTGGGCCCTAAAAATGAGGGTTTGTGCAATAAACGTGAGGGTTTGGATTATAAAACGAGGAATTCAACCACAGAATCAAAGCTTTGGACTCTGAAGAGGAAGCTTTGGGACCACAAAACAAGCCTTTGTGCCCTAAATGAGATGTCCGGAACATAAAAGTGAGGGATTTTACAGTAAAAAGGACGTATTGACCCCTAAAAAGGAGGATTCGCGGCCAAAAAATGAGGCGTTGAACCCTAAAAATGAGGGCTTGTACCTTCTAAATGACGCTTTGAAGCAGAACAGGGAGGCTTTCAACCCTGGAACCAACGTTCCGGACTCTAAAAAGGAAGCGTTGTGACCTAAAATGGAGACTTTGTGCCCTTAATGTAGCGTTTGGAGCGTAAAAAAGTGGGATTTCAGAATTAAAAGTAGGATTTGAAGCCTAAAGACGGTCGTTTGGAGCATAAAGATGTGGATTTCAACCCTGGACTCGAAGCTTGGGAATCTTAACGTGAGTGTTTGCACCCTAACAGCGAGGGCTTGTGCACCGAAAAGGAGGGTTTGTGCCCTAAACAGGAGGGTTTGTAGAGTAAAAAGCAGGCTTTGAACCCTAGACTCAAAGCTTTGGGCTCTTAACCAAATCTTTGGGACCTAACATTGAGGCTCGTGCCCTAAAGGAGGCGTTTGGAGCATAAAAAGGAGGCATTTTCCAGTGAAATGATTTACAGCATAAAAATGAGCGTTTGGGCCCTAAAAATGAGGGTTTGTACAATAAACGTGAGTGTTTGGATTATAAAACGAGGAATTCAACCACAGAATCAAAGCTTTGGACTCTGAAGAGGAAGCTTTGGGACCACAAAACAAGGCTTTGTGCCCTAAATGAGATGTCCGGAACATAAAAGTGAGGGATTTTACAGTAAAAAGGACGTATTGACCCCTAAAAAGGAGGATTCGCGGCCAAAAAATGAGGCGTTGCGCCCTAAAAATGAGGGCTTGTACCTTCTAAATGACGCTTTGAAGCAGAACAGGGAGGCTTTCAACCCTGGAACCAACGTTCCGGACTCTAAAAAGGAAGCGTTGTGACCTAAAATGGAGACTTTGTGCCCTTAATGTAGCGTTTGGAGCGTAAAAAAGTGGGATTTCAGAATTAAAAGTAGGATTTGAAGCCTAGAGACGGTCGTTTGGAGCATAAAGATGTGGATTTCAACCCTGGACTCGAAGCTTGGGAATCTTAACGTGAGTGTTTGCACCCTAACAGCGAGGGCTTGTGCACCGAAAAGGAGGGTTTGTGCCCTAAACAGGAGGGTTTGTAGAGTAAAAAGCAGGCTTTGAACCCTAGACTTAAAGCTTTGTGCTCTTAACCAAATCTTTGGGACCTAACATTCAGACATCGTGCCCTAAAGGAGGCGTTTGGAGCATAAAAAGGAGGCATTTTCCAGTGAAATGATTTACAGCATAAAAATGAGCGTTTGGGCCCTAAAAATGAGGGTTTGTGCAATAAACGTGAGGGTTTGGATTATAAAACGAGGAATTCAACCACAGAATCAAAGCTTTGGACTCTGAAGAGGAAGCTTTGGGACCACAAAACAAGCCTTTGTGCCCTAAATGAGATGTCCGGAACATAAAAGTGAGGGATTTTACAGTAAAAAGGACGTATTGACCCCTAAAAAGGAGGATTCGCGGCCAAAAAATGAGGCGTTGAACCCTAAAAATGAGGGCTTGTACCTTCTAAATGACGCTTTGAAGCAGAACAGGGAGGCTTTCAACCCTGGAACCAACGTTCCGGACTCTAAAAAGGAAGCGTTGTGACCTAAAATGGAGACTTTGTGCCCTTAATGTAGCGTTTGGAGCGTAAAAAAGTGGGATTTCAGAATTAAAAGTAGGATTTGAAGCCTAAAGACGGTCGTTTGGAGCATAAAGATGTGGATTTCAACCCTGGACTCGAAGCTTGGGAATCTTAACGTGAGTGTTTGCACCCTAACAGCGAGGGCTTGTGCACCGAAAAGGAGGGTTTGTGCCCTAAACAGGAGGGTTTGTAGAGTAAAAAGCAGGCTTTGAACCCTAGACTCAAAGCTTTGGGCTCTTAACCAAATCTTTGGGACCTAACATTGAGGCTCGTGCCCTAAAGGAGGCGTTTGGAGCATAAAAAGGAGGCATTTTCCAGTGAAATGATTTACAGCATAAAAATGAGCGTTTGGGCCCTAAAAATGAGGGTTTGTACAATAAACGTGAGTGTTTGGATTATAAAACGAGGAATTCAACCACAGAATCAAAGCTTTGGACTCTGAAGAGGAAGCTTTGGGACCACAAAACAAGGCTTTGTGCCCTAAATGAGATGTCCGGAACATAAAAGTGAGGGATTTTACAGTAAAAAGGACGTATTGACCCCTAAAAAGGAGGATTCGCGGCCAAAAAATGAGGCGTTGCGCCCTAAAAATGAGGGCTTGTACCTTCTAAATGACGCTTTGAAGCAGAACAGGGAGGCTTTCAACCCTGGAACCAACGTTCCGGACTCTAAAAAGGAAGCGTTGTGACCTAAAATGGAGACTTTGTGCCCTTAATGTAGCGTTTGGAGCGTAAAAAAGTGGGATTTCAGAATTAAAAGTAGGATTTGAAGCCTAGAGACGGTCGTTTGGAGCATAAAGATGTGGATTTCAACCCTGGACTCGAAGCTTGGGAATCTTAACGTGAGTGTTTGCACCCTAACAGCGAGGGCTTGTGCACCGAAAAGGAGGGTTTGTGCCCTAAACAGGAGGGTTTGTAGAGTAAAAAGCAGGCTTTGAACCCTAGACTCAAAGCTTTGGGCTCTTAACCAAATCTTTGGGACCTAACATTGAGGCTCGTGCCCTAAAGGAGGCGTTTGGAGCATGAAAAGGAGGCATTTTCCAGTGAAATTATTTACAGCATAAAAATGAGCGTTTGGGCCCTAAAAATGAGGGTTTGTACAATAAACGTGAGGGTTTGGATTATAAAACGAGGAATTCAACCACAGAATCAAAGCTTTGGGCTCTGAAGAGGAAGCTTTGGGACCACAAAACAAGGCTTTGTGCCCTAAATGAGATGTCCGGAACATAAAAGTGAGGGATTTTACAGTAAAAAGGACGTATTGACCCCTAAAAAGGAGGATTCGCGGCCAAAAAATGAGGCGTTGCGCCCTAAAAATGAGGGCTTGTACCTTCTAAATGACGCTTTGAAGCAGAACAGGGAGGCTTTCAACCCTGGAACCAACGTTCCGGACTCTAAAAAGGAAGCGTTGTGACCTAAAATTGAGACTTTGTGCCCTTAATGTAGTGTTTGGAGCGTAAAAAAGTGGGATTTCAGAATTAAAAGTAGGATTTGAAGCCTAAAGACGGTCGTTTGGAGCATAAAGATGTGGATTTCAACCCTGGACTCGAAGCTTGGGAATCTTAACAGGAGTGTTTGCACCCTAACAGCGAGGGCTTGTGCACCGAAAAGGAGGGTTTGTGCCCTAAACAGGAGGGTTTGTAGAGTAAAAAGCAGGCTTTGAACCCTAGACTTAAAGCTTTGGGCTCTTAACCAAATCTTTGGGACCTAACATTCAGACATCGTGCCCTAAAGGAGGCGTTTGGAGCATAAAAAGGAGGCATTTTCCAGTGAAATGATTTACAGCATAAAAATGAGCGTTTGGGCCCTAAAAATGAGGGTTTGTACAATAAACGTGAGGGTTTGGATTATAAAAGGAGGAATTCAACCACGGAATCAAAGCTTTGGACTCTGAAGAGGAAGCTTTGGGACCACAAAACAAGCCTTTGTGCCCTAAATGAGATGTCCGGAACATAAAAGTGAGGGATTTTACAGTAAAAAGGACGTATTGACCCCTAAAAAGGAGGATTCGCGGCCAGAAAATGAGGCGTTGCACCCTAAAAATGAGGGCTTGTACCTTCTAAATGACGCTTTGAAGCAGAACAGGGAGGCTTTCAACCCTGGAACCAACGTTCCGGACTCTAAAAAGGAAGCGTTGTGACCTAAAATGGAGACTTTGTGCCCTTAATGTAGCGTTTGGAGCGTAAAAAAGTGGGATTTCAGAATTAAAAGTAGGATTTGAAGCCTAAAGACGGTCGTTTGGAGCATAAAGATGTGGATTTCAACCCTGGACTCGAAGCTTGGGAATCTTAACGTGAGTGTTTGCACCCTAACAGCGAGGGCTTGTGCACCGAAAAGGAGGGTTTGTGCCCTAAACAGGAGGGTTTGTAGAGTAAAAAGCAGGCTTTGAACCCTAGACTCAAAGCTTTGGGCTCTTAACCAAATCTTTGGGACCTAACATTGAGGCTCGTGCCCTAAAGGAGGCGTTTGGAGCATAAAAAGGAGGCATTTTCCAGTGAAATGATTTACAGCATAAAAATGAGCGTTTGGGCCCTAAAAATGAGGGTTTGTACAATAAACGTGAGTGTTTGGATTATAAAACGAGGAATTCAACCACAGACTCAAAGCTTTGGACTCTGAAGAGGAAGCTTTGGGACCACAAAACAAGGCTTTGTGCCCTAAATGAGATGTCCGGAACATAAAAGTGAGGGATTTTACAGTAAAAAGGACATATTGACCCCTAAAAAGGAGGATTCGCGGCCAAAAAATGAGGCGTTGCGCCCTAAAAATGAGGGCTTGTACCTTCTAAATGACGCTTTGAAGCAGAACAGGGAGGCTTTCAACCCTGGAACCAACGTTCCGGACTCTAAAAAGGAAGCGTTGTGACCTAAAATGGAGACTTTGTGCCCTTAATGTAGTGTTTGGAGCGTAAAAAAGTGGGATTTCAGAATTAAAAGTAGGATTTGAAGCCTAAAGACGGTCGTTTGGAGCATAAAGATGTGGATTTCAACCCTGGACTCGAAGCTTGGGAATCTTAACGTGAGTGTTTGCACCCTAACAGCGAGGGCTTGTGCACCGAAAAGGAGGGTTTGTGCCCTAAACAGGAGGGTTTGTAGAGTAAAAAGCAGGCTTTGAACCCTAGACTCAAAGCTTTGGGCTCTTAACCAAATCTTTGGGACCTAATATTGAGGCTCGTGCCCTAAAGGAGGCGTTTGGAGCATGAAAAGGAGGCACTTTCCCGTGAAATTATTTACAGCATAAAAATGAGCGTTTGGGCCCTAAAAATGAGGGTTTGTACAATAAACGTGAGGGTTTGGATTATAAAACGAGGAATTCAACCACAGAATCAAAGCTTTGGGCTCTGAAGAGGAAGCTTTGGGACCACAAAACAAGGCTTTGTGCCCTAAATGAGATGTCAGGAACATAAAAGTGAGGGATTTTACAGTAAAAAGGACGTATTGACCCCTAAAAAGGAGGATTCGCGGCCAAGAAATGAGGCGTTGCGCCCTAAAAATGAGGGCTTGTACCTTCTAAATGACGCTTTGAAGCAGAACAGGGAGGCTTTCAACCCTGGAACCAACGTTCCGGACTCTAAAAAGGAAGCGTTGTGACCTAAAATGGAGACTTTGTGCCCTTAATGTAGTGTTTGGAGCGTAAAAAAGTGGGATTTCAGAATTAAAAGTAGGATTTGAAGCCTAAAGACGGTCGTTTGGAGCATAAAGATGTGGATTTCAACCCTGGACTCGAAGCTTGGGAATCTTAACGTGAGTGTTTGCACCCTAACAGCGAGGGCTTGTGCACCGAAAAGGAGGGTTTGTGCCCTAAACAGGAGGGTTTGTAGAGTAAAAAGCAGGCTTTGAACCCTAGACTCAAAGCTTTGGACTCTTAACCAAATCTTTGGGACCTAATATTGAGGCTCGTGCCCTAAAGGAGGCGTTTGGAGCATGAAAAGGAGGCACTTTCCCGTGAAATTATTTACAGCATAAAAATGAGCGTTTGGGCCCTAAAAATGAGGGCTTGTACAATAAACGTGAGGGTTTGGATTATAAAACGAGGAATTCAACCACAGAATCAAAGCTTTGGGCTCTGAAGAGGAAGCTTTGGGACCACAAAACAAGGCTTTGTGCCCTAAATGAGATGTCCGGAACATAAAAGTGAGGGATTTTACAGTAAAAAGGACGTATTGACCCCTAAAAAGCAGGATTCGCGGCCAAAAAATGAGGCGTTGCACCCTAAAAATGAGGGCTTGTACCTTCTAAATGACGCTTTGAAGCAGAACAGGGAGGCTTTCAACCCTGGAACCAACGTTCCGGACTCTAAAAAGGAAGCGTTGTGACCTAAAATGGAGACTTTGTGCCCTTAATGTAGCGTTTGGAGCGTAAAAAAGTGGGATTTCAGAATTAAAAGTAGGATTTGAAGCCTAAAGACGGTCGTTTGGAGCATAAAGATGTGGATTTCAACCCTGGACTCGAAGCTTGGGAATCTTAACGTGAGTGTTTGCACCCTAACAGCGAGGGCTTGTGCACCGAAAAGGAGGGTTTGTGCCCTAAACAGGAGGGTTTGTAGAGTAAAAAGCAGGCTTTGAACCCTAGACTCAAAGCTTTGGGCTCTTAACCAAATCTTTGGGACCTAACATTGAGGCTCGTGCCCTAAAGGAGGCGTTTGGAGCATGAAAAGGAGGCATTTTCCAGTGAAATGATTTACAGCATAAAAATGAGCGTTTGGGCCCTAAAAATGAGGGTTTGTACAATAAACGTGAGGGTTTGGATTATAAAACGAGGAATTCAACCACAGAATCAAAGCTTTGGACTCTGAAGACGAAGCTTTGGGACCACAAAACAAGGCTTTGTGCCCTAAATGAGATGTCAGGAACATAAAAGTGAGGGATTTTACAGTAAAAAGGACGTATTGACCCCTAAAAAGGAGGATTCGCGGCCAAAAAATGAGGCGTTGCGCCCTAAAAATGAGGGCTTGTACCTTCTAAATGACGCTTTGAAGCAGAACAGGGAGGCTTTCAACCCTGGAACCAACGTTCCGGACTCTAAAAAGGAAGCGTTGTGACCTAAAATGGAGACTTTGTGCCCTTAATGTAGTGTTTGGAGCGTAAAAAAGTGGGATTTCAGAATTAAAAGTAGGATTTGAAGCCTAAAGACGGTCGTTTGGAGCATAAAGATGTGGATTTCAACCCTGGACTCGAAGCTTGGGAATCTTAACAGGAGTGTTTGCACCCTAACAGCGAGGGCTTGTGCACCGAAAAGGAGGGTTTGTGCCCTAAACAGGAGGGTTTGTAGAGTAAAAAGCAGGCTTTGAACCCTAGACTCAAAGCTTTGGGCTCTTAACCAAATCTTTGGGACCTAATATTGAGGCTCGTGCCCTAAAGGAGGCGTTTGGAGCATGAAAAGGAGGCACTTTCCCGTGAAATTATTTACAGCATAAAAATGAGCGTTTGGGCCCTAAAAATGAGGGTTTGTACAATAAACGTGAGGGTTTGGATTATAAAACGAGGAATTCAACCACAGAATCAAAGCTTTGGGCTCTGAAGAGGAAGCTTTGGGACCACAAAACAAGGCTTTGTGCCCTAAATGAGATGTCCGGAACATAAAAGTGAGGGATTTTACAGTAAAAAGGACGTATTGACCCCTAAAAAGGAGGATTCGCGGCCAAAAAATGAGGCGTTGCGCCCTAAAAATGAGGGCTTGTACCTTCTAAATGACGCTTTGAAGCAGAACAGGGAGGCTTTCAACCCTGGAACCAACGTTCCGGACTCTAAAAAGGAAGCGTTGTGACCTAAAATGGAGACTTTGTGCCCTTAATGTAGCGTTTGGAGCATAAAAAAGTGGGATTTCAGAATTAAAAGTAGGATTTGAAGCCTAAAGACGGTCGTTTGGAGCATAAAGATGTGGATTTCAACCCTGGACTCGAAGCTTGGGAATCTTAACAGGAGTGTTTGCACCCTAACAGCGAGGGCTTGTGCACCGAAAAGGAGGGTTTGTGCCCTAAACAGGAGGGTTTGTAGAGTAAAAAGCAGGCTTTGAACCCTAGACTCAAAGCTTTGGACTCTTAACCAAATCTTTGGGACCTAATATTGAGGCTCGTGCCCTAAAGGAGGCGTTTGGAGCATGAAAAGGAGGCACTTTCCCGTGAAATTATTTACAGCATAAAAATGAGCGTTTGGGCCCTAAAAATGAGGGCTTGTACAATAAACGTGAGGGTTTGGATTATAAAACGAGGAATTCAACCACAGAATCAAAGCTTTGGGCTCTGAAGAGGAAGCTTTGGGACCACAAAACAAGCCTTTGTGCCCTAAATGAGATGTCCGGAACATAAAAGTGAGGGATTTTACAGTAAAAAGGACGTATTGACCCCTAAAAAGCAGGATTCGCGGCCAAAAAATGAGGCGTTGCGCCCTAAAAATGAGGGCTTGTACCTTCTAAATGACGCTTTGAAGCAGAACAGGGAGGCTTTCAACCCTGGAACCAACGTTCCGGACTCTAAAAAGGAAGCGTTGTGACCTAAAATGGAGACTTTGTGCCCTTAATGTAGCGTTTGGAGCGTAAAAAAGTGGGATTTCAGAATTAAAAGTAGGATTTGAAGCCTAAAGACGGTCGTTTGGAGCATAAAGATGTGGATTTCAACCCTGGACTCGAAGCTTGGGAATCTTAACGTGAGTGTTTGCACCCTAACAGCGAGGGCTTGTGCACCGAAAAGGAGGGTTTGTGCCCTAAACAGGAGGGTTTGTAGAGTAAAAAGCAGGCGTTGAACCCTAGACTCAAAGCTTTGGGCTCTTAACCAAATCTTTGGGACCTAACATTGAGGCTCGTGCCCTAAAGGAGGCGTTTGGAGCATGAAAAGGAGGCATTTTCCAGTGAAATTATTTACAGCATAAAAATGAGCGTTTGGGCCCTAAAAATGAGGGTTTGTACAATAAACGTGAGGGTTTGGATTATAAAAGGAGGAATTCAACCACAGAATCAAAGCTTTGGGCTCTGAAGAGGAAGCTTTGGGACCACAAAACAAGGCTTTGTGCCCTAAATGAGATGTCAGGAACATAAAAGTGAGGGATTTTACAGTAAAAAGGACGTATTGACCCCTAAAAAGGAGGATTCGCGGCCAAAAAATGAGGCGTTGCGCCCTAAAAATGAGGGCTTGTACCTTCTAAATGACGCTTTGAAGCAGAACAGGGAGGCTTTCAACCCTGGAACCAACGTTCCGGACTCTAAAAAGGAAGCGTTGTGACCTAAAATGGAGACTTTGTGCCCTTAATGTAGTGTTTGGAGCGTAAAAAAGTGGGATTTCAGAATTAAAAGTAGGATTTGAAGCCTAAAGACGGTCGTTTGGAGCATAAAGATGTGGATTTCAACCCTGGACTCGAAGCTTGGGAACCTTAACAGGAGTGTTTGCACCTTAACAGCGAGGGCTTGTGCACCAAAAAGGAGGGTTTGTGCCCTAAACAGGAGGGTTTGTAGAGTAAAAAGCAGGCTTTCAACCCTAGACTCCAAGCTTTGGGCTCTTAACCAAATCTTTGGGACCTAACATTGAGGCTCGTGCCCTAAAGGAGGCGTTTGGAGCATAAAAAGGAGGGATTTTCCAGTGAAATGATTTACAGCATAAAAATGAGCGTTTGGGCCCTAAAAATGAGGGTTTGTACAATAAACGTGAGGGTTTGGATTATAAAAGGAGGAATTCAACCACAGAATCAAAGCTTTGGACTCTGAAGAGGAAGCTTTGGGACCACAAAACAAGGCTTTGTGCCCTAAATGAGATGTCCGGAACATAAAAGTGAGGGATTTTACAGTAAAAAGGACGTATTGACCCCTAAAAAGGAGGATTCGCGGCCAAAAAATGAGGCGTTGTGCCCTAAAAATGAGGGCTTGTACCTTCTAAATGACGCTTTGAAGCAGAACAGGGAGGCTTTCAACCCTGGAACCAACGTTCCGGACTCTAAAAAGGAAGCGTTGTGACCTAAAATGGAGACTTTGTGCCCTTAATGTAGTGTTTGGAGCGTAAAAAAGTGGGATTTCAGAATGAAAAGTAGGATTTGAAGCCTAAAGACGGTCGCTTGGAGCATAAAGATGTGGATTTCAACCCTGGACTCGAAGCTTGGGAATCTTAACGTGAGTGTTTGCACCCTAACAGCGAGGGCTTGTGCACCGAAAAGGAGGGTTTGTGCCCTAAACAGGAGGGTTTGTAGAGTAAAAAGCAGGCTTTGAACCCTAGACTCAAAGCTTTGGGCTCTTAACCAAATCTTTGGGACCTAATATTGAGGCTCGTGCCCTAAAGGAGGCGTTTGGAGCATGAAAAGGAGGCACTTTCCCGTGAAATTATTTACAGCATAAAAATGAGCGTTTGGGCCCTAAAAATGAGGGCTTGTACAATAAACGTGAGGGTTTGGATTATAAAACGAGGAATTCAACCACAGAATCAAAGCTTTGGGCTCTGAAGAGGAAGCTTTGGGACCACAAAACAAGCCTTTGTGCCCTAAATGAGATGTCTGGAACATAAAAGTGAGGGATTTTACAGTAAAAAGGACGTATTGACCCCTAAAAAGCAGGATTCGCGGCCAAAAAATGAGGCGTTGCACCCTAAAAATGAGGGCTTGTACCTTCTAAATGACGCTTTGAAGCAGAACAGGGAGGCTTTCAACCCTGGAACCAACGTTCCGGACTCTAAAAAGGAAGCGTTGTGACCTAAAATGGAGACTTTGTGCCCTTAATGTAGCGTTTGGAGCGTAAAAAAGTGGGATTTCAGAATTAAAAGTAGGATTTGAAGCCTAAAGACGGTCGTTTGGAGCATAAAGATGTGGATTTCAACCCTGGACTCGAAGCTTGGGAATCTTAACGTGAGTGTTTGCACCCTAACAGCGAGGGCTTGTGCACCGAAAAGGAGGGTTTGTGCCTTAAACAGGAGGGTTTGTAGAGTAAAAAGCAGGCTTTGAACCCTAGACTCAAAGCTTTGGGCTCTTAACCAAATCTTTGGGACCTAACATTGAGGCTCGTGCCCTAAAGGAGGCGTTTGGAGCATGAAAAGGAGGCATTTTCCAGTGAAATGATTTACAGCATAAAAATGAGCGTTTGGGCCCTAAAAATGAGGGTTTGTACAATAAACGTGAGGGTTTGGATTATAAAACGAGGAATTCAACCACAGAATCAAAGCTTTGGACTCTGAAGACGAAGCTTTGGGACCACAAAACAAGGCTTTGTGCCCTAAATGAGATGTCAGGAACATAAAAGTGAGGGATTTTACAGTAAAAAGGACGTATTGACCCCTAAAAAGGAGGATTCGCGGCCAAAAAATGAGGCGTTGCGCCCTAAAAATGAGGGCTTGTACCTTCTAAATGACGCTTTGAAGCAGAACAGGGAGGCTTTCAACCCTGGAACCAACGTTCCGGACTCTAAAAAGGAAGCGTTGTGACCTAAAATGGAGACTTTGTGCCCTTAATGTAGTGTTTGGAGCGTAAAAAAGTGGTATTTCAGAATTAAAAGTAGGATTTGAAGCCTAAAGACGGTCGTTTGGAGCATAAAGATGTGGATTTCAACCCTGGACTCGAAGCTTGGGAATCTTAACAGGAGTGTTTGCACCCTAACAGCGAGGGCTTGTGCACCGAAAAGGAGGGTTTGTGCCCTAAACAGGAGGGTTTGTAGAGTAAAAAGCAGGCTTTGAACCCTAGACTCAAAGCTTTGGGCTCTTAACCAAATCTTTGGGACCTAATATTGAGGCTCGTGCCCTAAAGGAGGCGTTTGGAGCATGAAAAGGAGGCACTTTCCCGTGAAATTATTTACAGCATAAAAATGAGCGTTTGGGCCCTAAAAATGAGGGTTTGTACAATAAACGTGAGGGTTTGGATTATAAAACGAGGAATTCAACCACAGAATCAAAGCTTTGGGCTCTGAAGAGGAAGCTTTGGGACCACAAAACAAGGCTTTGTGCCCTAAATGAGATGTCCGGAACATAAAAGTGAGGGATTTTACAGTAAAAAGGACGTATTGACCCCTAAAAAGGAGGATTCGCGGCCAAAAAATGAGGCGTTGCGCCCTAAAAATGAGGGCTTGTACCTTCTAAATGACGCTTTGAAGCAGAACAGGGAGGCTTTCAACCCTGGAACCAACGTTCCGGACTCTAAAAAGGAAGCGTTGTGACCTAAAATGGAGACTTTGTGCCCTTAATGTAGCGTTTGGAGCATAAAAAAGTGGGATTTCAGAATTAAAAGTAGGATTTGAAGCCTAAAGACGGTCGTTTGGAGCATAAAGATGTGGATTTCAACCCTGGACTCGAAGCTTGGGAATCTTAACGTGAGTGTTTGCACCCTAACAGCGAGGGCTTGTGCACCGAAAAGGAGGGTTTGTGCCCTAAACAGGAGGGTTTGTAGAGTAAAAAGCAGGCTTTGAACCCTAGACTCAAAGCTTTGGACTCTTAACCAAATCTTTGGGACCTAATATTGAGGCTCGTGCCCTAAAGGAGGCGTTTGGAGCATGAAAAGGAGGCACTTTCCCGTGAAATTATTTACAGCATAAAAATGAGCGTTTGGGCCCTAAAAATGAGGGCTTGTACAATAAACGTGAGGGTTTGGATTATAAAACGAGGAATTCAACCACAGAATCAAAGCTTTGGGCTCTGAAGAGGAAGCTTTGGGACCACAAAACAAGCCTTTGTGCCCTAAATGAGATGTCCGGAACATAAAAGTGAGGGATTTTACAGTAAAAAGGACGTATTGACCCCTAAAAAGCAGGATTCGCGGCCAAAAAATGAGGCGTTGCGCCCTAAAAATGAGGGCTTGTACCTTCTAAATGACGCTTTGAAGCAGAACAGGGAGGCTTTCAACCCTGGAACCAACGTTCCGGACTCTAAAAAGGAAGCGTTGTGACCTAAAATGGAGACTTTGTGCCCTTAATGTAGCGTTTGGAGCGTAAAAAAGTGGGATTTCAGAATTAAAAGTAGGATTTGAAGCCTAAAGACGGTCGTTTGGAGCATAAAGATGTGGATTTCAACCCTGGACTCGAAGCTTGGGAATCTTAACGTGAGTGTTTGCACCCTAACAGCGAGGGCTTGTGCACCGAAAAGGAGGGTTTGTGCCCTAAACAGGAGGGTTTGTAGAGTAAAAAGCAGGCTTTGAACCCTAGACTCCAAGCTTTGGGCTCTTAACCAAATCTTTGGGACCTAACATTCAGACATCGTGCCCTAAAGGAGGCGTTTGGAGCATAAAAAGGAGGCATTTTCCAGTGAAATGATTTACAGCATAAAAATGAGCGTTTGGGCCCTAAAAATGAGGGTTTGTACAATAAACGTGAGGGTTTGGATTATAAAACGAGGAATTCAACCACAGAATCAAAGCTTTGGACTCTGAAGACGAAGCTTTGGGACCACAAAACAAGGCTTTGTGCCCTAAATGAGATGTCCGGAACATAAAAGTGAGGGATTTTACAGTAAAAAGGACGTATTGACCCCTAAAAAGGAGGATTCGCGGCCAAAAAATGAGGCGTTGCGCCCTAAAAATGAGGGCTTGTACCTTCTAAATGACGCTTTGAAGCAGAACATGGAGGCTTTCAACCCTGGAACCAACGTTCCGGACTCTAAAAAGGAAGCGTTGTGACCTAAAATGGAGACTTTGTGCCCTTAATGTAGCGTTTGGAGCGTAAAAAAGTGGGATTTCAGAATTAAAAGTAGGATTTGAAGCCTAAAGACGGTCGTTTGGAGCATAAAGATGTGGATTTCAACCCTGGACTCGAAGCTTGGGAATCTTAACGTGAGTGTTTGCACCCTAACAGCGAGGGCTTGTGCACCGAAAAGGAGGGTTTGTGCCCTAAACAGGAGGGTTTGTAGAGTAAAAAGCAGGCGTTGAACCCTAGACTCAAAGCTTTGGGCTCTTAACCAAATCTTTGGGACCTAACATTGAGGCTCGTGCCCTAAAGGAGGCGTTTGGAGCATGAAAAGGAGGCATTTTCCAGTGAAATTATTTACAGCATAAAAATGAGCGTTTGGGCCCTAAAAATGAGGGTTTGTACAATAAACGTGAGGGTTTGGATTATAAAAGGAGGAATTCAACCACAGAATCAAAGCTTTGGGCTCTGAAGAGGAAGCTTTGGGACCACAAAACAAGGCTTTGTGCCCTAAATGAGATGTCAGGAACATAAAAGTGAGGGATTTTACAGTAAAAAGGACGTATTGACCCCTAAAAAGGAGGATTCGCGGCCAAAAAATGAGGCGTTGCGCCCTAAAAATGAGGGCTTGTACCTTCTAAATGACGCTTTGAAGCAGAACAGGGAGGCTTTCAACCCTGGAACCAACGTTCCGGACTCTAAAAAGGAAGCGTTGTGACCTAAAATGGAGACTTTGTGCCCTTAATGTAGTGTTTGGAGCGTAAAAAAGTGGGATTTCAGAATTAAAAGTAGGATTTGAAGCCTAAAGACGGTCGTTTGGAGCATAAAGATGTGGATTTCAACCCTGGACTCGAAGCTTGGGAACCTTAACAGGAGTGTTTGCACCTTAACAGCGAGGGCTTGTGCACCAAAAAGGAGGGTTTGTGCCCTAAACAGGAGGGTTTGTAGAGTAAAAAGCAGGCTTTCAACCCTAGACTCCAAGCTTTGGGCTCTTAACCAAATCTTTGGGACCTAACATTGAGGCTCGTGCCCTAAAGGAGGCGTTTGGAGCATAAAAAGGAGGGATTTTCCAGTGAAATGATTTACAGCATAAAAATGAGCGTTTGGGCCCTAAAAATGAGGGTTTGTACAATAAACGTGAGGGTTTGGATTATAAAAGGAGGAATTCAACCACAGAATCAAAGCTTTGGACTCTGAAGAGGAAGCTTTGGGACCACAAAACAAGGCTTTGTGCCCTAAATGAGATGTCCGGAACATAAAAGTGAGGGATTTTACAGTAAAAAGGACGTATTGACCCCTAAAAAGGAGGATTCGCGGCCAAAAAATGAGGCGTTGTGCCCTAAAAATGAGGGCTTGTACCTTCTAAATGACGCTTTGAAGCAGAACAGGGAGGCTTTCAACCCTGGAACCAACGTTCCGGACTCTAAAAAGGAAGCGTTGTGACCTAAAATGGAGACTTTGTGCCCTTAATGTAGTGTTTGGAGCGTAAAAAAGTGGGATTTCAGAATTAAAAGTAGGATTTGAAGCCTAAAGACGGTCGTTTGGAGCATAAAGATGTGGATTTCAACCCTGGACTCGAAGCTTGGGAATCTTAACGTGAGTGTTTGCACCCTAACAGCGAGGGCTTGTGCACCGAAAAGGAGGGTTTGTGCCCTAAACAGGAGGGTTTGTAGAGTAAAAAGCAGGCTTTGAACCCTAGACTCAAAGCTTTGGACTCTTAACCAAATCTTTGGGACCTAATATTGAGGCTCGTGCCCTAAAGGAGGCGTTTGGAGCATGAAAAGGAGGCACTTTCCCGTGAAATTATTTACAGCATAAAAATGAGCGTTTGGGCCCTAAAAATGAGGGCTTGTACAATAAACGTGAGGGTTTGGATTATAAAACGAGGAATTCAACCACAGAATCAAAGCTTTGGGCTCTGAAGAGGAAGCTTTGGGACCACAAAACAAGCCTTTGTGCCCTAAATGAGATGTCCGGAACATAAAAGTGAGGGATTTTACAGTAAAAAGGACGTATTGACCCCTAAAAAGCAGGATTCGCGGCCAAAAAATGAGGCGTTGCGCCCTAAAAATGAGGGCTTGTACCTTCTAAATGACGCTTTGAAGCAGAACAGGGAGGCTTTCAACCCTGGAACCAACGTTCCGGACTCTAAAAAGGAAGCGTTGTGACCTAAAATGGAGACTTTGTGCCCTTAATGTAGCGTTTGGAGCGTAAAAAAGTGGGATTTCAGAATTAAAAGTAGGATTTGAAGCCTAAAGACGGTCGTTTGGAGCATAAAGATGTGGATTTCAACCCTGGACTCGAAGCTTGGGAATCTTAACGTGAGTGTTTGCACCCTAACAGCGAGGGCTTGTGCACCGAAAAGGAGGGTTTGTGCCCTAAACAGGAGGGTTTGTAGAGTAAAAAGCAGGCTTTGAACCCTAGACTCCAAGCTTTGGGCTCTTAACCAAATCTTTGGGACCTAACATTCAGACATCGTGCCCTAAAGGAGGCGTTTGGAGCATAAAAAGGAGGCATTTTCCAGTGAAATGATTTACAGCATAAAAATGAGCGTTTGGGCCCTAAAAATGAGGGTTTGTACAATAAACGTGAGGGTTTGGATTATAAAACGAGGAATTCAACCACAGAATCAAAGCTTTGGACTCTGAAGACGAAGCTTTGGGACCACAAAACAAGGCTTTGTGCCCTAAATGAGATGTCCGGAACATAAAAGTGAGGGATTTTACAGTAAAAAGGACGTATTGACCCCTAAAAAGGAGGATTCGCGGCCAAAAAATGAGGCGTTGCGCCCTAAAAATGAGGGCTTGTACCTTCTAAATGACGCTTTGAAGCAGAACATGGAGGCTTTCAACCCTGGAACCAACGTTCCGGACTCTAAAAAGGAAGCGTTGTGACCTAAAATGGAGACTTTGTGCCCTTAATGTAGCGTTTGGAGCGTAAAAAAGTGGGATTTCAGAATTAAAAGTAGGATTTGAAGCCTAAAGACGGTCGTTTGGAGCATAAAGATGTGGATTTCAACCCTGGACTCGAAGCTTGGGAATCTTAACGTGAGTGTTTGCACCCTAACAGCGAGGGCTTGTGCACCGAAAAGGAGGGTTTGTGCCCTAAACAGGAGGGTTTGTAGAGTAAAAAGCAGGCGTTGAACCCTAGACTCAAAGCTTTGGGCTCTTAACCAAATCTTTGGGACCTAACATTGAGGCTCGTGCCCTAAAGGAGGCGTTTGGAGCATGAAAAGGAGGCATTTTCCAGTGAAATGATTTACAGCATAAAAATGAGCGTTTGGGCCCTAAAAATGAGGGTTTGTACAATAAACGTGAGGGTTTGGATTATAAAACGAGGAATTCAACCACAGAATCAAAGCTTTGGGCTCTGAAGAGGAAGCTTTGGGACCACAAAACAAGGCTTTGTGCCCTAAATGAGATGTCAGGAACATAAAAGTGAGGGATTTTACAGTAAAAAGGACGTATTGACCCCTAAAAAGCAGGATTCGCGGCCAAAAAATGAGGCGTTGCGCCCTAAAAATGAGGGCTTGTACCTTCTAAATGACGCTTTGAAGCAGAACAGGGAGGCTTTCAACCCTGGAACCAACGTTCCGGACTCTAAAAAGGAAGCGTTGTGACCTAAAATGGAGACTTTGTGCCCTTAATGTAGTGTTTGGAGCGTAAAAAAGTGGGATTTCAGAATTAAAAGTAGGATTTGAAGCCTAAAGACGGTCGTTTGGAGCATAAAGATGTGGATTTCAACCCTGGACTCGAAGCTTGGGAACCTTAACAGGAGTGTTTGCACCTTAACAGCGAGGGCTTGTGCACCAAAAAGGAGGGTTTGTGCCCTAAACAGGAGGGTTTGTAGAGTAAAAAGCAGGCTTTCAACCCTAGACTCCAAGCTTTGGGCTCTTAACCAAATCTTTGGGACCTAACATTGAGGCTCGTGCCCTAAAGGAGGCGTTTGGAGCATAAAAAGGAGGGATTTTCCAGTGAAATGATTTACAGCATAAAAATGAGCGTTTGGGCCCTAAAAATGAGGGTTTGTACAATAAACGTGAGGGTTTGGATTATAAAAGGAGGAATTCAACCACAGAATCAAAGCTTTGGACTCTGAAGAGGAAGCTTTGGGACCACAAAACAAGGCTTTGTGCCCTAAATGAGATGTCCGGAACATAAAAGTGAGGGATTTTACAGTAAAAAGGACGTATTGACCCCTAAAAAGGAGGATTCGCGGCCAAAAAATGAGGCGTTGTGCCCTAAAAATGAGGGCTTGTACCTTCTAAATGACGCTTTGAAGCAGAACAGGGAGGCTTTCAACCCTGGAACCAACGTTCCGGACTCTAAAAAGGAAGCGTTGTGACCTAAAATGGAGACTTTGTGCCCTTAATGTAGTGTTTGGAGCGTAAAAAAGTGGGATTTCAGAATTAAAAGTAGGATTTGAAGCCTAAAGACGGTCGTTTGGAGCATAAAGATGTGGATTTCAACCCTGGACTCGAAGCTTGGGAATCTTAACGTGAGTGTTTGCACCCTAACAGCGAGGGCTTGTGCACCGAAAAGGAGGGTTTGTGCCCTAAACAGGAGGGTTTGTAGAGTAAAAAGCAGGCTTTCAACCCTAGACTCAAAGCTTTGGGCTCTTAACCAAATCTTTGGGACCTAATATTGAGGCTCGTGCCCTAAAGGAGGCGTTTGGAGCATAAAAAGGAGGGATTTTCCAGTGAAATGATTTACAGCATAAAAATGAGCGTTTGGGCCCTAAAAATGAGGGTTTGTACAATAAACGTGAGGGTTTGGATTATAAAACGAGGAATTCAACCACAGAATCAAAGCTTTGGGCTCTGAAGAGGAAGCTTTGGGACCACAAAACAAGGCTTTGTGCCCTAAATGAGATGTCCGGAACATAAAAGTGAGGGATTTTACAGTAAAAAGGACGTATTGACCCCTAAAAAGGAGGATTCGCGGCCAAAAAATGAGGCGTTGCGCCCTAAAAATGAGGGCTTGTACCTTCTAAATGACGCTTTGAAGCAGAACAGGGAGGCTTTCAACCCTGGAACCAACGTTCCGGACTCTAAAAAGGAAGCGTTGTGACCTAAAATGGAGACTTTGTGCCCTTAATGTAGCGTTTGGAGCGTAAAAAAGTGGGATTTCAGAATTAAAAGTAGGATTTGAAGCCTAAAGACGGTCGTTTGGAGCATAAAGATGTGGATTTCAACCCTGGACTCGAAGCTTGGGAATCTTAACGTGAGTGTTTGCACCCTAACAGCGAGGGCTTGTGCACCGAAAAGGAGGGTTTGTGCCCTAAACAGGAGGGTTTGTAGAGTAAAAAGCAGGCTTTCAACCCTAGACTCAAAGCTTTGGGCTCTTAACCAAATCTTTGGGACCTAACATTGAGGCTCGTGCCCTAAAGGAGGCGTTTGGAGCATGAAAAAGAGGCATTTTCCAGTGAAATTATTTACAGCATAAAAATGAGCGTTTGGGCCCTAAAAATGAGGGTTTGTACAATAAACGTGAGGGTTTGGATTATAAAAGGAGGAATTCAACCACAGAATCAAAGCTTTGGACTCTGAAGAGGAAGCTTTGGGACCACAAAACAAGGCTTTGTGCCCTAAATGAGATGTCAGGAACATAAAAGTGAGGGATTTTACAGTAAAAAGGACGTATTGACCCCTAAAAAGGAGGATTCGCGGCCAAAAAATGAGGCGTTGCGCCCTAAAAATGAGGGCTTGTACCTTCTAAATGACGCTTTGAAGCAGAACAGGGAGGCTTTCAACCCTGGAACCAACGTTCCGGACTCTAAAAAGGAAGCGTTGTGACCTAAAATGGAGACTTTGTGCCCTTAATGTAGTGTTTGGAGCGTAAAAAAGTGGGATTTCAGAATTAAAAGTAGGATTTGAAGCCTAAAGACGGTCGTTTGGAGCATAAAGATGTGGATTTCAACCCTGGACTCGAAGCTTGGGAACCTTAACAGGAGTGTTTGCACCCTAACAGCGAGGGCTTGTGCACCAAAAAGGAGGGTTTGTGCCCTAAACAGGAGGGTTTGTAGAGTAAAAAGCAGGCTTTCAACCCTAGACTCCAAGCTTTGGGCTCTTAACCAAATCTTTGGGACCTAACATTGAGGCTCGTGCCCTAAAGGAGGCGTTTGGAGCATAAAAAGGAGGGATTTTCCAGTGAAATGATTTACAGCATAAAAATGAGCGTTTGGGCCCTAAAAATGAGGGTTTGTACAATAAACGTGAGGGTTTGGATTATAAAAGGAGGAATTCAACCACAGAATCAAAGCTTTGGACTCTGAAGAGGAAGCTTTGGGACCACAAAACAAGGCTTTGTGCCCTAAATGAGATGTCCGGAACATAAAAGTGAGGGATTTTACAGTAAAAAGGACGTATTGACCCCTAAAAAGGAGGATTCGCGGCCAAAAAATGAGGCGTTGTGCCCTAAAAATGAGGGCTTGTACCTTCTAAATGACGCTTTGAAGCAGAACAGGGAGGCTTTCAACCCTGGAACCAACGTTCCGGACTCTAAAAAGGAAGCGTTGTGACCTAAAATGGAGACTTTGTGCCCTTAATGTAGTGTTTGGAGCGTAAAAAAGTGGGATTTCAGAATTAAAAGTAGGATTTGAAGCCTAAAGACGGTCGTTTGGAGCATAAAGATGTGGATTTCAACCCTGGACTCGAAGCTTGGGAATCTTAACGTGAGTGTTTGCACCCTAACAGCGAGGGCTTGTGCACCGAAAAGGAGGGTTTGTGCCCTAAACAGGAGGGTTTGTAGAGTAAAAAGCAGGCTTTGAACCCTAGACTCAAAGCTTTGGACTCTTAACCAAATCTTTGGGACCTAATATTGAGGCTCGTGCCCTAAAGGAGGCGTTTGGAGCATGAAAAGGAGGCACTTTCCCGTGAAATTATTTACAGCATAAAAATGAGCGTTTGGGCCCTAAAAATGAGGGCTTGTACAATAAACGTGAGGGTTTGGATTATAAAACGAGGAATTCAACCACAGAATCAAAGCTTTGGGCTCTGAAGAGGAAGCTTTGGGACCACAAAACAAGCCTTTGTGCCCTAAATGAGATGTCCGGAACATAAAAGTGAGGGATTTTACAGTAAAAAGGACGTATTGACCCCTAAAAAGCAGGATTCGCGGCCAAAAAATGAGGCGTTGCGCCCTAAAAATGAGGGCTTGTACCTTCTAAATGACGCTTTGAAGCAGAACAGGGAGGCTTTCAACCCTGGAACCAACGTTCCGGACTCTAAAAAGGAAGCGTTGTGACCTAAAATGGAGACTTTGTGCCCTTAATGTAGCGTTTGGAGCGTAAAAAAGTGGGATTTCAGAATTAAAAGTAGGATTTGAAGCCTAAAGACGGTCGTTTGGAGCATAAAGATGTGGATTTCAACCCTGGACTCGAAGCTTGGGAATCTTAACGTGAGTGTTTGCACCCTAACAGCGAGGGCTTGTGCACCGAAAAGGAGGGTTTGTGCCCTAAACAGGAGGGTTTGTAGAGTAAAAAGCAGGCTTTGAACCCTAGACTCCAAGCTTTGGGCTCTTAACCAAATCTTTGGGACCTAACATTCAGACATCGTGCCCTAAAGGAGGCGTTTGGAGCATAAAAAGGAGGCATTTTCCAGTGAAATGATTTACAGCATAAAAATGAGCGTTTGGGCCCTAAAAATGAGGGTTTGTACAATAAACGTGAGGGTTTGGATTATAAAACGAGGAATTCAACCACAGAATCAAAGCTTTGGACTCTGAAGACGAAGCTTTGGGACCACAAAACAAGGCTTTGTGCCCTAAATGAGATGTCCGGAACATAAAAGTGAGGGATTTTACAGTAAAAAGGACGTATTGACCCCTAAAAAGGAGGATTCGCGGCCAAAAAATGAGGCGTTGCGCCCTAAAAATGAGGGCTTGTACCTTCTAAATGACGCTTTGAAGCAGAACATGGAGGCTTTCAACCCTGGAACCAACGTTCCGGACTCTAAAAAGGAAGCGTTGTGACCTAAAATGGAGACTTTGTGCCCTTAATGTAGCGTTTGGAGCGTAAAAAAGTGGGATTTCAGAATTAAAAGTAGGATTTGAAGCCTAAAGACGGTCGTTTGGAGCATAAAGATGTGGATTTCAACCCTGGACTCGAAGCTTGGGAATCTTAACGTGAGTGTTTGCACCCTAACAGCGAGGGCTTGTGCACCGAAAAGGAGGGTTTGTGCCCTAAACAGGAGGGTTTGTAGAGTAAAAAGCAGGCGTTGAACCCTAGACTCAAAGCTTTGGGCTCTTAACCAAATCTTTGGGACCTAACATTGAGGCTCGTGCCCTAAAGGAGGCGTTTGGAGCATGAAAAGGAGGCATTTTCCAGTGAAATGATTTACAGCATAAAAATGAGCGTTTGGGCCCTAAAAATGAGGGTTTGTACAATAAACGTGAGGGTTTGGATTATAAAACGAGGAATTCAACCACAGAATCAAAGCTTTGGGCTCTGAAGAGGAAGCTTTGGGACCACAAAACAAGGCTTTGTGCCCTAAATGAGATGTCAGGAACATAAAAGTGAGGGATTTTACAGTAAAAAGGACGTATTGACCCCTAAAAAGCAGGATTCGCGGCCAAAAAATGAGGCGTTGCGCCCTAAAAATGAGGGCTTGTACCTTCTAAATGACGCTTTGAAGCAGAACAGGGAGGCTTTCAACCCTGGAACCAACGTTCCGGACTCTAAAAAGGAAGCGTTGTGACCTAAAATGGAGACTTTGTGCCCTTAATGTAGTGTTTGGAGCGTAAAAAAGTGGGATTTCAGAATTAAAAGTAGGATTTGAAGCCTAAAGACGGTCGTTTGGAGCATAAAGATGTGGATTTCAACCCTGGACTCGAAGCTTGGGAACCTTAACAGGAGTGTTTGCACCTTAACAGCGAGGGCTTGTGCACCAAAAAGGAGGGTTTGTGCCCTAAACAGGAGGGTTTGTAGAGTAAAAAGCAGGCTTTCAACCCTAGACTCCAAGCTTTGGGCTCTTAACCAAATCTTTGGGACCTAACATTGAGGCTCGTGCCCTAAAGGAGGCGTTTGGAGCATAAAAAGGAGGGATTTTCCAGTGAAATGATTTACAGCATAAAAATGAGCGTTTGGGCCCTAAAAATGAGGGTTTGTACAATAAACGTGAGGGTTTGGATTATAAAAGGAGGAATTCAACCACAGAATCAAAGCTTTGGACTCTGAAGAGGAAGCTTTGGGACCACAAAACAAGGCTTTGTGCCCTAAATGAGATGTCCGGAACATAAAAGTGAGGGATTTTACAGTAAAAAGGACGTATTGACCCCTAAAAAGGAGGATTCGCGGCCAAAAAATGAGGCGTTGTGCCCTAAAAATGAGGGCTTGTACCTTCTAAATGACGCTTTGAAGCAGAACAGGGAGGCTTTCAACCCTGGAACCAACGTTCCGGACTCTAAAAAGGAAGCGTTGTGACCTAAAATGGAGACTTTGTGCCCTTAATGTAGTGTTTGGAGCGTAAAAAAGTGGGATTTCAGAATTAAAAGTAGGATTTGAAGCCTAAAGACGGTCGTTTGGAGCATAAAGATGTGGATTTCAACCCTGGACTCGAAGCTTGGGAATCTTAACGTGAGTGTTTGCACCCTAACAGCGAGGGCTTGTGCACCGAAAAGGAGGGTTTGTGCCCTAAACAGGAGGGTTTGTAGAGTAAAAAGCAGGCTTTCAACCCTAGACTCAAAGCTTTGGGCTCTTAACCAAATCTTTGGGACCTAATATTGAGGCTCGTGCCCTAAAGGAGGCGTTTGGAGCATAAAAAGGAGGGATTTTCCAGTGAAATGATTTACAGCATAAAAATGAGCGTTTGGGCCCTAAAAATGAGGGTTTGTACAATAAACGTGAGGGTTTGGATTATAAAACGAGGAATTCAACCACAGAATCAAAGCTTTGGGCTCTGAAGAGGAAGCTTTGGGACCACAAAACAAGGCTTTGTGCCCTAAATGAGATGTCCGGAACATAAAAGTGAGGGATTTTACAGTAAAAAGGACGTATTGACCCCTAAAAAGGAGGATTCGCGGCCAAAAAATGAGGCGTTGCGCCCTAAAAATGAGGGCTTGTACCTTCTAAATGACGCTTTGAAGCAGAACAGGGAGGCTTTCAACCCTGGAACCAACGTTCCGGACTCTAAAAAGGAAGCGTTGTGACCTAAAATGGAGACTTTGTGCCCTTAATGTAGCGTTTGGAGCGTAAAAAAGTGGGATTTCAGAATTAAAAGTAGGATTTGAAGCCTAAAGACGGTCGTTTGGAGCATAAAGATGTGGATTTCAACCCTGGACTCGAAGCTTGGGAATCTTAACGTGAGTGTTTGCACCCTAACAGCGAGGGCTTGTGCACCGAAAAGGAGGGTTTGTGCCCTAAACAGGAGGGTTTGTAGAGTAAAAAGCAGGCTTTCAACCCTAGACTCAAAGCTTTGGGCTCTTAACCAAATCTTTGGGACCTAACATTGAGGCTCGTGCCCTAAAGGAGGCGTTTGGAGCATGAAAAAGAGGCATTTTCCAGTGAAATTATTTACAGCATAAAAATGAGCGTTTGGGCCCTAAAAATGAGGGTTTGTACAATAAACGTGAGGGTTTGGATTATAAAAGGAGGAATTCAACCACAGAATCAAAGCTTTGGACTCTGAAGAGGAAGCTTTGGGACCACAAAACAAGGCTTTGTGCCCTAAATGAGATGTCAGGAACATAAAAGTGAGGGATTTTACAGTAAAAAGGACGTATTGACCCCTAAAAAGGAGGATTCGCGGCCAAAAAATGAGGCGTTGCGCCCTAAAAATGAGGGCTTGTACCTTCTAAATGACGCTTTGAAGCAGAACAGGGAGGCTTTCAACCCTGGAACCAACGTTCCGGACTCTAAAAAGGAAGCGTTGTGACCTAAAATGGAGACTTTGTGCCCTTAATGTAGTGTTTGGAGCGTAAAAAAGTGGGATTTCAGAATTAAAAGTAGGATTTGAAGCCTAAAGACGGTCGTTTGGAGCATAAAGATGTGGATTTCAACCCTGGACTCGAAGCTTGGGAACCTTAACAGGAGTGTTTGCACCCTAACAGCGAGGGCTTGTGCACCAAAAAGGAGGGTTTGTGCCCTAAACAGGAGGGTTTGTAGAGTAAAAAGCAGGCTTTCAACCCTAGACTCCAAGCTTTGGGCTCTTAACCAAATCTTTGGGACCTAACATTGAGGCTCGTGCCCTAAAGGAGGCGTTTGGAGCATAAAAAGGAGGGATTTTCCAGTGAAATGATTTACAGCATAAAAATGAGCGTTTGGGCCCTAAAAATGAGGGTTTGTACAATAAACGTGAGGGTTTGGATTATAAAAGGAGGAATTCAACCACAGAATCAAAGCTTTGGACTCTGAAGAGGAAGCTTTGGGACCACAAAACAAGGCTTTGTGCCCTAAATGAGATGTCCGGAACATAAAAGTGAGGGATTTTACAGTAAAAAGGACGTATTGACCCCTAAAAAGGAGGATTCGCGGCCAAAAAATGAGGCGTTGTGCCCTAAAAATGAGGGCTTGTACCTTCTAAATGACGCTTTGAAGCAGAACAGGGAGGCTTTCAACCCTGGAACCAACGTTCCGGACTCTAAAAAGGAAGCGTTGTGACCTAAAATGGAGACTTTGTGCCCTTAATGTAGTGTTTGGAGCGTAAAAAAGTGGGATTTCAGAATTAAAAGTAGGATTTGAAGCCTAAAGACGGTCGTTTGGAGCATAAAGATGTGGATTTCAACCCTGGACTCGAAGCTTGGGAATCTTAACGTGAGTGTTTGCACCCTAACAGCGAGGGCTTGTGCACCGAAAAGGAGGGTTTGTGCCCTAAACAGGAGGGTTTGTAGAGTAAAAAGCAGGCTTTCAACCCTAGACTCAAAGCTTTGGGCTCTTAACCAAATCTTTGGGACCTAATATTGAGGCTCGTGCCCTAAAGGAGGCGTTTGGAGCATAAAAAGGAGGCACTTTCCCGTGAAATGATTTACAGCATAAAAATGAGCGTTTGGGCCCTAAAAATGAGGGTTTGTACAATAAACGTGAGGGTTTGGATTATAAAACGAGGAATTCAACCACAGAATCAAAGCTTTGGGCTCTGAAGAGGAAGCTTTGGGACCACAAAACAAGGCTTTGTGCCCTAAATGAGATGTCAGGAACATAAAAGTGAGGGATTTTACAGTAAAAAGGACGTATTGACCCCTAAAAAGGAGGATTCGCGGCCAAAAAATGAGGCGTTGCGCCCTAAAAATGAGGGCTTGTACCTTCTAAATGACGCTTTGAAGCAGAACAGGGAGGCTTTCAACCCTGGAACCAACGTTCCGGACTCTAAAAAGGAAGCGTTGTGACCTAAAATGGAGACTTTGTGCCCTTAATGTAGCGTTTGGAGCGTAAAAAAGTGGGATTTCAGAATTAAAAGTAGGATTTGAAGCCTAAAGATGGTCGTTTGGAGCATAAAGATGTGGATTTCAACCCTGGACTCGAAGCTTGGGAATCTTAACGTGAGTGTTTGCACCCTAACAGCGAGGGCTTGTGCACCGAAAAGGAGGGTTTGTGCCCTAAACAGGAGGGTTTGTAGAGTAAAAAGCAGGCGTTGAACCCTAGACTCAAAGCTTTGGGCTCTTAACCAAATCTTTGGGACCTAACATTGAGGCTCGTGCCCTAAAGGAGGCGTTTGGAGCATGAAAAGGAGGCATTTTCCAGTGAAATTATTTACAGCATAAAAATGAGCGTTTGGGCCCTAAAAATGAGGGTTTGTACAATAAACGTGAGGGTTTGGATTATAAAAGGAGGAATTCAACCACAGAATCAAAGCTTTGGGCTCTGAAGAGGAAGCTTTGGGACCACAAAACAAGGCTTTGTGCCCTAAATGAGATGTCAGGAACATAAAAGTGAGGGATTTTACAGTAAAAAGGACGTATTGACCCCTAAAAAGGAGGATTCGCGGCCAAAAAATGAGGCGTTGCGCCCTAAAAATGAGGGCTTGTACCTTCTAAATGACGCTTTGAAGCAGAACAGGGAGGCTTTCAACCCTGGAACCAACGTTCCGGACTCTAAAAAGGAAGCGTTGTGACCTAAAATGGAGACTTTGTGCCCTTAATGTAGTGTTTGGAGCGTAAAAAAGTGGGATTTCAGAATTAAAAGTAGGATTTGAAGCCTAAAGACGGTCGTTTAGAGCATAAAGATGTGGATTTCAACCCTGGACTCGAAGCTTGGGAACCTTAACAGGAGTGTTTGCACCTTAACAGCGAGGGCTTGTGCACCAAAAAGGAGGGTTTGTGCCCTAAACAGGAGGGTTTGTAGAGTAAAAAGCAGGCTTTCAACCCTAGACTCCAAGCTTTGGGCTCTTAACCAAATCTTTGGGACCTAACATTGAGGCTCGTGCCCTAAAGGAGGCGTTTGGAGCATAAAAAGGAGGGATTTTCCAGTGAAATGATTTACAGCATAAAAATGAGCGTTTGGGCCCTAAAAATGAGGGTTTGTACAATAAACGTGAGGGTTTGGATTATAAAAGGAGGAATTCAACCACAGAATCAAAGCTTTGGACTCTGAAGAGGAAGCTTTGGGACCACAAAACAAGGCTTTGTGCCCTAAATGAGATGTCCGGAACATAAAAGTGAGGGATTTTACAGTAAAAAGGACGTATTGACCCCTAAAAAGGAGGATTCGTGGCCAAAAAATGAGGCGTTGTGCCCTAAAAATGAGGGCTTGTACCTTCTAAATGACGCTTTGAAGCAGAACAGGGAGGCTTTCAACCCTGGAACCAACGTTCCGGACTCTAAAAAGGAAGCGTTGTGACCTAAAATGGAGACTTTGTGCCCTTAATGTAGTGTTTGGAGCGTAAAAAAGTGGGATTTCAGAATTAAAAGTAGGATTTGAAGCCTAAAGACGGTCGTTTGGAGCATAAAGATGTGGATTTCAACCCTGGACTCGAAGCTTGGGAATCTTAACGTGAGTGTTTGCACCCTAACAGCGAGGGCTTGTGCACCGAAAAGGAGGGTTTGTGCCCTAAACAGGAGGGTTTGTAGAGTAAAAAGCAGGCTTTGAACCCTAGACTCCAAGCTTTGGGCTCTTAACCAAATCTTTGGGACCTAACATTCAGACATCGTGCCCTAAAGGAGGCGTTTGGAGCATAAAAAGGAGGCATTTTCCAGTGAAATGATTTACAGCATAAAAATGAGCGTTTGGGCCCTAAAAATGAGGGTTTGTACAATAAACGTGAGGGTTTGGATTATAAAACGAGGAATTCAACCACAGAATCAAAGCTTTGGACTCTGAAGACGAAGCTTTGGGACCACAAAACAAGGCTTTGTGCCCTAAATGAGATGTCCGGAACATAAAAGTGAGGGATTTTACAGTAAAAAGGACGTATTGACCCCTAAAAAGGAGGATTCGCGGCCAAAAAATGAGGCGTTGCGCCCTAAAAATGAGGGCTTGTACCTTCTAAATGACGCTTTGAAGCAGAACATGGAGGCTTTCAACCCTGGAACCAACGTTCCGGACTCTAAAAAGGAAGCGTTGTGACCTAAAATGGAGACTTTGTGCCCTTAATGTAGCGTTTGGAGCGTAAAAAAGTGGGATTTCAGAATTAAAAGTAGGATTTGAAGCCTAAAGACGGTCGTTTGGAGCATAAAGATGTGGATTTCAACCCTGGACTCGAAGCTTGGGAATCTTAACGTGAGTGTTTGCACCCTAACAGCGAGGGCTTGTGCACCGAAAAGGAGGGTTTGTGCCCTAAACAGGAGGGTTTGTAGAGTAAAAAGCAGGCGTTGAACCCTAGACTCAAAGCTTTGGGCTCTTAACCAAATCTTTGGGACCTAACATTGAGGCTCGTGCCCTAAAGGAGGCGTTTGGAGCATGAAAAGGAGGCATTTTCCAGTGAAATTATTTACAGCATAAAAATGAGCGTTTGGGCCCTAAAAATGAGGGTTTGTACAATAAACGTGAGGGTTTGGATTATAAAAGGAGGAATTCAACCACAGAATCAAAGCTTTGGGCTCTGAAGAGGAAGCTTTGGGACCACAAAACAAGGCTTTGTGCCCTAAATGAGATGTCAGGAACATAAAAGTGAGGGATTTTACAGTAAAAAGGACGTATTGACCCCTAAAAAGGAGGATTCGCGGCCAAAAAATGAGGCGTTGCGCCCTAAAAATGAGGGCTTGTACCTTCTAAATGACGCTTTGAAGCAGAACAGGGAGGCTTTCAACCCTGGAACCAACGTTCCGGACTCTAAAAAGGAAGCGTTGTGACCTAAAATGGAGACTTTGTGCCCTTAATGTAGTGTTTGGAGCGTAAAAAAGTGGGATTTCAGAATTAAAAGTAGGATTTGAAGCCTAAAGACGGTCGTTTGGAGCATAAAGATGTGGATTTCAACCCTGGACTCGAAGCTTGGGAACCTTAACAGGAGTGTTTGCACCTTAACAGCGAGGGCTTGTGCACCAAAAAGGAGGGTTTGTGCCCTAAACAGGAGGGTTTGTAGAGTAAAAAGCAGGCTTTCAACCCTAGACTCCAAGCTTTGGGCTCTTAACCAAATCTTTGGGACCTAACATTGAGGCTCGTGCCCTAAAGGAGGCGTTTGGAGCATAAAAAGGAGGGATTTTCCAGTGAAATGATTTACAGCATAAAAATGAGCGTTTGGGCCCTAAAAATGAGGGTTTGTACAATAAACGTGAGGGTTTGGATTATAAAAGGAGGAATTCAACCACAGAATCAAAGCTTTGGACTCTGAAGAGGAAGCTTTGGGACCACAAAACAAGGCTTTGTGCCCTAAATGAGATGTCCGGAACATAAAAGTGAGGGATTTTACAGTAAAAAGGACGTATTGACCCCTAAAAAGGAGGATTCGCGGCCAAAAAATGAGGCGTTGTGCCCTAAAAATGAGGGCTTGTACCTTCTAAATGACGCTTTGAAGCAGAACAGGGAGGCTTTCAACCCTGGAACCAACGTTCCGGACTCTAAAAAGGAAGCGTTGTGACCTAAAATGGAGACTTTGTGCCCTTAATGTAGTGTTTGGAGCGTAAAAAAGTGGGATTTCAGAATTAAAAGTAGGATTTGAAGCCTAAAGACGGTCGTTTGGAGCATAAAGATGTGGATTTCAACCCTGGACTCGAAGCTTGGGAATCTTAACGTGAGTGTTTGCACCCTAACAGCGAGGGCTTGTGCACCGAAAAGGAGGGTTTGTGCCCTAAACAGGAGGGTTTGTAGAGTAAAAAGCAGGCTTTGAACCCTAGACTCAAAGCTTTGGACTCTTAACCAAATCTTTGGGACCTAATATTGAGGCTCGTGCCCTAAAGGAGGCGTTTGGAGCATGAAAAGGAGGCACTTTCCCGTGAAATTATTTACAGCATAAAAATGAGCGTTTGGGCCCTAAAAATGAGGGCTTGTACAATAAACGTGAGGGTTTGGATTATAAAACGAGGAATTCAACCACAGAATCAAAGCTTTGGGCTCTGAAGAGGAAGCTTTGGGACCACAAAACAAGCCTTTGTGCCCTAAATGAGATGTCCGGAACATAAAAGTGAGGGATTTTACAGTAAAAAGGACGTATTGACCCCTAAAAAGCAGGATTCGCGGCCAAAAAATGAGGCGTTGCGCCCTAAAAATGAGGGCTTGTACCTTCTAAATGACGCTTTGAAGCAGAACAGGGAGGCTTTCAACCCTGGAACCAACGTTCCGGACTCTAAAAAGGAAGCGTTGTGACCTAAAATGGAGACTTTGTGCCCTTAATGTAGCGTTTGGAGCGTAAAAAAGTGGGATTTCAGAATTAAAAGTAGGATTTGAAGCCTAAAGACGGTCGTTTGGAGCATAAAGATGTGGATTTCAACCCTGGACTCGAAGCTTGGGAATCTTAACGTGAGTGTTTGCACCCTAACAGCGAGGGCTTGTGCACCGAAAAGGAGGGTTTGTGCCCTAAACAGGAGGGTTTGTAGAGTAAAAAGCAGGCTTTGAACCCTAGACTCCAAGCTTTGGGCTCTTAACCAAATCTTTGGGACCTAACATTCAGACATCGTGCCCTAAAGGAGGCGTTTGGAGCATAAAAAGGAGGCATTTTCCAGTGAAATGATTTACAGCATAAAAATGAGCGTTTGGGCCCTAAAAATGAGGGTTTGTACAATAAACGTGAGGGTTTGGATTATAAAACGAGGAATTCAACCACAGAATCAAAGCTTTGGACTCTGAAGACGAAGCTTTGGGACCACAAAACAAGGCTTTGTGCCCTAAATGAGATGTCCGGAACATAAAAGTGAGGGATTTTACAGTAAAAAGGACGTATTGACCCCTAAAAAGGAGGATTCGCGGCCAAAAAATGAGGCGTTGCGCCCTAAAAATGAGGGCTTGTACCTTCTAAATGACGCTTTGAAGCAGAACATGGAGGCTTTCAACCCTGGAACCAACGTTCCGGACTCTAAAAAGGAAGCGTTGTGACCTAAAATGGAGACTTTGTGCCCTTAATGTAGCGTTTGGAGCGTAAAAAAGTGGGATTTCAGAATTAAAAGTAGGATTTGAAGCCTAAAGACGGTCGTTTGGAGCATAAAGATGTGGATTTCAACCCTGGACTCGAAGCTTGGGAATCTTAACGTGAGTGTTTGCACCCTAACAGCGAGGGCTTGTGCACCGAAAAGGAGGGTTTGTGCCCTAAACAGGAGGGTTTGTAGAGTAAAAAGCAGGCGTTGAACCCTAGACTCAAAGCTTTGGGCTCTTAACCAAATCTTTGGGACCTAACATTGAGGCTCGTGCCCTAAAGGAGGCGTTTGGAGCATGAAAAGGAGGCATTTTCCAGTGAAATGATTTACAGCATAAAAATGAGCGTTTGGGCCCTAAAAATGAGGGTTTGTACAATAAACGTGAGGGTTTGGATTATAAAACGAGGAATTCAACCACAGAATCAAAGCTTTGGGCTCTGAAGAGGAAGCTTTGGGACCACAAAACAAGGCTTTGTGCCCTAAATGAGATGTCAGGAACATAAAAGTGAGGGATTTTACAGTAAAAAGGACGTATTGACCCCTAAAAAGCAGGATTCGCGGCCAAAAAATGAGGCGTTGCGCCCTAAAAATGAGGGCTTGTACCTTCTAAATGACGCTTTGAAGCAGAACAGGGAGGCTTTCAACCCTGGAACCAACGTTCCGGACTCTAAAAAGGAAGCGTTGTGACCTAAAATGGAGACTTTGTGCCCTTAATGTAGTGTTTGGAGCGTAAAAAAGTGGGATTTCAGAATTAAAAGTAGGATTTGAAGCCTAAAGACGGTCGTTTGGAGCATAAAGATGTGGATTTCAACCCTGGACTCGAAGCTTGGGAACCTTAACAGGAGTGTTTGCACCTTAACAGCGAGGGCTTGTGCACCAAAAAGGAGGGTTTGTGCCCTAAACAGGAGGGTTTGTAGAGTAAAAAGCAGGCTTTCAACCCTAGACTCCAAGCTTTGGGCTCTTAACCAAATCTTTGGGACCTAACATTGAGGCTCGTGCCCTAAAGGAGGCGTTTGGAGCATAAAAAGGAGGGATTTTCCAGTGAAATGATTTACAGCATAAAAATGAGCGTTTGGGCCCTAAAAATGAGGGTTTGTACAATAAACGTGAGGGTTTGGATTATAAAAGGAGGAATTCAACCACAGAATCAAAGCTTTGGACTCTGAAGAGGAAGCTTTGGGACCACAAAACAAGGCTTTGTGCCCTAAATGAGATGTCCGGAACATAAAAGTGAGGGATTTTACAGTAAAAAGGACGTATTGACCCCTAAAAAGGAGGATTCGCGGCCAAAAAATGAGGCGTTGTGCCCTAAAAATGAGGGCTTGTACCTTCTAAATGACGCTTTGAAGCAGAACAGGGAGGCTTTCAACCCTGGAACCAACGTTCCGGACTCTAAAAAGGAAGCGTTGTGACCTAAAATGGAGACTTTGTGCCCTTAATGTAGTGTTTGGAGCGTAAAAAAGTGGGATTTCAGAATTAAAAGTAGGATTTGAAGCCTAAAGACGGTCGTTTGGAGCATAAAGATGTGGATTTCAACCCTGGACTCGAAGCTTGGGAATCTTAACGTGAGTGTTTGCACCCTAACAGCGAGGGCTTGTGCACCGAAAAGGAGGGTTTGTGCCCTAAACAGGAGGGTTTGTAGAGTAAAAAGCAGGCTTTCAACCCTAGACTCAAAGCTTTGGGCTCTTAACCAAATCTTTGGGACCTAATATTGAGGCTCGTGCCCTAAAGGAGGCGTTTGGAGCATAAAAAGGAGGGATTTTCCAGTGAAATGATTTACAGCATAAAAATGAGCGTTTGGGCCCTAAAAATGAGGGTTTGTACAATAAACGTGAGGGTTTGGATTATAAAACGAGGAATTCAACCACAGAATCAAAGCTTTGGGCTCTGAAGAGGAAGCTTTGGGACCACAAAACAAGGCTTTGTGCCCTAAATGAGATGTCCGGAACATAAAAGTGAGGGATTTTACAGTAAAAAGGACGTATTGACCCCTAAAAAGGAGGATTCGCGGCCAAAAAATGAGGCGTTGCGCCCTAAAAATGAGGGCTTGTACCTTCTAAATGACGCTTTGAAGCAGAACAGGGAGGCTTTCAACCCTGGAACCAACGTTCCGGACTCTAAAAAGGAAGCGTTGTGACCTAAAATGGAGACTTTGTGCCCTTAATGTAGCGTTTGGAGCGTAAAAAAGTGGGATTTCAGAATTAAAAGTAGGATTTGAAGCCTAAAGACGGTCGTTTGGAGCATAAAGATGTGGATTTCAACCCTGGACTCGAAGCTTGGGAATCTTAACGTGAGTGTTTGCACCCTAACAGCGAGGGCTTGTGCACCGAAAAGGAGGGTTTGTGCCCTAAACAGGAGGGTTTGTAGAGTAAAAAGCAGGCTTTCAACCCTAGACTCAAAGCTTTGGGCTCTTAACCAAATCTTTGGGACCTAACATTGAGGCTCGTGCCCTAAAGGAGGCGTTTGGAGCATGAAAAAGAGGCATTTTCCAGTGAAATTATTTACAGCATAAAAATGAGCGTTTGGGCCCTAAAAATGAGGGTTTGTACAATAAACGTGAGGGTTTGGATTATAAAAGGAGGAATTCAACCACAGAATCAAAGCTTTGGACTCTGAAGAGGAAGCTTTGGGACCACAAAACAAGGCTTTGTGCCCTAAATGAGATGTCAGGAACATAAAAGTGAGGGATTTTACAGTAAAAAGGACGTATTGACCCCTAAAAAGGAGGATTCGCGGCCAAAAAATGAGGCGTTGCGCCCTAAAAATGAGGGCTTGTACCTTCTAAATGACGCTTTGAAGCAGAACAGGGAGGCTTTCAACCCTGGAACCAACGTTCCGGACTCTAAAAAGGAAGCGTTGTGACCTAAAATGGAGACTTTGTGCCCTTAATGTAGTGTTTGGAGCGTAAAAAAGTGGGATTTCAGAATTAAAAGTAGGATTTGAAGCCTAAAGACGGTCGTTTGGAGCATAAAGATGTGGATTTCAACCCTGGACTCGAAGCTTGGGAACCTTAACAGGAGTGTTTGCACCCTAACAGCGAGGGCTTGTGCACCAAAAAGGAGGGTTTGTGCCCTAAACAGGAGGGTTTGTAGAGTAAAAAGCAGGCTTTCAACCCTAGACTCCAAGCTTTGGGCTCTTAACCAAATCTTTGGGACCTAACATTGAGGCTCGTGCCCTAAAGGAGGCGTTTGGAGCATAAAAAGGAGGGATTTTCCAGTGAAATGATTTACAGCATAAAAATGAGCGTTTGGGCCCTAAAAATGAGGGTTTGTACAATAAACGTGAGGGTTTGGATTATAAAAGGAGGAATTCAACCACAGAATCAAAGCTTTGGACTCTGAAGAGGAAGCTTTGGGACCACAAAACAAGGCTTTGTGCCCTAAATGAGATGTCCGGAACATAAAAGTGAGGGATTTTACAGTAAAAAGGACGTATTGACCCCTAAAAAGGAGGATTCGCGGCCAAAAAATGAGGCGTTGTGCCCTAAAAATGAGGGCTTGTACCTTCTAAATGACGCTTTGAAGCAGAACAGGGAGGCTTTCAACCCTGGAACCAACGTTCCGGACTCTAAAAAGGAAGCGTTGTGACCTAAAATGGAGACTTTGTGCCCTTAATGTAGTGTTTGGAGCGTAAAAAAGTGGGATTTCAGAATTAAAAGTAGGATTTGAAGCCTAAAGACGGTCGTTTGGAGCATAAAGATGTGGATTTCAACCCTGGACTCGAAGCTTGGGAATCTTAACGTGAGTGTTTGCACCCTAACAGCGAGGGCTTGTGCACCGAAAAGGAGGGTTTGTGCCCTAAACAGGAGGGTTTGTAGAGTAAAAAGCAGGCTTTCAACCCTAGACTCAAAGCTTTGGGCTCTTAACCAAATCTTTGGGACCTAATATTGAGGCTCGTGCCCTAAAGGAGGCGTTTGGAGCATAAAAAGGAGGCACTTTCCCGTGAAATGATTTACAGCATAAAAATGAGCGTTTGGGCCCTAAAAATGAGGGTTTGTACAATAAACGTGAGGGTTTGGATTATAAAACGAGGAATTCAACCACAGAATCAAAGCTTTGGGCTCTGAAGAGGAAGCTTTGGGACCACAAAACAAGGCTTTGTGCCCTAAATGAGATGTCAGGAACATAAAAGTGAGGGATTTTACAGTAAAAAGGACGTATTGACCCCTAAAAAGGAGGATTCGCGGCCAAAAAATGAGGCGTTGCGCCCTAAAAATGAGGGCTTGTACCTTCTAAATGACGCTTTGAAGCAGAACAGGGAGGCTTTCAACCCTGGAACCAACGTTCCGGACTCTAAAAAGGAAGCGTTGTGACCTAAAATGGAGACTTTGTGCCCTTAATGTAGCGTTTGGAGCGTAAAAAAGTGGGATTTCAGAATTAAAAGTAGGATTTGAAGCCTAAAGATGGTCGTTTGGAGCATAAAGATGTGGATTTCAACCCTGGACTCGAAGCTTGGGAATCTTAACGTGAGTGTTTGCACCCTAACAGCGAGGGCTTGTGCACCGAAAAGGAGGGTTTGTGCCCTAAACAGGAGGGTTTGTAGAGTAAAAAGCAGGCGTTGAACCCTAGACTCAAAGCTTTGGGCTCTTAACCAAATCTTTGGGACCTAACATTGAGGCTCGTGCCCTAAAGGAGGCGTTTGGAGCATGAAAAGGAGGCATTTTCCAGTGAAATTATTTACAGCATAAAAATGAGCGTTTGGGCCCTAAAAATGAGGGTTTGTACAATAAACGTGAGGGTTTGGATTATAAAAGGAGGAATTCAACCACAGAATCAAAGCTTTGGGCTCTGAAGAGGAAGCTTTGGGACCACAAAACAAGGCTTTGTGCCCTAAATGAGATGTCAGGAACATAAAAGTGAGGGATTTTACAGTAAAAAGGACGTATTGACCCCTAAAAAGGAGGATTCGCGGCCAAAAAATGAGGCGTTGCGCCCTAAAAATGAGGGCTTGTACCTTCTAAATGACGCTTTGAAGCAGAACAGGGAGGCTTTCAACCCTGGAACCAACGTTCCGGACTCTAAAAAGGAAGCGTTGTGACCTAAAATGGAGACTTTGTGCCCTTAATGTAGTGTTTGGAGCGTAAAAAAGTGGGATTTCAGAATTAAAAGTAGGATTTGAAGCCTAAAGACGGTCGTTTAGAGCATAAAGATGTGGATTTCAACCCTGGACTCGAAGCTTGGGAACCTTAACAGGAGTGTTTGCACCTTAACAGCGAGGGCTTGTGCACCAAAAAGGAGGGTTTGTGCCCTAAACAGGAGGGTTTGTAGAGTAAAAAGCAGGCTTTCAACCCTAGACTCCAAGCTTTGGGCTCTTAACCAAATCTTTGGGACCTAACATTGAGGCTCGTGCCCTAAAGGAGGCGTTTGGAGCATAAAAAGGAGGGATTTTCCAGTGAAATGATTTACAGCATAAAAATGAGCGTTTGGGCCCTAAAAATGAGGGTTTGTACAATAAACGTGAGGGTTTGGATTATAAAAGGAGGAATTCAACCACAGAATCAAAGCTTTGGACTCTGAAGAGGAAGCTTTGGGACCACAAAACAAGGCTTTGTGCCCTAAATGAGATGTCCGGAACATAAAAGTGAGGGATTTTACAGTAAAAAGGACGTATTGACCCCTAAAAAGGAGGATTCGTGGCCAAAAAATGAGGCGTTGTGCCCTAAAAATGAGGGCTTGTACCTTCTAAATGACGCTTTGAAGCAGAACAGGGAGGCTTTCAACCCTGGAACCAACGTTCCGGACTCTAAAAAGGAAGCGTTGTGACCTAAAATGGAGACTTTGTGCCCTTAATGTAGTGTTTGGAGCGTAAAAAAGTGGGATTTCAGAATTAAAAGTAGGATTTGAAGCCTAAAGACGGTCGTTTGGAGCATAAAGATGTGGATTTCAACCCTGGACTCGAAGCTTGGGAATCTTAACGTGAGTGTTTGCACCCTAACAGCGAGGGCTTGTGCACCGAAAAGGAGGGTTTGTGCCCTAAACAGGAGGGTTTGTAGAGTAAAAAGCAGGCTTTCAACCCTAGACTCAAAGCTTTGGGCTCTTAACCAAATCTTTGGGACCTAATATTGAGGCTCGTGCCCTAAAGGAGGCGTTTGGAGCATAAAAAGGAGGCACTTTCCCGTGAAATGATTTACAGCATAAAAATGAGCGTTTGGGCCCTAAAAATGAGGGTTTGTACAATAAACGTGAGGGTTTGGATTATAAAACGAGGAATTCAACCACAGAATCAAAGCTTTGGGCTCTGAAGAGGAAGCTTTGGGACCACAAAACAAGGCTTTGTGCCCTAAATGAGATGTCAGGAACATAAAAGTGAGGGATTTTACAGTAAAAAGGACGTATTGACCCCTAAAAAGGAGGATTCGCGGCCAAAAAATGAGGCGTTGCGCCCTAAAAATGAGGGCTTGTACCTTCTAAATGACGCTTTGAAGCAGAACAGGGAGGCTTTCAACCCTGGAACCAACGTTCCGGACTCTAAAAAGGAAGCGTTGTGACCTAAAATGGAGACTTTGTGCCCTTAATGTAGCGTTTGGAGCGTAAAAAAGTGGGATTTCAGAATTAAAAGTAGGATTTGAAGCCTAAAGACGGTCGTTTGGAGCATAAAGATGTGGATTTCAACCCTGGACTCGAAGCTTGGGAATCTTAACGTGAGTGTTTGCACCCTAACAGCGAGGGCTTGTGCACCAAAAAGGAGGGTTTGTGCCCTAAACAGGAGGGTTTGTAGAGTAAAAAGCAGGCTTTCAACCCTAGACTCCAAGCTTTGGGCTCTTAACCAAATCTTTGGGACCTAACATTCAGACATCGTGCCCTAAAGGAGGCGTTTGGAGCATAAAAAGGAGGCATTTTCCAGTGAAATGATTTACAGCATAAAAATGAGCGTTTGGGCCCTAAAAATGAGGGTTTGTACAATAAACGTGAGGGTTTGGATTATAAAAGGAGGAATTCAACCACAGAATCAAAGCTTTGGGCTCTGAAGAGGAAGCTTTGGGACCACAAAACAAGGCTTTGTGCCCTAAATGAGATGTCTGGAACATAAAAGTGAGGGATTTTACAGTAAAAAGGACGTATTGACCCCTAAAAAGGAGGATTCGCGGCCAAAAAATGAGGCGTTGCGCCCTAAAAATGAGGGCTTGTACCTTCTAAATGACGCTTTGAAGCAGAACAGGGAGGCTTTCAACCCTGGAACCAACGTTCCGGACTCTAAAAAGGAAGCGTTGTGACCTAAAATGGAGACTTTGTGCCCTTAATGTAGCGTTTGGAGCGTAAAAAAGTGGGATTTCAGAATTAAAATTAGGATTTGAAGCCTAAAGACGGTCGCTTGGAGCATAAAGATGTGGATTTCAACCCTGGACTCGAAGCTTGGGAATCTTAACAGGAGTGTTTGCACCCTAACAGCGAGGGCTTGTGCACCAAAAAGGAGGGTTTGTGCCCTAAACAGGAGGGTTTGTAGAGTAAAAAGCAGCCTTTCAACCCTAGACTCCAAGCTTTGGGCTCTTAACCAAATCTTTGGGACCTAACATTGAGGCTCGTGCCCTAAAGGAGGCGTTTGGAGCATAAAAAGGAGGGATTTTCCAGTGAAATGATTTACAGCATAAAAATGAGCGTTTGGGCCCTAAAAATGAGGGTTTGTACAATAAACGTGAGGGTTTGGATTATAAAAGGAGGAATTCAACCACAGAATCAAAGCTTTGGACTCTGAAGAGGAAGCTTTGGGACCACAAAACAAGGCTTTGTGCCCTAAATGAGATGTCCGGAACATAAAAGTGAGGGATTTTACAGTAAAAAGGACGTATTGACCCCTAAAAAGGAGGATTCGCGGCCAAAAAATGAGGCGTTGTGCCCTAAAAATGAGGGCTTGTACCTTCTAAATGACGCTTTGAAGCAGAACAGGGAGGCTTTCAACCCTGGAACCAACGTTCCGGACTCTAAAAAGGAAGCGTTGTGACCTAAAATGGAGACTTTGTGCCCTTAATGTAGTGTTTGGAGCGTAAAAAAGTGGGATTTCAGAATTAAAAGTAGGATTTGAAGCCTAAAGACGGTCGCTTGGAGCATAAAGATGTGGATTTCAACCCTGGACTCGAAGCTTGGGAATCTTAACGTGAGTGTTTGCACCCTAACAGCGAGGGCTTGTGCACCGAAAAGGAGGGTTTGTGCCCTAAACAGGAGGGTTTGTAGAGTAAAAAGCAGGCTTTCAACCCTAGACTCAAAGCTTTGGGCTCTTAACCAAATCTTTGGGACCTAATATTGAGGCTCGTGCCCTAAAGGAGGCGTTTGGAGCATAAAAAGGAGGCACTTTCCCGTGAAATGATTTACAGCATAAAAATGAGCGTTTGGGCCCTAAAAATGAGGGTTTGTACAATAAACGTGAGGGTTTGGATTATAAAACGAGGAATTCAACCACAGAATCAAAGCTTTGGGCTCTGAAGAGGAAGCTTTGGGACCACAAAACAAGGCTTTGTGCCCTAAATGAGATGTCAGGAACATAAAAGTGAGGGATTTTACAGTAAAAAGGACGTATTGACCCCTAAAAAGGAGGATTCGCGGCCAAAAAATGAGGCGTTGCGCCCTAAAAATGAGGGCTTGTACCTTCTAAATGACGCTTTGAAGCAGAACAGGGAGGCTTTCAACCCTGGAACCAACGTTCCGGACTCTAAAAAGGAAGCGTTGTGACCTAAAATGGAGACTTTGTGCCCTTAATGTAGCGTTTGGAGCGTAAAAAAGTGGGATTTCAGAATTAAAAGTAGGATTTGAAGCCTAAAGACGGTCGTTTGGAGCATAAAGATGTGGATTTCAACCCTGGACTCGAAGCTTGGGAATCTTAAAGTGAGTGTTTGCACCCTAACAGCGAGGGCTTGTGCACCGAAAAGGAGGGTTTGTGCCCTAAACAGGAGGGTTTGTAGAGTAAAAAGCAGGCATTGAACCCTAGACTCAAAGCTTTGGGCTCTTAACCAAATCTTTGGGACCTAACATTGAGGCTCGTGCCCTAAAGGAGGCGTTTGGAGCATGAAAAGGAGGCATTTTCCAGTGAAATTATTTACAGCATAAAAATGAGCGTTTGGGCCCTAAAAATGAGGGTTTGTACAATAAACGTGAGGGTTTGGATTATAAAAGGAGGAATTCAACCACAGAATCAAAGCTTTGGGCTCTGAAGAGGAAGCTTTGGGACCACAAAACAAGGCTTTGTGCCCTAAATGAGATGTCCGGAACATAAAAGTGAGGGATTTTACAGTAAAAAGGACGTATTGACCCCTAAAAAGGAGGATTCGCGGCCAAAAAATGAGGCGTTGCGCCCTAAAAATGAGGGCTTGTACCTTCTAAATGACGCTTTGAAGCAGAACAGGGAGGCTTTCAACCCTGGAACCAACGTTCCGGACTCTAAAAAGGAAGCGTTGTGACCTAAAATGGAGACTTTGTGCCCTTAATGTAGTGTTTGGAGCGTAAAAAAGTGGGATTTCAGAATTAAAAGTAGGATTTGAAGCCTAAAGACGGTCGCTTGGAGCATAAAGATGTGGATTTCAACCCTGGACTCGAAGCTTGGGAATCTTAACAGGAGTGTTTGCACCCTAACAGCGAGGGCTTGTGCACCAAAAAGGAGGGTTTGTGCCCTAAACAGGAGGGTTTGTAGAGTAAAAAGCAGGCTTTCAACCCTAGACTCCAAGCTTTGGGCTCTTAACCAAATCTTTGGGACCTAACATTGAGGCTCGTGCCCTAAAGGAGGCGTTTGGAGCATAAAAAGGAGGGATTTTCCAGTGAAATGATTTACAGCATAAAAATGAGCGTTTGGGCCCTAAAAATGAGGGTTTGTACAATAAACGTGAGGGTTTGGATTATAAAAGGAGGAATTCAACCACAGAATCAAAGCTTTGGACTCTGAAGAGGAAGCTTTGGGACCACAAAACAAGGCTTTGTGCCCTAAATGAGATGTCCGGAACATAAAAGTGAGGGATTTTACAGTAAAAAGGACGTATTGACCCCTAAAAAGGAGGATTCGCGGCCAAAAAATGAGGCGTTGTGCCCTAAAAATGAGGGCTTGTACCTTCTAAATGACGCTTTGAAGCAGAACAGGGAGGCTTTCAACCCTGGAACCAACGTTCCGGACTCTAAAAAGGAAGCGTTGTGACCTAAAATGGAGACTTTGTGCCCTTAATGTAGTGTTTGGAGCGTAAAAAAGTGGGATTTCAGAATTAAAAGTAGGATTTGAAGCCTAAAGACGGTCGTTTGGAGCATAAAGATGTGGATTTCAACCCTGGACTCGAAGCTTGGGAATCTTAACGTGAGTGTTTGCACCCTAACAGCGAGGGCTTGTGCACCGAAAAGGAGGGTTTGTGCCCTAAACAGGAGGGTTTGTAGAGTAAAAAGCAGGCTTTCAACCCTAGACTCAAAGCTTTGGGCTCTTAACCAAATCTTTGGGACCTAATATTGAGGCTCGTGCCCTAAAGGAGGCGTTTGGAGCATAAAAAGGAGGCACTTTCCCGTGAAATGATTTACAGCATAAAAATGAGCGTTTGGGCCCTAAAAATGAGGGTTTGTACAATAAACGTGAGGGTTTGGATTATAAAACGAGGAATTCAACCACAGAATCAAAGCTTTGGGCTCTGAAGAGGAAGCTTTGGGACCACAAAACAAGGCTTTGTGCCCTAAATGAGATGTCCGGAACATAAAAGTGAGGGATTTTACAGTAAAAAGGACGTATTGACCCCTAAAAAGGAGGATTCGCGGCCAAAAAATGAGGCGTTGCGCCCTAAAAATGAGGGCTTGTACCTTCTAAATGACGCTTTGAAGCAGAACAGGGAGGCTTTCAACCCTGGAACCAACGTTCCGGACTCTAAAAAGGAAGCGTTGTGACCTAAAATGGAGACTTTGTGCCCTTAATGTAGTGTTTGGAGCGTAAAAAAGTGGGATTTCAGAATTAAAAGTAGGATTTGAAGCCTAAAGACGGTCGCTTGGAGCATAAAGATGTGGATTTCAACCCTGGACTCGAAGCTTGGGAATCTTAACGTGAGTGTTTGCACCCTAACAGCGAGGGCTTGTGCACCGAAAAGGAGGGTTTGTGCCCTAAACAGGAGGGTTTGTAGAGTAAAAAGCAGGCTTTCAACCCTAGACTCAAAGCTTTGGGCTCTTAACCAAATCTTTGGGACCTAATATTGAGGCTCGTGCCCTAAAGGAGGCGTTTGGAGCATGAAAAGGAGGCATTTTCCAGTGAAATGATTTACAGCATAAAAATGAGCGTTTGGGCCCTAAAAATGAGGGTTTGTACAATAAACGTGAGGGTTTGGATTATAAAACGAGGAATTCAACCACAGAATCAAAGCTTTGGGCTCTGAAGAGGAAGCTTTGGGACCACAAAACAAGGCTTTGTGCCCTAAATGAGATGTCTGGAACATAAAAGTGAGGGATTTTACAGTAAAAAGGACGTATTGACCCCTAAAAAGGAGGATTCGCGGCCAAAAAATGAGGCGTTGCGCCCTAAAAATGAGGGCTTGTACCTTCTAAATGACGCTTTGAAGCAGAACAGGGAGGCTTTCAACCCTGGAACCAACGTTCCGGACTCTAAAAAGGAAGCGTTGTGACCTAAAATGGAGACTTTGTGCCCTTAATGTAGTGTTTGGAGCGTAAAAAAGTGGGATTTCAGAATTAAAAGTAGGATTTGAAGCCTAAAGACGGTCGTTTGGAGCATAAAGATGTGGATTTCAACCCTGGACTCGAAGCTTGGGAATCTTAACAGGAGTGTTTGCACCCTAACAGCGAGGGCTTGTGCACCAAAAAGGAGGGTTTGTGCCCTAAACAGGAGGGTTTGTAGAGTAAAAAGCAGGCTTTCAACCCTAGACTCCAAGCTTTGGGCTCTTAACCAAATCTTTGGGACCTAACATTGAGGCTCGTGCCCTAAAGGAGGCGTTTGGAGCATAAAAAGGAGGGATTTTCCAGTGAAATGATTTACAGCATAAAAATGAGCGTTTGGGCCCTAAAAATGAGGGTTTGTGCAATAAACGTGAGGGTTTGGATTATAAAACGAGGAATTCAACCACAGAATCAAAGCTTTGGACTCTGAAGAGGAAGCTTTGGGACCACAAAACAAGCCTTTGTGCCCTAAATGAGATGTCCGGAACATAAAAGTGAGGGATTTTACAGTAAAAAGGATGTATTGACCCCTAAAAAGGAGGATTCGCGGCCAAAAAATGAGGCGTTGCACCCTAAAAATGAGGGCTTGTACCTTCTAAATGACGCTTTGAAGCAGAACAGGGAGGCTTTCAACCCTGGAACCAACGTTCCGGACTCTAAAAAGGAAGCGTTGTGACCTAAAATTGAGACTTTGTGCCCTTAATGTAGTGTTTGGAGCGTAAAAAAGTGGGATTTCAGAATTAAAAGTAGGATTTGAAGCCTAAAGACGGTCGTTTGGAGCATAAAGATGTGGATTTCAACCCTGGACTCGAAGCTTGGGAATCTTAACGTGAGTGTTTGCACCCTAACAGCGAGGGCTTGTGCACCGAAAAGGAGGGTTTGTGCCCTAAACAGGAGGGTTTGTAGAGTAAAAAGCAGGCTTTGAACCCTAGACTCCAAGCTTTGGGCTCTTAACCAAATCTTTGGGACCTAACATTCAGACATCGTGCCCTAAAGGAGGCGTTTGGAGCATAAAAAGGAGGCATTTTCCAGTGAAATGATTTACAGCATAAAAATGAGCGTTTGGGCCCTAAAAATGAGGGTTTGTACAATAAACGTGAGGGTTTGGATTATAAAACGAGGAATTCAACCACAGAATCAAAGCTTTGGACTCTGAAGAGGAAGCTTTGGGACCACAAAACAAGCCTTTGTGCCCTAAATGAGATGTCCGGAACATAAAAGTGAGGGATTTTACAGTAAAAAGGACGTATTGACCCCTAAAAAGGAGGATTCGCGGCCAAAAAATGAGGCGTTGCGCCCTAAAAATGAGGGCTTGTACCTTCTAAATGACGCTTTGAAGCAGAACAGGGAGGCTTTCAACCCTGGAACCAACGTTCCGGACTCTAAAAAGGAAGCGTTGTGACCTAAAATGGAGACTTTGTGCCCTTAATGTAGCGTTTGGAGCGTAAAAAAGTGGGATTTCAGAATTAAAATTAGGATTTGAAGCCTAAAGACGGTCGCTTGGAGCATAAAGATGTGGATTTCAACCCTGGACTCGAAGCTTGGGAATCTTAACAGGAGTGTTTGCACCCTAACAGCGAGGGCTTGTGCACCGAAAAGGAGGGTTTGTGCCCTAAACAGGAGGGTTTGTAGAGTAAAAAGCAGGCTTTGAACCCTAGACTCAAAGCTTTGGGCTCTTAACCAAATCTTTGGGACCTAACATTGAGGCTCGTGCCCTAAAGGAGGCGTTTGGAGCATGAAAAGGAGGCATTTTCCAGTGAAATTATTTACAGCATAAAAATGAGCGTTTGGGCCCTAAAAATGAGGGTTTGTACAATAAACGTGAGGGTTTGGATTATAAAAGGTGGAATTCAACCACAGAATCTAAGCTTTGGGCTCTGAAGAGGAAGCTTTGGGACCACAAAACAAGGCTTTGTGCCCTAAATGAGATGTCAGGAACATAAAAGTGAGGGATTTTACAGTAAAAAGGACGTATTGACCCCTAAAAAGGAGGATTCGCGGCCAAAAAATGAGGCGTTGCGCCCTAAAAATGAGGGCTTGTACCTTCTAAATGACGCTTTGAAGCAGAACAGGGAGGCTTTCAACCCTGGAACCAACGTTCCGGACTCTAAAAAGGAAGCGTTGTGACCTAAAATGGAGACTTTGTGCCCTTAATGTAGTGTTTGGAGCGTAAAAAAGTGGGATTTCAGAATTAAAAGTAGGATTTGAAGCCTAAAGACGGTCGTTTGGAGCATAAAGATGTGGATTTCAACCCTGGACTCGAAGCTTGGGAATCTTAACAGGAGTGTTTGCACCCTAACAGCGAGGGCTTGTGCACCGAAAAGGAGGGTTTGTGCCCTAAACAGGAGGGTTTGTAGAGTAAAAAGCAGGCTTTGAACCCTAGACTCAAAGCTTTGGGCTCTTAACCAAATCTTTGGGACCTAATATTGAGGCTCGTGCCCTAAAGGAGGCGTTTGGAGCATGAAAAGGAGGCACTTTCCCGTGAAATTATTTACAGCATAAAAATGAGCGTTTGGGCCCTAAAAATGAGGGTTTGTACAATAAACGTGAGGGTTTGGATTATAAAACGAGGAATTCAACCACAGAATCAAAGCTTTGGGCTCTGAAGAGGAAGCTTTGGGACCACAAAACAAGGCTTTGTGCCCTAAATGAGATGTCCGGAACATAAAAGTGAGGGATTTTACAGTAAAAAGGACGTATTGACCCCTAAAAAGGAGGATTCGCGGCCAAAAAATGAGGCGTTGCGCCCTAAAAATGAGGGCTTGTACCTTCTAAATGACGCTTTGAAGCAGAACAGGGAGGCTTTCAACCCTGGAACCAACGTTCCGGACTCTAAAAAGGAAGCGTTGTGACCTAAAATGGAGACTTTGTGCCCTTAATGTAGTGTTTGGAGCGTAAAAAAGTGGGATTTCAGAATTAAAAGTAGGATTTGAAGCCTAAAGACGGTCGTTTGGAGCATAAAGATGTGGATTTCAACCCTGGACTCGAAGCTTGGGAATCTTAATGTGAGTGTTTGCACTCTAACAGCGAGGGCTTGTGCACCGAAAAGGAGGGTTTGTGCCCTAAACAGGAGGGTTTGTAGAGTAAAAAGCAGGCTTTGAACCCTAGACTCAAAGCTTTGGGCTCTTAACCAAATCTTTGGGACCTAACATTGAGGCTCGTGCCCTAAAGGAGGCGTTTGGAGCATAAAAAGGAGGCATTTTCCAGTGAAATGATTTACAGCATAAAAATGAGCGTTTGGGCCCTAAAAATGAGGGTTTGTACAATAAACGTGAGGGTTTGGATTATAAAACGAGGAATTCAACCACAGAATCAAAGCTTTGGACTCTGAAGACGAAGCTTTGGGACCACAAAACAAGGCTTTGTGCCCTAAATGAGATGTCCGGAACATAAAAGTGAGGGATTTTACAGTAAAAAGGACGTATTGACCCCTAAAAAGGAGGATTCACGGCCAAAAAATGAGGCGTTGCGCCCTAAAAATGAGGGCTTGTACCTTCTAAATGACGCTTTGAAGCAGAACAGGGAGGCTTTCAACCCTGGAACCAACGTTCCGGACTCTAAAAAGGAAGCGTTGTGACCTAAAATGGAGACTTTGTGCCCTTAATGTAGCGTTTGGAGCGTAAAAAAGTGGGATTTCAGAATTAAAAGTAGGATTTGAAGCCTAAAGACGGTCGTTTGGAGCATAAAGATGTGGATTTCAACCCTGGACTCGAAGCTTGGGAATCTTAACGTGAGTGTTTGCACCCTAACAGCGAGGGCTTGTGCACCGAAAAGGAGGGTTTGTGCCCTAAACAGGAGGGTTTGTAGAGTAAAAAGCAGGCGTTGAACCCTAGACTCAAAGCTTTGGGCTCTTAACCAAATCTTTGGGACCTAACATTCAGACATCGTGCCCTAAAGGAGGCGTTTGGAGCATGAAAAGGAGGCATTTTCCAGTGAAATGATTTACAGCATAAAAATGAGCGTTTGGGCCCTAAAAATGAGGGTTTCTACAATAAACGTGAGGGTTTGGATTATAAAAGGAGGAATTCAACCACAGAATCAAAGCTTTGGACTCTGAAGAGGAAGCTTTGGGACCACAAAACAAGGCTTTGTGCCCTAAATGAGATGTCCGGAACATAAAAGTGAGGGATTTTACAGTAAAAAGGACGTATTGACCCCTAAAAAGGAGGATTCGCGGCCAAAAAATGAGGCGTTGTGCCCTAAAAATGAGGGCTTGTACCTTCTAAATGACGCTTTGAAGCAGAACAGGGAGGCTTTCAACCCTGGAACCAACGTTCCGGACTCTAAAAAGGAAGCGTTGTGACCTAAAATGGAGACTTTGTGCCCTTAATGTAGCGTTTGGAGCGTAAAAAAGTGGGATTTCAGAATTAAAAGTAGGATTTGAAGCCTAAAGACGGTCGTTTGGAGCATAAAGATGTGGATTTCAACCCTGGACTCGAAGCTTGGGAATCTTAACAGGAGTGTTTGCACCCTAACAGCGAGGGCTTGTGCACCGAAAAGGAGGGTTTGTGCCCTAAACAGGAGGGTTTGTAGAGTAAAAAGCAGGCTTTGAACCCTAGACTCAAAGCTTTGGGCTCTTAACCAAATCTTTGGGACCTAATATTGAGGCTCGTGCCCTAAAGGAGGCGTTTGGAGCATGAAAAGGTGGCACTTTCCCGTGAAATTATTTACAGCATAAAAATGAGCGTTTGGACCCTAAAAATGAGGGTTTGTACAATAAACGTGAGGGTTTGGATTATAAAACGAGGAATTCAACCACAGAATCAAAGCTTTGGACTCTGAAGAGGAAGCTTTGGGACCACAAAACAAGGCTTTGTGCCCTAAATGAGATGTCCGGAACATAAAAGTGAGGGATTTTACAGTAAAAAGGACGTATTGACCCCTAAAAAGGAGGATTCGCGGCCAAAAAATGAGGCGTTGCGCCCTAAAAATGAGGGCTTGTACCTTCTAAATGACGCTTTGAAGCAGAACAGGGAGGCTTTCAACCCTGGAACCAACGTTCCGGACTCTAAAAAGGAAGCGTTGTGACCTAAAATGGAGACTTTGTGCCCTTAATGTAGCGTTTGGAGCGTAAAAAAGTGGGATTTCAGAATTAAAAGTAGGATTTGAAGCCTAAAGACGGTCGTTTGGAGCATAAAGATGTGGATTTCAACCCTGGACTCGAAGCTTGGGAATCTTAACGTGAGTGTTTGCACCCTAACAGCGAGGGCTTGTGCACCGAAAAGGAGGGTTTGTGCCCTAAACAGGAGGGTTTGTAGAGTAAAAAGCAGGCGTTGAACCCTAGACTCAAAGCTTTGGGCTCTTAACCAAATCTTTGGGACCTAACATTCAGACATCGTGCCCTAAAGGAGGCGTTTGGAGCATAAAAAGGAGGCATTTTCCAGTGAAATGATTTACAGCATAAAAATGAGCGTTTGGGCCCTAAAAATGAGGGTTTGTACAATAAACGTGAGGGTTTGGATTATAAAACGAGGAATTCAACCACAGAATCAAAGCTTTGGACTCTGAAGACGAAGCTTTGGGACCACAAAACAAGGCTTTGTGCCCTAAATGAGATGTCAGGAACATAAAAGTGAGGGATTTTACAGTAAAAAGGACGTATTGACCCCTAAAAAGGAGGATTCGCGGCCAAAAAATGAGGCGTTGCGCCCTAAAAATGAGGGCTTGTACCTTCTAAATGACGCTTTGAAGCAGAACAGGGAGGCTTTCAACCCTGGAACCAACGTTCCGGACTCTAAAAAGGAAGCGTTGTGACCTAAAATGGAGACTTTGTGCCCTTAATGTAGCGTTTGGAGCGTAAAAAAGTGGGATTTCAGAATTAAAAGTAGGATTTGAAGCCTAAAGACGGTCGTTTGGAGCATAAAGATGTGGATTTCAACCCTGGACTCGAAGCTTGGGAATCTTAACGTGAGTGTTTGCACCCTAACAGCGAGGGCTTGTGCACCGAAAAGGAGGGTTTGTGCCCTAAACAGGAGGGTTTGTAGAGTAAAAAGCAGGCGTTGAACCCTAGACTCAAAGCTTTGGGCTCTTAACCAAATCTTTGGGACCTAACATTCAGACATCGTGCCCTAAAGGAGGCGTTTGGAGCATAAAAAGGAGGCATTTTCCAGTGAAATGATTTACAGCATAAAAATGAGCGTTTGGGCCCTAAAAATGAGGGTTTGTACAATAAACGTGAGGGTTTGGATTATAAAACGAGGAATTCAACCACAGAATCAAAGCTTTGGACTCTGAAGAGGAAGCTTTGGGACCACAAAACAAGGCTTTGTGCCCTAAATGAGATGTCCGGAACATAAAAGTGAGGGATTTTACAGTAAAAAGGACGTATTGACCCCTAAAAAGGAGGATTCGCGGCCAAAAAATGAGGCGTTGCGCCCTAAAAATGAGGGCTTGTACCTTCTAAATGACGCTTTGAAGCAGAACAGGGAGGCTTTCAACCCTGGAACCAACGTTCCGGACTCTAAAAAGGAAGCGTTGTGACCTAAAATGGAGACTTTGTGCCCTTAATGTAGTGTTTGGAGCGTAAAAAAGTGGGATTTCAGAATTAAAAGTAGGATTTGAAGCCTAAAGACGGTCGTTTGGAGCATAAAGATGTGGATTTCAACCCTGGACTCGAAGCTTGGGAATCTTAACGTGAGTGTTTGCACCCTAACAGCGAGGGCTTGTGCACCGAAAAGGAGGGTTTGTGCCCTAAACAGGAGGGTTTGTAGAGTAAAAAGCAGGCATTCAACCCTAGACTCAAAGCTTTGGGCTCTTAACCAAATCTTTGGGACCTAATATTGAGGCTCGTGCCCTAAAGGAGGCGTTTGGAGCATGAAAAGGAGGCACTTTCCAGTGAAATGATTTACAGCATAAAAATGAGCGTTTGGGCCCTAAAAATGAGGGTTTGTACAATAAACGTGAGGGTTTGGATTATAAAACGAGGAATTCAACCACAGAATCAAAGCTTTGGGCTCTGAAGAGGAAGCTTTGGGACCACAAAACAAGGCTTTGTGCCCTAAATGAGATGTCTGGAACATAAAAGTGAGGGATTTTACAGTAAAAAGGACGTATTGACCCCTAAAAAGGAGGATTCGCGGCCAAAAAATGAGGCGTTGCGCCCTAAAAATGAGGGCTTGTACCTTCTAAATGACGCTTTGAAGCAGAACAGGGAGGCTTTCAACCCTGGAACCAACGTTCCGGACTCTAAAAAGGAAGCGTTGTGACCTAAAATGGAGACTTTGTGCCCTTAATGTAGCGTTTGGAGCGTAAAAAAGTGGGATTTCAGAATTAAAAGTAGGATTTGAAGCCTAAAGACGGTCGTTTGGAGCATAAAGATGTGGATTTCAACCCTGGACTCGAAGCTTGGGAATCTTAACGTGAGTGTTTGCACCCTAACAGCGAGGGCTTGTGCACCGAAAAGGAGGGTTTGTGCCCTAAACAGGAGGGTTTGTAGAGTAAAAAGCAGGCGTTGAACCCTAGACTCAAAGCTTTGGGCTCTTAACCAAATCTTTGGGACCTAACATTCAGACATCGTGCCCTAAAGGAGGCGTTTGGAGCATAAAAAGGAGGCATTTTCCAGTGAAATGATTTACAGCATAAAAATGAGCGTTTGGGCCCTAAAAATGAGGGTTTGTACAATAAACGTGAGGGTTTGGATTATAAAACGAGGAATTCAACCACAGAATCAAAGCTTTGGACTCTGAAGACGAAGCTTTGGGACCACAAAACAAGGCTTTGTGCCCTAAATGAGATGTCAGGAACATAAAAGTGAGGGATTTTACAGTAAAAAGGACGTATTGACCCCTAAAAAGGAGGATTCGCGGCCAAAAAATGAGGCGTTGCGCCCTAAAAATGAGGGCTTGTACCTTCTAAATGACGCTTTGAAGCAGAACAGGGAGGCTTTCAACCCTGGAACCAACGTTCCGGACTCTAAAAAGGAAGCGTTGTGACCTAAAATGGAGACTTTGTGCCCTTAATGTAGCGTTTGGAGCGTAAAAAAGTGGGATTTCAGAATTAAAAGTAGGATTTGAAGCCTAAAGACGGTCGTTTGGAGCATAAAGATGTGGATTTCAACCCTGGACTCGAAGCTTGGGAATCTTAACGTGAGTGTTTGCACCCTAACAGCGAGGGCTTGTGCACCGAAAAGGAGGGTTTGTGCCCTAAACAGGAGGGTTTGTAGAGTAAAAAGCAGGCGTTGAACCCTAGACTCAAAGCTTTGGGCTCTTAACCAAATCTTTGGGACCTAACATTCAGACATCGTGCCCTAAAGGAGGCGTTTGGAGCATAAAAAGGAGGCATTTTCCAGTGAAATGATTTACAGCATAAAAAATGAGTGTTTGGGCCCTAAAAATGAGGGTTTGTACAATAAACGTGAGGGTTTGGATTATAAAACGAGGAATTCAACCACAGAATCAAAGCTTTGGGCTCTGAAGAGGAAGCTTTGGGACCACAAAACAAGGCTTTGTGCCCTAAATGAGATGTCCGGAACATAAAAGTGAGGGATTTTACAGTAAAAAGGACGTATTGACCCCTAAAAAGGAGGATTCGCGGCCAAAAAATGAGGCGTTGCGCCCTAAAAATGAGGGCTTGTACCTTCTAAATGACGCTTTGAAGCAGAACAGGGAGGCTTTCAACCCTGGAACCAACGTTCCGGACTCTAAAAAGGAAGCGTTGTGACCTAAAATGGAGACTTTGTGCCCTTAATGTAGTGTTTGGAGCGTAAAAAAGTGGGATTTCAGAATTAAAAGTAGGATTTGAAGCCTAAAGACGGTCGTTTGGAGCATAAAGATGTGGATTTCAACCCTGGACTCGAAGCTTGGGAATCTTAACGTGAGTGTTTGCACCCTAACAGCGAGGGCTTGTGCACCGAAAAGGAGGGTTTGTGCCCTAAACAGGAGGGTTTGTAGAGTAAAAAGCAGGCTTTGAACCCTAGACTTAAAGCTTTGGGCTCTTAACCAAATCTTTGGGACCTAACATTCAGACATCGTGCCCTAAAGGAGGCGTTTGGAGCATAAAAAGGAGGCATTTTCCAGTGAAATGATTTACAGCATAAAAATGAGCGTTTGGGCCCTAAAAATGAGGGTTTGTACAATAAACGTGAGGGTTTGGATTATAAAAGGAGGAATTCAACCACAGAATCAAAGCTTTGGACTCTGAAGAGGAAGCTTTGGGACCACAAAACAAGCCTTTGTGCCCTAAATGAGATGTCCGGAACATAAAAGTGAGGGATTTTACAGTAAAAAGGACGTATTGACCCCTAAAAAGCAGGATTTGCGGCCAAAAAATGAGGCGTTGCACCCTAAAAATGAGGGCTTGTACCTTCTAAATGACGCTTTGAAGCAGAACAGGGAGGCTTTCAACCCTGGAACCAACGTTCCGGACTCTAAAAAGGAAGCGTTGTGACCTAAAATGGAGACTTTGTGCCCTTAATGTAGCGTTTGGAGCGTAAAAAAGTGGGATTTCAGAATTAAAAGTAGGATTTGAAGCCTAAAGACGGTCGTTTGGAGCATAAAGATGTGGATTTCAACCCTGGACTCGAAGCTTGGGAATCTTAACGTGAGTGTTTGCACCCTAACAGCGAGGGCTTGTGCACCAAAAAGGAGGGTTTGTGCCCTAAACAGGAGGGTTTGTAGAGTAAAAAGCAGGCTTTGAACCCTAGACTCAAAGCTTTGGGCTCTTAACCAAATCTTTGGGACCTAACATTGAGGCTCGTGCCCTAAAGGAGGCGTTTGGAGCATAAAAAGGAGGCATTTTCCAGTGAAATGATTTACAGCATAAAAATGAGCGTTTGGGCCCTAAAAATGAGGGTTTGTACAATAAACGTGAGGGTTTGGATTATAAAACGAGGAATTCAACCACAGAATCAAAGCTTTGGACTCTGAAGACGAAGCTTTGGGACCACAAAACAAGGCTTTGTGCCCTAAATGAGATGTCAGGAACATAAAAGTGAGGGATTTTACAGTAAAAAGGACGTATTGACCCCTAAAAAGGAGGATTCACGGCCAAAAAATGAGGCGTTGCGCCCTAAAAATGAGGGCTTGTACCTTCTAAATGACGCTTTGAAGCAGAACAGGGAGGCTTTCAACCCTGGAACCAACGTTCCGGACTCTAAAAAGGAAGCGTTGTGACCTAAAATGGAGACTTTGTGCCCTTAATGTAGCGTTTGGAGCGTAAAAAAGTGGGATTTCAGAATTAAAAGTAGGATTTGAAGCCTAAAGACGGTCGTTTGGAGCATAAAGATGTGGATTTCAACCCTGGACTCGAAGCTTGGGAATCTTAACAGGAGTGTTTGCACCCTAACAGCGAGGGCTTGTGCACCGAAAAGGAGGGTTTGTGCCCTAAACAGGAGGGTTTGTAGAGTAAAAAGCAGGCGTTGAACCCTAGACTCAAAGCTTTGGGCTCTTAACCAAATCTTTGGGACCTAACATTCAGACATCGTGCCCTAAAGGAGGCGTTTGGAGCATAAAAAGGAGGCATTTTCCAGTGAAATGATTTACAGCATAAAAATGAGCGTTTGGGCCCTAAAAATGAGGGTTTGTACAATAAACGTGAGGGTTTGGATTATAAAACGAGGAATTCAACCACAGAATCAAAGCTTTGGACTCTGAAGACGAAGCTTTGGGACCACAAAACAAGGCTTTGTGCCCTAAATGAGATGTCAGGAACATAAAAGTGAGGGATTTTACAGTAAAAAGGACGTATTGACCCCTAAAAAGGAGGATTCGCGGCCAAAAAATGAGGCGTTGCGCCCTAAAAATGAGGGCTTGTACCTTCTAAATGACGCTTTGAAGCAGAACAGGGAGGCTTTCAACCCTGGAACCAACGTTCCGGACTCTAAAAAGGAAGCGTTGTGACCTAAAATGGAGACTTTGTGCCCTTAATGTAGCGTTTGGAGCGTAAAAAAGTGGGATTTCAGAATTAAAAGTAGGATTTGAAGCCTAAAGACGGTCGTTTGGAGCATAAAGATGTGGATTTCAACCCTGGACTCGAAGCTTGGGAATCTTAACGTGAGTGTTTGCACCCTAACAGCGAGGGCTTGTGCACCGAAAAGGAGGGTTTGTGCCCTAAACAGGAGGGTTTGTAGAGTAAAAAGCAGGCGTTGAACCCTAGACTCCAAGCTTTGGGCTCTTAACCAAATCTTTGGGACCTAACATTCAGACATCGTGCCCTAAAGGAGGCGTTTGGAGCATAAAAAGGAGGCATTTTCCAGTGAAATGATTTACAGCATAAAAAATGAGTGTTTGGGCCCTAAAAATGAGGGTTTGTACAATAAACGTGAGGGTTTGGATTATAAAACGAGGAATTCAACCACAGAATCAAAGCTTTGGGCTCTGAAGAGGAAGCTTTGGGACCACAAAACAAGGCTTTGTGCCCTAAATGAGATGTCCGGAACATAAAAGTGAGGGATTTTACAGTAAAAAGGACGTATTGACCCCTAAAAAGGAGGATTCGCGGCCAAAAAATGAGGCGTTGTGCCCTAAAAATGAGGGCTTGTACCTTCTAAATGACGCTTTGAAGCAGAACAGGGAGGCTTTCAACCCTGGAACCAACGTTCCGGACTCTAAAAAGGAAGCGTTGTGACCTAAAATGGAGACTTTGTGCCCTTAATGTAGCGTTTGGAGCGTAAAAAAGTGGGATTTCAGAATTAAAAGTAGGATTTGAAGCCTAAAGACGGTCGTTTGGAGCATAAAGATGTGGATTTCAACCCTGGACTCGAAGCTTGGGAATCTTAACGTGAGTGTTTGCACCCTAACAGCGAGGGCTTGTGCACCGAAAAGGAGGGTTTGTGCCCTAAACAGGAGGGTTTGTAGAGTAAAAAGCAGGCTTTGAACCCTAGACTCAAAGCTTTGGGCTCTTAACCAAATCTTTGGGACCTAATATTGAGGCTCGTGCCCTAAAGGAGGCGTTTGGAGCATGAAAAGGAGGCACTTTCCCGTGAAATGATTTACAGCATAAAAATGAGCGTTTGGGCCCTAAAAATGAGGGTTTGTACAATAAACGTGAGGGTTTGGATTATAAAACGAGGAATTCAACCACAGAATCAAAGCTTTGGGCTCTGAAGAGGAAGCTTTGGGACCACAAAACAAGGCTTTGTGCCCTAAATGAGATGTCCGGAACATAAAAGTGAGGGATTTTACAGTAAAAAGGACGTATTGACCCCTAAAAAGGAGGATTCGCGGCCAAAAAATGAGGCGTTGCGCCCTAAAAATGAGGGCTTGTACCTTCTAAATGACGCTTTGAAGCAGAACAGGGAGGCTTTCAACCCTGGAACCAACGTTCCGGACTCTAAAAAGGAAGCATTGTGACCTAAAATGGAGACTTTGTGCCCTTAATGTAGTGTTTGGAGCGTAAAAAAGTGGGATTTCAGAATTAAAAGTAGGATTTGAAGCCTAAAGACGGTCGTTTGGAGCATAAAGATGTGGATTTCAACCCTGGACTCGAAGCTTGGGAATCTTAACGTGAGTGTTTGCACCCTAACAGCGAGGGCTTGTGCACCGAAAAGGAGGGTTTGTGCCCTAAACAGGAGGGTTTGTAGAGTAAAAAGCAGGCTTTGAACCCTAGACTCCAAGCTTTGGGCTCTTAACCAAATCTTTGGGACCTAACATTCAGACATCGTGCCCTAAAGGAGGCGTTTGGAGCATAAAAAGGAGGCATTTTCCAGTGAAATGATTTACAGCATAAAAATGAGCGTTTGGGCCCTAAAAATGAGGGTTTGTACAATAAACGTGAGGGTTTGGATTATAAAACGAGGAATTCAACCACAGAATCAAAGCTTTGGACTCTGAAGAGGAAGCTTTGGGACCACAAAACAAGGCTTTGTGCCCTAAATGAGATGTCCGGAACATAAAAGTGAGGGATTTTACAGTAAAAAGGACGTATTGACCCCTAAAAAGGAGGATTCGCGGCCAAAAAATGAGGCGTTGTGCCCTAAAAATGAGGGCTTGTACCTTCTAAATGACGCTTTGAAGCAGAACAGGGAGGCTTTCAACCCTGGAACCAACGTTCCGGACTCTAAAAAGGAAGCGTTGTGACCTAAAATTGAGACTTTGTGCCCTTAATGTAGTGTTTGGAGCGTAAAAAAGTGGGATTTCAGAATTAAAAGTAGGATTTGAAGCCTAAAGACGGTCGTTTGGAGCATAAAGATGTGGATTTCAACCCTGGACTCGAAGCTTGGGAATCTTAACGTGAGTGTTTGCACCCTAACAGCGAGGGCTTGTGCACCGAAAAGGAGGGTTTGTGCCCTAAACAGGAGGGTTTGTAGAGTAAAAAGCAGGCATTCAACCCTAGACTCAAAGCTTTGGGCTCTTAACCAAATCTTTGGGACCTAATATTGAGGCTCGTGCCCTAAAGGAGGCGTTTGGAGCATGAAAAGGAGGCACTTTCCAGTGAAATGATTTACAGCATAAAAATGAGCGTTTGGGCCCTAAAAATGAGGGTTTGTACAATAAACGTGAGGGTTTGGATTATAAAAGGAGGAATTCAACCACAGAATCAAAGCTTTGGGCTCTGAAGAGGAAGCTTTGGGACCACAAAACAAGGCTTTGTGCCCTAAAAGAGATGTCTGGAACATAAAAGTGAGGGATTTTACAGTAAAAAGGACGTATTGACCCCTAAAAAGGAGGATTCGCGGCCAAAAAATGAGGCGTTGCGCCCTAAAAATGAGGGCTTGTACCTTCTAAATGACGCTTTGAAGCAGAACAGGGAGGCTTTCAACCCTGGAACCAACGTTCCGGACTCTAAAAAGGAAGCGTTGTGACCTAAAATGGAGACTTTGTGCCCTTAATGTAGCGTTTGGAGCGTAAAAAAGTGGGATTTCAGAATTAAAAGTAGGATTTGAAGCCTAAAGACGGTCGTTTGGAGCATAAAGATGTGGATTTCAACCCTGGACTCGAAGCTTGGGAATCTTAACAGGAGTGTTTGCACCTTAACAGCGAGGGCTTGTGCACCAAAAAGGAGGGTTTGTGCCCTAAACAGGAGGGTTTGTAGAGTAAAAAGCAGGCTTTCAACCCTACACTCCAAGCTTTGGGCTCTTAACCAAATCTTTGGGACCTAACATTCAGACATCGTGCCCTAAAGGAGGCGTTTGGAGCATAAAAAGGAGGCATTTTCCAGTGAAATGATTTACAGCATAAAAATGAGCGTTTGGGCCCTAAAAATGAGGGTTTGTACAATAAACGTGAGGGTTTGGATTATAAAACGAGGAATTCAACCACAGAATCAAAGCTTTGGACTCTGAAGAGGAAGCTTTGGGACCACAAAACAAGGCTTTGTGCCCTAAATGAGATGTCCGGAACATAAAAGTGAGGGATTTTACAGTAAAAAGGACGTATTGACCCCTAAAAAGGAGGATTCGCGGCCAAAAAATGAGGCGTTGTGCCCTAAAAATGAGGGCTTGTACCTTCTAAATGACGCTTTGAAGCAGAACAGGGAGGCTTTCAACCCTGGAACCAACGTTCCGGACTCTAAAAAGGAAGCGTTGTGACCTAAAATGGAGACTTTGTGCCCTTAATGTAGTGTTTGGAGCGTAAAAAAGTGGGATTTCAGAATTAAAAGTAGGATTTGAAGCCTAAAGACGGTCGTTTGGAGCATAAAGATGTGGATTTCAACCCTGGACTCGAAGCTTGGGAATCTTAACGTGAGTGTTTGCACCCTAACAGCGAGGGCTTGTGCACCGAAAAGGAGGGTTTGTGCCCTAAACAGGAGGGTTTGTAGAGTAAAAAGCAGGCTTTCAACCCTAGACTCAAAGCTTTGGGCTCTTAACCAAATCTTTGGGACCTAATATTGAGGCTCGTGCCCTAAAGGAGGCGTTTGGAGCATGAAAAAAAGGAGGCACTTTCCAGTGAAATGATTTACAGCATAAAAATGAGCGTTTGGGCCCTAAAAATGAGGGTTTGTACAATAAACGTGAGGGTTTGGATTATAAAACGAGGAATTCAACCACAGAATCAAAGCTTTGGGCTCTGAAGAGGAAGCTTTGGGACCACAAAACAAGGCTTTGTGCCCTAAATGAGATGTCTGGAACATAAAAGTGAGGGATTTTACAGTAAAAAGGACGTATTGACCCCTAAAAAGGAGGATTCGCGGCCAAAAAATGAGGCGTTGCGCCCTAAAAATGAGGGCTTGTACCTTCTAAATGACGCTTTGAAGCAGAACAGGGAGGCTTTCAACCCTGGAACCAACGTTCCGGACTCTAAAAAGGAAGCGTTGTGACCTAAAATGGAGACTTTGTGCCCTTAGTGTAGTGTTTGGAGCGTAAAAAAGTGGGATTTCAGAATTAAAATTAGGATTTGAAGCCTAAAGACGGTCGCTTGGAGCATAAAGATGTGGATTTCAACCCTGGACTCGAAGCTTGGGAATCTTAACGTGAGTGTTTGCACCCTAACAGCGAGGGCTTGTGCACCGAAAAGGAGGGTTTGTGCCCTAAACAGGAGGGTTTGTAGAGTAAAAAGCAGGCTTTCAACCCTAGACTCCAAGCTTTGGGCTCTTAACCAAATCTTTGGGACCTAACATTCAGACATCGTGCCCTATAGGAGGCGTTTGGAGCATAAAAAGGAGGCATTTTCCAGTGAAATTGTTACAGCATAAAAATGAGCGTTTGGGCCCTAAAAATGAGGGTTTGTACAATAAACGTGAGGGTTTGGATTACAAAACGAGGAATTCAACCACAGAATCAAAGCTTTGGGCTCTGAAGAGGAAGCTTTGGGACCACAAAACAAGGCTTTGTGCCCTAAATGAGATGTCCGGAACATAAAATTGAGGGATTTTACAGTAAAAAGGACGTATTGACCCCTAAAAAGGAGGATTCGCAGCCAAAATATGAGGCGTTGCGCCCTAAAAATGAGGGCTTGTACCTTCTAAATGACGCTTTGAAGCAGAACAGGGAGGCTTTCAACCCTGGAACCAACGTTCCGGACTCTAAAAAGGAAGCATTGTGACCTAAAATGGAGACTTTGTGCCCTTAATGTAGTGTTTGGAGTGTAAAAAAATGGGATTTCAGAATTAAAATTAGGATTTGAAGCCTAAAGACGGTCGTTTGGAGCATAAAGATGTGGATTTCAACCCTGGACTCGAAGCTTGGGAATCTTAACAGGAGTGTTTGCACCCTAACAGCGAGGGCTTGTGCACCGAAAAGGAGGGTTTGTGCCCTAAACAGGAGGGTTTGTAGAGTAAAAAGCAGGCTTTCAACCCTAGACTCCAAGCTTTGGGCTCTTAACCAAATCTTTGGGACCTAACATTCAGACATCGTGCCCTATAGGAGGCGTTTGGAGCATAAAAAGGAGGCATTTTCCAGTGAAATTGTTACAGCATAAAAATGAGCGTTTGGGCCCTAAAAATGAGGGTTTGTACAATAAACGTGAGGGTTTGGATTACAAAACGAGGAATTCAACCACAGAATCAAAGCTTTGGACTCTGAAGAGGAAGCTTTGGGACCACAAAACAAGGCTTTGTGCCCTAAATGAGATGTCCGGAACATAAAAGTGAGGGATTTTACAGTAAAAAGGATGTATTGACCCCTAAAAAGGAGGATTCGCAGCCAAAATATGAGGCGTTGCGCCCTAAAAATGAGGGCTTGTACCTTCTAAATGACGCTTTGAAGCAGAACAGGGAGGCTTTCAACCCTGGAACCAACGTTCCGGACTCTAAAAAGGAAGCATTGTGACCTAAAATGGAGACTTTGTGCCCTTAATGTAGTGTTTGGAGTGTAAAAAAGTGGGATTTCAGAATTAAAAGTAGGATTTGAAGCCTAAAGACGGTCGCTTGGAGCATAAAGATGTGGATTTCAACCCTGGACTCGAAGCTTGGGAATCTTAACAGGAGTGTTTGCACCCTAACAGCGAGGGCTTGTGCACCGAAAAGGAGGGTTTGTGCCCTAAACAGGAGGGTTTGTAGAGTAAAAAGCAGGCTTTCAACCCTAGACTCAAAGCTTTGGGCTCTTAACCAAATCTTTGGGACCTAACATTCAGACATCGTGCCCTATAGGAGGCGTTTGGAGCATGAAGAGGAGGCATTTTCCAGTGAAATTGTTACAGCATAAAAATGAGCGTTTGGGCCCTAAAAATGAGGGTTTGTACAATAAACGTGAGGGTTTGGATTATAAAACGAGGAATTCAACCACAGAATCAAAGCTTTGGACTCTGAAGAGGAAGCTTTGGGACCACAAAACAAGGCTTTGTGCCCTAAATGAGATGTCCGGAACATAAAAGTGAGGGATTTTACAGTAAAAAGGATGTATTGACCCCTAAAAAGGAGGATTCGCGGCCAAAAAATGAGGCGTTGCGCCCTAAAAATGAGGGCTTGTACCTTCTAAATGACGCTTTGAAGCAGAACAGGGAGGCTTTCAACCCTGGAACCAACGTTCCGGACTCTAAAAAGGAAGCATTGTGACCTAAAATGGAGACTTTGTGCCCTTAATGTAGTGTTTGGAGTGTAAAAAAGTGGGATTTCAGAATTAAAAGTAGGATTTGAAGCCTAAAGACGGTCGCTTGGAGCATAAAGATGTGGATTTCAACCCTGGACTCGAAGCTTGGGAATCTTAACAGGAGTGTTTGCACCCTAACAGCGAGGGCTTGTGCACCGAAAAGGAGGGTTTGTGCCCTAAACAGGAGGGTTTGTAGAGTAAAAAGCAGGCTTTCAACCCTAGACTCAAAGCTTTGGGCTCTTAACCAAATCTTTGGGACCTAACATTCAGACATCGTGCCCTATAGGAGGCGTTTGGAGCATAAAAAGGAGGCATTTTCCAGTGAAATTGTTACAGCATAAAAATGAGCGTTTGGGCCCTAAAAATGAGGGTTTGTACAATAAACGTGAGGGTTTGGATTACAAAACGAGGAATTCAACCACAGAATCAAAGCTTTGGGCTCTGAAGAGGAAGCTTTGGGACCACAAAACAAGGCTTTGTGCCCTAAATGAGATGTCCGGAACATAAAATTGAGGGATTTTACAGTAAAAAGGACGTATTGACCCCTAAAAAGGAGGATTCGCAGCCAAAATATGAGGCGTTGCGCCCTAAAAATGAGGGCTTGTACCTTCTAAATGACGCTTTGAAGCAGAACAGGGAGGCTTTCAACCCTGGAACCAACGTTCCGGACTCTAAAAAGGAAGCATTGTGACCTAAAATGGAGACTTTGTGCCCTTAATGTAGTGTTTGGAGTGTAAAAAAGTGGGATTTCAGAATTAAAAGTAGGATTTGAAGCCTAAAGACGGTCGCTTGGAGCATAAAGATGTGGATTTCAACCCTGGACTCGAAGCTTGGGAATCTTAACAGGAGTGTTTGCACCCTAACAGCGAGGGCTTGTGCACCGAAAAGGAGGGTTTGTGCCCTAAACAGGAGGGTTTGTAGAGTAAAAAGCAGGCTTTCAACCCTAGACTCAAAGCTTTGGGCTCTTAACCAAATCTTTGGGACCTAACATTCAGACATCGTGCCCTATAGGAGGCGTTTGGAGCATGAAGAGGAGGCATTTTCCAGTGAAATTGTTACAGCATAAAAATGAGCGTTTGGGCCCTAAAAATGAGGGTTTGTACAATAAACGTGAGGGTTTGGATTATAAAACGAGGAATTCAACCACAGAATCAAAGCTTTGGACTCTGAAGAGGAAGCTTTGGGACCACAAAACAAGGCTTTGTGCCCTAAATGAGATGTCCGGAACATAAAAGTGAGGGATTTTACAGTAAAAAGGATGTATTGACCCCTAAAAAGGAGGATTCGCGGCCAAAAAATGAGGCGTTGCGCCCTAAAAATGAGGGCTTGTACCTTCTAAATGACGCTTTGAAGCAGAACAGGGAGGCTTTCAACCCTGGAACCAACGTTCCGGACTCTAAAAAGGAAGCATTGTGACCTAAAATGGAGACTTTGTGCCCTTAATGTAGTGTTTGGAGTGTAAAAAAGTGGGATTTCAGAATTAAAAGTAGGATTTGAAGCCTAAAGACGGTCGCTTGGAGCATAAAGATGTGGATTTCAACCCTGGACTCGAAGCTTGGGAATCTTAACAGGAGTGTTTGCACCCTAACAGCGAGGGCTTGTGCACCGAAAAGGAGGGTTTGTGCCCTAAACAGGAGGGTTTGTAGAGTAAAAAGCAGGCTTTCAACCCTAGACTCAAAGCTTTGGGCTCTTAACCAAATCTTTGGGACCTAACATTCAGACATCGTGCCCTATAGGAGGCGTTTGGAGCATAAAAAGGAGGCATTTTCCAGTGAAATTGTTACAGCATAAAAATGAGCGTTTGGGCCCTAAAAATGAGGGTTTGTACAATAAACGTGAGGGTTTGGATTATAAAACGAGGAATTCAACCACAGAATCAAAGCTTTGGACTCTGAAGAGGAAGCTTTGGGACCACAAAACAAGGCTTTGTGCCCTAAATGAGATGTCCGGAACATAAAAGTGAGGGATTTTACAGTAAAAAGGATGTATTGACCCCTAAAAAGGAGGATTCGCGGCCAAAAAATGAGGCGTTGCGCCCTAAAAATGAGGGCTTGTACCTTCTAAATGACGCTTTGAAGCAGAACAGGGAGGCTTTCAACCCTGGAACCAACGTTCCGGACTCTAAAAAGGAAGCGTTGTGACCTAAAATGGAGACTTTGTGCCCTTAATGTAGCGTTTGGAGCGTAAAAAAGTGGGATTTCAGAATTAAAAGTAGGATTTGAAGCCTAAAGACGGTCGTTTGGAGCATAAAGATGTGGATTTCAACCCTGGACTCGAAGCTTGGGAATCTTAACAGGAGTGTTTGCACCCTAACAGCGAGGGCTTGTGCACCAAAAAGGAGGGTTTGTGCCCTAAACAGGAGGGTTTGTAGAGTAAAAAGCAGGCTTTCAACCCTAGACTCCAAGCTTTGGGCTCTTAACCAAATCTTTGGGACCTAACATTCAGACATCGTGCCCTATAGGAGGCGTTTGGAGCATAAAAAGGAGGCATTTTCCAGTGAAATTGTTACAGCATAAAAATGAGCGTTTGGGCCCTAAAAATGAGGGTTTGTACAATAAACGTGAGGGTTTGGATTACAAAACGAGGAATTCAACCACAGAATCAAAGCTTTGGACTCTGAAGAGGAAGCTTTGGGACCACAAAACAAGGCTTTGTGCCCTAAATGAGATGTCCGGAACATAAAAGTGAGGGATTTTACAGTAAAAAGGATGTATTGACCCCTAAAAAGGAGGATTCGCAGCCAAAATATGAGGCGTTGCGCCCTAAAAATGAGGGCTTGTACCTTCTAAATGACGCTTTGAAGCAGAACAGGGAGGCTTTCAACCCTGGAACCAACGTTCCGGACTCTAAAAAGGAAGCGTTGTGACCTAAAATGGAGACTTTGTGCCCTTAATGTAGTGTTTGGAGTGTAAAAAAGTGGGATTTCAGAATTAAAATTAGGATTTGAAGCCTAAAGACGGTCGTTTGGAGCATAAAGATGTGGATTTCAACCCTGGACTCGAAGCTTGGGAATCTTAACAGGAGTGTTTGCACCCTAACAGCGAGGGCTTGTGCACCAAAAAGGAGGGTTTGTGCCCTAAACAGGAGGGTTTGTAGAGTAAAAAGCAGGCTTTCAACCCTAGACTCCAAGCTTTGGGCTCTTAACCAAATCTTTGGGACCTAACATTCAGACATCGTGCCCTATAGGAGGCGTTTGGAGCATAAAAAGGAGGCATTTTCCAGTGAAATTGTTACAGCAGAAAAATGAGCGTTTGGGCCCTAAAAATGAGGGTTTGTACAATAAACGTGAGGGTTTGGATTACAAAACGAGGAATTCAACCACAGAATCAAAGCTTTGGACTCTGAAGAGGAAGCTTTGGGACCACAAAACAAGGCTTTGTGCCCTAAATGAGATGTCCGGAACATAAAAGTGAGGGATTTTACAGTAAAAAGGATGTATTGACCCCTAAAAAGGAGGATTCGCAGCCAAAATATGAGGCGTTGCGCCCTAAAAATGAGGGCTTGTACCTTCTAAATGACGCTTTGAAGCAGAACAGGGAGGCTTTCAAGTCTGGAACCAACGTTCCGGACTCTAAAAAGGAAGCATTGTGACCTAAAATGGAGACTTTGTGCCCTTAATGTAGTGTTTGGAGTGTAAAAAAGTGGGATTTCAGAATTAAAAGTAGGATTTGAAGCCTAAAGACGGTCGCTTGGAGCATAAAGATGTGGATTTCAACCCTGGACTCGAAGCTTGGGAATCTTAACAGGAGTGTTTGCACCCTAACAGCGAGGGCTTGTGCACCGAAAAGGAGGGTTTGTGCCCTAAACAGGAGGGTTTGTAGAGTAAAAAGCAGGCTTTCAACCCTAGACTCAAAGCTTTGGGCTCTTAACCAAATCTTTGGGACCTAACATTCAGTCATCGTGCCCTAAAGGAGGCGTTTGGAGCATAAAAAGGAGGCATTTTCCAGTGAAATGATTTACAGCATAAAAATGAGCGTTTGGGCCCTAAAAATGAGGGTTTGTACAATAAACGTGAGGATTTGGATTACAAAACGAGGAATTCAACCACAGAATCAAAGCTTTGGACCCTGAAGAGGAAGCTTTGGGACCACAAAACAAGGCTTTGTGCCCTAAATGAGATGTCCGGAACATAAAAGTGAGGGATTTTACAGTAAAAAGGACGTATTGACCCCTAAAAAGGAGGATTCGCGGCCAAAAAATGAGGCGTTGCGCCCTAAAAATGAGGGCTTGTACCTTCTAAATGACGCTTTGAAGCAGAACAGGGAGGCTTTCAACCCTGGAACCAACGTTCCGGACTCTAAAAAGGAAGCGTTGTGACCTAAAATGGAGACTTTGTGCCCTTAATGTAGCGTTTGGAGCGTAAAAAAGTGGGATTTCAGAATTAAAAGTCGGATTTGAAGCCTAAAGACGGTCGCTTGGAGCATAAAGATGTGGATTTCAACCCTGGACTCGAAGCTTGGGAATCTTAACAGGAGTGTTTGCACCCTAACAGCGAGGGCTTGTGCACCGAAAAGGAGGGTTTGTGCCCTAAACAGGAGGGTTTGTAGAGTAAAAAGCAGGCTTTCAACCCTAGTCTCCAAGCTTTGGGCTCTTAACCAAATCTTTGGGACCTAACATTCAGACATCGTGCCCTATAGGAGGCGTTTGGAGCATGAAGAGGAGGCATTTTCCAGTGAAATTGTTACAGCATAAAAATGAGCGTTTGGGCCCTAAAAATGAGAGTTTGTACAATAAACGTGAGGGTTTGGATTATAAAACGAGGAATTCAACCACAGAATCAAAGCTTTGGACTCTGAAGAGGAAGCTTTGGGACCACAAAACAAGGCTTTGTGCCCTAAATGACATGTCCGGAACATAAAAGTGAGGGATTTTACAGTAAAAAGGATGTATTGACCCCTAAAAAGGAGGATTCGCGGCCAAAAAATGAGGCGTTGCGCCCTAAAAATGAGGGCTTGTACCTTCTAAATGACGCTTTGAAGCAGAACAGGGAGGCTTTCAACCCTGGAACCAACGTTCCGGACTCTAAAAAGGAAGCGTTGTGACCTAAAATGGAGACTTTGTGCCCTTAATGTAGTGTTTGGAGCGTAAAAAAGTGGGATTTCAGAATTAAAAGTAGGATTTGAAGCCTAAAGACGGTCGTTTGGAGCATAAAGATGTGGATTTCAACCCTGGACTCGAAGCTTGGGAATCTTAACAGGAGTGTTTGCACCCTAACAGCGAGGGCTTGTGCACCAAAAAGGAGGGTTTGTGCCCTAAACAGGAGGGTTTGTAGAGTAAAAAGCAGGCTTTCAACCCTAGACTCCAAGCTTTGGGCTCTTACCCAAATCTTTGGGACCTAACATTCAGACATCGTGCCCTATAGGAGGCGTTTGGAGCATAAAAAGGAGGCATTTTCCAGTGAAATTGTTACAGCATAAAAATGAGCGTTTGGGCCCTAAAAATGAGGGTTTGTACAATAAACGTGAGGGTTTGGATTACAAAACGAGGAATTCAACCACAGAATCAAAGCTTTGGACTCTGAAGAGGAAGCTTTGGGACCACAAAACAAGGCTTTGTGCCCTAAAAGAGATGTCCGGAACATAAAAGTGAGGGATTTTACAGTAAAAAGGACGTATTGACCCCTAAAAAGGAGGATTCGCGGCCAAAAAATGAGGCGTTGCGCCCTAAAAATGAGGGCTTGTACCTTCTAAATGACGCTTTGAAGCAGAACAGGGAGGCTTTCAACCCTGGAACCAACGTTCCGGACTCTAAAAAGGAAGCGTTGTGACCTAAAATGGAGACTTTGTGCCCTTAATGTAGTGTTTGGAGCGTAAAAAAGTGGGATTTCAGAATTAAAAGTAGGATTTGAAGCCTAAAGACGGTCGCTTGGAGCATAAAGATGTGGATTTCAACCCTGGACTCGAAGCTTGGGAATCTTAACGTGAGTGTTTGCACCCTAACAGCGAGGGCTTGTGCACCAAAAAGGAGGGTTTGTGCCCTAAACAGGAGGGTTTGTAGAGTAAAAAGCAGGCTTTCAACCCTAGACTCCAAGCTTTGGGCTCTTAACCAAATCTTTGGGACCTAACATTCAGACATCGTGCCCTAAAGGAGGCGTTTGGAGCATAAAAAGGAGGCATTTTCCAGTGAAATGATTTACAGCATAAAAATGAGCGTTTGGGCCCTAAAAATGAGGGTTTGTACAATAAACGTGAGGGTTTGGATTATAAAACGAGGAATTCAACCACAGAATCAAAGCTTTGGACTCTGAAGAGGAAGCTTTGGGACCACAAAACAAGCCTTTGTGCCCTAAATGAGATGTCCGGAACATAAAAGTGAGGGATTTTACAGTAAAAAGGACGTATTGACCCCTAAAAAGGAGGATTCGCGGCCAAAAAATGAGGCGTTGCACCCTAAAAATGAGGGCTTGTACCTTCTAAATGACGCTTTGAAGCAGAACAGGGAGGCTTTCAACCCTGGAACCAACGTTCCGGACTCTAAAAAGGAAGCGTTGTGACCTAAAATGGAGACTTTGTGCCCTTAATGTAGTGTTTGGAGCGTAAAAAAGTGGGATTTCAGAATTAAAAGTAGGATTTGAAGCCTAAAGACGGTCGCTTGGAGCATAAAGATGTGGATTTCAACCCTGGACTCGAAGCTTGGGAATCTTAACGTGAGTGTTTGCACCCTAACAGCGAGGGCTTGTGCACCAAAAAGGAGGGTTTGTGCCCTAAACAGGAGGGTTTGTAGAGTAAAAAGCAGGCTTTCAACCCTAGACTCCAAGCTTTGGGCTCTTAACCAAATCTTTGGGACCTAACATTCAGACATCGTGCCCTATAGGAGGCGTTTGGAGCATAAAAAGGAGGCATTTTCCAGTGAAATGATTTACAGCATAAAAATGAGCGTTTGGGCCCTAAAAATGAGGGTTTGTACAATAAACGTGAGTGTTTGGATTATAAAACGAGGAATTCAACCACAGAATCAAAGCTTTGGACTCTGAAGAGGAAGCTTTGGGACCACAAAACAAGGCTTTGTGCCCTAAATGAGATGTCAGGAACATAAAAGTGAGGGATTTTACAGTAAAAAGGACGTATTGACCCCTAAAAAGGAGGATTCGCGGCCAAAAAATGAGGCGTTGCGCCCTAAAAATGAGGGCTTGTACCTTCTAAATGACGCTTTGAAGCAGAACAGGGAGGCTTTCAACCCTGGAACCAACGTTCCGGACTCTAAAAAGGAAGCGTTGTGACCTAAAATGGAGACTTTGTGCCCTTAATGTAGTGTTTGGAGCGTAAAAAAGTGGGATTTCAGAATTAAAAGTAGGATTTGAAGCCTAAAGACGGTCGCTTGGAGCATAAAGATGTGGATTTCAACCCTGGACTCGAAGCTTGGGAATCTTAACGTGAGTGTTTGCACCCTAACAGCGAGGGCTTGTGCACCAAAAAGGAGGGTTTGTGCCCTAAACAGGAGGGTTTGTAGAGTAAAAAGCAGGCTTTCAACCCTAGACTCCAAGCTTTGGGCTCTTAACCAAATCTTTGGGACCTAACATTGAGGCTCGTGCCCTAAAGGAGGCGTTTGGAGCATAAAAAGGAGGCATTTTCCAGTGAAATGATTTACAGCATAAAAATGAGCGTTTGGGCCCTAAAAATGAGGGTTTGTGCAATAAACGTGAGGGTTTGGTTTATAAAACGAGGAATTCAACCACAGAATCAAAGCTTTGGACTCTGAAGAGGAAGCTTTGGGACCACAAAACAAGGCTTTGTGCCCTAAATGAGATGTCCGGAACATAAAAGTGAGGGATTTTACAGTAAAAAGGACGTATTGAACCCTAAAAAGGAGGATTCGCGGCCAAAAAATGAGGCGTTGCGCCCTAAAAATGAGGGCTTGTACCTTCTAAATGACGCTTTGAAGCAGAACAGGGAGGCTTTCAACCCTGGAACCAACGTTCCGGACTCTAAAAAGGAAGCGTTGTGACCTAAAATGGAGACTTTGTGCCCTTAATGTAGCGTTTGGAGCGTAAAAAAGTGGGATTTCAGAATTAAAATTAGGATTTGAAGCCTAAAGACGGTCGCTTGGAGCATAAAGATGTGGATTTCAACCCTGGACTTGAAGCTTGGGAATCTTAACAGGAGTGTTTGCACCCTAACAGCGAGGGCTTGTGCACCGAAAAGGAGGGTTTGTGCCCTAAACAGGAGGGTTTGTAGAGTAAAAAGCAGGCTTTCAACCCTAGACTCCAAGCTTTGGGCTCTTAACCAAATCTTTGGGACCTAACATTGAGGCTCGTGCCCTAAAGGAGGCGTTTGGAGCATAAAAAGGAGGGATTTTCCAGTGAAATGATTTACAGCATAAAAATGAGCGTTTGGGCCCTAAAAATGAGGGTTTGTGCAATAAACGTGAGGGTTTGGATTATAAAACGAGGAATTCAACCACAGAATCAAAGCTTTGGACTCTGAAGAGGAAGCTTTGGGACCACAAAACAAGCCTTTGTGCCCTAAATGAGATGTCAGGAACATAAAAGTGAGGGATTTTACAGTAAAAAGGATGTATTGACCCCTAAAAAGGAGGATTCGCGGCCAAAAAATGAGGCGTTGCACCCTAAAAATGAGGGCTTGTACCTTCTAAATGACGCTTTGAAGCAGAACAGGGAGGCTTTCAACCCTGGAACCAACGTTCCGGACTCTAAAAAGGAAGCGTTGTGACCTAAAATTGAGACTTTGTGCCCTTAATGTAGTGTTTGGAGCGTAAAAAAGTGGGATTTCAGAATTAAAAGTAGGATTTGAAGCCTAAAGACGGTCGTTTGGAGCATAAAGATGTGGATTTCAACCCTGGACTCGAAGCTTGGGAATCTTAACGTGAGTGTTTGCACCCTAACAGCGAGGGCTTGTACACCGAAAAGGAGGGTTTGTGCCCTAAACAGGAGGGTTTGTAGAGTAAAAAGCAGGCTTTGAACCCTAGACTCCAAGCTTTGGGCTCTTAACCAAATCTTTGGGACCTAACATTCAGACATCGTGCCCTAAAGGAGGCGTTTGGAGCATAAAAAGGAGGGATTTTCCAGTGAAATGATTTACAGCATAAAAATGAGCGTTTGGGCCCTAAAAATGAGGGTTTGTACAATAAACGTGAGGGTTTGGATTATAAAACGAGGAATTCAACCACAGAATCAAAGCTTTGGACTCTGAAGAGGAAGCTTTGGGACCACAAAACAAGCCTTTGTGCCCTAAATGAGATGTCCGGAACATAAAAGTGAGGGATTTTACAGTAAAAAGGACGTATTGACCCCTAAAAAGGAGGATTCGCGGCCAAAAAATGAGGCGTTGCACCCTAAAAATGAGGGCTTGTACCTTCTAAATGACGCTTTGAAGCAGAACAGGGAGGCTTTCAACCCTGGAACCAACGTTCCGGACTCTAAAAAGGAAGCGTTGTGACCTAAAATGGAGACTTTGTGCCCTTAATGTAGTGTTTGGAGCGTAAAAAAGTGGGATTTCAGAATTAAAAGTAGGATTTGAAGCCTAAAGACGGTCGTTTGGAGCATAAAGATGTGGATTTCAACCCTGGACTCGAAGCTTGGGAATCTTAACGTGAGTGTTTGCACCCTAACAGCGAGGGCTTGTGCACCAAAAAGGAGGGTTTGTGCCCTAAACAGGAGGGTTTGTAGAGTAAAAAGCAGGCTTTCAACCCTAGACTCCAAGCTTTGGGCTCTTAACCAAATCTTTGGGACCTAACATTCAGACATCGTGCCCTAAAGGAGGCGTTTGGAGCATAAAAAGGAGGCATTTTCCAGTGAAATGATTTACAGCATAAAAATGAGCGTTTGGGCCCTAAAAATGAGGGTTTGTGCAATAAACGTGAGGGTTTGGTTTATAAAACGAGGAATTCAACCACAGAATCAAAGCTTTGGACTCTGAAGAGGAAGCTTTGGGACCACAAAACAAGGCTTTGTGCCCTAAATGAGATGTCCGGAACATAAAAGTGAGGGATTTTACAGTAAAAAGGACGTATTGACCCCTAAAAAGGAGGATTCGCGGCCAAAAAATGAGGCGTTGCGCCCTAAAAATGAGGGCTTGTACCTTCTAAATGACGCTTTGAAGCAGAACAGGGAGGCTTTCAACCCTGGAACCAACGTTCCGGACTCTAAAAAGGAAGCGTTGTGACCTAAAATGGAGACTTTGTGCCCTTAATGTAGCGTTTGGAGCGTAAAAAAGTGGGATTTCAGAATTAAAATTAGGATTTGAAGCCTAAAGATGGTCGCTTGGAGCATAAAGATGTGGATTTCAACCCTGGACTCGAAGCTTGGGAATCTTAACAGGAGTGTTTGCACCCTAACAGCGAGGGCTTGTGCACCGAAAAGGAGGGTTTGTGCCCTAAACAGGAGGGTTTGTAGAGTAAAAAGCAGGCTTTGAACCCTAGACTCCAAGCTTTGGGCTCTTAACCAAATCTTTGGGACCTAACATTCAGACAGCGTGCCCTATAGGAGGCGTTTGGAGCATAAAAAGGAGGCATTTTCCAGTGAAATGATTTACAGCATAAAAATGAGCGTTTGGGCCCTAAAAATGAGGGTTTGTACAATAAACGTGAGGGTTTGGATTATAAAACGAGGAATTCAACCACAGAATCAAAGCTTTGGACTCTGAAGAGGAAGCTTTGGGACCACAAAACAAGGCTTTGTGCCCTAAAAGAGATGTCCGGAACATAAAAGTGAGGGATTTTACAGTAAAAAGGACGTATTGACCCCTAAAAAGGAGGATTCGCGGCCAAAAAATGAGGCGTTGCGCCCTAAAAATGAGGGTTTGTACCTTCTAAATGACACTTTGAAGCAGAACAGGGAGGCTTTCAACCCTGGAACCAACGTTCCGGACTCTAAAAAGGAAGCGTTGTGACCTAAAATGGAGACTTTGTGCCCTTAATGTAGCGTTTGGAGCGTAAAAAAGTGGGATTTCAGAATTAAAATTAGGATTTGAAGCCTAAAGACGGTCGCTTGGAGCATAAAGATGTGGATTTCAACCCTGGACTCGAAGCTTGGGAATCTTAACAGGAGTGTTTGCACCCTAACAGCGAGGGCTTGTGCACCGAAAAGGAGGGTTTGTGCCCTAAACAGGAGGGTTTGTAGAGTAAAAAGCAGGCTTTGAACCCTAGACTCCAAGCTTTGGGCTCTTAACCAAATCTTTGGGACCTAACATTCAGACATCGTGCCCTATAGGAGGCGTTTGGAGCATAAAAAGGAGGCATTTTCCAGTGAAATGATTTACAGCATAAAAATGAGCGTTTGGGCCCTAAAAATGAGGGTTTGTACAATAAACGTGAGGATTTGGATTACAAAACGAGGAATTCAACCACAGAATCAAAGCTTTGGACTCTGAAGAGGAAGCTTTGGGACCACAAAACAAGGCTTTGTGCCCTAAATGAGATGTCCGGAACATAAAAGTGAGGGATTTTACAGCAAAAAGGACGTATTGACCCCTAAAAAGGAGGATTCGCGGCCAAAAAATGAGGCGTTGCGCCCTAAAAATGAGGGCTTGTACCTTCTAAATGACGCTTTGAAGCAGAACAGGGAGGCTTTCAACCCTGGAACCAACGTTCCGGACTCTAAAAAGGAAGCGTTGTGACCTAAAATGGAGACTTTGTGCCCTTAATGTAGTGTTTGGAGCGTAAAAAAGTGGGATTTCAGAATTAAAAGTAGGATTTGAAGCCTAAAGACGGTCGCTTGGAGCATAAAGATGTGGATTTCAACCCTGGACTCGAAGCTTGGGAATCTTAACAGGAGTGTTTGCACCCTAACAGCGAGGGCTTGTGCACCGAAAAGGAGGGTTTGTGCCCTAAACAGGAGGGTTTGTAGAGTAAAAAGCAGGCTTTCAACCCTAGTCTCCAAGCTTTGGGCTCTTAACCAAATCTTTGGGACCTAACATTCAGACATCGTGCCCTAAAGGAGGCGTTTGGAGCATAAAAAGGAGGCATTTTCCAGTGAAATTGTTACAGCAGAAAAATGAGCGTTTGGGCCCTAAAAATGAGGGTTTGTACAATAAACGTGAGGGTTTGGATTACAAAACGAGGAATTCAACCACAGAATCAAAGCTTTGGACTCTGAAGAGGAAGCTTTGGGACCACAAAACAAGGCTTTGTGCCCTAAATGAGATGTCCGGAACATAAAAGTGAGGGATTTTACAGTAAAAAGGATGTATTGACCCCTAAAAAGGAGGATTCGCAGCCAAAATATGAGGCGTTGCGCCCTAAAAATGAGGGCTTGTACCTTCTAAATGACGCTTTGAAGCAGAACAGGGAGGCTTTCAACCCTGGAACCAACGTTCCGGACTCTAAAAAGGAAGCATTGTGACCTAAAATGGAGACTTTGTGCCCTTAATGTAGTGTTTGGAGTGTAAAAAAGTGGGATTTCAGAATTAAAAGTAGGATTTGAAGCCTAAAGACGGTCGCTTGGAGCATAAAGATGTGGATTTCAACCCTGGACTCGAAGCTTGGGAATCTTAACAGGAGTGTTTGCACCCTAACAGCGAGGGCTTGTGCACCAAAAAGGAGGGTTTGTGCCCTAAACAGGAGGGTTTGTAGAGTAAAAAGCAGGCTTTCAACCCTAGACTCCAAGCTTTGGGCTCTTAACCAAATCTTTGGGACCTAACATTCAGACATCGTGCCCTATAGGAGGCGTTTGGAGCATAAAAAGGAGGCATTTTCCAGTGAAATTGTTACAGCATAAAAATGAGCGTTTGGGCCCTAAAAATGAGGGTTTGTACAATAAACGTGAGGGTTTGGATTACAAAACGAGGAATTCAACCACAGAATCAAAGCTTTGGACTCTGAAGAGGAAGCTTTGGGACCACAAAACAAGGCTTTGTGCCCTAAATGAGATGTCCGGAACATAAAAGTGAGGGATTTTACAGTAAAAAGGATGTATTGACCCCTAAAAAGGAGGATTCGCAGCCAAAATATGAGGCGTTGCGCCCTAAAAATGAGGGCTTGTACCTTCTAAATGACGCTTTGAAGCAGAACAGGGAGGCTTTCAACCCTGGAACCAACGTTCCGGACTCTAAAAAGGAAGCGTTGTGACCTAAAATGGAGACTTTGTGCCCTTAATGTAGTGTTTGGAGTGTAAAAAAGTGGGATTTCAGAATTAAAAGTAGGATTTGAAGCCTAAAGACGGTCGTTTGGAGCATAAAGATGTGGATTTCAACCCTGGACTCGAAGCTTGGGAATCTTAACAGGAGTGTTTGCACCCTAACAGCGAGGGCTTGTGCACCGAAAAGGAGGGTTTGTGCCCTAAACAGGAGGGTTTGTAGAGTAAAAAGCAGGCTTTCAACCCTAGACTCAAAGCTTTGGGCTCTTAACCAAATCTTTGGGACCTAACATTCAGACATCGTGCCCTAAAGGAGGCGTTTGGAGCATAAAAAGGAGGCATTTTCCAGTGAAATGATTTACAGCATAAAAATGAGCGTTTGGGCCCTAAAAATGAGGGTTTGTACAATAAACGTGAGGATTTGGATTACAAAACGAGGAATTCAACCACAGAATCAAAGCTTTGGACCCTGAAGAGGAAGCTTTGGGACCACAAAACAAGGCTTTGTGCCCTAAATGAGATGTCCGGAACATAAAAGTGAGGGATTTTACAGTAAAAAGGACGTATTGACCCCTAAAAAGGAGGATTCGCGGCCAAAAAATGAGGCGTTGCGCCCTAAAAATGAGGGCTTGTACCTTCTAAATGACGCTTTGAAGCAGAACAGGGAGGCTTTCAACCCTGGAACCAACGTTCCGGACTCTAAAAAGGAAGCGTTGTGACCTAAAATGGAGACTTTGTGCCCTTAATGTAGCGTTTGGAGCGTAAAAAAGTGGGATTTCAGAATTAAAAGTCGGATTTGAAGCCTAAAGACGGTCGCTTGGAGCATAAAGATGTGGATTTCAACCCTGGACTCGAAGCTTGGGAATCTTAACAGGAGTGTTTGCACCCTAACAGCGAGGGCTTGTGCACCGAAAAGGAGGGTTTGTGCCCTAAACAGGAGGGTTTGTAGAGTAAAAAGCAGGCTTTCAACCCTAGTCTCCAAGCTTTGGGCTCTTAACCAAATCTTTGGGACCTAACATTCAGACATCGTGCCCTATAGGAGGCGTTTGGAGCATGAAGAGGAGGCATTTTCCAGTGAAATTGTTACAGCATAAAAATGAGCGTTTGGGCCCTAAAAATGAGAGTTTGTACAATAAACGTGAGGGTTTGGATTATAAAACGAGGAATTCAACCACAGAATCAAAGCTTTGGACTCTGAAGAGGAAGCTTTGGGACCACAAAACAAGGCTTTGTGCCCTAAATGACATGTCCGGAACATAAAAGTGAGGGATTTTACAGTAAAAAGGATGTATTGACCCCTAAAAAGGAGGATTCGCGGCCAAAAAATGAGGCGTTGCGCCCTAAAAATGAGGGCTTGTACCTTCTAAATGACGCTTTGAAGCAGAACAGGGAGGCTTTCAACCCTGGAACCAACGTTCCGGACTCTAAAAAGGAAGCGTTGTGACCTAAAATGGAGACTTTGTGCCCTTAATGTAGTGTTTGGAGCGTAAAAAAGTGGGATTTCAGAATTAAAAGTAGGATTTGAAGCCTAAAGACGGTCGCTTGGAGCATAAAGATGTGGATTTCAACCCTGGACTCGAAGCTTGGGAATCTTAACGTGAGTGTTTGCACCCTAACAGCGAGGGCTTGTGCACCAAAAAGGAGGGTTTGTGCCCTAAACAGGAGGGTTTGTAGAGTAAAAAGCAGGCTTTCAACCCTAGACTCCAAGCTTTGGGCTCTTAACCAAATCTTTGGGACCTAACATTCAGACATCGTGCCCTATAGGAGGCGTTTGGAGCATAAAAAGGAGGCATTTTCCAGTGAAATTGTTACAGCATAAAAATGAGCGTTTGGGCCCTAAAAATGAGGGTTTGTACAATAAACGTGAGGGTTTGGATTACAAAACGAGGAATTCAACCACAGAATCAAAGCTTTGGACTCTGAAGAGGAAGCTTTGGGACCACAAAACAAGGCTTTGTGCCCTAAATGAGATGTCCGGAACATAAAAGTGAGGGATTTTACAGTAAAAAGGATGTATTGACCCCTAAAAAGGAGGATTCGCAGCCAAAATATGAGGCGTTGCGCCCTAAAAATGAGGGCTTGTACCTTCTAAATGACGCTTTGAAGCAGAACAGGGAGGCTTTCAACCCTGGAACCAACGTTCCGGACTCTAAAAAGGAAGCATTGTGACCTAAAATGGAGACTTTGTGCCCTTAATGTAGTGTTTGGAGCGTAAAAAAGTGGGATTTCAGAATTAAAATTAGGATTTGAAGCCTAAAGACGGTCGCTTGGAGCATAAAGATGTGGATTTCAACCCTGGACTCGAAGCTTGGGAATCTTAACGTGAGTGTTTGCACCCTAACAGCGAGGGCTTGTGCACCGAAAAGGAGGGTTTGTGCCCTAAACAGGAGGGTTTGTAGAGTAAAAAGCAGGCTTTCAACCCTAGTCTCCAAGCTTTGGGCTCTTAACCAAATCTTTGGGACCTAACATTGAGGCTCGTGCCCTAAAGGAGGCGTTTGGAGCATAAAAAGGAGGGATTTTCCAGTGAAATGATTTACAGCATAAAAATGAGCGTTTGGGCCCTAAAAATGAGGGTTTGTGCAATAAACGTGATGGTTTGGATTATAAAACGAGGAATTCAACCACAGAATCAAAGCTTTGGACTCTGAAGAGGAAGCTTTGGGACCACAAAACAAGCCTTTGTGCCCTAAATGAGATGTCCGGAACATAAAAGTGAGGGATTTTACAGTAAAAAGGATGTATTGACCCCTAAAAAGGAGGATTCGCGGCCAAAAAATGAGGCGTTGCACCCTAAAAATGAGGGCTTGTACCTTCTAAATGACGCTTTGAAGCAGAACAGGGAGGCTTTCAACCCTGGAACCAACGTTCCGGACTCTAAAAAGGAAGCGTTGTGACCTAAAATTGAGACTTTGTGCCCTTAATGTAGTGTTTGGAGCGTAAAAAAGTGGGATTTCAGAATTAAAAGTAGGATTTGAAGCCTAAAGACGGTCGTTTGGAGCATAAAGATGTGGATTTCAACCCTGGACTCGAAGCTTGGGAATCTTAACGTGAGTGTTTGCACCCTAACAGCGAGGGCTTGTGCACCGAAAAGGAGGGTTTGTGCCCTAAACAGGAGGGTTTGTAGAGTAAAAAGCAGGCTTTGAACCCTAGACTCCAAGCTTTGGGCTCTTAACCAAATCTTTGGGACCTAACATTCAGACATCGTGCCCTAAAGGAGGCGTTTGGAGCATAAAAAGGAGGCATTTTCCAGTGAAATGATTTACAGCATAAAAATGAGCGTTTGGGCCCTAAAAATGAGGGTTTGTACAATAAACGTGAGGGTTTGGATTATAAAACGAGGAATTCAACCACAGAATCAAAGCTTTGGACTCTGAAGAGGAAGCTTTGGGACCACAAAACAAGCCTTTGTGCCCTAAATGAGATGTCCGGAACATAAAAGTGAGGGATTTTACAGTAAAAAGGACGTATTGACCCCTAAAAAGGAGGATTCGCGGCCAAAAAATGAGGCGTTGCACCCTAAAAATGAGGGCTTGTACCTTCTAAATGACGCTTTGAAGCAGAACAGGGAGGCTTTCAACCCTGGAACCAACGTTCCGGACTCTAAAAAGGAAGCGTTGTGACCTAAAATGGAGACTTTGTGCCCTTAATGTAGTGTTTGGAGCGTAAAAAAGTGGGATTTCAGAATTAAAAGTAGGATTTGAAGCCTAAAGACGGTCGCTTGGAGCATAAAGATGTGGATTTCAACCCTGGACTCGAAGCTTGGGAATCTTAACGTGAGTGTTTGCACCCTAACAGCGAGGGCTTGTGCACCAAAAAGGAGGGTTTGTGCCCTAAACAGGAGGGTTTGTAGAGTAAAAAGCAGGCTTTCAACCCTAGACTCCAAGCTTTGGGCTCTTAACCAAATCTTTGGGACCTAACATTGAGGCTCGTGCCCTAAAGGAGGCGTTTGGAGCATAAAAAGGAGGCATTTTCCAGTGAAATGATTTACAGCATGAAAATGAGCGTTTGGGCCCTAAAAATGAGGGTTTGTACAATAAACGTGAGGGTTTGGATTATAAAACGAGGAATTCAACCACAGAATCAAAGCTTTGGGCTCTGAAGAGGAAGCTTTGGGACCACAAAACAAGGCTTTGTGCCCTAAATGAGATGTCCGGAACATAAAAGTGAGGGATTTTACAGTAAAAAGGACGTATTGACCCCTAAAAAGGAGGATTCGCGGCCAAAAAATGAGGCGTTGCGCCCTAAAAATGAGGGCTTGTACCTTCTAAATGACGCTTTGAAGCAGAACAGGGAGGCTTTCAACCCTGGAACCAACGTTCCGGACTCTAAAAAGGAAGCGTTGTGACCTAAAATGGAGACTTTGTGCCCTTAATGTAGCGTTTGGAGCGTAAAAAAGTGGGATTTCAGAATTAAAAGTAGGATTTGAAGCCTAAAGACGGTCGTTTGGAGCATAAAGATGTGGATTTCAACCCTGGACTCGAAGCTTGGGAATCTTAACGTGAGTGTTTGCACCCTAACAGCGAGGGCTTGTACACCGAAAAGGAGGGTTTGTGCCCTAAACAGGAGGGTTTGTAGAGTAAAAAGCAGGCTTTGAACCCTAGACTCCAAGCTTTGGGCTCTTAACCAAATCTTTGGGACCTAACATTCAGACATCGTGCCCTAAAGGAGGCGTTTGGAGCATAAAAAGGAGGCATTTTCCAGTGAAATGATTTACAGCATAAAAATGAGCGTTTGGGCCCTAAAAATGAGGGTTTGTACAATAAACGTGAGGGTTTGGATTATAAAACGAGGAATTCAACCACAGAATCAAAGCTTTGGACTCTGAAGAGGAAGCTTTGGGACCACAAAACAAGCCTTTGTGCCCTAAATGAGATGTCCGGAACATAAAAGTGAGGGATTTTACAGTAAAAAGGATGTATTGACCCCTAAAAAGAGGGATTCGCGGCCAAAAAATGAGGCGTTGCACCCTAAAAATGAGGGCTTGTACCTTCTAAATGACGCTTTGAAGCAGAACAGGGAGGCTTTCAACCCTGGAACCAACGTTCCGGACTCTAAAAAGGAAGCGTTGTGACCTAAAATTGAGACTTTGTGCCCTTAATGTAGTGTTTGGAGCGTAAAAAAGTGGGATTTCAGAATTAAAAGTAGGATTTGAAGCCTAAAGACGGTCGCTTGGAGCATAAAGATGTGGATTTCAACCCTGGACTCGAAGCTTGGGAATCTTAACGTGAGTGTTTGCACCCTAACAGCGAGGGCTTGTGCACCAAAAAGGAGGGTTTGTGCCCTAAACAGGAGGGTTTGTAGAGTAAAAAGCAGGCTTTCAACCCTAGACTCCAAGCTTTGGGCTCTTAACCAAATCTTTGGGACCTAACATTGAGGCTCGTGCCCTAAAGGAGGCGTTTGGAGCATAAAAAGGAGGCATTTTCCAGTGAAATGATTTACAGCATGAAAATGAGCGTTTGGGCCCTAAAAATGAGGGTTTGTACAATAAACGTGAGGGTTTGGATTATAAAACGAGGAATTCAACCACAGAATCAAAGCTTTGGGCTCTGAAGAGGAAGCTTTGGGACCACAAAACAAGGCTTTGTGCCCTAAATGAGATGTCCGGAACATAAAAGTGAGGGATTTTACAGTAAAAAGGACGTATTGACCCCTAAAAAGGAGGATTCGCGGCCAAAAAATGAGGCGTTGCGCCCTAAAAATGAGGGCTTGTACCTTCTAAATGACGCTTTGAAGCAGAACAGGGAGGCTTTCAACCCTGGAACCAACGTTCCGGACTCTAAAAAGGAAGCGTTGTGACCTAAAATGGAGACTTTGTGCCCTTAATGTAGCGTTTGGAGCGTAAAAAAGTGGGATTTCAGAATTAAAAGTAGGATTTGAAGCCTAAAGACGGTCGTTTGGAGCATAAAGATGTGGATTTCAACCCTGGACTCGAAGCTTGGGAATCTTAACAGGAGTGTTTGCACCCTAACAGCGAGGGCTTGTGCACCAAAAAGGAGGGTTTGTGCCCTAAACAGGAGGGTTTGTAGAGTAAAAAGCAGGCTTTCAACCCTAGACTCCAAGCTTTGGGCTCTTAACCAAATCTTTGGGACCTAATATTGAGGCTCGTGCCCTAAAGGAGGCGTTTGGAGCATAAAAAGGAGGGATTTTCCAGTGAAATGATTTACAGCATAAAAATGAGCGTTTGGGCCCTAAAAATGAGGGTTTGTACAATAAACGTGAGGGTTTGGATTATAAAACGAGGAATTCAACCACAGAATCAAAGCTTTGGACTCTGAAGAGGAAGCTTTGGGACCACAAAACAAGCCTTTGTGCCCTAAATGAGATGTCCGGAACATAAAAGTGAGGGATTTTACAGTAAAAAGGACGTATTGACCCCTAAAAAGGAGGATTCGCGGCCAAAAAATGAGGCGTTGCACCCTAAAAATGAGGGCTTGTACCTTCTAAATGACGCTTTGAAGCAGAACAGGGAGGCTTTCAACCCTGGAACCAACGTTCCGGACTCTAAAAAGGAAGCGTTGTGACCTAAAATGGAGACTTTGTGCCCTTAATGTAGTGTTTGGAGCGTAAAAAAGTGGGATTTCAGAATTAAAAGTCGGATTTGAAGCCTAAAGACGGTCGCTTGGAGCATAAAGATGTGGATTTCAACCCTGGACTCGAAGCTTGGGAATCTTAACAGGAGTGTTTGCACCCTAACAGCGAGGGCTTGTGCACCAAAAAGGAGGGTTTCTGCCCTATACAGGAGGGTTTGTAGAGTAAAAAGCAGGCTTTCAACCCTAGACTCCAAGCTTTGGGCTCTTAACCAAATCTTTGGGACCTAACATTGAGGCTCGTGCCCTAAAGGAGGCGTTTGGAGCATAAAAAGGAGGCATTTTCCAGTGAAATGATTTACAGCATAAAAATGAGCGTTTGGGCCCTAAAAATGAGGGTTTGTACAATAAACGTGAGTGTTTGGATTATAAAACGAGGAATTCAACCACAGAATCAAAGCTTTGGACTCTGAAGAGGAAGCTTTTTTGACCACAAAACAAGGCTTTGTGCCCTAAATGAGATGTCCGGAACATAAAAGTGAGGGATTTTACAGTAAAAAGGACGTATTGACCCCTAAAAAGGAGGATTCGCGGCCAAAATATGAGGCGTTGCGCCCTAAAAATGAGGGCTTGTACCTTCTAAATGACGCTTTGAAGCAGAACAGGGAGGCTTTCAACCCTGGAACCAACGTTCCGGACTCTAAAAAGGAAGCGTTGTGACCTAAAATGGAGACTTTGTGCCCTTAATGTAGCGTTTGGAGCGTAAAAAAGTGGGATTTCAGAATTAAAAGTAGGATTTGAAGCCTAAAGACGGTCGCTTGGAGCATAAAGATGTGGATTTCAACCCTGGACTCGAAGCTTGGGAATCTTAACGTGAGTGTTTGCACCCTAACAGCGAGGGCTTGTGCACCAAAAAGGAGGGTTTGTGCCCTAAACAGGAGGGTTTGTAGAGTAAAAAGCAGGCTTTCAACCCTAGACTCCAAGCTTTGGGCTCTTAACCAAATCTTTGGGACCTAACATTCAGACATCGTGCCCTAAAGGAGGCGTTTGGAGCATAAAAAGGAGGCATTTTCCAGTGAAATGATTTACAGCATAAAAATGAGCGTTTGGGCCCTAAAAATGAGGGTTTGTACAATAAACGTGAGGGTTTGGATTATAAAACGAGGAATTCAACCACAGAATCAAAGCTTTGGACTCTGAAGAGGAAGCTTTGGGACCACAAAACAAGCCTTTGTGCCCTAAATGAGATGTCCGGAACATAAAAGTGAGGGATTTTACAGTAAAAAGGACGTATTGACCCCTAAAAAGGAGGATTCGCGGCCAAAAAATGAGGCGTTGCACCCTAAAAATGAGGGCTTGTACCTTCTAAATGACGCTTTGAAGCAGAACAGGGAGGCTTTCAACCCTGGAACCAACGTTCCGGACTCTAAAAAGGAAGCGTTGTGACCTAAAATGGAGACTTTGTGCCCTTAATGTAGTGTTTGGAGCGTAAAAAAGTGGGATTTCAGAATTAAAAGTCGGATTTGAAGCCTAAAGACGGTCGCTTGGAGCATAAAGATGTGGATTTCAACCCTGGACTCGAAGCTTGGGAATCTTAACGTGAGTGTTTGCACCCTAACAGCGAGGGCTTGTGCACCGAAAAGGAGGGTTTGTGCCCTAAACAGGAGGGTTTGTAGAGTAAAAAGCAGGCTTTCAACCCTAGACTCCAAGCTTTGGGCTCTTAACCAAATCTTTGGGACCTAACATTCAGACATCGTGCCCTAAAGGAGGCGTTTGGAGCATAAAAAGGAGGCATTTTCCAGTGAAATGATTTACAGCATAAAAATGAGCGTTTGGGCCCTAAAAATGAGGGTTTGTACAATAAACGTGAGTGTTTGGATTATAAAACGAGGAATTCAACCACAGAATCAAAGCTTTGGACTCTGAAGAGGAAGCTTTGGGACCACAAAACAAGGCTTTGTGCCCTAAATGAGATGTCAGGAACATAAAAGTGAGGGATTTTACAGTAAAAAGGACGTATTGACCCCTAAAAAGGAGGATTCGCGGCCAAAATATGAGGCGTTGCGCCCTAAAAATGAGGGCTTGTACCTCCTAAATGACGCTTTGAAGCAGAACAGGGAGGCTTTCAACCCTGGAACCAACGTTCCGGACTCTAAAAAGGAAGCGTTGTGACCTAAAATGGAGACTTTGTGCCCTTAATGTAGCGTTTGGAGCGTAAAAAAGTGGGATTTCAGAATTAAAAGTAGGATTTGAAGCCTAAAGACGGTCGCTTGGAGCATAAAGATGTGGATTTCAACCCTGGACTCGAAGCTTGGGAATCTTAACGTGAGTGTTTGCACCCTAACAGCGAGGGCTTGTGCACCAAAAAGGAGGGTTTGTGCCCTAAACAGGAGGGTTTGTAGAGTAAAAAGCAGGCTTTCAACCCTAGACTCCAAGCTTTGGGCTCTTAACCAAATCTTTGGGACCTAATATTGAGGCTCGTGCCCTAAAGGAGGCGTTTGGAGCATAAAAAGGAGGCATTTTCCAGTGAAATGATTTACAGCATGAAAATGAGCGTTTGGGCCCTAAAAATGAGGGTTTGTACAATAAACGTGAGGGTTTGGATTATAAAACGAGGAATTCAACCACAGAATCAAAGCTTTGGGCTCTGAAGAGGAAGCTTTGGGACCACAAAACAAGGCTTTGTGCCCTAAATGAGATGTCCGGAACATAAAAGTGAGGGATTTTACAGTAAAAAGGACGTATTGACCCCTAAAAAGGAGGATTCGCGGCCAAAAAATGAGGCGTTGCGCCCTAAAAATGAGGGCTTGTACCTTCTAAATGACGCTTTGAAGCAGAACAGGGAGGCTTTCAACCCTGGAACCAACGTTCCGGACTCTAAAAAGGAAGCGTTGTGACCTAAAATGGAGACTTTGTGCCCTTAATGTAGCGTTTGGAGCGTAAAAAAGTGGGATTTCAGAATTAAAAGTAGGATTTGAAGCCTAAAGACGGTCGTTTGGAGCATAAAGATGTGGATTTCAACCCTGGACTCGAAGCTTGGGAATCTTAACAGGAGTGTTTGCACCCTAACAGCGAGGGCTTGTGCACCAAAAAGGAGGGTTTGTGCCCTAAACAGGAGGGTTTGTAGAGTAAAAAGCAGGCTTTCAACCCTAGACTCCAAGCTTTGGGCTCTTAACCAAATCTTTGGGACCTAATATTGAGGCTCGTGCCCTAAAGGAGGCGTTTGGAGCATAAAAAGGAGGGATTTTCCAGTGAAATGATTTACAGCATAAAAATGAGCGTTTGGGCCCTAAAAATGAGGGTTTGTACAATAAACGTGAGGGTTTGGATTATAAAACGAGGAATTCAACCACAGAATCAAAGCTTTGGACTCTGAAGAGGAAGCTTTGGGACCACAAAACAAGGCTTTGTGCCCTAAATGAGATGTCCGGAACATAAAAGTGAGGGATTTTACAGTAAAAAGGACGTATTGACCCCTAAAAAGGAGGATTCGCGGCCAAAAAATGAGGCGTTGCACCCTAAAAATGAGGGCTTGTACCTTCTAAATGACGCTTTGAAGCAGAACAGGGAGGCTTTCAACCCTGGAACCAACGTTCCGGACTCTAAAAAGGAAGCGTTGTGACCTAAAATGGAGACTTTGTGCCCTTAATGTAGCGTTTGGAGCGTAAAAAAGTGGGATTTCAGAATTAAAAGTCGGATTTGAAGCCTAAAGACGGTCGCTTGGAGCATAAAGATGTGGATTTCAACCCTGGACTCGAAGCTTGGGAATCTTAACAGGAGTGTTTGCACCCTAACAGCGAGGGCTTGTGCACCAAAAAGGAGGGTTTCTGCCCTATACAGGAGGGTTTGTAGAGTAAAAAGCAGGCTTTCAACCCTAGACTCCAAGCTTTGGGCTCTTAACCAAATCTTTGGGACCTAACATTGAGGCTCGTGCCCTAAAGGAGGCGTTTGGAGCATAAAAAGGAGGCATTTTCCAGTGAAATGATTTACAGCATAAAAATGAGCGTTTGGGCCCTAAAAATGAGGGTTTGTACAATAAACGTGAGTGTTTGGATTATAAAACGAGGAATTCAACCACAGAATCAAAGCTTTGGACTCTGAAGAGGAAGCTTTTTTGACCACAAAACAAGGCTTTGTGCCCTAAATGAGATGTCCGGAACATAAAAGTGAGGGATTTTACAGTAAAAAGGACGTATTGACCCCTAAAAAGGAGGATTCGCGGCCAAAATATGAGGCGTTGCGCCCTAAAAATGAGGGCTTGTACCTTCTAAATGACGCTTTGAAGCAGAACAGGGAGGCTTTCAACCCTGGAACCAACGTTCCGGACTCTAAAAAGGAAGCGTTGTGACCTAAAATGGAGACTTTGTGCCCTTAATGTAGCGTTTGGAGCGTAAAAAAGTGGGATTTCAGAATTAAAAGTAGGATTTGAAGCCTAAAGACGGTCGCTTGGAGCATAAAGATGTGGATTTCAACCCTGGACTCGAAGCTTGGGAATCTTAACGTGAGTGTTTGCACCCTAACAGCGAGGGCTTGTGCACCAAAAAGGAGGGTTTGTGCCCTAAACAGGAGGGTTTGTAGAGTAAAAAGCAGGCTTTCAACCCTAGACTCCAAGCTTTGGGCTCTTAACCAAATCTTTGGGACCTAACATTCAGACATCGTGCCCTAAAGGAGGCGTTTGGAGCATAAAAAGGAGGCATTTTCCAGTGAAATGATTTACAGCATAAAAATGAGCGTTTGGGCCCTAAAAATGAGGGTTTGTACAATAAACGTGAGGGTTTGGATTATAAAACGAGGAATTCAACCACAGAATCAAAGCTTTGGACTCTGAAGAGGAAGCTTTGGGACCACAAAACAAGCCTTTGTGCCCTAAATGAGATGTCCGGAACATAAAAGTGAGGGATTTTACAGTAAAAAGGACGTATTGACCCCTAAAAAGGAGGATTCGCGGCCAAAAAATGAGGCGTTGCACCCTAAAAATGAGGGCTTGTACCTTCTAAATGACGCTTTGAAGCAGAACAGGGAGGCTTTCAACCCTGGAACCAACGTTCCGGACTCTAAAAAGGAAGCGTTGTGACCTAAAATGGAGACTTTGTGCCCTTAATGTAGTGTTTGGAGCGTAAAAAAGTGGGATTTCAGAATTAAAAGTCGGATTTGAAGCCTAAAGACGGTCGCTTGGAGCATAAAGATGTGGATTTCAACCCTGGACTCGAAGCTTGGGAATCTTAACAGGAGTGTTTGCACCCTAACAGCGAGGGCTTGTGCACCAAAAAGGAGGGTTTGTGCCCTATACAGGAGGGTTTGTAGAGTAAAAAGCAGGCTTTCAACCCTAGACTCCAAGCTTTGGGCTCTTAACCAAATCTTTGGGACCTAACATTCAGACATCGTGCCCTATAGGAGGCGTTTGGAGCATAAAAAGGAGGCATTTTCCAGTGAAATGATTTACAGCATAAAAATGAGCGTTTGGGCCCTAAAAATGAGGGTTTGTACAATAAACGTGAGTGTTTGGATTATAAAACGAGGAATTCAACCACAGAATCAAAGCTTTGGACTCTGAAGAGGAAGCTTTGGGACCACAAAACAAGGCTTTGTGCCCTAAATGAGATGTCAGGAACATAAAAGTGAGGGATTTTACAGTAAAAAGGACGTATTGACCCCTAAAAAGGAGGATTCGCGGCCAAAATATGAGGCGTTGCGCCCTAAAAATGAGGGCTTGTACCTCCTAAATGACGCTTTGAAGCAGAACAGGGAGGCTTTCAACCCTGGAACCAACGTTCCGGACTCTAAAAAGGAAGCGTTGTGACCTAAAATGGAGACTTTGTGCCCTTAATGTAGCGTTTGGAGCGTAAAAAAGTGGGATTTCAGAATTAAAAGTAGGATTTGAAGCCTAAAGACGGTCGCTTGGAGCATAAAGATGTGGATTTCAACCCTGGACTCGAAGCTTGGGAATCTTAACGTGAGTGTTTGCACCCTAACAGCGAGGGCTTGTGCACCAAAAAGGAGGGTTTGTGCCCTAAACAGGAGGGTTTGTAGAGTAAAAAGCAGGCTTTCAACCCTAGACTCCAAGCTTTGGGCTCTTAACCAAATCTTTGGGACCTAATATTGAGGCTCGTGCCCTAAAGGAGGCGTTTGGAGCATAAAAAGGAGGGATTTTCCAGTGAAATGATTTACAGCATAAAAATGAGCGTTTGGGCCCTAAAAATGAGGGTTTGTGCAATAAACGTGAGGGTTTGGATTATAAAACGAGGAATTCAACCACAGAATCAAAGCTTTGGACTCTGAAGAGGAAGCTTTGGGACCACAAAACAAGGCTTTGTGCCCTAAATGAGATGTCCGGAACATAAAAGTGAGGGATTTTACAGTAAAAAGGACGTATTGAACCCTAAAAAGGAGGATTCGCGGCCAAAAAATGAGGCGTTGCGCCCTAAAAATGAGGGCTTGTACCTTCTAAATGACGCTTTGAAGCAGAACAGGGAGGCTTTCAACCCTGGAACCAACGTTCCGGACTCTAAAAAGGAAGCGTTGTGACCTAAAATGGAGACTTTGTGCCCTTAGTGTAGTGTTTGGAGCGTAAAAAAGTGGGATTTCAGAATTAAAATTAGGATTTGAAGCCTAAAGACGGTCGCTTGGAGCATAAAGATGTGGATTTCAACCCTGGACTCGAAGCTTGGGAATCTTAACAGGAGTGTTTGCACCCTAACAGCGAGGGCTTGTGCACCGAAAAGGAGGGTTTGTGCCCTAAACAGGAGGGTTTGTAGAGTAAAAAGCAGGCTTTGAACCCTAGACTCCAAGCTTTGGGCTCTTAACCAAATCTTTGGGACCTAACATTCAGACAGCGTGCCCTATAGGAGGCGTTTGGAGCATGAAGAGGAGGCATTTTCCAGTGAAATTGTTACAGCATAAAAATGAGCGTTTGGGCCCTAAAAATGAGGGTTTGTACAATAAACGTGAGGGTTTGGATTATAAAACGAGGAATTCAACCACAGAATCAAAGCTTTGGGCTCTGAAGAGGAAGCTTTGGGACCACAAAACAAGGCTTTGTTCCCTTAAATGAGATGTCCGGAACATAAAAGTGAGGGATTTTACAGCAAAAAGGACGTATTGACCCCTAAAAAGGAGGATTCGCGGCCAAAAAATGAGGCGTTGCGCCCTAAAAATGAGGGCTTGTACCTTCTAAATGACGCTTTGAAGCAGAACAGGGAGGCTTTCAACCCTGGAACCAACGTTCCGGACTCTAAAAAGGAAGCGTTGTGACCTAAAATGGAGACTTTGTGCCCTTAATGTAGCGTTTGGAGCGTAAAAAAGTGGGATTTCAGAATTAAAATTAGGATTTGAAGCCTAAAGACGGTCGCTTGGAGCATAAAGATGTGGATTTCAACCCTGGACTCGAAGCTTGGGAATCTTAACAGGAGTGTTTGCACCCTAACAGCGAGGGCTTGTGCACCGAAAAGGAGGGTTTGTGCCCTAAACAGGAGGGTTTGTAGAGTAAAAAGCAGGCTTTCAACCCTAGACTCCAAGCTTTGGGCTCTTAACCAAATCTTTGGGACCTAACATTCAGACATCGTGCCCTATAGGAGGCGTTTGGAGCATAAAAAGGAGGCATTTTCCAGTGAAATGATTTACAGCATAAAAATGAGCGTTTGGGCCCTAAAAATGAGGGTTTGTACAATAAACGTGAGGGTTTGGATTATAAAACGAGGAATTCAACCACAGAATCAAAGCTTTGGACTCTGAAGAGGAAGCTTTGGGACCACAAAACAAGGCTTTGTGCCCTAAATGAGATGTCCGGAACATAAAAGTGAGGGATTTTACAGTAAAAAGGACGTATTGACCCCTAAAAAGGAGGATTCGCGGCCAAAAAATGAGGCGTTGCGCCCTAAAAATGAGGGCTTGTACCTTCTAAATGACGCTTTGAAGCAGAACAGGGAGGCTTTCAACCCTGGAACCAACGTTCCGGACTCTAAAAAGGAAGCGTTGTGACCTAAAATGGAGACTTTGTGCCCTTAATGTAGCGTTTGGAGCGTAAAAAAGTGGGATTTCAGAATTAAAATTAGGATTTGAAGCCTAAAGACGGTCGCTTGGAGCATAAAGATGTGGATTTCAACCCTGGACTCGAAGCTTGGGAATCTTAACAGGAGTGTTTGCACCCTAACAGCGAGGGCTTGTGCACCAAAAAGGAGGGTTTGTGCCCTAAACAGGAGGGTTTGTAGAGTAAAAAGCAGGCTTTCAACCCTAGACTCCAAGCTTTGGGCTCTTAACCAAATCTTTGGGACCTAACATTCAGACATCGTGCCCTATAGGAGGCGTTTGGAGCATGAAGAGGAGGCATTTTCCAGTGAAATTGTTACAGCATAAAAATGAGCGTTTGGGCCCTAAAAATGAGGGTTTGTACAATAAACGTGAGGGTTTGGATTATAAAATGAGGAATTCAACCACAGAATCAAAGCTTTGGACTCTGAAGAGGAAGCTTTGGGACCACAAAACAAGGCTTTGTGCCCTAAATGAGATGTCCGGAACATAAAAGTGAGGGATTTTACAGCAAAAAGGACGTATTGACCCCTAAAAAGGAGGATTCGCGGCCAAAAAATGAGGCGTTGCGCCCTAAAAATGAGGGCTTGTACCTTCTAAATGACGCTTTGAAGCAGAACAGGGAGGCTTTCAACCCTGGAACCAACGTTCCGGACTCTAAAAAGGAAGCGTTGTGACCTAAAATGGAGACTTTGTGCCCTTAATGTAGTGTTTGGAGTGTAAAAAAGTGGGATTTCAGAATTAAAATTAGGATTTGAAGCCTAAAGACGGTCGCTTGGAGCATAAAGATGTGGATTTCAACCCTGGACTCGAAGCTTGGGAATCTTAACAGGAGTGTTTGCACCCTAACAGCGAGGGCTTGTGCACCGAAAAGGAGGGTTTGTGCCCTAAACAGGAGGGTTTGTAGAGTAAAAAGCAGGCTTTCAACCCTAGACTCCAAGCTTTGGGCTCTTAACCAAATCTTTGGGACCTAACATTCAGACATCGTGCCCTATAGGAGGCGTTTGGAGCATAAAAAGGAGGCATTTTCCAGTGAAATTGTTACAGCAGAAAAATGAGCGTTTGGGCCCTAAAAATGAGGGTTTGTACAATAAACGTGAGGGTTTGGATTACAAAACGAGGAATTCAACCACAGAATCAAAGCTTTGGACTCTGAAGAGGAAGCTTTGGGACCACAAAACAAGGCTTTGTGCCCTAAATGAGATGTCCGGAACATAAAAGTGAGGGATTTTACAGTAAAAAGGATGTATTGACCCCTAAAAAGGAGGATTCGCAGCCAAAATATGAGGCGTTGCGCCCTAAAAATGAGGGCTTGTACCTTCTAAATGACGCTTTGAAGCAGAACAGGGAGGCTTTCAACCCTGGAACCAACGTTCCGGACTCTAAAAAGGAAGCATTGTGACCTAAAATGGAGACTTTGTGCCCTTAATGTAGTGTTTGGAGTGTAAAAAAGTGGGATTTCAGAATTAAAATTAGGATTTGAAGCCTAAAGACGGTCGCTTGGAGCATAAAGATGTGGATTTCAACCCTGGACTCGAAGCTTGGGAATCTTAACAGGAGTGTTTGCACCCTAACAGCGAGGGCTTGTGCACCAAAAAGGAGGGTTTGTGCCCTAAACAGGAGGGTTTGTAGAGTAAAAAGCAGGCTTTCAACCCTAGACTCCAAGCTTTGGGCTCTTAACCAAATCTTTGGGACCTAACATTCAGACATCGTGCCCTAAAGGAGGCGTTTGGAGCATAAAAAGGAGGCATTTTCCAGTGAAATGATTTACAGCATAAAAATGAGCGTTTGGGCCCTAAAAATGAGGGTTTGTACAATAAACGTGAGGATTTGGATTACAAAACGAGGAATTCAACCACAGAATCAAAGCTTTGGACTCTGAAGAGGAAGCTTTGGGACCACAAAACAAGGCTTTGTGCCCTAAATGAGATGTCCGGAACATAAAAGTGAGGGATTTTACAGCAAAAAGGACGTATTGACCCCTAAAAAGGAGGATTCGCGGCCAAAAAATGAGGCGTTGCGCCCTAAAAATGAGGGCTTGTACCTTCTAAATGATGCTTTGAAGCAGAACAGGGAGGCTTTCAACCCTGGAACCAACGTTCCGGACTCTAAAAAGGAAGCGTTGTGACCTAAAATGGAGACTTTGTGCCCTTAATGTAGCGTTTGGAGCGTAAAAAAGTGGGATTTCAGAATTAAAATTAGGATTTGAAGCCTAAAGACGGTCGCTTGGAGCATAAAGATGTGGATTTCAACCCTGGACTCGAAGCTTGGGAATCTTAACAGGAGTGTTTGGACCCTAACAGCGAGGGCTTGTGCACCGAAAAGGAGGGTTTGTGCCCTAAACAGGAGGGTTTGTAGAGTAAAAAGCAGGCTTTCAACCCTAGACTCCAAGCTTTGGGCTCTTAACCAAATCTTTGGGACCTAACATTCAGACATCGTGCCCTATAGGAGGCGTTTGGAGCATAAAAAGGAGGCATTTTCCAGTGAAATGATTTACAGCATAAAAATGAGCGTTTGGGCCCTAAAAATGAGGGTTTGTACAATAAACGTGAGGGTTTGGATTATAAAACGAGGAATTCAACCACAGAATCAAAGCTTTGGACTCTGAAGAGGAAGCTTTGGGACCACAAAACAAGGCTTTGTGCCCTAAATGAGATGTCCGGAACATAAAAGTGAGGGATTTTACAGTAAAAAGGACGTATTGACCCCTAAAAAGGAGGATTCGCGGCCAAAAAATGAGGCGTTGCGCCCTAAAAATGAGGGCTTGTACCTTCTAAATGACGCTTTGAAGCAGAACAGGGAGGCTTTCAACCCTGGAACCAACGTTCCGGACTCTAAAAAGGAAGCGTTGTGACCTAAAATGGAGACTTTGTGCCCTTAATGTAGCGTTTGGAGCGTAAAAAAGTGGGATTTCAGAATTAAAATTAGGATTTGAAGCCTAAAGACGGTCGCTTGGAGCATAAAGATGTGGATTTCAACCCTGGACTCGAAGCTTGGGAATCTTAACAGGAGTGTTTGCACCCTAACAGCGAGGGCTTGTGCACCAAAAAGGAGGGTTTGTGCCCTAAACAGGAGGGTTTGTAGAGTAAAAAGCAGGCTTTCAACCCTAGACTCCAAGCTTTGGGCTCTTAACCAAATCTTTGGGACCTAACATTCAGACATCGTGCCCTATAGGAGGCGTTTGGAGCATGAAGAGGAGGCATTTTCCAGTGAAATTGTTACAGCATAAAAATGAGCGTTTGGGCCCTAAAAATGAGGGTTTGTACAATAAACGTGAGGGTTTGGATTATAAAATGAGGAATTCAACCACAGAATCAAAGCTTTGGACTCTGAAGAGGAAGCTTTGGGACCACAAAACAAGGCTTTGTGCCCTAAATGAGATGTCCGGAACATAAAAGTGAGGGATTTTACAGTAAAAAGGATGTATTGACCCCTAAAAAGGAGGATTCGCGGCCAAAAAATGAGGCGTTGCGCCCTAAAAATGAGGGTTTGTACCTTCTAAATGACACTTTGAAGCAGAACAGGGAGGCTTTCAACCCTGGAACCAACGTTCCGGACTCTAAAAAGGAAGCGTTGTGACCTAAAATGGAGACTTTGTGCCCTTAATGTAGTGTTTGGAGCGTAAAAAAGTGGGATTTCAGAATTAAAATTAGGATTTGAAGCCTAAAGACGGTCGCTTGGAGCATAAAGATGTGGATTTCAACCCTGGACTCGAAGCTTGGGAATCTTAACAGGAGTGTTTGCACCCTAACAGCGAGGGCTTGTGCACCGAAAAGGAGGGTTTGTGCCCTAAACAGGAGGGTTTGTAGAGTAAAAAGCAGGCTTTCAACCCTAGACTCCAAGCTTTGGGCTCTTAACCAAATCTTTGGGACCTAACATTCAGACATCGTGCCCTATAGGAGGCGTTTGGAGCATAAAAAGGAGGCATTTTCCAGTGAAATGATTTACAGCATAAAAATGAGCGTTTGGGCCCTAAAAATGAGGGTTTGTACAATAAACGTGAGGATTTGGATTACAAAACGAGGAATTCAACCACAGAATCAAAGCTTTGGACTCTGAAGAGGAAGCTTTGGGACCACAAAACAAGGCTTTGTGCCCTAAATGAGATGTCCGGAACATAAAAGTGAGGGATTTTACAGCAAAAAGGACGTATTGACCCCTAAAAAGGAGGATTCGCGGCCAAAAAATGAGGCGTTGCGCCCTAAAAATGAGGGCTTGTACCTTCTAAATGACGCTTTGAAGCAGAACAGGGAGGCTTTCAACCCTGGAACCAACGTTCCGGACTCTAAAAAGGAAGCGTTGTGACCTAAAATGGAGACTTTGTGCCCTTAATGTAGTGTTTGGAGTGTAAAAAAGTGGGATTTCAGAATTAAAATTAGGATTTGAAGCCTAAAGACGGTCGCTTGGAGCATAAAGATGTGGATTTCAACCCTGGACTCGAAGCTTGGGAATCTTAACAGGAGTGTTTGCACCCTAACAGCGAGGGCTTGTGCACCGAAAAGGAGGGTTTGTGCCCTAAACAGGAGGGTTTGTAGAGTAAAAAGCAGGCTTTCAACCCTAGACTCCAAGCTTTGGGCTCTTAACCAAATCTTTGGGACCTAACATTCAGACATCGTGCCCTATAGGAGGCGTTTGGAGCATAAAAAGGAGGCATTTTCCAGTGAAATTGTTACAGCAGAAAAATGAGCGTTTGGGCCCTAAAAATGAGGGTTTGTACAATAAACGTGAGGGTTTGGATTACAAAACGAGGAATTCAACCACAGAATCAAAGCTTTGGACTCTGAAGAGGAAGCTTTGGGACCACAAAACAAGGCTTTGTGCCCTAAATGAGATGTCCGGAACATAAAAGTGAGGGATTTTACAGTAAAAAGGATGTATTGACCCCTAAAAAGGAGGATTCGCAGCCAAAATATGAGGCGTTGCGCCCTAAAAATGAGGGCTTGTACCTTCTAAATGACGCTTTGAAGCAGAACAGGGAGGCTTTCAACCCTGGAACCAACGTTCCGGACTCTAAAAAGGAAGCATTGTGACCTAAAATGGAGACTTTGTGCCCTTAATGTAGTGTTTGGAGTGTAAAAAAGTGGGATTTCAGAATTAAAATTAGGATTTGAAGCCTAAAGACGGTCGCTTGGAGCATAAAGATGTGGATTTCAACCCTGGACTCGAAGCTTGGGAATCTTAACAGGAGTGTTTGCACCCTAACAGCGAGGGCTTGTGCACCAAAAAGGAGGGTTTGTGCCCTAAACAGGAGGGTTTGTAGAGTAAAAAGCAGGCTTTCAACCCTAGACTCCAAGCTTTGGGCTCTTAACCAAATCTTTGGGACCTAACATTCAGACATCGTGCCCTAAAGGAGGCGTTTGGAGCATAAAAAGGAGGCATTTTCCAGTGAAATGATTTACAGCATAAAAATGAGCGTTTGGGCCCTAAAAATGAGGGTTTGTACAATAAACGTGAGGATTTGGATTACAAAACGAGGAATTCAACCACAGAATCAAAGCTTTGGACTCTGAAGAGGAAGCTTTGGGACCACAAAACAAGGCTTTGTGCCCTAAATGAGATGTCCGGAACATAAAAGTGAGGGATTTTACAGCAAAAAGGACGTATTGACCCCTAAAAAGGAGGATTCGCGGCCAAAAAATGAGGCGTTGCGCCCTAAAAATGAGGGCTTGTACCTTCTAAATGATGCTTTGAAGCAGAACAGGGAGGCTTTCAACCCTGGAACCAACGTTCCGGACTCTAAAAAGGAAGCGTTGTGACCTAAAATGGAGACTTTGTGCCCTTAATGTAGCGTTTGGAGCGTAAAAAAGTGGGATTTCAGAATTAAAATTAGGATTTGAAGCCTAAAGACGGTCGCTTGGAGCATAAAGATGTGGATTTCAACCCTGGACTCGAAGCTTGGGAATCTTAACAGGAGTGTTTGGACCCTAACAGCGAGGGCTTGTGCACCAAAAAGGAGGGTTTGTGCCCTAAACAGGAGGGTTTGTAGAGTAAAAAGCAGGCTTTCAACCCTAGACTCCAAGCTTTGGGCTCTTAACCAAATCTTTGGGACCTAACATTCAGACATCGTGCCCTAAAGGAGGCGTTTGGAGCATAAAAAGGAGGCATTTTCCAGTGAAATTGTTACAGCATAAAAATGAGCGTTTGGGCCCTAAAAATGAGGGTTTGTACAATAAACGTGAGGGTTTGGATTACAAAACGAGGAATTCAACCACAGAATCAAAGCTTTGGACTCTGAAGAGGAAGCTTTGGGACCACAAAACAAGGCTTTGTGCCCTAAAAGAGATGTCCGGAACATAAAAGTGAGGGATTTTACAGTAAAAAGGACGTATTGACCCCTAAAAAGGAGGATTCGCAGCCAAAATATGAGGCGTTGCGCCCTAAAAATGAGGGCTTGTACCTTCTAAATGACGCTTTGAAGCAGAACAGGGAGGCTTTCAACCCTGGAACCAACGTTCCGGACTCTAAAAAGGAAGCATTGTGACCTAAAATGGAGACTTTGTGCCCTTAATGTAGTGTTTGGAGTGTAAAAAAGTGGGATTTCAGAATTAAAATTAGGATTTGAAGCCTAAAGACGGTCGCTTGGAGCATAAAGATGTGGATTTCAACCCTGGACTCGAAGCTTGGGAATCTTAACAGGAGTGTTTGCACCCTAACAGCGAGGGCTTGTGCACCGAAAAGGAGGGTTTGTGCCCTAAACAGGAGGGTTTGTAGAGTAAAAAGCAGCCTTTCAACCCTAGACTCCAAGCTTTGGGCTCTTAACCAAATCTTTGGGACCTAACATTGAGGCTCGTGCCCTAAAGGAGGCGTTTGGAGCATAAAAAGGAGGCATTTTCCAGTGAAATGATTTACAGCATAAAAATGAGCGTTTGGGCCCTAAAAATGAGGGTTTGTACAATAAACGTGAGGATTTGGATTACAAAACGAGGAATTCAACCACAGAATCAAAGCTTTGGACCCTGAAGAGGAAGCTTTGGGACCACAAAACAAGGCTTTGTGCCCTAAATGAGATGTCCGGAACATAAAAGTGAGGGATTTTACAGTAAAAAGGACGTATTGACCCCTAAAAAGGAGGATTCGCGGCCAAAAAATGAGGCGTTGCGCCCTAAAAATGAGGGCTTGTACCTTCTAAATGACGCTTTGAAGCAGAACAGGGAGGCTTTCAACCCTGGAACCAACGTTCCGGACTCTAAAAAGGAAGCGTTGTGACCTAAAATGGAGACTTTGTGCCCTTAATGTAGCGTTTGGAGCGTAAAAAAGTGGGATTTCAGAATTAAAATTAGGATTTGAAGCCTAAAGACGGTCGCTTGGAGCATAAAGATGTGGATTTCAACCCTGGACTCGAAGCTTGGGAATCTTAACAGGAGTGTTTGCACCCTAACAGCGAGGGCTTGTGCACCAAAAAGGAGGGTTTGTGCCCTAAACAGGAGGGTTTGTAGAGTAAAAAGCAAGCAGGCTTTGAACCCTATACTCCAAGCTTTGGGCTCTTAAACAAATCTTTGGGACCTAACATTCAGACATCGTGCCCTATAGGAGGCGTTTGGAGCATGAAGAGGAGGCAATTTCCAGTGAAATTGTTACAGCATAAAAATGAGCGTTTGGGCCCTAAAAATGAGGGTTTGTACAATAAACGTGAGGGTTTGGATTATAAAACGAGGAATTCAACCACAGAATCAAAGCTTTGGACTCTGAAGAGGAAGCTTTGGGACCACAAAACAAGGCTTTGTGCCCTAAATGAGATGTCCGGAACATAAAAGTGAGGGATTTTACAGTAAAAAGGACGTATTGACCCCTAAAAAGGAGGATTCGTGGCCAAAAAATGAGGCGTTGCGCCCTAAAAATGAGGGCTTGTACCTTCTAAATGACGCTTTGAAGCAGAACAGGGAGGCTTTCAACCCTGGAACCAACGTTCCGGACTCTAAAAAGGAAGCATTGTGACCTAAAATGGAGACTTTGTGCCCTTAATGTAGTGTTTGGAGCGTAAAAAAGTGGGATTTCAGAATTAAAATTAGGATTTGAAGCCTAAAGACGGTCGTTTGGAGAATAAAGATGTGGATTTCAACCCTGGACTCGAAGCTTGGGAATCTTAACAGGCGTGTTTGCACCCTAACAGCGAGGGCTTGTGCACCGAAAAGGAGGGTTTGTGCCCTAAACAGGAGGGTTTGTAGAGTAAAAAGCAGGCTTTGAACCCTAGACTCCAAGCTTTGGGCTCTTAACCAAATCTTTTGGACCTAACATTCAGACATCGTGCCCTATAGGAGGCGTTTGGAGCATGAAGAGGAGGCAATTTCCAGTGAAATTGTTACAGCATAAAAATGAGCGTTTGGGCCCTAAAAATGAGGGTTTGTGCAATAAACGTGAGGGTTTGGATTATAAAACGAGGAATTCAACCACAGAATCAAAGCTTTGGACTCTGAAGAGGAAGCTTTGGGACCACAAAACAAGGCTTTGTGCCCTAAATGAGATGTCCGGAACATAAAAGTGAGGGATTTTACAGTAAAAAGGACGTATTGACCCCTAAAAAGGAGGATTCGTGGCCAAAAAATGAGGCGTTGCGCCCTAAAAATGAGGGCTTGTACCTTCTAAATGACGCTTTGAAGCAGAACAGGGAGGCTTTCAACCCTGGAACCAACGTTCCGGACTCTAAAAAGGAAGCATTGTGACCTAAAATGGAGACTTTGTGCCCTTAATGTAGTGTTTGGAGCGTAAAAAAGTGGGATTTCAGAATTAAAATTAGGATTTGAAGCCTAAAGACGGTCGTTTGGAGAATAAAGATGTGGATTTCAACCCTGGACTCGAAGCTTGGGAATCTTAACGTGAGTGTTTGCACCCTAACAGCGAGGGCTTGTGCACCAAAAAGGAGGGTTTGTGCCCTAAACAGGAGGGTTTGTAGAGTAAAAAGCAGGCTTTCAACCCTAGACTCCAAGCTTTGGGCTCTTAACCAAATCTTTGGGACCTAACATTCAGACATCGTGCCCTATAGGAGGCGTTTGGAGCATGAAGAGGAGGCATTTTCCAGTGAAATTTTTACAGCATAAAAATGAGCGTTTGGGCCCTAAAAATGAGGGTTTGTACAATAAACGTGAGGGTTTGGATTATAAAACGAGGAATTCAACCACAGAATCAAAGCTTTGGACTCTGAAGAGGAAGCTTTGGGACCACAAAACAAGGCTTTGTGCCCTAAATGAGATGTCCGGAACATAAAAGTGAGGGATTTTACAGTAAAAAGGACGTATTGACCCCTAAAAAGGAGGATTCGCGGCCAAAAAATGAGGCGTTGCGCCCTAAAAATGAGGGCTTGTACCTTCTAAATGACGCTTTGAAGCAGAACAGGGAGGCTTTCAACCCTGGAACCAACGTTCCGGACTCTAAAAAGGAAGCGTTGTGACCTAAAATGGAGACTTTGTGCCCTTAATGTAGTGTTTGGAGCGTAAAAAAGTGGGATTTCAGAATTAAAATTAGGATTTGAAGCCTAAAGACGGTCGCTTGGAGCATAAAGATGTGGATTTCAACCCTGGACTCGAAGCTTGGGAATCTTAACAGGAGTGTTTGCACCCTAACAGCGAGGGCTTGTGCACCAAAAAGGAGGGTTTGTGCCCTAAACAGGAGGGTTTGTAGAGTAAAAAGCAGGCTTTCAACCCTAGACTCCAAGCTTTGGGCTCTTAACCAAATCTTTGGGACCTAACATTCAGACATCGTGCCCTATAGGAGGCGTTTGGAGCATAAAAAGGAGGCATTTTCCAGTGAAATTGTTACAGCATAAAAATGAGCGTTTGGGCCCTAAAAATGAGGGTTTGTACAATAAACGTGAGGGTTTGGATTATAAAACGAGGAATTCAACCACAGAATCAAAGCTTTGGACTCTGAAGAGGAAGCTTTGGGACCACAAAACAAGGCTTTGTGCCCTAAATGAGATGTCCGGAACATAAAAGTGAGGGATTTTACAGTAAAAAGGACGTATTGACCCCTAAAAAGGAGGATTCGCGGCCAAAAAATGAGGCGTTGCGCCCTAAAAATGAGGGCTTGTACCTTCTAAATGACGCTTTGAAGCAGAACAGGGAGGCTTTCAACCCTGGAACCAACGTTCCGGACTCTAAAAAGGAAGCGTTGTGACCTAAAATGGAGACTTTGTGCCCTTAATGTAGCGTTTGGAGCGTAAAAACGTGGGATTTCAGAATTAAAATTAGGATTTGAAGCCTAAAGACGGTCGCTTGGAGCATAAAGATGTGGATTTCAACCCTGGACTCGAAGCTTGGGAATCTTAACAGGAGTGTTTGCACCCTAACAGCGAGGGCTTGTGCACCAAAAAGGAGGGTTTGTGCCCTAAACAGGAGGGTTTGTAGAGTAAAAAGCAGGCTTTCAACCCTAGACTCCAAGCTTTGGGCTCTTAACCAAATCTTTGGGACCTAACATTCAGACATCGTGCCCTATAGGAGGCGTTTGGAGCATGAAGAGGAGGCATTTTCCAGTGAAATTGTTACAGCATAAAAATGAGCGTTTGGGCCCTAAAAATGAGGGTTTGTACAATAAACGTGAGGGTTTGGATTATAAAACGAGGAATTCAACCACAGAATCAAAGCTTTGGACTCTGAAGAGGAAGCTTTGGGACCACAAAACAAGGCTTTGTGCCCTAAATGAGATGTCCGGAACATAAAAGTGAGGGATTTTACAGTAAAAAGGACGTATTGACCCCTAAAAAGGAGGATTCGCGGCCAAAAAATGAGGCGTTGCGCCCTAAAAATGAGGGCTTGTACCTTCTAAATGACGCTTTGAAGCAGAACAGGGAGGCTTTCAACCCTGGAACCAACGTTCTGGACTCTAAAAAGGAAGCGTTGTGACCTAAAATGGAGACTTTGTGCCCTTAATGTAGCGTTTGGAGCGTAAAAAAGTGGGATTTCAGAATTAAAATTAGGATTTGAAGCCTAAAGACGGTCGCTTGGAGCATAAAGATGTGGATTTCAACCCTGGACTCGAAGCTTGGGAATCTTAACAGGAGTGTTTGCACCCTAACAGCGAGGGCTTGTGCACCAAAAAGGAGGGTTTGTGCCCTAAACAGGAGGGTTTGTAGAGTAAAAAGCAGGCTTTCAACCCTAGACTCCAAGCTTTGGGCTCTTAACCAAATCTTTGGGACCTAACATTCAGACATCGTGCCCTATAGGAGGCGTTTGGAGCATAAAAAGGAGGCATTTTCCAGTGAAATTGTTACAGCAGAAAAATGAGCGTTTGGGCCCTAAAAATGAGGGTTTGTACAATAAACGTGAGGGTTTGGATTACAATACGAGGAATTCAACCACAGAATCAAAGCTTTGGACTCTGAAGAGGAAGCTTTGGGACCACAAAACAAGGCTTTGTGCCCTAAATGACATGTCCGGAACATAAAAGTGAGGGATTTTACAGTAAAAAGGACGTATTGACCCCTAAAAAGGAGGATTCGCGGCCAAAAAATGAGGCGTTGCGCCCTAAAAATGAGGGCTTGTACCTTCTAAATGACGCTTTGAAGCAGAACAGGGAGGCTTTCAACCCTGGAACCAACGTTCCGGACTCTAAAAAGGAAGCGTTGTGACCTAAAATGGAGACTTTGTGCCCTTAATGTAGTGTTTGGAGCGTAAAAACGTGGGATTTCAGAATTAAAATTAGGATTTGAAGCCTAAAGACGGTCGCTTGGAGCATAAAGATGTGGATTTCAACCCTGGACTCGAAGCTTGGGAATCTTAACAGGAGTGTTTGCACCCTAACAGCGAGGGCTTGTGCACCAAAAAGGAGGGTTTGTGCCCTAAACAGGAGGGTTTGTAGAGTAAAAAGCAGGCTTTCAACCCTAGACTCCAAGCTTTGGGCTCTTAACCAAATCTTTGGGACCTAACATTCAGACATCGTGCCCTATAGGAGGCGTTTGGAGCATGAAGAGGAGGCATTTTCCAGTGAAATTGTTACAGCATAAAAATGAGCGTTTGGGCCCTAAAAATGAGGGTTTGTACAATAAACGTGAGGGTTTGGATTATAAAACGAGGAATTCAACCACAGAATCAAAGCTTTGGACTCTGAAGAGGAAGCTTTGGGACCACAAAACAAGGCTTTGTGCCCTAAATGAGATGTCCGGAACATAAAAGTGAGGGATTTTACAGTAAAAAGGACCTATTGACCCCTAAAAAGGAGGATTCGCGGCCAAAAAATGAGGCGTTGCGCCCTAAAAATGAGGGCTTGTACCTTCTAAATGACGCTTTGAAGCAGAACAGGGAGGCTTTCAACCCTGGAACCAACGTTCCGGACTCTAAAAAGGAAGCGTTGTGACCTAAAATGGAGACTTTGTGCCCTTAATGTAGCGCTTGGAGCGTAAAAAAGTGGGATTTCAGAATTAAAATTAGGATTTGAAGCCTAAAGACGGTCGTTTGGAGCATAAAGATGTGGATTTCAACCCTGGACTCGAAGCTTGGGAATCTTAACAGGAGTGTTTGCACCCTAACAGCGAGGGCTTGTGCACCAAAAAGGAGGGTTTGTGCCCTAAACAGGAGGGTTTGTAGAGTAAAAAGCAGGCTTTCAACCCTAGACTCCAAGCTTTGGGCTCTTAACCAAATCTTTGGGACCTAACATTCAGACATCGTGCCCTATAGGAGGCGTTTGGAGCATAAAAAGGAGGCATTTTCCAGTGAAATTGTTACAGCAGAAAAATGAGCGTTTGGGCCCTAAAAATGAGGGTTTGTACGATAAACGTGAGGGTTTGGATTACAAAACGAGGAATTCAACCACAGAATCAAAGCTTTGGACTCTGAAGAGGAAGCTTTGGGACCACAAAACAAGGCTTTGTGCCCTAAATGACATGTCCGGAACATAAAAGTGAGGGATTTTACAGCAAAAAGGACGTATTGACCCCTAAAAAGGAGGATTCGCGGCCAAAAAATGAGGCGTTGCGCCCTAAAAATGAGGGCTTGTACCTTCTAAATGACGCTTTGAAGCAGAACAGGGAGGCTTTCAACCCTGGAACCAACGTTCCGGACTCTAAAAAGGAAGCGTTGTGACCTAAAATGGAGACTTTGTGCCCTTAATGTAGCGTTTGGAGCGTAAAAAAATGGGATTTCAGAATTAAAATTAGGATTTGAAGCCTAAAGACGGTCGCTTGGAGCATAAAGATGTGGATTTCAACCCTGGACTCGAAGCTTGGGAATCTTAACAGGAGTGTTTGCACCCTAACAGCGAGGGCTTGTGCACCAAAAAGGAGGGTTTGTGCCCTAAACAGGAGGGTTTGTAGAGTAAAAAGCAGGCTTTCAACCCTAGACTCCAAGCTTTGGGCTCTTAACCAAATCTTTGGGACCTAACATTCAGACATCGTGCCCTATAGGAGGCGTTTGGAGCATGAAGAGGAGGCATTTTCCAGTGAAATTGTTACAGCATAAAAATGAGCGTTTGGGCCCTAAAAATGAGGGTTTGTACAATAAACGTGAGGGTTTGGATTATAAAACGAGGAATTCAACCACAGAATCAAAGCTTTGGACTCTGAAGAGGAAGCTTTGGGACCACAAAACAAGGCTTTGTGCCCTAAATGAGATGTCCGGAACATAAAAGTGAGGGATTTTACAGTAAAAAGGACGTATTGACCCCTAAAAAGGAGGATTCGCGGCCAAAAAATGAGGCGTTGCGCCCTAAAAATGAGGGCTTGTACCTTCTAAATGACGCTTTGAAGCAGAACAGGGAGGCTTTCAACCCTGGAACCAACGTTCCGGACTCTAAAAAGGAAGCGTTGTGACCTAAAATGGAGACTTTGTGCCCTTAATGTAGCGTTTGGAGCGTAAAAAAGTGGGATTTCAGAATTAAAAGTAGGATTTGAAGCCTAAAGACGGTCGTTTGGAGCATAAAGATGTGGATTTCAACCCTGGACTCGAAGCTTGGGAATCTTAACAGGAGTGTTTGCACCCTAACAGCGAGGGCTTGTGCACCAAAAAGGAGGGTTTGTGCCCTAAACAGGAGGGTTTGTAGAGTAAAAAGCAGGCTTTCAACCCTAGACTCCAAGCTTTGGGCTCTTAACCAAATCTTTGGGACCTAACATTCAGACATCGTGCCCTATAGGAGGCGTTTGGAGCATAAAAAGGAGGCATTTTCCAGTGAAATTGTTACAGCAGAAAAATGAGCGTTTGGGCCCTAAAAATGAGGGTTTGTACGATAAACGTGAGGGTTTGGATTACAAAACGAGGAATTCAACCACAGAATCAAAGCTTTGGACTCTGAAGAGGAAGCTTTGGGACCACAAAACAAGGCTTTGTGCCCTAAATGACATGTCCGGAACATAAAAGTGAGGGATTTTACAGTAAAAAGGACGTATTGACCCCTAAAAAGGAGGATTCGCGGCCAAAAAATGAGGCGTTGCGCCCTAAAAATGAGGGCTTGTACCTTCTAAATGACGCTTTGAAGCAGAACAGGGAGGCTTTCAACCCTGGAACCAACGTTCCGGACTCTAAAAAGGAAGCGTTGTGACCTAAAATGGAGACTTTGTGCCCTTAATGTAGCGTTTGGAGCGTAAAAAAGTGGGATTTCAGAATTAAAAGTAGGATTTGAAGCCTAAAGACGGTCGCTTGGAGCATAAAGATGTGGATTTCAACCCTGGACTCGAAGCTTGGGAATCTTAACAGGAGTGTTTGCACCCTAACAGCGAGGGCTTGTGCACCAAAAAGGAGGGTTTGTGCCCTAAACAGGAGGGTTTGTAGAGTAAAAAGCAGGCTTTCAACCCTAGACTCCAAGCTTTGGGCTCTTAACCAAATCTTTGGGACCTAACATTCAGACATCGTGCCCTATAGGAGGCGTTTGGAGCATGAAGAGGAGGCATTTTCCAGTGAAATTGTTACAGCATAAAAATGAGCGTTTGGGCCCTAAAAATGAGGGTTTGTACAATAAACGTGAGGGTTTGGATTATAAAACGAGGAATTCAACCACAGAATCAAAGCTTTGGACTCTGAAGAGGAAGCTTTGGGACCACAAAACAAGGCTTTGTGCCCTAAATGAGATGTCCGGAACATAAAAGTGAGGAATTTTACAGTAAAAAGGACGTATTGACCCCTAAAAAGGAGGATTCGCGGCCAAAAAATGAGGCGTTGCGCCCTAAAAATGAGGGCTTGTACCTTCTAAATGACGCTTTGAAGCAGAACAGGGAGGCTTTCAACCCTGGAACCAACGTTCCGGACTCTAAAAAGGAAGCGTTGTGACCTAAAATGGAGACTTTGTGCCCTTAATGTAGCGTTTGGAGCGTAAAAAAGTGGGATTTCAGAATTAAAATTAGGATTTGAAGCCTAAAGACGGTCGCTTGGAGCATAAAGATGTGGATTTCAACCCTGGACTCGAAGCTTGGGAATCTTAACAGGAGTGTTTGCACCCTAACAGCGAGGGCTTGTGCACCAAAAAGGAGGGTTTGTGCCCTAAACAGGAGGGTTTGTAGAGTAAAAAGCAGGCTTTCAACCCTAGACTCCAAGCTTTGGGCTCTTAACCAAATCTTTGGGACCTAACATTGAGGCTCGTGCCCTAAAGGAGGCGTTTGGAGCATAAAAAGGAGGCATTTTCCAGTGAAATTGTTACAGCATAAAAATGAGCGTTTGGGCCCTAAAAATGAGGGTTTGTACAATAAAAGTGAGGGTTTGGATTACAAAACGAGGAATTCAACCACAGACTCAAAGCTTTGGACTCTGAAGAGGAAGCTTTGGGACCACAAAACAAGGCTTTGTGCCCTAAATGACATGTCCGGAACATAAAAGTGAGGGATTTTACAGTAAAAAGGACGTATTGACCCCTAAAAAGGAGGATTCGCGGCCAAAAAATGAGGCGTTGCGCCCTAAAAATGAGGGCTTGTACCTTCTAAATGACGCTTTGAAGCAGAACAGGGAGGCTTTCAACCCTGGAACCAACGTTCCGGACTCTAAAAAGGAAGCGTTGTGACCTAAAATGGAGACTTTGTGCCCTTAATGTAGCGTTTGGAGCGTAAAAAAGTGGGATTTCAGAATTAAAATTAGGATTTGAAGCCTAAAGACGGTCGCTTGGAGCATAAAGATGTGGATTTCAACCCTGGACTCGAAGCTTGGGAGTCTTAACAGGAGTGTTTGCACCCTAACAGCGAGGGCTTGTGCACCGAAAAGGAGGGTTTGTGCCCTAAACAGGAGGGTTTGTAGAGTAAAAAGCAGGCTTTCAACCCTAGACTCCAAGCTTTGGGCTCTTAACCAAATCTTTGGGACCTAACATTCAGACATCGTGCCCTATTGGAGGCGTTTGGAGCATAAAAAGGAGGCATTTTCCAGTGAAATTGTTACAGCATAACAATGAGCGTTTGGGCCCTAAAAATGAGGGTTTGTACAATAAACGTGAGGGTTTGGATTACAAAACGAGGAATTCAACCACAGAATCAAAGCTTTGGACTCTGAAGAGGAAGCTTTGGGACCACAAAACAAGGCTTTGTGCCCTAAATGAGATGTCCGGAACATAAAAGTGAGGGATTTTACAGTAAAAAGGACGTATTGACCCCTAAAAAGGAGGATTCGTGGCCAAAAAATGAGGCGTTGCGCCCTAAAAATGAGGGCTTGTACCTTCTAAATGACGCTTTGAAGCAGAACAGGGAGGCTTTCAACCCTGGAACCAACGTTCCGGACTCTAAAAAGGAAGCGTTGTGACCTAAAATGGAGACTTTGTGCCCTTAATGTAGTGTTTGGAGCGTAAAAAAGTGGGATTTCAGAATTAAAAGTAGGATTTGAAGCCTAAAGACGGTCGTTTGGAGAATAAAGATGTGGATTTCAACCCTGGACTCGAAGCTTGGGAATCTTAACAGGAGTGTTTGCACCCTAACAGCGAGGGCTTGTGCACCAAAAAGGAGGGTTTGTGCCCTAAACAGGAGGGTTTGTAGAGTAAAAAGCAGGCTTTCAACCCTAGACTCCAAGCTTTGGGCTCTTAACCAAATCTTTGGGACCTAACATTCAGACATCGTGCCCTATAGGAGGCGTTTGGAGCATGAAGAGGAGGCATTTTCCAGTGAAATTGTTACAGCATAAAAATGAGCGTTTGGGCCCTAAAAATGAGGGTTTGTACAATAAACGTGAGGGTTTGGATTATAAAAGGAGGAATTCAACCACAGAATCAAAGCTTTGGACTCTGAAGAGGAAGCTTTGGGACCACAAAACAAGGCTTTGTGCCCTAAATGAGATGTCCGGAACATAAAAGTGAGGGATTTTACAGTAAAAAGGACGTATTGACCCCTAAAAAGGAGGATTCGCGGCCAAAAAATGAGGCATTGCGCCCTAAAAATGAGAGCTTGTACCTTCTAAATGACGCTTTGAAGCAGAACAGGGAGGCTTTCAACCCTGGAACCAACGTTCCGGACTCTAAAAAGGAAGCGTTGTGACCTAAAATGGAGACTTTGTGCCCTTAATGTAGCGTTTGGAGCGTAAAAAAGTGGGATTTCAGAATTAAAAGTCGGATTTGAAGCCTAAAAACGGTCGTTTGGAGCATAAAGATGTGGATTTCAACCCTGGACTCGAAGCTTGGGAATCTTAACGTGAGTGTTTGCACCCTAACAGCGAGGGCTTGTGCACCGAAAAGGAGGGTTTGTGTCCTAAACAGGAGGGTTTGTAGAGTAAAAAGCAGGCTTTCAACCCTAGACTCCAAGCTTTGGGCTCTTAACCAAATCTTTGGGACCTAACATTGAGGCTCGTGCCCTAAAGGAGGCGTTTGGAGCATAAAAAGGAGGCATTTTCCAGTGAAATGATTTACAGCATAAAAATGAGCGTTTGGGCCTAAAAGTGAGGGTTTGTACAATAAACGTGAGGGTTTGGATTACAAAACGAGGAATTCAACCACAGAATCAAAGCTTTGGACTCTGAAGAGGAAGCTTTGGGACCACAAAACAAGGCTTTGTGCCCTAAATGAGATGTCCGGAACATAAAAGTGAGGGATTTTACAGTAAAAAGGACGTATTGACCCCTAAAAAGGAGGATTCGCGGCCAAAAAATGAGGCGTTGCGCCCTAAAAATGAGGGCTTGTACCTTCTAAATGACGCTTTGAAGCAGAACAGGGAGGCTTTCAACCCTGGAACCAACGTTCCGGACTCTAAAAAGGAAGCGTTGTGACCTAAAATGGAGACTTTGTGCCCTTAATGTAGCGTTTGGAGCGTAAAAACGTGGGATTTCAGAATTAAAAGTAGGATTTGAAGCCTAAAGACGGTCGCTTGGAGCATAAAGATGTGGATTTCAACCCTGGACTCGAAGCTTGGGAATCTTAACAGGCGAGTTTGCACCCTAACAGCAAGGGCTTGTGCACCAAAAAGGAGGGTTTGTGCCCTAAACAGGAGGGTTTGTAGAGTAAAAAGCAGGCTTTCAACCCTAGACTCCAAGCTTTGGGCTCTTAACCAAATCTTTGGGACCTAACATTCAGACATCGTGCCCTATAGGAGGCGTTTGGAGCATGAAGAGGAGGCAATTTCCAGTGAAATTGTTACAGCATAAAAATGAGCGTTTGGGCCCTAAAAATGAGGGTTTGTACAATAAACGTGAGGGTTTGGATTATAAAACGAGGAATTCAACCACAGAATCAAAGCTTTGGACTCTGAAGAGGAAGCTTTGGGACCACAAAACAAGGCTTTGTGCCCTAAATGAGATGTCCGGAACATAAAAGTGAGGGATTTTACAGTAAAAAGGACGTATTGACCCCTAAAAAGGAGGATTCGCGGCCAAAAAATGAGGCGTTGCACCCTAAAAATGAGGGCTTGTACCTTCTAAATGACGCTTTGAAGCAGAACAGGGAGGCTTTCAACCCTGGAACCAACGTTCCGGACTCTAAAAAGGAAGCATTGTGACCTAAAATGGAGACTTTGTGCCCTTAATGTAGTGTTTGGAGCGTAAAAAAGTGGGATTTCAGAATTAAAATTAGGATTTGAAGCCTAAAGACGGTCGTTTGGAGAATAAAGATGTGGATTTCAACCCTGGACTCGAAGCTTGGGAATCTTAACAGGAGTGTTTGCACCCTAACAGCGAGGGCTTGTGCACCAAAAAGGAGGGTTTGTGCCCTAAACAGGAGGGTTTGTAGAGTAAAAAGCAGGCTTTCAACCCTAGACTCCAAGCTTTGGGCTCTTAACCAAATCTTTGGGACCTAACATTGAGGCTTGTGCCCTATAGGAGGCGTTTGGAGCATAAAAAGGAGGCATTTTCCAGTGAAATGATTTACAGCATAAAAATGAGCATTTGGGCCCTAAAAATGAGGGTTTGTACAATAAACGTGAGGGTTTGGATTATAAAACGAGGAATTCAACCACAGAATCAAAGCTTTGGACTCTGAAGAGGAAGCTTTGGGACCACAAAACAAGGCTTTGTGCCCTAAATGACATGTCCGGAACATAAAAGTGAGGGATTTTACAGTAAAAAGGACGTATTGACCCCTAAAAAGGAGGATTCGCGGCCAAAAAATGAGGCGTTGCGCCCTAAAAATGAGGGCTTGTACCTTCTAAATGACGCTTTGAAGCAGAACAGGGAGGCTTTCAACCCTGGAACCAACGTTCCGGACTCTAAAAAGGAAGCGTTGTGACCTAAAATGGAGACTTTGTGCCCTTAATGTAGCGTTTGGACCGTAAAAAAGTGGTATTTCAGAATTAAAATTAGGATTTGAAGCCTAAAGACGGTCGCTTGGAGCATAAAGATGTGAATTTCAACCCTGGACTCGAAGCTTGGGAATCTTAACAGGAGTGTTTGTACCCTAACAGCGAGGGCTTGTGCACCAAAAAGGAGGGTTTGTTCCCTAAACAGGAGGGTTTGTAGAGTAAAAAGCAGGCTTTCAACCCTAGACTCCAAGCTTTGGGCTCTTAACCAAATCTTTGGGACCTAACATTCAGACATCGTGCCCTATAGGAGGCGTTTGGAGCATAAAAAGGAGGCATTTTCCAGTGAAATTGTTACAGCATAAAAATGAGCGTTTGGGCCCTAAAAATGAGGGTTTGTACAATAAACGTGAGGGTTTGGATTATAAAACGAGGTATTCAACCACAGAATCAAAGCTTTGGACTCTGAAGAGGAAGCTTTGGGACCACAAAACAAGGCTTTGTGCCCTAAATGACATGTCCGGAACATAAAAGTGAGGGATTTTACAGTAAAAAGGACGTATTGACCCCTAAAAAGGAGGATTCGCGGCCAAAAAATGAGGCGTTGCGCCCTAAAAATGAGGGCTTGTACCTTCTAAATGACGCTTTGAAGCAGAACAGGGAGGCTTTCAACCCTGGAACCAACGTTCCGGACTCTAAAAAGGAAGCGTTGTGACCTAAAATGGAGACTTTGTGCCCTTAATGTAGTGTTTGGAGCGTAAAAAAGTGGGATTTCAGAATTAAAAGTAGGATTTGAAGCCTAAAGACGGTCGCTTGGAGCATAAAGATGTGGATTTCAACCCTGGACTCGAAGCTTGGGAATCTTAACAGGAGTGTTTGCACCCTAACAGCGAGGGCTTGTGCACCAAAAAGGAGGGTTTGTGCCCTAAACAGGAGGGTTTGTAGAGTAAAAAGCAGGCTTTCAACCCTAGACTCCAAGCTTTGGGCTCTTAACCAAATCTTTGGGACCTAACATTCAGACATCGTGCCCTAAAGGAGGCGTTTGGAGCATAAAAAAGAGGCATTTTCCAGTGAAATTGTTACAGCATAAAAATGAGCGTTTGGGCCCTAAAAATGAGGGTTTGTACAATAAACGTGAGGGTTTGGATTATAAAACGAGGAATAAAACCACAGAATCAAAGCTTTGGACTCTGAAGAGGAAGCTTTGGGACCACAAAACAAGGCTTTGTGCCCTAAATGAGATGTCCGGAACATAAAAGTGAGGGATTTTACAGTAAAAAGGACGTATTGACCCCTAAAAAGGAGGATTCGCGGCCAAAAAATGAGGCGTTGCGCCCTAAAAATGAGGGCTTGTACCTTCTAAATGACGCTTTGAAGCAGAACAGGGAGGCTTTCAACCCTGGAACCAACGTTCCGGACTCTAAAAAGGAAGCGTTGTGACCTAAAATGGAGACTTTGTGCCCTTAATGTAGTGTTTGGAGCGTAAAAAAGTGGGATTTCAGAATTAAAAGTAGGATTTGAAGCCTAAAGACGGTCGCTTGGAGCATAAAGATGTGGATTTCAACCCTGGACTCGAAGCTTGGGAATCTTAACAGGAGTGTTTGCACCCTAACAGCGAGGGCTTGTGCACCAAAAAGGAGGGTTTGTGCCCTAAACAGGAGGGTTTGTAGAGTAAAAAGCAGGCTTTCAACCCTAGACTCCAAGCTTTGGGCTCTTAACCAAATCTTTGGGACCTAACATTCAGACATCGTGCCCTAAAGGAGGCGTTTGGAGCATAAAAAGGAGGCATTTTCCAGTGAAATGATTTACAGCATAAAAATGAGCGTTTGGGCCCTAAAAATGAGGGTTTGTACAATAAACGTGAGGATTTGGATTACAAAATGAGGAATTCAACCACAGAATCAAAGCTTTGGACTCTGAAGAGGAAGCTTTGGGACCACAAAACAAGGCTTTGTGCCCTAAATGACATGTCCGGAACATAAAAGTGAGGGATTTTACAGTAAAAAGGACGTATTGACCCCTAAAAAGGAGGATTCGCGGCCAAAAAATGAGGCGTTGCGCCCTAAAAATGAGGGCTTGTACCTTCTAAATGACGCTTTGAAGCAGAACAGGGAGGCTTTCAACCCTGGAACCAACGTTCCGGACTCTAAAAAGGAAGCGTTGTGACCTAAAATGGAGACTTTGTGCCCTTAATGTAGCGTTTGGAGCGTAAAAAAGTGGGATTTCAGAATTAAAATTAGGATTTGAAACCTAAAGACGGTCGCTTGGAGCATAAAGATGTGGATTTCAACCCTGGACTCGAAGCTTGGGAATCTTAACAGGAGTGTTTGCACCCTAACAGCGAGGGCTTGTGCACCAAAAAGGAGGGTTTGTGCCCTAAACAGGAGGGTTTGTAGAGTAAAAAGCAGGCTTTCAACCCTACACTCCAAGCTTTGGGCTCTTAACCAAATCTTTGGGACCTAACATTCAGACATCGTGCCCTAAAGGAGGCGTTTGGAGCATAAAAAGGAGGCATTTTCCAGTGAAATTGTTACAGCATAAAAATGAGCGTTTGGGCCCTAAAAATGAGGGTTTGTACAATAAACGTGAGGGTTTGGATTATAAAACGAGGAATTCAACCACAGAATCAAAGCTTTGGACTCTGAAGAGGAAGCTTTGGGACCACAAAACAAGGCTTTGTGCCCTAAATGACATGTCCGGAACATAAAAGTGAGGGATTTTACAGTAAAAAGGACGTATTGACCCCTAAAAAGGAGGATTCGCGGCCAAAAAATGAGGCGTTGCGCCCTAAAAATGAGGGCTTGTACCTTCTAAATGACGCTTTGAAGCAGAACAGGGAGGCTTTCAACCCTGGAACCAACGTTCCGGACTCTAAAAAGGAAGCGTTGTGACCTAAAATGGAGACTTTGTGCCCTTAATGTAGTGTTTGGAGCGTAAAAAAGTGGGATTTCAGAATTAAAAGTAGGATTTGAAGCCTAAAGACGGTTGCTTGGAGCATAAAGATGTGGATTTCAACCCTGGACTCGAAGCTTGGGAATCTTAACAGGAGTGTTTGCACCCTAACAGCGAGGGCTTGTGCACCAAAAAGGAGGGTTTGTGCCCTAAACAGGAGGGTTTGTAGAGTAAAAAGCAGGCTTTCAACCCTAGACTCCAAGCTTTGGGCTCTTAACCAAATCTTTGGGACCTAACATTGAGGCTCGTGCTCTATAGGAGGCGTTTGGAGCATAAAAAGGAGGCATTTTCCAGTGAAATGATTTACAGCATAAAAATGAGCGTTTGGGCCCTAAAAATGAGGGTTTGTGCAATAAACGTGAGGGTTTGGATTACAAAACGAGGAATTCAACCACAGAATCAAAGCTTTGGACTCTGAAGAGGAAGCTTTGGGACCACAAAACAAGGCTTTATGCCCTAAATGAGATGTCCGGAACATAAAAGTGAGGGATTTTACAGTAAAAAGGACGTATTGACCCCTAAAAAGGAGGATTCGCGGCCAAAAAATGAGGCGTTGCGCCCTAAAAATGAGGGCTTGTACCTTCTAAATGACGCTTTGAAGCAGAACAGGGAGACTTTCAACCCTGGAACCAACGTTCCGGACTCTAAAAAGGAAGCGTTGTGACCTAAAATGGAGACTTTGTGCCCTTAATGTAGCGTTTGGAGCGTAAAAAAGTGGGATTTCAGAATTAAAATTAGGATTTGAAACCTAAAGACGGTCGCTTGGAGCATAAAGATGTGGATTTCAACCCTGGACTCGAAGCTTGGGAATCTTAACAGGAGTGTTTGCACCCTAACAGCGAGGGCTTGTGCACCAAAAAGGAGGGTTTGTGCCCTAAACAGGAGGGTTTGTAGAGTAAAAAGCAGGCTTTCAACCCTAGACTCCAAGCTTTGGGCTCTTAACCAAATCTTTGGGACCTAACATTCAGACATCGTGCCCTAAAGGAGGCGTTTGGAGCATAAAAAGGAGGCATTTTCCAGTGAAATTGTTACAGCATAAAAATGAGCGTTTGGGCCCTAAAAATGAGGGTTTGTACAATAAACGTGAGGGTTTGGATTATAAAACGAGGAATTCAACCACAGAATCAAAGCTTTGGACTCTGAAGAGGAAGCTTTGGGACCACAAAACAAGGCTTTGTGCCCTAAATGAGATGTCCGGAACATAAAAGTGAGGGATTTTACAGTAAAAAGGACGTATTGACCCCTAAAAAGGAGGATTCGCGGCCAAAAAATGAGGCGTTGCGCCCTAAAAATGAGGGCTTGTACCTTCTAAATGACGCTTTGAAGCAGAACAGGGAGGCTTTCAACCCTGGAACCAACGTTCCGGACTCTAAAAAGGAAGCGTTGTGACCTAAAATGGAGACTTTGTGCCCTTAATGTAGCGCTTGGAGCGTAAAAAAGTGGGATTTCAGAATTAAAATTAGGATTTGAAGCCTAAAGACGGTCGTTTGGAGCATAAAGATGTGGATTTCAACCCTGGACTCGAAGCTTGGGAATCTTAACAGGAGTGTTTGCACCCTAACAGCGAGGGCTTGTGCACCAAAAAGGAGGGTTTGTGCCCTAAACAGGAGGGTTTGTAGAGTAAAAAGCAGGCTTTCAACCCTAGACTCCAAGCTTTGGGCTCTTAACCAAATCTTTGGGACCTAACATTGAGGCTCGTGCTCTATAGGAGGCGTTTGGAGCATAAAAAGGAGGCATTTTCCAGTGAAATGATTTACAGCATAAAAATGAGCGTTTGGGCCCTAAAAATGAGGATTTGTACAATAAACGTGAGGATTTGGATTACAAAACGAGGAATTCAACCACAGAATCAAAGCTTTGGACTCTGAAGAGGAAGCTTTGGGACCACAAAACAAGGCTTTATGCCCTAAATGAGATGTCCGGAACATAAAAGTGAGGGATTTTACAGTAAAAAGGACGTATTGACCCCTAAAAAGGAGGATTCGCGGCCAAAAAATGAGGCGTTGCGCCCTAAAAATGAGGGCTTGTACCTTCTAAATGACGCTTTGAAGCAGAACAGGGAGACTTTCAACCCTGGAACCAACGTTCCGGACTCTAAAAAGGAAGCGTTGTGACCTAAAATGGAGACTTTGTGCCCTTAATGTAGTGTTTGGAGTCTAAAAAAGTGGGATTTCAGAATTAAAAGTAGGATTTGAAGCCTAAAGACGGTCGCTTGGAGCATAAAGATGTGGATTTCAACCCTGGACTCGAAGCTTGGGAATCTTAACAGGAGTGTTTGCACCCTAACAGCGAGGGCTTGTGCACCAAAAAGGAGGGTTTGTGCCCTAAACAGGAGGGTTTGTAGAGTAAAAAGCAGGCTTTCAACCCTAGACTCCAAGCTTTGGGCTCTTAACCAAATCTTTGGGACCTAACATTCAGACATCGTGCCCTATAGGAGGCGTTTGGAGCATAAAAAGGAGGCATTTTCCAGTGAAATTGTTACAGCATAAAAATGAGCGTTTGGGCCCTAAAAATGAGGGTTTGTACAATAAACGTGAGGGTTTGGATTACAAAACGAGGAATTCAACCACAGAATCAAAGCTTTGGACTCTGAAGAGGAAGCTTTGGGACCACAAAACAAGGCTTTGTGCCCTAAATGAGATGTCCGGAACATAAAAGTGAGGGATTTTACAGTAAAAAGGACGTATTGACCCCTAAAAAGGAGGATTCGCGGCCAAAAAATGAGGCGTTGCGCCCTAAAAATGAGGGCTTGTACCTTCTAAATGACGCTTTGAAGCAGAACAGGGAGGCTTTCAACCCTGGAACCAACGTTCCGGACTCTAAAAAGGAAGCGTTGTGACCTAAAATGGAGACTTTGTGCCCTTAATGTAGTGTTTGGAGCTTAAAAAAGTGGGATTTCAGAATTAAAAGTAGGATTTGAAGCCTAAAGACGGTCGCTTGGAGCATAAAGATGTGGATTTCAACCCTGGACTCGAAGCTTGGGAATCTTAACAGGAGTGTTTGCACCCTAACAGCGAGGGCTTGTGCACCAAAAAGGAGGGTTTGTGCCCTAAACAGGAGGGTTTGTAGAGTAAAAAGCAGGCTTTCAACCCTAGACTCCAAGCTTTGGGCTCTTAACCAAATCTTTGGGACCTAACATTCAGACATCGTGCCCTAAAGGAGGCGTTTGGAGCATAAAAAGGAGGCATTTTCCAGTGAAATGATTTACAGCATAAAAATGAGCGTTTGGGCCCTAAAAATGAGGGTTTGTACAATAAACGTGAGGATTTGGATTACAAAACGAGGAATTCAACCACAGAATCAAAGCTTTGGACTCTGAAGAGGAAGCTTTGGGACCACAAAACAAGGCTTTGTGCCCTAAATGACATGTCCGGAACATAAAAGTGAGGGATTTTACAGTAAAAAGGACGTATTGACCCCTAAAAAGGAGGATTCGCGGCCAAAAAATGAGGCGTTGCGCCCTAAAAATGAGGGCTTGTACCTTCTAAATGACGCTTTGAAGCAGAACAGGGAGGCTTTCAACCCTGGAACCAACGTTCCGGACTCTAAAAAGGAAGCGTTGTGACCTAAAATGGAGACTTTGTGCCCTTAATGTAGCGTTTGGAGCATAAAAAAGTGGGATTTCAGAATTAAAATTAGGATTTGAAGCCTAAAGACGGTTGCTTGGAGCATAAAGATGTGGATTTCAACCCTGGACTCGAAGCTTGGGAATCTTAACAGGAGTGTTTGCACCCTAACAGCGAGGGCTTGTGCACCAAAAAGGAGGGTTTGTGCCCTAAACAGGAGGGTTTGTAGAGTAAAAAGCAGGCTTTGAACCCTAGAGTCAAAGCTTTGGACTCTTAACCAAATCTTTGGGACCTAACATTCAGACATCGTGCCCTAAAGGAGGCGTTTGGAGCATAAAAAGGAGGCATTTTCCAGTGAAATGATTTACAGCATAAAAATGAGCGTTTGGGCCCTAAAAATGAGGGTTTGTACAATAAACGTGAGGATTTGGATTACAAAACGAGGAATTCAACCACAGAATCAAAGCTTTGGACTCTGAAGAGGAAGCTTTGGGACCACAAAACAAGGCTTTGTGCCCTAAATGAGATGTCCGGAACATAAAAGTGAGGGATTTTACAGTAAAAAGGACGTATTGACCCCTAAAAAGGAGGATTCGCGGCCAAAAAATGAGGCGTTGCGCCCTAAAAATGAGGGCTTGTACCTTCTAAATGACGCTTTGAAGCAGAACAGGGAGGCTTTCAACCCTGGAACCAACGTTCCGGACTCTAAAAAGGAAGCGTTGTGACCTAAAATGGAGACTTTGTGCCCTTAATGTAGCGTTTGGAGCGTAAAAAAGTGGGATTTCAGAATTAAAATTAGGATTTGAAACCTAAAGACGGTCGCTTGGAGCATAAAGATGTGGATTTCAACCCTGGACTCGAAGCTTGGGAATCTTAACAGGAGTGTTTGCACCCTAACAGCGAGGGCTTGTGCACCAAAAAGGAGGGTTTGTGCCCTAAACAGGAGGGTTTGTAGAGTAAAAAGCAGGCTTTCAACCCTAGACTCCAAGCTTTGGGCTCTTAACCAAATCTTTGGGACCTAACATTCAGACATCGTGCCCTAAAGGAGGCGTTTGGAGCATAAAAAGGAGGCATTTTCCAGTGAAATTGTTACAGCATAAAAATGAGCGTTTGGGCCCTAAAAATGAGGGTTTGTACAATAAACGTGAGGGTTTGGATTATAAAACGAGGAATTCAACCACAGAATCAAAGCTTTGGACTCTGAAGAGGAAGCTTTGGGACCACAAAACAAGGCTTTGTGCCCTAAATGACATGTCCGGAACATAAAAGTGAGGGATTTTACAGTAAAAAGGACGTATTGACCCCTAAAAAGGAGGATTCGCGGCCAAAAAATGAGGCGTTGCGCCCTAAAAATGAGGGCTTGTACCTTCTAAATGACGCTTTGAAGCAGAACAGGGAGGCTTTCAACCCTGGAACCAACGTTCCGGACTCTAAAAAGGAAGCGTTGTGACCTAAAATGGAGACTTTGTGCCCTTAATGTAGTGTTTGGAGCGTAAAAAAGTGGGATTTCAGAATTAAAATTAGGATTTGAAGCCTAAAGACGGTCGCTTGGAGCATAAAGATGTGGATTTCAACCCTGGACTCGAAGCTTGGGAATCTTAACAGGAGTGTTTGCACCCTAACAGCGAGGGCTTGTGCACCAAAAAGGAGGGTTTGTGCCCTAAACAGGAGGGTTTGTAGAGTAAAAAGCAGGCTTTCAACCCTAGACTCCAAGCTTTGGGCTCTTAACCAAATCTTTGGGACCTAACATTGAGGCTCGTGCTCTATAGGAGGCGTTTGGAGCATAAAAAGGAGGCATTTTCCAGTGAAATGATTTACAGCATAAAAATGAGCGTTTGGGCCCTAAAAATGAGGATTTGTACAATAAACGTGAGGATTTGGATTACAAAACGAGGAATTCAACCACAGAATCAAAGCTTTGGACTCTGAAGAGGAAGCTTTGGGACCACAAAACAAGGCTTTATGCCCTAAATGAGATGTCCGGAACATAAAAGTGAGGGATTTTACAGTAAAAAGGACGTATTGACCCCTAAAAAGGAGGATTCGCGGCCAAAAAATGAGGCGTTGCGCCCTAAAAATGAGGGCTTGTACCTTCTAAATGACGCTTTGAAGCAGAACAGGGAGACTTTCAACCCTGGAACCAACGTTCCGGACTCTAAAAAGGAAGTGTTGTGACCTAAAATGGAGACTTTGTGCCCTTAATGTAGTGTTTGGAGTCTAAAAAAGTGGGATTTCAGAATTAAAAGTAGGATTTGAAGCCTAAAGACGGTCGCTTGGAGCATAAAGATGTGGATTTCAACCCTGGACTCGAAGCTTGGGAATCTTAACAGGAGTGTTTGCACCCTAACAGCGAGGGCTTGTGCACCAAAAAGGAGGGTTTGTGCCCTAAACAGGAGGGTTTGTAGAGTAAAAAGCAGGCTTTCAACCCTAGACTCCAAGCTTTGGGCTCTTAACCAAATCTTTGGGACCTAACATTCAGACATCGTGCCCTATAGGAGGCGTTTGGAGCATAAAAAGGAGGCATTTTCCAGTGAAATTGTTACAGCATAAAAATGAGCGTTTGGGCCCTAAAAATGAGGGTTTGTACAATAAACGTGAGGGTTTGGATTACAAAACGAGGAATTCAACCACAGAATCAAAGCTTTGGACTCTGAAGAGGAAGCTTTGGGACCACAAAACAAGGCTTTGTGCCCTAAATGAGATGTCCGGAACATAAAAGTGAGGGATTTTACAGTAAAAAGGACGTATTGACCCCTAAAAAGGAGGATTCGCGGCCAAAAAATGAGGCGTTGCGCCCTAAAAATGAGGGCTTGTACCTTCTAAATGACGCTTTGAAGCAGAACAGGGAGGCTTTCAACCCTGGAACCAACGTTCCGGACTCTAAAAAGGAAGCGTTGTGACCTAAAATGGAGACTTTGTGCCCTTAATGTAGTGTTTGGAGCTTAAAAAAGTGGGATTTCAGAATTAAAAGTAGGATTTGAAGCCTAAAGACGGTCGCTTGGAGCATAAAGATGTGGATTTCAACCCTGGACTCGAAGCTTGGGAATCTTAACAGGAGTGTTTGCACCCTAACAGCGAGGGCTTGTGCACCAAAAAGGAGGGTTTGTGCCCTAAACAGGAGGGTTTGTAGAGTAAAAAGCAGGCTTTCAACCCTAGACTCCAAGCTTTGGGCTCTTAACCAAATCTTTGGGACCTAACATTCAGACATCGTGCCCTAAAGGAGGCGTTTGGAGCATAAAAAGGAGGCATTTTCCAGTGAAATGATTTACAGCATAAAAATGAGCGTTTGGGCCCTAAAAATGAGGGTTTGTACAATAAACGTGAGGATTTGGATTACAAAACGAGGAATTCAACCACAGAATCAAAGCTTTGGACTCTGAAGAGGAAGCTTTGGGACCACAAAACAAGGCTTTGTGCCCTAAATGACATGTCCGGAACATAAAAGTGAGGGATTTTACAGTAAAAAGGACGTATTGACCCCTAAAAAGGAGGATTCGCGGCCAAAAAATGAGGCGTTGCGCCCTAAAAATGAGGGCTTGTACCTTCTAAATGACGCTTTGAAGCAGAACAGGGAGGCTTTCAACCCTGGAACCAACGTTCCGGACTCTAAAAAGGAAGCGTTGTGACCTAAAATGGAGACTTTGTGCCCTTAATGTAGCGTTTGGAGCATAAAAAAGTGGGATTTCAGAATTAAAATTAGGATTTGAAGCCTAAAGACGGTTGCTTGGAGCATAAAGATGTGGATTTCAACCCTGGACTCGAAGCTTGGGAATCTTAACAGGAGTGTTTGCACCCTAACAGCGAGGGCTTGTGCACCAAAAAGGAGGGTTTGTGCCCTAAACAGGAGGGTTTGTAGAGTAAAAAGCAGGCTTTGAACCCTAGAGTCAAAGCTTTGGACTCTTAACCAAATCTTTGGGACCTAACATTCAGACATCGTGCCCTAAAGGAGGCGTTTGGAGCATAAAAAGGAGGCATTTTCCAGTGAAATGATTTACAGCATAAAAATGAGCGTTTGGGCCCTAAAAATGAGGGTTTGTACAATAAACGTGAGGATTTGGATTACAAAACGAGGAATTCAACCACAGAATCAAAGCTTTGGACTCTGAAGAGGAAGCTTTGGGACCACAAAACAAGGCTTTGTGCCCTAAATGAGATGTCCGGAACATAAAAGTGAGGGATTTTACAGTAAAAAGGACGTATTGACCCCTAAAAAGGAGGATTCGCGGCCAAAAAATGAGGCGTTGCGCCCTAAAAATGAGGGCTTGTACCTTCTAAATGACGCTTTGAAGCAGAACAGGGAGGCTTTCAACCCTGGAACCAACGTTCCGGACTCTAAAAAGGAAGCGTTGTGACCTAAAATGGAGACTTTGTGCCCTTAATGTAGTGTTTGGAGCGTAAAAAAGTGGGATTTCAGAATTAAAAGTAGGATTTGAAGCCTAAAGACGGTCGCTTGGAGCATAAAGATGTGGATTTCAACCCTGGACTCGAAGCTTGGGAATCTTAACGTGAGTGTTTGCACCCTAACAGCGAGGGCTTGTGCACCAAAAAGGAGGGTTTGTGCCCTAAACAGGAGGGTTTGTAGAGTAAAAAGCAGGCTTTCAACCCTAGACTCCAAGCTTTGGGCTCTTAACCAAATCTTTGGGACCTAACATTGAGGCTCGTGCCCTAAAGGAGGCGTTTGGAGCATAAAAAGGAGGCATTTTCCAGTGAAATTGTTACAGCATAAAAATGAGCGTTTGGGCCCTAAAAATGAGGGTTTGTACAATAAACGTGAGGATTTGGATTACAAAACGAGGAATTCAACCACAGAATCAAAGCTTTGGACTCTGAAGAGGAAGCTTTGGGACCACAAAACAAGGCTTTGTGCCCTAAATGAGATGTCCGGAACATAAAAGTGAGGGATTTTACAGTAAAAAGGACGTATTGACCCCTAAAAAGGAGGATTCGCGGCCAAAAAATGAGGCGTTGCGCCCTAAAAATGAGGGCTTGTACCTTCTAAATGACGCTTTGAAGCAGAACAGGGAGGCTTTCAACCCTGGAACCAACGTTCCGGACTCTAAAAAGGAAGCGTTGTGACCTAAAATGGAGACTTTGTGCCCTTAATGTAGCGTTTGGAGCGTAAAAAAGTGGGATTTCAGAATTAAAAGTAGGATTTGAAGCCTAAAGACGGTCGCTTGGAGCATAAAGATGTGGATTTCAACCCTGGACTCGAAGCTTGGGAATCTTAACAGGAGTGTTTGCACCCTAACAGCGAGGGCTTGTGCACCAAAAAGGAGGGTTTGTGCCCTAAACAGGAGGGTTTGTAGAGTAAAAAGCAGGCTTTCAACCCTAGACTCCAAGCTTTGGGCTCTTAACCAAATCTTTGGGACCTAACATTGAGGCTCGTGCCCTAAAGGAGGCGTTTGGAGCATAAAAAGGAGGCATTTTCCAGTGAAATGATTTACAGCATAAAAATGAGCGTTTGGGCCTAAAAGTGAGGGTTTGTACAATAAACGTGAGGGTTTGGATTACAAAACGAGGAATTCAACCACAGAATCAAAGCTTTGGACTCTGAAGAGGAAGCTTTGGGACCACAAAACAAGGCTTTGTGCCCTAAATGAGATGTCCGGAACATAAAAGTGAGGGATTTTACAGTAAAAAGGACGTATTGACCCCTAAAAAGGAGGATTCGCGGCCAAAAAATGAGGCGTTGCGCCCTAAAAATGAGGGCTTGTACCTTCTAAATGACGCTTTGAAGCAGAACAGGGAGGCTTTCAACCCTGGAACCAACGTTCCGGACTCTAAAAAGGAAGCGTTGTGACCTAAAATGGAGACTTTGTGCCCTTAATGTAGCGTTTGGAGCGTAAAAACGTGGGATTTCAGAATTAAAATTAGGATTTGAAGCCTAAAGACGGTCGTTTGGAGAATAAAGATGTGGATTTCAACCCTGGACTCGAAGCTTGGGAATCTTAACAGGAGTGTTTGCACCCTAACAGCGAGGGCTTGTGCACCAAAAAGGAGGGTTTGTGCCCTAAACAGGAGGGTTTGTAGAGTAAAAAGCAGGCTTTCAACCCTAGACTCCAAGCTTTGGGCTCTTAACCAAATCTTTGGGACCTAACATTCAGACATCGTGCCCTAAAGGAGGCGTTTGGAGCATAAAAAGGAGGCATTTTCCAGTGAAATGATTTACAGCATAAAAATGAGCATTTGGGCCCTAAAAATGAGGGTTTGTACAATAAACGTGAGGGTTTGGATTATAAAACGAGGAATTCAACCACAGAATCAAAGCTTTGGACTCTGAAGAGGAAGCTTTGGGACCACAAAACAAGGCTTTGTGCCCTAAATGACATGTCCGGAACATAAAAGTGAGGGATTTTACAGTAAAAAGGACGTATTGACCCCTAAAAAGGAGGATTCGCGGCCAAAAAATGAGGCGTTGCGCCCTAAAAATGAGGGCTTGTACCTTCTAAATGACGCTTTGAAGCAGAACAGGGAGGCTTTCAACCCTGGAACCAACGTTCCGGACTCTAAAAAGGAAGCGTTGTGACCTAAAATGGAGACTTTGTGCCCTTAATGTAGCGTTTGGAGCGTAAAAAAGTGGGATTTCAGAATTAAAATTAGGATTTGAAGCCTAAAGACGGTCGCTTGGAGCATAAAGATGTGAATTTCAACCCTGGACTCGAAGCTTGGGAATCTTAACAGGAGTGTTTGTACCCTAACAGCGAGGGCTTGTGCACCAAAAAGGAGGGTTTGTTCCCTAAACAGGAGGGTTTGTAGAGTAAAAAGCAGGCTTTCAACCCTAGACTCCAAGCTTTGGGCTCTTAACCAAATCTTTGGGACCTAACATTCAGACATCGTGCCCTATAGGAGGCGTTTGGAGCATAAAAAGGAGGCATTTTCCAGTGAAATTGTTACAGCATAAAAATGAGCGTTTGGGCCCTAAAAATGAGGGTTTGTACAATAAACGTGAGGGTTTGGATTATAAAACGAGGTATTCAACCACAGAATCAAAGCTTTGGACTCTGAAGAGGAAGCTTTGGGACCACAAAACAAGGCTTTGTGCCCTAAATGACATGTCCGGAACATAAAAGTGAGGGATTTTACAGTAAAAAGGACGTATTGACCCCTAAAAAGGAGGATTCGCGGCCAAAAAATGAGGCATTGCGCCCTAAAAATGAGGGCTTGTACCTTCTAAATGACGCTTTGAAGCAGAACAGGGAGGCTTTCAACCCTGGAACCAACGTTCCGGACTCTAAAAAGGAAGCGTTGTGACCTAAAATGGAGACTTTGTGCCCTTAATGTAGTGTTTGGAGCGTAAAAAAGTGGGATTTCAGAATTAAAAGTAGGATTTGAAGCCTAAAGACGGTCGCTTGGAGCATAAAGATGTGGATTTCAACCCTGGACTCGAAGCTTGGGAATCTTAACAGGAGTGTTTGCACCCTAACAGCGAGGGCTTGTGCACCAAAAAGGAGGGTTTGTGCCCTAAACAGGAGGGTTTGTAGAGTAAAAAGCAGGCTTTCAACCCTAGACTCCAAGCTTTGGGCTCTTAACCAAATCTTTGGGACCTAACATTCAGACATCGTGCCCTAAAGGAGGCGTTTGGAGCATAAAAAGGAGGCATTTTCCAGTGAAATGATTTACAGCATAAAAATGAGCGTTTGGGCCCTAAAAATGAGGGTTTGTACAATAAACGTGAGGATTTGGATTACAAAACGAGGAATTCAACCACAGAATCAAAGCTTTGGACTCTGAAGAGGAAGCTTTGGGACCACAAAACAAGGCTTTGTGCCCTAAATGAGATGTCCGGAACATAAAAGTGAGGGATTTTACAGTAAAAAGGACGTATTGACCCCTAAAAAGGAGGATTCGCGGCCAAAAAATGAGGCGTTGCGCCCTAAAAATGAGGGCTTGTACCTTCTAAATGACGCTTTGAAGCAGAACAGGGAGGCTTTCAACCCTGGAACCAACGTTCCGGACTCTAAAAAGGAAGCGTTGTGACCTAAAATGGAGACTTTGTGCCCTTAATGTAGCGTTTGGAGCGTAAAAAAGTGGGATTTCAGAATTAAAATTAGGATTTGAAACCTAAAGACGGTCGCTTGGAGCATAAAGATGTGGATTTCAACCCTGGACTCGAAGCTTGGGAATCTTAACAGGAGTGTTTGCACCCTAACAGCGAGGGCTTGTGCACCAAAAAGGAGGGTTTGTGCCCTAAACAGGAGGGTTTGTAGAGTAAAAAGCAGGCTTTCAACCCTACACTCCAAGCTTTGGGCTCTTAACCAAATCTTTGGGACCTAACATTCAGACATCGTGCCCTAAAGGAGGCGTTTGGAGCATAAAAAGGAGGCATTTTCCAGTGAAATTGTTACAGCATAAAAATGAGCGTTTGGGCCCTAAAAATGAGGGTTTGTACAATAAACGTGAGGGTTTGGATTATAAAACGAGGAATTCAACCACAGAATCAAAGCTTTGGACTCTGAAGAGGAAGCTTTGGGACCACAAAACAAGGCTTTGTGCCCTAAATGACATGTCCGGAACATAAAAGTGAGGGATTTTACAGTAAAAAGGACGTATTGACCCCTAAAAAGGAGGATTCGCGGCCAAAAAATGAGGCGTTGCGCCCTAAAAATGAGGGCTTGTACCTTCTAAATGACGCTTTGAAGCAGAACAGGGAGGCTTTCAACCCTGGAACCAACGTTCCGGACTCTAAAAAGGAAGCGTTGTGACCTAAAATGGAGACTTTGTGCCCTTAATGTAGCGTTTGGAGCGTAAAAAAGTGGGATTTCAGAATTAAAAGTAGGATTTGAAGCCTAAAGACGGTTGCTTGGAGCATAAAGATGTGGATTTCAACCCTGGACTCGAAGCTTGGGAATCTTAACAGGAGTGTTTGCACCCTAACAGCGAGGGCTTGTGCACCAAAAAGGAGGGTTTGTGCCCTAAACAGGAGGGTTTGTAGAGTAAAAAGCAGGCTTTCAACCCTAGACTCCAAGCTTTGGGCTCTTAACCAAATCTTTGGGACCTAACATTGAGGCTCGTGCTCTATAGGAGGCGTTTGGAGCATAAAAAGGAGGCATTTTCCAGTGAAATGATTTACAGCATAAAAATGAGCGTTTGGGCCCTAAAAATGAGGATTTGTACAATAAACGTGAGGGTTTGGATTACAAAACGAGGAATTCAACCACAGAATCAAAGCTTTGGACTCTGAAGAGGAAGCTTTGGGACCACAAAACAAGGCTTTATGCCCTAAATGAGATGTCCGGAACATAAAAGTGAGGGATTTTACAGTAAAAAGGACGTATTGACCCCTAAAAAGGAGGATTCGCGGCCAAAAAATGAGGCGTTGCGCCCTAAAAATGAGGGCTTGTACCTTCTAAATGACGCTTTGAAGCAGAACAGGGAGGCTTTCAACCCTGGAACCAACGTTCCGGACTCTAAAAAGGAAGCGTTGTGACCTAAAATGGAGACTTTGTGCCCTTAATGTAGCGTTTGGAGCGTAAAAAAGTGGGATTTCAGAATTAAAAGTAGGATTTGAAGCCTAAAGACGGTCGCTTGGAGCATAAAGATGTGGATTTCAACCCTGGACTCGAAGCTTGGGAATCTTAACAGGAGTGTTTGCACCCTAACAGCGAGGGCTTGTGCACCAAAAAGGAGGGTTTGTGCCCTAAACAGGAGGGTTTGTAGAGTAAAAAGCAGGCTTTCAACCCTAGACTCCAAGCTTTGGGCTCTTAACCAAATCTTTGGGACCTAACATTCAGACATCGTGCCCTATAGGAGGCGTTTGGAGCATAAAAAGGAGGCATTTTCCAGTGAAATTGTTACAGCATAAAAATGAGCGTTTGGGCCCTAAAAATGAGGGTTTGTACAATAAACGTGAGGGTTTGGATTACAAAACGAGGAATTCAACCACAGAATCAAAGCTTTGGACTCTGAAGAGGAAGCTTTGGGACCACAAAACAAGGCTTTGTGCCCTAAAAGAGATGTCCGGAACATAAAAGTGAGGGATTTTACAGTAAAAAGGACGTATTGACCCCTAAAAAGGAGGATTCGCGGCCAAAAAATGAGGCGTTGCGCCCTAAAAATGAGGGCTTGTACCTTCTAAATGACGCTTTGAAGCAGAACAGGGAGGCTTTCAACCCTGGAACCAACGTTCCGGACTCTAAAAAGGAAGCGTTGTGACCTAAAATGGAGACTTTGTGCCCTTAATGTAGTGTTTGGAGCTTAAAAAAGTGGGATTTCAGAATTAAAAGTAGGATTTGAAGCCTAAAGACGGTCGCTTGGAGCATAAAGATGTGGATTTCAACCCTGGACTCGAAGCTTGGGAATCTTAACAGGAGTGTTTGCACCCTAACAGCGAGGGCTTGTGCACCAAAAAGGAGGGTTTGTGCCCTAAACAGGAGGGTTTGTAGAGTAAAAAGCAGGCTTTCAACCCTAGACTCCAAGCTTTGGGCTCTTAACCAAATCTTTGGGACCTAACATTCAGACATCGTGCCCTATAGGAGGCGTTTGGAGCATAAAAAGGAGGCATTTTCCAGTGAAATTGTTACAGCATAAAAATGAGCGTTTGGGCCCTAAAAATGAGGGTTTGTACAATAAACGTGAGGGTTTGGATTACAAAACGAGGAATTCAACCACAGAATCAAAGCTTTGGACTCTGAAGAGGAAGCTTTGGGACCACAAAACAAGGCTTTGTGCCCTAAAAGAGATGTCCGGAACATAAAAGTGAGGGATTTTACAGTAAAAAGGACGTATTGACCCCTAAAAAGGAGGATTCGCGGCCAAAAAATGAGGCGTTGCGCCCTAAAAATGAGGGCTTGTACCTTCTAAATGACGCTTTGAAGCAGAACAGGGAGGCTTTCAACCCTGGAACCAACGTTCCGGACTCTAAAAAGGAAGCGTTGTGACCTAAAATGGAGACTTTGTGCCCTTAATGTAGCGTTTGGAGCGTAAAAAAGTGGGATTTCAGAATTAAAATTAGGATTTGAAACCTAAAGACGGTCGCTTGGAGCATAAAGATGTGGATTTCAACCCTGGACTCGAAGCTTGGGAATCTTAACAGGAGTGTTTGCACCCTAACAGCGAGGGCTTGTGCACCAAAAAGGAGGGTTTGTGCCCTAAACAGGAGGGTTTGTAGAGTAAAAAGCAGGCTTTCAACCCTACACTCCAAGCTTTGGGCTCTTAACCAAATCTTTGGGACCTAACATTCAGACATCGTGCCCTAAAGGAGGCGTTTGGAGCATAAAAAGGAGGCATTTTCCAGTGAAATTGTTACAGCATAAAAATGAGCGTTTGGGCCCTAAAAATGAGGGTTTGTACAATAAACGTGAGGGTTTGGATTATAAAACGAGGAATTCAACCACAGAATCAAAGCTTTGGACTCTGAAGAGGAAGCTTTGGGACCACAAAACAAGGCTTTGTGCCCTAAATGACATGTCCGGAACATAAAAGTGAGGGATTTTACAGTAAAAAGGACGTATTGACCCCTAAAAAGGAGGATTCGCGGCCAAAAAATGAGGCGTTGCGCCCTAAAAATGAGGGCTTGTACCTTCTAAATGACGCTTTGAAGCAGAACAGGGAGGCTTTCAACCCTGGAACCAACGTTCCGGACTCTAAAAAGGAAGCGTTGTGACCTAAAATGGAGACTTTGTGCCCTTAATGTAGCGTTTGGAGCGTAAAAAAGTGGGATTTCAGAATTAAAAGTAGGATTTGAAGCCTAAAGACGGTCGTTTGGAGCATAAAGATGTGGATTTCAACCCTGGACTCGAAGCTTGGGAATCTTAACGTGAGTGTTTGCACCCTAACAGCGAGGGCTTGTGCACCAAAAAGGAGGGTTTGTGCCCTAAACAGGAGGGTTTGTAGAGTAAAAAGCAGGCTTTCAACCCTAGACTCCAAGCTTTGGGCTCTTAACCAAATCTTTGGGACCTAACATTGAGGCTCGTGCTCTATAGGAGGCGTTTGGAGCATAAAAAGGAGGCATTTTCCAGTGAAATTGTTACAGCATAAAAATGAGCGTTTGGGCCCTAAAAATGAGGGTTTGTACAATAAACGTGAGGGTTTGGATTACAAAACGAGGAATTCAACCACAGAATCAAAGCTTTGGACTCTGAAGAGGAAGCTTTGGGACCACAAAACAAGGCTTTATGCCCTAAATGAGATGTCCGGAACATAAAAGTGAGGGATTTTACAGTAAAAAGGACGTATTGACCCCTAAAAAGGAGGATTCGCGGCCAAAAAATGAGGCGTTGCGCCCTAAAAATGAGGGCTTGTACCTTCTAAATGACGCTTTGAAGCAGAACAGGGAGACTTTCAACCCTGGAACCAACGTTCCGGACTCTAAAAAGGAAGCGTTGTGACCTAAAATGGAGACTTTGTGCCCTTAATGTAGCGTTTGGAGCGTAAAAAAGTGGGATTTCAGAATTAAAATTAGGATTTGAAACCTAAAGACGGTCGCTTGGAGCATAAAGATGTGGATTTCAACCCTGGACTCGAAGCTTGGGAATCTTAACAGGAGTGTTTGCACCCTAACAGCGAGGGCTTGTGCACCAAAAAGGAGGGTTTGTGCCCTAAACAGGAGGGTTTGTAGAGTAAAAAGCAGGCTTTCAACCCTAGACTCCAAGCTTTGGGCTCTTAACCAAATCTTTGGGACCTAACATTCAGACATCGTGCCCTAAAGGAGGCGTTTGGAGCATAAAAAGGAGGCATTTTCCAGTGAAATTGTTACAGCATAAAAATGAGCGTTTGGGCCCTAAAAATGAGGGTTTGTACAATAAACGTGAGGGTTTGGATTATAAAACGAGGAATTCAACCACAGAATCAAAGCTTTGGACTCTGAAGAGGAAGCTTTGGGACCACAAAACAAGGCTTTGTGCCCTAAATGACATGTCCGGAACATAAAAGTGAGGGATTTTACAGTAAAAAGGACGTATTGACCCCTAAAAAGGAGGATTCGCGGCCAAAAAATGAGGCGTTGCGCCCTAAAAATGAGGGCTTGTACCTTCTAAATGACGCTTTGAAGCAGAACAGGGAGGCTTTCAACCCTGGAACCAACGTTCCGGACTCTAAAAAGGAAGCGTTGTGACCTAAAATGGAGACTTTGTGCCCTTAATGTAGCGTTTGGAGCGTAAAAAAGTGGGATTTCAGAATTAAAAGTAGGATTTGAAGCCTAAAGACGGTTGCTTGGAGCATAAAGATGTGGATTTCAACCCTGGACTCGAAGCTTGGGAATCTTAACAGGAGTGTTTGCACCCTAACAGCGAGGGCTTGTGCACCAAAAAGGAGGGTTTGTGCCCTAAACAGGAGGGTTTGTAGAGTAAAAAGCAGGCTTTCAACCCTAGACTCCAAGCTTTGGGCTCTTAACCAAATCTTTGGGACCTAACATTGAGGCTCGTGCCCTAAAGGAGGCGTTTGGAGCATAAAAAGGAGGCATTTTCCAGTGAAATTGTTACAGCATAAAAATGAGCGTTTGGGCCCTAAAAATGAGGGTTTGTACAATAAACGTGAGGATTTGGATTACAAAACGAGGAATTCAACCACAGAATCAAAGCTTTGGACTCTGAAGAGGAAGCTTTGGGACCACAAAACAAGGCTTTGTGCCCTAAATGAGATGTCCGGAACATAAAAGTGAGGGATTTTACAGTAAAAAGGACGTATTGACCCCTAAAAAGGAGGATTCGCGGCCAAAAAATGAGGCGTTGCGCCCTAAAAATGAGGGCTTGTACCTTCTAAATGACGCTTTGAAGCAGAACAGGGAGGCTTTCAACCCTGGAACCAACGTTCCGGACTCTAAAAAGGAAGCGTTGTGACCTAAAATGGAGACTTTGTGCCCTTAATGTAGCGTTTGGAGCGTAAAAAAGTGGGATTTCAGAATTAAAAGTAGGATTTGAAGCCTAAAGACGGTCGCTTGGAGCATAAAGATGTGGATTTCAACCCTGGACTCGAAGCTTGGGAATCTTAACAGGAGTGTTTGCACCCTAACAGCGAGGGCTTGTGCACCAAAAAGGAGGGTTTGTGCCCTAAACAGGAGGGTTTGTAGAGTAAAAAGCAGGCTTTCAACCCTAGACTCCAAGCTTTGGGCTCTTAACCAAATCTTTGGGACCTAATATTCAGACATCGTGCCCTATAGGAGGCGTTTGGAGCATAAAAAGGAGGCATTTTCCAGTGAAATTGTTACAGCATAAAAATGAGCGTTTGGGCCCTAAAAATGAGGGTTTGTACAATAAACGTGAGGGTTTGGATTACAAAACGAGGAATTCAACCACAGAATCAAAGCTTTGGACTCTGAAGAGGAAGCTTTGGGACCACAAAACAAGGCTTTGTGCCCTAAATGAGATGTCCGGAACATAAAAGTGAGGGATTTTACAGTAAAAAGGACGTATTGACCCCTAAAAAGGAGGATTCGCGGCCAAAAAATGAGGCGTTGCGCCCTAAAAATGAGGGCTTGTACCTTCTAAATGACGCTTTGAAGCAGAACAGGGAGGCTTTCAACCCTGGAACCAACGTTCCGGACTCTAAAAAGGAAGCGTTGTGACCTAAAATGGAGACTTTGTGCCCTTAATGTAGTGTTTGGAGCTTAAAAAAGTGGGATTTCAGAATTAAAAGTAGGATTTGAAGCCTAAAGACGGTCGCTTGGAGCATAAAGATGTGGATTTCAACCCTGGACTCGAAGCTTGGGAATCTTAACAGGAGTGTTTGCACCCTAACAGCGAGGGCTTGTGCACCAAAAAGGAGGGTTTGTGCCCTAAACAGGAGGGTTTGTAGAGTAAAAAGCAGGCTTTCAACCCTAGACTCCAAGCTTTGGGCTCTTAACCAAATCTTTGGGACCTAACATTCAGACATCGTGCCCTATAGGAGGCGTTTGGAGCATAAAAAGGAGGCATTTTCCAGTGAAATTGTTACAGCATAAAAATGAGCGTTTGGGCCCTAAAAATGAGGGTTTGTACAATAAACGTGAGGGTTTGGATTACAAAACGAGGAATTCAACCACAGAATCAAAGCTTTGGACTCTGAAGAGGAAGCTTTGGGACCACAAAACAAGGCTTTGTGCCCTAAAAGAGATGTCCGGAACATAAAAGTGAGGGATTTTACAGTAAAAAGGACGTATTGACCCCTAAAAAGGAGGATTCGCGGCCAAAAAATGAGGCGTTGCGCCCTAAAAATGAGGGCTTGTACCTTCTAAATGACGCTTTGAAGCAGAACAGGGAGGCTTTCAACCCTGGAACCAACGTTCCGGACTCTAAAAAGGAAGCGTTGTGACCTAAAATGGAGACTTTGTGCCCTTAATGTAGCGTTTGGAGCATAAAAAAGTGGGATTTCAGAATTAAAATTAGGATTTGAAGCCTAAAGACGGTTGCTTGGAGCATAAAGATGTGGATTTCAACCCTGGACTCGAAGCTTGGGAATCTTAACAGGAGTGTTTGCACCCTAACAGCGAGGGCTTGTGCACCAAAAAGGAGGGTTTGTGCCCTAAACAGGAGGGTTTGTAGAGTAAAAAGCAGGCTTTGAACCCTAGAGTCAAAGCTTTGGACTCTTAACCAAATCTTTGGGACCTAACATTCAGACATCGTGCCCTAAAGGAGGCGTTTGGAGCATAAAAAGGAGGCATTTTCCAGTGAAATGATTTACAGCATAAAAATGAGCGTTTGGGCCCTAAAAATGAGGGTTTGTACAATAAACGTGAGGGTTTGGATTACAAAACGAGGAATTCAACCACAGAATCAAAGCTTTGGACTCTGAAGAGGAAGCTTTGGGACCACAAAACAAGGCTTTGTGCCCTAAATGAGATGTCCGGAACATAAAAGTGAGGGATTTTACAGTAAAAAGGACGTATTGACCCCTAAAAAGGAGGATTCGCGGCCAAAAAATGAGGCGTTGCGCCCTAAAAATGAGGGCTTGTACCTTCTAAATGACGCTTTGAAGCAGAACAGGGAGGCTTTCAACCCTGGAACCAACGTTCCGGACTCTAAAAAGGAAGCGTTGTGACCTAAAATGGAGACTTTGTGCCCTTAATGTAGTGTTTGGAGCGTAAAAAAGTGGGATTTCAGAATTAAAAGTAGGATTTGAAGCCTAAAGACGGTCGCTTGGAGCATAAAGATGTGGATTTCAACCCTGGACTCGAAGCTTGGGAATCTTAACGTGAGTGTTTGCACCCTAACAGCGAGGGCTTGTGCACCAAAAAGGAGGGTTTGTGCCCTAAACAGGAGGGTTTGTAGAGTAAAAAGCAGGCTTTCAACCCTAGACTCCAAGCTTTGGGCTCTTAACCAAATCTTTGGGACCTAACATTGAGGCTCGTGCCCTAAAGGAGGCGTTTGGAGCATAAAAAGGAGGCATTTTCCAGTGAAATTGTTACAGCATAAAAATGAGCGTTTGGGCCCTAAAAATGAGGGTTTGTACAATAAACGTGAGGATTTGGATTACAAAACGAGGAATTCAACCACAGAATCAAAGCTTTGGACTCTGAAGAGGAAGCTTTGGGACCACAAAACAAGGCTTTGTGCCCTAAATGAGATGTCCGGAACATAAAAGTGAGGGATTTTACAGTAAAAAGGACGTATTGACCCCTAAAAAGGAGGATTCGCGGCCAAAAAATGAGGCGTTGCGCCCTAAAAATGAGGGCTTGTACCTTCTAAATGACGCTTTGAAGCAGAACAGGGAGGCTTTCAACCCTGGAACCAACGTTCCGGACTCTAAAAAGGAAGCGTTGTGACCTAAAATGGAGACTTTGTGCCCTTAATGTAGCGTTTGGAGCGTAAAAAAGTGGGATTTCAGAATTAAAAGTAGGATTTGAAGCCTAAAGACGGTCGCTTGGAGCATAAAGATGTGGATTTCAACCCTGGACTCGAAGCTTGGGAATCTTAACAGGAGTGTTTGCACCCTAACAGCGAGGGCTTGTGCACCAAAAAGGAGGGTTTGTGCCCTAAACAGGAGGGTTTGTAGAGTAAAAAGCAGGCTTTCAACCCTAGACTCCAAGCTTTGGGCTCTTAACCAAATCTTTGGGACCTAACATTCAGACATCGTGCCCTAAAGGAGGCGTTTGGAGCATAAAAAGGAGGCATTTTCCAGTGAAATGATTTACAGCATAAAAATGAGCGTTTGGGCCCTAAAAATGAGGGTTTGTACAATAAACGTGAGGATTTGGATTACAAAACGAGGAATTCAACCACAGAATCAAAGCTTTGGACTCTGAAGAGGAAGCTTTGGGACCACAAAACAAGGCTTTGTGCCCTAAATGACATGTCCGGAACATAAAAGTGAGGGATTTTACAGTAAAAAGGACGTATTGACCCCTAAAAAGGAGGATTCGCGGCCAAAAAATGAGGCGTTGCGCCCTAAAAATGAGGGCTTGTACCTTCTAAATGACGCTTTGAAGCAGAACAGGGAGGCTTTCAACCCTGGAACCAACGTTCCGGACTCTAAAAAGGAAGCGTTGTGACCTAAAATGGAGACTTTGTGCCCTTAATGTAGCGTTTGGAGCGTAAAAAAGTGGGATTTCAGAATTAAAATTAGGATTTGAAACCTAAAGACGGTCGCTTGGAGCATAAAGATGTGGATTTCAACCCTGGACTCGAAGCTTGGGAATCTTAACAGGAGTGTTTGCACCCTAACAGCGAGGGCTTGTGCATCAAAAAGGAGGGTTTGTGCCCTAAACAGGAGGGTTTGTAGAGTAAAAAGCAGGCTTTCAACCCTACACTCCAAGCTTTGGGCTCTTAACCAAATCTTTGGGACCTAACATTCAGACATCGTGCCCTAAAGGAGGCGTTTGGAGCATAAAAAGGAGGCATTTTCCAGTGAAATTGTTACAGCATAAAAATGAGCGTTTGGGCCCTAAAAATGAGGGTTTGTACAATAAACGTGAGGGTTTGGATTATAAAACGAGGAATTCAACCACAGAATCAAAGCTTTGGACTCTGAAGAGGAAGCTTTGGGACCACAAAACAAGGCTTTGTGCCCTAAATGACATGTCCGGAACATAAAAGTGAGGGATTTTACAGTAAAAAGGACGTATTGACCCCTAAAAAGGAGGATTCGCGGCCAAAAAATGAGGCGTTGCGCCCTAAAAATGAGGGCTTGTACCTTCTAAATGACGCTTTGAAGCAGAACAGGGAGGCTTTCAACCCTGGAACCAACGTTCCGGACTCTAAAAAGGAAGCGTTGTGACCTAAAATGGAGACTTTGTGCCCTTAATGTAGTGTTTGGAGCGTAAAAAAGTGGGATTTCAGAATTAAAAGTAGGATTTGAAGCCTAAAGACGGTCGTTTGGAGCATAAAGATGTGGATTTCAACCCTGGACTCGAAGCTTGGGAATCTTAACAGGAGTGTTTGCACCCTAACAGCGAGGGCTTGTGCACCAAAAAGGAGGGTTTGTGCCCTAAACAGGAGGGTTTGTAGAGTAAAAAGCAGGCTTTCAACCCTAGACTCCAAGCTTTGGGCTCTTAACCAAATCTTTGGGACCTAACATTCAGACATCGTGCCCTATAGGAGGCGTTTGGAGCATAAAAAGGAGGCATTTTCCAGTGAAATTGTTACAGCATAAAAATGAGCGTTTGGGCCCTAAAAATGAGGGTTTGTACAATAAACGTGAGGGTTTGGATTACAAAACGAGGAATTCAACCACAGAATCAAAGCTTTGGACTCTGAAGAGGAAGCTTTGGGACCACAAAACAAGGCTTTGTGCCCTAAATGAGATGTCCGGAACATAAAAGTGAGGGATTTTACAGTAAAAAGGACGTATTGACCCCTAAAAAGGAGGATTCGCGGCCAAAAAATGAGGCGTTGCGCCCTAAAAATGAGGGCTTGTACCTTCTAAATGACGCTTTGAAGCAGAACAGGGAGGCTTTCAACCCTGGAACCAATGTTCCGGACTCTAAAAAGGAAGCGTTGTGACCTAAAATGGAGACTTTGTGCCCTTAATGTAGTGTTTGGAGCTTAAAAAAGTGGGATTTCAGAATTAAAAGTAGGATTTGAAGCCTAAAGACGGTCGCTTGGAGCATAAAGATGTGGATTTCAACCCTGGACTCGAAGCTTGGGAATCTTAACAGGAGTGTTTGCACCCTAACAGCGAGGGCTTGTGCACCAAAAAGGAGGGTTTGTGCCCTAAACAGGAGGGTTTGTAGAGTAAAAAGCAGGCTTTCAACCCTAGACTCCAAGCTTTGGGCTCTTAACCAAATCTTTGGGACCTAACATTCAGACATCGTGCCCTATAGGAGGCGTTTGGAGCATAAAAAGGAGGCATTTTCCAGTGAAATTGTTACAGCATAAAAATGAGCGTTTGGGCCCTAAAAATGAGGGTTTGTACAATAAACGTGAGGGTTTGGATTACAAAACGAGGAATTCAACCACAGAATCAAAGCTTTGGACTCTGAAGAGGAAGCTTTGGGACCACAAAACAAGGCTTTGTGCCCTAAAAGAGATGTCCGGAACATAAAAGTGAGGGATTTTACAGTAAAAAGGACGTATTGACCCCTAAAAAGGAGGATTCGCGGCCAAAAAATGAGGCGTTGCGCCCTAAAAATGAGGGCTTGTACCTTCTAAATGACGCTTTGAAGCAGAACAGGGAGGCTTTCAACCCTGGAACCAACGTTCCGGACTCTAAAAAGGAAGCGTTGTGACCTAAAATGGAGACTTTGTGCCCTTAATGTAGCGTTTGGAGCATAAAAAAGTGGGATTTCAGAATTAAAATTAGGATTTGAAGCCTAAAGACGGTTGCTTGGAGCATAAAGATGTGGATTTCAACCCTGGACTCGAAGCTTGGGAATCTTAACAGGAGTGTTTGCACCCTAACAGCGAGGGCTTGTGCACCAAAAAGGAGGGTTTGTGCCCTAAACAGGAGGGTTTGTAGAGTAAAAAGCAGGCTTTGAACCCTAGACTCCAAGCGTTGGGCTCTTAACCAAATCTTTGGGACCTAACATTCAGACATCGTGCCCTATAGGAGGCGTTTGGAGCATAAAAAGGAGGCATTTTCCAGTGAAATGATTTACAGCATAAAAATGAGCGTTTGGGCCCTAAAAATGAGGGTTTGTACAATAAACGTGAGGGTTTGGATTACAAAACGAGGAATTCAACCACAGAATCAAAGCTTTGGACTCTGAAGAGGAAGCTTTGGGACCACAAAACAAGGCTTTGTGCCCTAAATGACATGTCCGGAACATAAAAGTGAGGGATTTTACAGTAAAAAGGACGTATTGACCCCTAAAAAGGAGGATTCGCGGCCAAAAAATGAGGCGTTGCGCCCTAAAAATGAGGGCTTGTACCTTCTAAATGACGCTTTGAAGCAGAACAGGGAGGCTTTCAACCCTGGAACCAACGTTCCGGACTCTAAAAAGGAAGCGTTGTGACCTAAAATGGAGACTTTGTGCCCTTAATGTAGTGTTTGGAGCGTAAAAAAGTGGGATTTCAGAATTAAAAGTAGGATTTGAAGCCTAAAGACGGTCGTTTGGAGCATAAAGATGTGGATTTCAACCCTGGACTCGAAGCTTGGGAATCTTAACAGGAGTGTTTGCACCCTAACAGCGAGGGCTTGTGCACCAAAAAGGAGGGTTTGTGCCCTAAACAGGAGGGTTTGTAGAGTAAAAAGCAGGCTTTCAACCCTAGACTCCAAGCTTTGGGCTCTTAACCAAATCTTTGGGACCTAACATTCAGACATCGTGCCCTATAGGAGGCGTTTGGAGCATAAAAAGGAGGCATTTTCCAGTGAAATTGTTACAGCATAAAAATGAGCGTTTGGGCCCTAAAAATGAGGGTTTGTACAATAAACGTGAGGGTTTGGATTACAAAACGAGGAATTCAACCACAGAATCAAAGCTTTGGACTCTGAAGAGGAAGCTTTGGGACCACAAAACAAGGCTTTGTGCCCTAAATGAGATGTCCGGAACATAAAAGTGAGGGATTTTACAGTAAAAAGGACGTATTGACCCCTAAAAAGGAGGATTCGCGGCCAAAAAATGAGGCGTTGCGCCCTAAAAATGAGGGCTTGTACCTTCTAAATGACGCTTTGAAGCAGAACAGGGAGGCTTTCAACCCTGGAACCAATGTTCCGGACTCTAAAAAGGAAGCGTTGTGACCTAAAATGGAGACTTTGTGCCCTTAATGTAGTGTTTGGAGCTTAAAAAAGTGGGATTTCAGAATTAAAAGTAGGATTTGAAGCCTAAAGACGGTCGCTTGGAGCATAAAGATGTGGATTTCAACCCTGGACTCGAAGCTTGGGAATCTTAACAGGAGTGTTTGCACCCTAACAGCGAGGGCTTGTGCACCAAAAAGGAGGGTTTGTGCCCTAAACAGGAGGGTTTGTAGAGTAAAAAGCAGGCTTTCAACCCTAGACTCCAAGCTTTGGGCTCTTAACCAAATCTTTGGGACCTAACATTCAGACATCGTGCCCTATAGGAGGCGTTTGGAGCATAAAAAGGAGGCATTTTCCAGTGAAATTGTTACAGCATAAAAATGAGCGTTTGGGCCCTAAAAATGAGGGTTTGTACAATAAACGTGAGGGTTTGGATTACAAAACGAGGAATTCAACCACAGAATCAAAGCTTTGGACTCTGAAGAGGAAGCTTTGGGACCACAAAACAAGGCTTTGTGCCCTAAAAGAGATGTCCGGAACATAAAAGTGAGGGATTTTACAGTAAAAAGGACGTATTGACCCCTAAAAAGGAGGATTCGCGGCCAAAAAATGAGGCGTTGCGCCCTAAAAATGAGGGCTTGTACCTTCTAAATGACGCTTTGAAGCAGAACAGGGAGGCTTTCAACCCTGGAACCAACGTTCCGGACTCTAAAAAGGAAGCGTTGTGACCTAAAATGGAGACTTTGTGCCCTTAATGTAGCGTTTGGAGCATAAAAAAGTGGGATTTCAGAATTAAAATTAGGATTTGAAGCCTAAAGACGGTTGCTTGGAGCATAAAGATGTGGATTTCAACCCTGGACTCGAAGCTTGGGAATCTTAACAGGAGTGTTTGCACCCTAACAGCGAGGGCTTGTGCACCAAAAAGGAGGGTTTGTGCCCTAAACAGGAGGGTTTGTAGAGTAAAAAGCAGGCTTTGAACCCTAGACTCCAAGCGTTGGGCTCTTAACCAAATCTTTGGGACCTAACATTCAGACATCGTGCCCTATAGGAGGCGTTTGGAGCATAAAAAGGAGGCATTTTCCAGTGAAATGATTTACAGCATAAAAATGAGCGTTTGGGCCCTAAAAATGAGGGTTTGTACAATAAACGTGAGGGTTTGGATTACAAAACGAGGAATTCAACCACAGAATCAAAGCTTTGGACTCTGAAGAGGAAGCTTTGGGACCACAAAACAAGGCTTTGTGCCCTAAATGACATGTCCGGAACATAAAAGTGAGGGATTTTACAGTAAAAAGGACGTATTGACCCCTAAAAAGGAGGATTCGCGGCCAAAAAATGAGGCGTTGCGCCCTAAAAATGAGGGCTTGTACCTTCTAAATGACGCTTTGAAGCAGAACAGGGAGGCTTTCAACCCTGGAACCAACGTTCCGGACTCTAAAAAGGAAGCGTTGTGACCTAAAATGGAGACTTTGTGCCCTTAATGTAGCGTTTGGAGCGTAAAAAAGTGGGATTTCAGAATTAAAATTAGGATTTGAAACCTAAAGACGGTCGCTTGGAGCATAAAGATGTGGATTTCAACCCTGGACTCGAAGCTTGGGAATCTTAACAGGAGTGTTTGCACCCTAACAGCGAGGGCTTGTGCACCAAAAAGGAGGGTTTGTGCCCTAAACAGGAGGGTTTGTAGAGTAAAAAGCAGGCTTTCAACCCTAGACTCCAAGCTTTGGGCTCTTAACCAAATCTTTGGGACCTAACATTCAGACATCGTGCCCTAAAGGAGGCGTTTGGAGCATAAAAAGGAGGCATTTTCCAGTGAAATTGTTACAGCATAAAAATGAGTGTTTGGGCCCTAAAAATGAGGGTTTGTACAATAAACGTGAGGGTTTGGATTATAAAACGAGGAATTCAACCACAGAATCAAAGCTTTGGACTCTGAAGAGGAAGCTTTGGGACCACAAAACAAGGCTTTGTGCCCTAAATGACATGTCTGGAACATAAAAGTGAGGGATTTTACAGTAAAAAGGACGTATTGACCCCTAAAAAGGAGGATTCGCGGCCAAAAAATGAGGCGTTCCGCCCTAAAAATGAGGGCTTGTACCTTCTAAATGACGCTTTGAAGCAGAACAGGGAGGCTTTCAACCCTGGAACCAACGTTCCGGACTCTAAAAAGGAAGCGTTGTGACCTAAAATGGAGACTTTGTGCCCTTAATGTAGTGTTTGGAGCGTAAAAAAGTGGGATTTCAGAATTAAAAGTAGGATTTGAAGCCTAAAGACGGTCGCTTGGAGCATAAAGATGTGGATTTCAACCCTGGACTCGAAGCTTGGGAATCTTAACAGGAGTGTTTGCACCCTAACAGCGAGGGCTTGTGCACCAAAAAGGAGGGTTTGTGCCCTAAACAGGAGGGTTTGTAGAGTAAAAAGCAGGCTTTCAACCCTAGACTCCAAGCTTTGGGCTCTTAACCAAATCTTTGGGACCTAACATTCAGACATCGTGCCCTATAGGAGGCGTTTGGAGCATAAAAAGGAGGCATTTTCCAGTGAAATTGTTACAGCATAAAAATGAGCGTTTGGGCCCTAAAAATGAGGGTTTGTACAATAAACGTGAGGGTTTGGATTACAAAACGAGGAATTCAACCACAGAATCAAAGCTTTGGACTCTGAAGAGGAAGCTTTGGGACCACAAAACAAGGCTTTGTGCCCTAAATGAGATGTCCGGAACATAAAAGTGAGGGATTTTACAGTAAAAAGGACGTATTGACCCCTAAAAAGGAGGATTCGCGGCCAAAAAATGAGGCGTTGCGCCCTAAAAATGAGGGCTTGTACCTTCTAAATGACGCTTTGAAGCAGAACAGGGAGGCTTTCAACCCTGGAACCAACGTTCCGGACTCTAAAAAGGAAGCGTTGTGACCTAAAATGGAGACTTTGTGCCCTTAATGTAGTGTTTGGAGCTTAAAAAAGTGGGATTTCAGAATTAAAAGTAGGATTTGAAGCCTAAAGACGGTCGCTTGGAGCATAAAGATGTGGATTTCAACCCTGGACTCGAAGCTTGGGAATCTTAACAGGAGTGTTTGCACCCTAACAGCGAGGGCTTGTGCACCAAAAAGGAGGGTTTGTGCCCTAAACAGGAGGGTTTGTAGAGTAAAAAGCAGGCTTTCAACCCTAGACTCCAAGCTTTGGGCTCTTAACCAAATCTTTGGGACCTAACATTCAGACATCGTGCCCTATAGGAGGCGTTTGGAGCATAAAAAGGAGGCATTTTCCAGTGAAATTGTTACAGCATAAAAATGAGCGTTTGGGCCCTAAAAATGAGGGTTTGTACAATAAACGTGAGGGTTTGGATTATAAAACGAGGAATTCAACCACAGAATCAAAGCTTTGGACTCTGAAGAGGAAGCTTTGGGACCACAAAACAAGGCTTTGTGCCCTAAATGACATGTCTGGAACATAAAAGTGAGGGATTTTACAGTAAAAAGGACGTATTGACCCCTAAAAAGGAGGATTCGCGGCCAAAAAATGAGGCGTTCCGCCCTAAAAATGAGGGCTTGTACCTTCTAAATGACGCTTTGAAGCAGAACAGGGAGGCTTTCAACCCTGGAACCAACGTTCCGGACTCTAAAAAGGAAGCGTTGTGACCTAAAATGGAGACTTTGTGCCCTTAATGTAGTGTTTGGAGCGTAAAAAAGTGGGATTTCAGAATTAAAAGTAGGATTTGAAGCCTAAAGACGGTTGCTTGGAGCATAAAGATGTGGATTTCAACCCTGGACTCGAAGCTTGGGAATCTTAACAGGAGTGTTTGCACCCTAACAGCGAGGGCTTGTGCACCAAAAAGGAGGGTTTGTGCCCTAAACAGGAGGGTTTGTAGAGTAAAAAGCAGGCTTTCAACCCTAGACTCCAAGCTTTGGGCTCTTAACCAAATCTTTGGGACCTAACATTCAGACATCGTGCCCTATAGGAGGCGTTTGGAGCATAAAAAGGAGGCATTTTCCAGTGAAATTGTTACAGCATAAAAATGAGCGTTTGGGCCCTAAAAATGAGGGTTTGTACAATAAACGTGAGGGTTTGGATTACAAAACGAGGAATTCAACCACAGAATCAAAGCTTTGGACTCTGAAGAGGAAGCTTTGGGACCACAAAACAAGGCTTTGTGCCCTAAATGAGATGTCCGGAACATAAAAGTGAGGGATTTTACAGTAAAAAGGACGTATTGACCCCTAAAAAGGAGGATTCGCGGCCAAAAAATGAGGCGTTGCGCCCTAAAAATGAGGGCTTGTACCTTCTAAATGACGCTTTGAAGCAGAACAGGGAGGCTTTCAACCCTGGAACCAACGTTCCGGACTCTAAAAAGGAAGCGTTGTGACCTAAAATGGAGACTTTGTGCCCTTAATGTAGTGTTTGGAGCTTAAAAAAGTGGGATTTCAGAATTAAAAGTAGGATTTGAAGCCTAAAGACGGTCGCTTGGAGCATAAAGATGTGGATTTCAACCCTGGACTCGAAGCTTGGGAATCTTAACAGGAGTGTTTGCACCCTAACAGCGAGGGCTTGTGCACCAAAAAGGAGGGTTTGTGCCCTAAACAGGAGGGTTTGTAGAGTAAAAAGCAGGCTTTCAACCCTAGACTCCAAGCTTTGGGCTCTTAACCAAATCTTTGGGACCTAACATTCAGACATCGTGCCCTATAGGAGGCGTTTGGAGCATAAAAAGGAGGCATTTTCCAGTGAAATTGTTACAGCATAAAAATGAGCGTTTGGGCCCTAAAAATGAGGGTTTGTACAATAAACGTGAGGGTTTGGATTATAAAACGAGGAATTCAACCACAGAATCAAAGCTTTGGACTCTGAAGAGGAAGCTTTGGGACCACAAAACAAGGCTTTGTGCCCTAAAAGAGATGTCCGGAACATAAAAGTGAGGGATTTTACAGTAAAAAGGACGTATTGACCCCTAAAAAGGAGGATTCGCGGCCAAAAAATGAGGCGTTGCGCCCTAAAAATGAGGGCTTGTACCTTCTAAATGACGCTTTGAAGCAGAACAGGGAGGCTTTCAACCCTGGAACCAACGTTCCGGACTCTAAAAAGGAAGCGTTGTGACCTAAAATGGAGACTTTGTGCCCTTAATGTAGCGTTTGGAGCGTAAAAAAGTGGGATTTCAGAATTAAAATTAGGATTTGAAGCCTAAAGACGGTTGCTTGGAGCATAAAGATGTGGATTTCAACCCTGGACTCGAAGCTTGGGAATCTTAACAGGAGTGTTTGCACCCTAACAGCGAGGGCTTGTGCACCAAAAAGGAGGGTTTGTGCCCTAAACAGGAGGGTTTGTAGAGTAAAAAGCAGGTTTTCAACCCTAGACTCCAAGCGTTGGGCTCTTAACCAAATCTTTGGGACCTAACATTCAGACATCGTGCCCTATAGGAGGCGTTTGGAGCATAAAAAGGAGGCATTTTGCAGTGAAATGATTTACAGCATAAAAATGAGCGTTTGGGCCCTAAAAATGAGGGTTTGTACAATAAACGTGAGGGTTTGGATTACAAAACGAGGAATTCAACCACAGAATCAAAGCTTTGGACTCTGAAGAGGAAGCTTTGGGACCACAAAACAAGGCTTTGTGCCCTAAATGACATGTCCGGAACATAAAAGTGAGGGATTTTACAGTAAAAAGGACGTATTGACCCTAAAAGGAGGATTCGCGGCCAAAAAATGAGGCGTTGCGCCCTAAAAATGAGGGCTTGTACCTTCTAAATGACGCTTTGAAGCAGAACAGGGAGGCTTTCAACCCTGGAACCAACGTTCCGGACTCTAAAAAGGAAGCGTTGTGACCTAAAATGGAGACTTTGTGCCCTTAATGTAGCGTTTGGAGCGTAAAAAAGTGGGATTTCAGAATTAAAAGTAGGATTTGAAGCCTAAAGACGGTCGCTTGGAGCATAAAGATGTGGATTTCAACCCTGGACTCGAAGCTTGGGAATCTTAACGTGAGTGTTTGCACCCTAACAGCGAGGGCTTGTGCACCAAAAAGGAGGGTTTGTGCCCTAAACAGGAGGGTTTGTAGAGTAAAAAGCAGGCTTTCAACCCTAGACTCCAAGCTTTGGGCTCTTAACCAAATCTTTGGGACCTAACATTCAGACATCGTGCCCTATAGGAGGCGTTTGGAGCATAAAAAGGAGGCATTTTCCAGTGAAATTGTTACAGCATAAAAATGAGCGTTTGGGCCCTAAAAATGAGGGTTTGTACAATAAACGTGAGGGTTTGGATTACAAAACGAGGAATTCAACCACAGAATCAAAGCTTTGGACTCTGAAGAGGAAGCTTTGGGACCACAAAACAAGGCTTTGTGCCCTAAATGAGATGTCCGGAACATAAAAGTGAGGGATTTTACAGTAAAAAGGACGTATTGACCCCTAAAAAGGAGGATTCGCGGCCAAAAAATGAGGCGTTGCGCCCTAAAAATGAGGGCTTGTACCTTCTAAATGACGCTTTGAAGCAGAACAGGGAGGCTTTCAACCCTGGAACCAACGTTCCGGACTCTAAAAAGGAAGCGTTGTGACCTAAAATGGAGACTTTGTGCCCTTAATGTAGTGTTTGGAGCTTAAAAAAGTGGGATTTCAGAATTAAAAGTAGGATTTGAAGCCTAAAGACGGTCGCTTGGAGCATAAAGATGTGGATTTCAACCCTGGACTCGAAGCTTGGGAATCTTAACAGGAGTGTTTGCACCCTAACAGCGAGGGCTTGTGCACCAAAAAGGAGGGTTTGTGCCCTAAACAGGAGGGTTTGTAGAGTAAAAAGCAGGCTTTCAACCCTAGACTCCAAGCTTTGGGCTCTTAACCAAATCTTTGGGACCTAACATTCAGACATCGTGCCCTATAGGAGGCGTTTGGAGCATAAAAAGGAGGCATTTTCCAGTGAAATTGTTACAGCATAAAAATGAGCGTTTGGGCCCTAAAAATGAGGGTTTGTACAATAAACGTGAGGGTTTGGATTATAAAACGAGGAATTCAACCACAGAATCAAAGCTTTGGACTCTGAAGAGGAAGCTTTGGGACCACAAAACAAGGCTTTGTGCCCTAAATGACATGTCTGGAACATAAAAGTGAGGGATTTTACAGTAAAAAGGACGTATTGACCCCTAAAAAGGAGGATTCGCGGCCAAAAAATGAGGCGTTCCGCCCTAAAAATGAGGGCTTGTACCTTCTAAATGACGCTTTGAAGCAGAACAGGGAGGCTTTCAACCCTGGAACCAACGTTCCGGACTCTAAAAAGGAAGCGTTGTGACCTAAAATGGAGACTTTGTGCCCTTAATGTAGTGTTTGGAGCGTAAAAAAGTGGGATTTCAGAATTAAAAGTAGGATTTGAAGCCTAAAGACGGTTGCTTGGAGCATAAAGATGTGGATTTCAACCCTGGACTCGAAGCTTGGGAATCTTAACAGGAGTGTTTGCACCCTAACAGCGAGGGCTTGTGCACCAAAAAGGAGGGTTTGTGCCCTAAACAGGAGGGTTTGTAGAGTAAAAAGCAGGCTTTCAACCCTAGACTCCAAGCTTTGGGCTCTTAACCAAATCTTTGGGACCTAACATTCAGACATCGTGCCCTATAGGAGGCGTTTGGAGCATAAAAAGGAGGCATTTTCCAGTGAAATTGTTACAGCATAAAAATGAGCGTTTGGGCCCTAAAAATGAGGGTTTGTACAATAAACGTGAGGGTTTGGATTACAAAACGAGGAATTCAACCACAGAATCAAAGCTTTGGACTCTGAAGAGGAAGCTTTGGGACCACAAAACAAGGCTTTGTGCCCTAAATGAGATGTCCGGAACATAAAAGTGAGGGATTTTACAGTAAAAAGGACGTATTGACCCCTAAAAAGGAGGATTCGCGGCCAAAAAATGAGGCGTTGCGCCCTAAAAATGAGGGCTTGTACCTTCTAAATGACGCTTTGAAGCAGAACAGGGAGGCTTTCAACCCTGGAACCAACGTTCCGGACTCTAAAAAGGAAGCGTTGTGACCTAAAATGGAGACTTTGTGCCCTTAATGTAGTGTTTGGAGCTTAAAAAAGTGGGATTTCAGAATTAAAAGTAGGATTTGAAGCCTAAAGACGGTCGCTTGGAGCATAAAGATGTGGATTTCAACCCTGGACTCGAAGCTTGGGAATCTTAACAGGAGTGTTTGCACCCTAACAGCGAGGGCTTGTGCACCAAAAAGGAGGGTTTGTGCCCTAAACAGGAGGGTTTGTAGAGTAAAAAGCAGGCTTTCAACCCTAGACTCCAAGCTTTGGGCTCTTAACCAAATCTTTGGGACCTAACATTCAGACATCGTGCCCTATAGGAGGCGTTTGGAGCATAAAAAGGAGGCATTTTCCAGTGAAATTGTTACAGCATAAAAATGAGCGTTTGGGCCCTAAAAATGAGGGTTTGTACAATAAACGTGAGGGTTTGGATTACAAAACGAGGAATTCAACCACAGAATCAAAGCTTTGGACTCTGAAGAGGAAGCTTTGGGACCACAAAACAAGGCTTTGTGCCCTAAATGACATGTCCGGAACATAAAAGTGAGGGATTTTACAGTAAAAAGGACGTATTGACCCCTAAAAAGGAGGATTCGCGGCAAAAAATGAGGCGTTGCGCCCTAAAAATGAGGGCTTGTACCTTCTAAATGACGCTTTGAAGCAGAACAGGGAGGCTTTCAACCCTGGAACCAACGTTCCGGACTCTAAAAAGGAAGCGTTGTGACCTAAAATGGAGACTTTGTGCCCTTAATGTAGCGTTTGGAGCGTAAAAAAGTGGGATTTCAGAATTAAAAGTAGGATTTGAAGCCTAAAGACGGTCGCTTGGAGCATAAAGATGTGGATTTCAACCCTGGACTCGAAGCTTGGGAATCTTAACGTGAGTGTTTGCACCCTAACAGCGAGGGCTTGTGCACCAAAAAGGAGGGTTTGTGCCCTAAACAGGAGGGTTTGTAGAGTAAAAAGCAGGCTTTCAACCCTAGACTCCAAGCTTTGGGCTCTTAACCAAATCTTTGGGACCTAACATTGAGGCTCGTGCCCTAAAGGAGGCGTTTGGAGCATAAAAAGGAGGCATTTTCCAGTGAAATTGTTACAGCATAAAAATGAGCGTTTGGGCCCTAAAAATGAGGGTTTGTACAATAAACGTGAGGATTTGGATTACAAAACGAGGAATTCAACCACAGAATCAAAGCTTTGGACTCTGAAGAGGAAGCTTTGGGACCACAAAACAAGGCTTTGTGCCCTAAATGAGATGTCCGGAACATAAAAGTGAGGGATTTTACAGTAAAAAGGACGTATTGACCCCTAAAAAGGAGGATTCGCGGCCAAAAAATGAGGCGTTGCGCCCTAAAAATGAGGGCTTGTACCTTCTAAATGACGCTTTGAAGCAGAACAGGGAGGCTTTCAACCCTGGAACCAACGTTCCGGACTCTAAAAAGGAAGCGTTGTGACCTAAAATGGAGACTTTGTGCCCTTAATGTAGCGTTTGGAGCATAAAAAAGTGGGATTTCAGAATTAAAATTAGGATTTGAAGCCTAAAGACGGTTGCTTGGAGCATAAAGATGTGGATTTCAACCCTGGACTCGAAGCTTGGGAATCTTAACAGGAGTGTTTGCACCCTAACAGCGAGGGCTTGTGCACCAAAAAGGAGGGTTTGTGCCCTAAACAGGAGGGTTTGTAGAGTAAAAAGCAGGCTTTGAACCCTAGAGTCAAAGCTTTGGACTCTTAACCAAATCTTTGGGACCTAACATTCAGACATCGTGCCCTAAAGGAGGCGTTTGGAGCATAAAAAGGAGGCATTTTCCAGTGAAATGATTTACAGCATAAAAATGAGCGTTTGGGCCCTAAAAATGAGGGTTTGTACAATAAACGTGAGGATTTGGATTACAAAACGAGGAATTCAACCACAGAATCAAAGCTTTGGACTCTGAAGAGGAAGCTTTGGGACCACAAAACAAGGCTTTGTGCCCTAAATGAGATGTCCGGAACATAAAAGTGAGGGATTTTACAGTAAAAAGGACGTATTGACCCCTAAAAAGGAGGATTCGCGGCCAAAAAATGAGGCGTTGCGCCCTAAAAATGAGGGCTTGTACCTTCTAAATGACGCTTTGAAGCAGAACAGGGAGGCTTTCAACCCTGGAACCAACGTTCCGGACTCTAAAAAGGAAGCGTTGTGACCTAAAATGGAGACTTTGTGCCCTTAATGTAGTGTTTGGAGCGTAAAAAAGTGGGATTTCAGAATTAAAAGTAGGATTTGAAGCCTAAAGACGGTCGCTTGGAGCATAAAGATGTGGATTTCAACCCTGGACTCGAAGCTTGGGAATCTTAACGTGAGTGTTTGCACCCTAACAGCGAGGGCTTGTGCACCAAAAAGGAGGGTTTGTGCCCTAAACAGGAGGGTTTGTAGAGTAAAAAGCAGGCTTTCAACCCTAGACTCCAAGCTTTGGGCTCTTAACCAAATCTTTGGGACCTAACATTGAGGCTCGTGCCCTAAAGGAGGCGTTTGGAGCATAAAAAGGAGGCATTTTCCAGTGAAATTGTTACAGCATAAAAATGAGCGTTTGGGCCCTAAAAATGAGGGTTTGTACAATAAACGTGAGGATTTGGATTACAAAACGAGGAATTCAACCACAGAATCAAAGCTTTGGACTCTGAAGAGGAAGCTTTGGGACCACAAAACAAGGCTTTGTGCCCTAAATGAGATGTCCGGAACATAAAAGTGAGGGATTTTACAGTAAAAAGGACGTATTGACCCCTAAAAAGGAGGATTCGCGGCCAAAAAATGAGGCGTTGCACCCTAAAAATGAGGGCTTGTACCTTCTAAATGACGCTTTGAAGCAGAACAGGGAGGCTTTCAACCGTGGAACCAACGTTCCGGACTCTAAAAAGGAAGCGTTGTGACCTAAAATGGAGACTTTGTGCCCTTAATGTAGCGTTTGGAGCGTAAAAAAGTGGGATTTCAGAATTAAAAGTAGGATTTGAAGCCTAAAGACGGTCGCTTGGAGCATAAAGATGTGGATTTCAACCCTGGACTCGAAGCTTGGGAATCTTAACAGGAGTGTTTGCACCCTAACAGCGAGGGCTTGTGCACCAAAAAGGAGGGTTTGTGCCCTAAACAGGAGGGTTTGTAGAGTAAAAAGCAGGCTTTCAACCCTAGACTCCAAGCTTTGGGCTCTTAACCAAATCTTTGGGACCTAACATTGAGGCTCGTGCCCTAAAGGAGGCGTTTGGAGCATAAAAAGGAGGCATTTTCCAGTGAAATTGTTACAGCATAAAAATGAGCGTTTGGGCCCTAAAAATGAGGGTTTGTACAATAAACGTGAGGATTTGGATTACAAAACGAGGAATTCAACCACAGAATCAAAGCTTTGGACTCTGAAGAGGAAGCTTTGGGACCACAAAACAAGCCTTTGTGCCCTAAATGAGATGTCCGGAACATAAAAGTGAGGGATTTTACAGTAAAAAGGACGTATTGACCCCTAAAAAGGAGGATTCGCGGCCAAAAAATGAGGCGTTGCGCCCTAAAAATGAGGGCTTGTACCTTCTAAATGACGCTTTGAAGCAGAACAGGGAGGCTTTCAACCCTGGAACCAACGTTCCGGACTCTAAAAAGGAAGCGTTGTGACCTAAAATGGAGACTTTGTGCCCTTAATGTAGTGTTTGGAGCGTAAAAAAGTGGGATTTCAGAATTAAAAGTAGGATTTGAAGCCTAAAGACGGTCGCTTGGAGCATAAAGATGTGGATTTCAACCCTGGACTCGAAGCTTGGGAATCTTAACAGGAGTGTTTGCACCCTAACAGCGAGGGCTTGTGCACCAAAAAGGAGGGTTTGTGCCCTAAACAGGAGGGTTTGTAGAGTAAAAAGCAGGCTTTCAACCCTAGACTCCAAGCTTTGGGCTCTTAACCAAATCTTTGGGACCTAACATTCAGACATCGTGCCCTAAAGGAGGCGTTTGGAGCATAAAAAGGAGGCATTTTCCAGTGAAATGATTTACAGCATAAAAATGAGCGTTTGGGCCCTAAAAATGAGGGTTTGTACAATAAACGTGAGGGTTTGGATTATAAAAGGAGGAATTCAACCACAGAATCAAAGCTTTGGACTCTGAAGAGGAAGCTTTGGGACCACAAAACAAGGCTTTGTGCCCTAAATGAGATGTCCGGAACATAAAAGTGAGGGATTTTACAGTAAAAAGGACGTATTGACCCCTAAAAAGGAGGATTCGCGGCCAAAAAATGAGGCGTTGCGCCCTAAAAATGAGGGCTTGTACCTTCTAAATGACGCTTTGAAGCAGAACAGGGAGGCTTTCAACCCTGGAACCAACGTTCCGGACTCTAAAAAGGAAGCGTTGTGACCTAAAATGGAGACTTTGTGCCCTTAATGTAGCGTTTGGAGCGTAAAAAAGTGGGATTTCAGAATTAAAAGTAGGATTTGAAGCCTAAAGACGGTCGTTTGGAGCATAAAGATGTGGATTTCAACCCTGGACTCGAAGCTTGGGAATCTTAACGTGAGTGTTTGCACCCTAACAGCGAGGGCTTGTGCACCAAAAAGGAGGGTTTGTGCCCTAAACAGGAGGGTTTGTAGAGTAAAAAGCAGGCTTTCAACCCTAGACTCCAAGCTTTGGGCTCTTAACCAAATCTTTGGGACCTAACATTCAGACATCGTGCCCTAAAGGAGGCGTTTGGAGCATAAAAAGGAGGCATTTTCCAGTGAAATTATTTACAGCATAAAAATGAGCGTTTGGGCCCTAAAAATGAGGGTTTTTACAATAAACGTGAGGATTTGGATTACAAAACGAGGAATTCAACCACAGAATCAAAGCTTTGGACTCTGAAGAGGAAGCTTTGGGACCACAAAACAAGGCTTTGTGCCCTAAATGAGATGTCCGGAACATAAAAGTGAGGGATTTTACAGTAAAAAGGACGTATTGAACCCTAAAAAGGAGGATTCGCGGCCAAAAAATGAGGCGTTGCGCCCTAAAAATGAGGGCTTGTACCTTCTAAATGACGCTTTGAATCAGAACAGGGAGACTTTCAACCCTGGAACCAACGTTCCGGACTCTAAAAAGGAAGCGTTGTGACCTAAAATGGAGACTTTGTGCCCTTAATGTAGCGTTTGGAGCGTAAAAAAGTGGGATTTCAGAATTAAAAGTAGGATTTGAAGCCTAAAGACGGTCGCTTGGAGCATAAAGATGTGGATTTCAACCCTGAACTCGAAGCTTGGGAATCTTAACGTGAGTGTTTGCACCCTAACAGCGAGGGCTTGTGCACCAAAAAGGAGGGTTTGTGCCCTAAACAGGAGGGTTTGTAGAGTAAAAAGCAGGCTTTCAACCCTAGACTCCAAGCTTTGGGCTCTTAACCAAATCTTTGGGACCTAACATTCAGACATCGTGCCCTATAGGAGGCGTTTGGAGCATAAAAAGGAGGCATTTTCCAGTGAAATTGTTACAGCATAAAAATGAGCGTTTGGGCCCTAAAAATGAGGGTTTGTACAATAAACGTGAGGGTTTGGATTACAAAACGAGGAATTCAACCACAGAATCAAAGCTTTGGACTCTGAAGAGGAAGCTTTGGGACCACAAAACAAGGCTTTGTGCCCTAAATGAGATGTCCGGAACATAAAAGTGAGGGATTTTACAGTAAAAAGGACGTATTGACCCCTAAAAAGGAGGATTCGCGGCCAAAAAATGAGGCGTTGCGCCCTAAAAATGAGGGCTTGTACCTTCTAAATGACGCTTTGAAGCAGAACAGGGAGGCTTTCAACCCTGGAACCAACGTTCCGGACTCTAAAAAGGAAGCGTTGTGACCTAAAATGGAGACTTTGTGCCCTTAATGTAGCGTTTGGAGCGTAAAAAAGTGGGATTTCAGAATTAAAATTAGGATTTGAAGCCTAAAGACGGTCGCTTGGAGCATAAAGATGTGGATTTCAACCCTGGACTCGAAGCTTGGGAATCTTAACGTGAGTGTTTGCACCCTAACAGCGAGGGCTTGTGCACCAAAAAGGAGGGTTTGTGCCCTAAACAGGAGGGTTTGTAGAGTAAAAAGCAGGCTTTCAACCCTAGACTCCAAGCTTTGGGCTCTTAACCAAATCTTTGGGACCTAACATTCAGACATCGTGCCCTAAAGGAGGCGTTTGGAGCATAAAAAGGAGGCATTTTCCAGTGAAATGATTTGCAGCATAAAAATGAGCGTTTGGGCCCTAAAAATGAGGGTTTGTACAATAAACGTGAGGATTTGGATTACAAAACGAGGAATTCAACCACAGAATCAAAGCTTTGGGCTCTGAAGAGGAAGCTTTGGGACCACAAAACAAGGCTTTGTGCCCTAAATGAGATGTCCGGAACATAAAAGTGAGGGATTTTACAGTAAAAAGGACGTATTGACCCCTAAAAAGGAGGATTCGCGGCCAAAAAATGAGGCGTTGCGCCCTAAAAATGAGGGCTTGTACCTTCTAAATGACGCTTTGAAGCAGAACAGGGAGGCTTTCAACCCTGGAACCAACGTTCCGGACTCTAAAAAGGAAGCGTTGTGACCTAAAATGGAGACTTTGTGCCCTTAATGTAGTGTTTGGAGCGTAAAAAAGTGGGATTTCAGAATTAAAAGTAGGATTTGAAGCCTAAAGACGGTCGCTTGGAGCATAAAGATGTGGATTTCAACCCTGGACTCGAAGCTTGGGAATCTTAACAGGAGTGTTTGCACCCTAACAGCGAGGGCTTGTGCACCAAAAAGGAGGGTTTGTGCCCTAAACAGGAGGGTTTGTAGAGTAAAAAGCAGCCTTTCAACCCTAGACTCCAAGCTTTGGGCTCTTAACCAAATCTTTGGGACCTAACATTCAGACATCGTGCCCTAAAGGAGGCGTTTGGAGCATAAAAAGGAGGCATTTTCCAGTGAAATGATTTACAGCATAAAAATGAGCGTTTGGGCCCTAAAAATGAGGGTTTGTACAATAAACGTGAGGGTTTGGATTATAAAAGGAGGAATTCAACCACAGAATCAAAGCTTTGGACTCTGAAGAGGAAGCTTTGGGACCACAAAACAAGGCTTTGTGCCCTAAATGAGATGTCCGGAACATAAAAGTGAGGGATTTTACAGTAAAAAGGACGTATTGACCCCTAAAAAGGAGGATTCGCGGCCAAAAAATGAGGCGTTGCGCCCTAAAAATGAGGGCTTGTACCTTCTAAATGACGCTTTGAAGCAGAACAGGGAGGCTTTCAACCCTGGAACCAACGTTCCGGACTCTAAAAAGGAAGCGTTGTGACCTAAAATGGAGACTTTGTGCCCTTAATGTAGCGTTTGGAGCGTAAAAAAGTGGGATTTCAGAATTAAAAGTAGGATTTGAAGCCTAAAGACGGTCGTTTGGAGCATAAAGATGTGGATTTCAACCCTGGACTCGAAGCTTGGGAATCTTAACGTGAGTGTTTGCACCCTAACAGCGAGGGCTTGTGCACCAAAAAGGAGGGTTTGTGCCCTAAACAGGAGGGTTTGTAGAGTAAAAAGCAGGCTTTCAACCCTAGACTCCAAGCTTTGGGCTCTTAACCAAATCTTTGGGACCTAACATTCAGACATCGTGCCCTAAAGGAGGCGTTTGGAGCATAAAAAGGAGGCATTTTCCAGTGAAATTATTTACAGCATAAAAATGAGCGTTTGGGCCCTAAAAATGAGGGTTTTTACAATAAACGTGAGGATTTGGATTACAAAACGAGGAATTCAACCACAGAATCAAAGCTTTGGACTCTGAAGAGGAAGCTTTGGGACCACAAAACAAGGCTTTGTGCCCTAAATGAGATGTCCGGAACATAAAAGTGAGGGATTTTACAGTAAAAAGGACGTATTGAACCCTAAAAAGGAGGATTCGCGGCCAAAAAATGAGGCGTTGCGCCCTAAAAATGAGGGCTTGTACCTTCTAAATGACGCTTTGAATCAGAACAGGGAGACTTTCAACCCTGGAACCAACGTTCCGGACTCTAAAAAGGAAGCGTTGTGACCTAAAATGGAGACTTTGTGCCCTTAATGTAGCGTTTGGAGCGTAAAAAAGTGGGATTTCAGAATTAAAAGTAGGATTTGAAGCCTAAAGACGGTCGCTTGGAGCATAAAGATGTGGATTTCAACCCTGAACTCGAAGCTTGGGAATCTTAACGTGAGTGTTTGCACCCTAACAGCGAGGGCTTGTGCACCAAAAAGGAGGGTTTGTGCCCTAAACAGGAGGGTTTGTAGAGTAAAAAGCAGGCTTTCAACCCTAGACTCCAAGCTTTGGGCTCTTAACCAAATCTTTGGGACCTAACATTCAGACATCGTGCCCTATAGGAGGCGTTTGGAGCATAAAAAGGAGGCATTTTCCAGTGAAATTGTTACAGCATAAAAATGAGCGTTTGGGCCCTAAAAATGAGGGTTTGTACAATAAACGTGAGGGTTTGGATTACAAAACGAGGAATTCAACCACAGAATCAAAGCTTTGGACTCTGAAGAGGAAGCTTTGGGACCACAAAACAAGGCTTTGTGCCCTAAATGAGATGTCCGGAACATAAAAGTGAGGGATTTTACAGTAAAAAGGACGTATTGACCCCTAAAAAGGAGGATTCGCGGCCAAAAAATGAGGCGTTGCGCCCTAAAAATGAGGGCTTGTACCTTCTAAATGACGCTTTGAAGCAGAACAGGGAGGCTTTCAACCCTGGAACCAACGTTCCGGACTCTAAAAAGGAAGCGTTGTGACCTAAAATGGAGACTTTGTGCCCTTAATGTAGCGTTTGGAGCGTAAAAAAGTGGGATTTCAGAATTAAAATTAGGATTTGAAGCCTAAAGACGGTCGCTTGGAGCATAAAGATGTGGATTTCAACCCTGGACTCGAAGCTTGGGAATCTTAACGTGAGTGTTTGCACCCTAACAGCGAGGGCTTGTGCACCAAAAAGGAGGGTTTGTGCCCTAAACAGGAGGGTTTGTAGAGTAAAAAGCAGGCTTTCAACCCTAGACTCCAAGCTTTGGGCTCTTAACCAAATCTTTGGGACCTAACATTCAGACATCGTGCCCTAAAGGAGGCGTTTGGAGCATAAAAAGGAGGCATTTTCCAGTGAAATGATTTGCAGCATAAAAATGAGCGTTTGGGCCCTAAAAATGAGGGTTTGTACAATAAACGTGAGGATTTGGATTACAAAACGAGGAATTCAACCACAGAATCAAAGCTTTGGGCTCTGAAGAGGAAGCTTTGGGACCACAAAACAAGGCTTTGTGCCCTAAATGAGATGTCCGGAACATAAAAGTGAGGGATTTTACAGTAAAAAGGACGTATTGACCCCTAAAAAGGAGGATTCGCGGCCAAAAAATGAGGCGTTGCGCCCTAAAAATGAGGGCTTGTACCTTCTAAATGACGCTTTGAAGCAGAACAGGGAGGCTTTCAACCCTGGAACCAACGTTCCGGACTCTAAAAAGGAAGCGTTGTGACCTAAAATGGAGACTTTGTGCCCTTAATGTAGCGTTTGGAGCGTAAAAAAGTGGGATTTCAGAATTAAAATTAGGATTTGAAGCCTAAAGACGGTCGCTTGGAGCATAAAGATGTGGATTTCAACCCTGGACTCGAAGCTTGGGAATCTTAACGTGAGTGTTTGCACCCTAACAGCGAGGGCTTGTGCACCAAAAAGGAGGGTTTGTGCCCTAAACAGGAGGGTTTGTAGAGTAAAAAGCAGGCTTTCAACCCTAGACTCCAAGCTTTGGGCTCTTAACCAAATCTTTGGGACCTAACATTCAGACATCGTGCCCTATAGGAGGCGTTTGGAGCATAAAAAGGAGGCATTTTCCAGTGAAATTTTTACAGCATAAAAATGAGCGTTTGGGCCCTAAAAATGAGGGTTTGTACAATAAACGTGAGGGTTTGGATTACAAAACGAGGAATTCAACCACAGAATCAAAGCTTTGGACTCTGAAGAGGAAGCTTTGGGACCACAAAACAAGGCTTTGTGCCCTAAATGAGATGTCCGGAACATAAAAGTGAGGGATTTTACAGTAAAAAGGACGTATTGACCCCTAAAAAGGAGGATTCGCGGCCAAAAAATGAGGCGTTGCGCCCTAAAAATGAGGGCTTGTACCTTCTAAATGACGCTTTGAAGCACAACAGGGAGGCTTTCAACCCTGGAACCAACGTTCCGGACTCTAAAAAGGAAGCGTTGTGACCTAAAATGGAGACTTTGTGCCCTTAATGTAGCGTTTGGAGCGTAAAAAAGTGGGATTTCAGAATTAAAAGTAGGATTTGAAGCCTAAAGACGGTCGCTTGGAGCATAAAGATGTGGATTTCAACCCTGGACTCGAAGCTTGGGAATCTTAACGTGACTGTTTGCACCCTAACAGCGAGGGCTTGTGCACCAAAAAGGAGGGTTTGTGCCCTAAACAGGAGGGTTTGTAGAGTAAAAAGCAGCCTTTCAACCCTAGACTCCAAGCTTTGGGCTCTTAACCAAATCTTTGGGACCTAACATTGAGGCTCGTGCCCTAAAGGAGGCGTTTGGAGCATAAAAAGGAGGCATTTTCCAGTGAAATGATTTACAGCATAAAAATGAGCGTTTGGGCCCTAAAAATGAGGGTTTGTACAATAAACGTGAGGGTTTGGATTACAAAACGAGGAATTCAACCACAGAATCAAAGCTTTGGACTCTGAAGAGGAAGCTTTGGGACCACAAAACAAGGCTTTGTGCCCTAAATGAGATGTCCGGAACATAAAAGTGAGGGATTTTACAGCAAAAAGGACGTATTGACCCCTAAAAAGGAGGATTCGCGGCCAAAAAATGAGGCGTTGCGCCCTAAAAATGAGGGCTTGTACCTTCTAAATGACGCTTTGAAGCAGAACAGGGAGGCTTTCAACCCTGGAACCAACGTTCCGGACTCTAAAAAGGAAGCGTTGTGACCTAAAATGGAGAATTTGTGCCCTTAATGTAGCGTTTGGAGCGTAAAAAAGTGGGATTTCAGAATTAAAAGTAGGATTTGAAGCCTAAAGACGGTCGCTTGGAGAATAAAGATGTGGATTTCAACCCTGGACTCGAAGCTTGGGAATCTTAACAGGAGTGTTTGCACCCTAACAGCGAGGGCTTGTGCACCGAAAAGGAGGGTTTGTGCCCTAAACAGGAGGGTTTGTAGAGTAAAAAGCAGGCTTTCAACCCTAGACTCCAAGCTTTGGGCTCTTAACCAAATCTTTGGGACCTAACATTCAGACATCGTGCCCTATAGGAGGCGTTTGGAGCATAAAAAGGAGGCATTTTCCAGTGAAATGATTTACAGCATAAAAATGAGCGTTTGGGCCCTAAAAATGAGGGTTTGTACAATAAACGTGAGTGTTTGGATTATAAAAGGAGGAATTCAACCACAGAATCAAAGCTTTGGACTCTGAAGAGGAAGCTTTGGGACCACAAAACAAGGCTTTGTGCCCTAAATGAGATGTCCGGAACATAAAAGTGAGGGATTTTACAGTAAAAAGGCCGTATTGACCCCTAAAAAGGAGGATTCGCGGCCAAAAAATGAGGCGTTGCGCCCTAAAAATGAGGGCTTGTACCTTCTAAATGACGCTTTGAAGCACAACAGGGAGGCTTTCAACCCTGGAACCAATGTTCCGGACTCTAAAAAGGAAGCGTTGTGACCTAAAATGGAGACTTTGTGCCCTTAATGTAGTGTTTGGAGCGTAAAAAAGTGGGATTTCAGAATTAAAAGTAGGATTTGAAGCCTAAAGACGGTCGCTTGGAGCATAAAGATGTGGATTTCAACCCTGGACTCGAAGCTTGGGAATCTTAACGTGAGTGTTTGCACCCTAACAGCGAGGGCTTGTGCACCAAAAAGGAGGGTTTGTGCCCTAAACAGGAGGGTTTGTAGAGTAAAAAGCAGGCTTTCAACCCTAGACTCCAAGCTTTGGGCTCTTAACCAAATCTTTGGGACCTAACATTCAGACATCGTGCCGTAAAGGAGGCGTTTGGAGAATGAAGAGGAGGCATTTTCCAGTGAAATGATTTACAGCATAAAAATGAGCGTTTGGGCCCTAAAAATGAGGGTTTGTACAATAAACGTGAGGATTTGGATTACAAAACGAGGAATTCAACCACAGAATCAAAGCTTTGGACTCTGAAGAGGAAGCTTTGGGACCACAAAACAAGGCTTTGTGCCCTAAATGAGATGTCCGGAACATAAAAGTGAGGGATTTTACAGTAAAAAGGACGTATTGACCCCTAAAAAGGAGGATTCGCGGCCAAAAAATGAGGCGTTGCGCCCTAAAAATGAGGGCTTGTACCTTCTAAATGACGCTTTGAAGCAGAACAGGGAGGCTTTCAACCCTGGAACCAACGTTCCGGACTCTAAAAAGGAAGCGTTGTGACCTAAAATGGAGACTTTGTGCCCTTAATGTAGCGTTTGGAGCGTAAAAAAGTGGGATTTCAGAATTAAAATTAGGATTTGAAGCCTAAAGACGGTCGCTTGGAGCATAAAGATGTGGATTTCAACCCTGGACTCGAAGCTTGGGAATCTTAACGTGAGTGTTTGCACCCTAACAGCGAGGGCTTGTGCACCAAAAAGGAGGGTTTGTGCCCTAAACAGGAGGGTTTGTAGAGTAAAAAGCAGGCTTTCAACCCTAGACTCCAAGCTTTGGGCTCTTAACCAAATCTTTGGGACCTAACATTCAGACATCGTGCCCTAAAGGAGGCGTTTGGAGCATAAAAAGGAGGCATTTTCCAGTGAAATGATTTGCAGCATAAAAATGAGCGTTTGGGCCCTAAAAATGAGGGTTTGTACAATAAACGTGAGGATTTGGATTACAAAACGAGGAATTCAACCACAGAATCAAAGCTTTGGGCTCTGAAGAGGAAGCTTTGGGACCACAAAACAAGGCTTTGTGCCCTAAATGAGATGTCCGGAACATAAAAGTGAGGGATTTTACAGTAAAAAGGACGTATTGACCCCTAAAAAGGAGGATTCGCGGCCAAAAAATGAGGCGTTGCGCCCTAAAAATGAGGGCTTGTACCTTCTAAATGACGCTTTGAAGCACAACAGGGAGGCTTTCAACCCTGGAACCAACGTTCCGGACTCTAAAAAGGAAGCGTTGTGACCTAAAATGGAGACTTTGTGCCCTTAATGTAGCGTTTGGAGCGTAAAAAAGTGGGATTTCAGAATTAAAAGTAGGATTTGAAGCCTAAAGACGGTCGCTTGGAGCATAAAGATGTGGATTTCAACCCTGGACTCGAAGCTTGGGAATCTTAACGTGAGTGTTTGCACCCTAACAGCGAGGGCTTGTGCACCAAAAAGGAGGGTTTGTGCCCTAAACAGGAGGGTTTGTAGAGTAAAAAGCAGCCTTTCAACCCTAGACTCCAAGCTTTGGGCTCTTAACCAAATCTTTGGGACCTAACATTGAGGCTCGTGCCCTAAAGGAGGCGTTTGGAGCATAAAAAGGAGGCATTTTCCAGTGAAATGATTTACAGCATAAAAATGAGCGTTTGGGCCCTAAAAATGAGGGTTTGTACAATAAACGTGAGGGTTTGGATTACAAAACGAGGAATTCAACCACAGAATCAAAGCTTTGGACTCTGAAGAGGAAGCTTTGGGACCACAAAACAAGGCTTTGTGCCCTAAATGAGATGTCCGGAACATAAAAGTGAGGGATTTTACAGCAAAAAGGACGTATTGACCCCTAAAAAGGAGGATTCGCGGCCAAAAAATGAGGCGTTGCGCCCTAAAAATGAGGGCTTGTACCTTCTAAATGACGCTTTGAAGCAGAACAGGGAGGCTTTCAACCCTGGAACCAACGTTCCGGACTCTAAAAAGGAAGCGTTGTGACCTAAAATGGAGACTTTGTGCCCTTAATGTAGCGTTTGGAGCGTAAAAAAGTGGGATTTCAGAATTAAAAGTAGGATTTGAAGCCTAAAGACGGTCGCTTGGAGCATAAAGATGTGGATTTCAACCCTGGACTCGAAGCTTGGGAATCTTAACAGGAGTGTTTGCACCCTAACAGCGAGGGCTTGTGCACCAAAAAGGAGGGTTTGTGCCCTAAACAGGAGGGTTTGTAGAGTAAAAAGCAGGCTTTCAACCCTAGACTCCAAGCTTTGGGCTCTTAACCAAATCTTTGGGACCTAACATTCAGACATCGTGCCCTATAGGAGGCGTTTGGAGCATAAAAAGGAGGCATTTTCCAGTGAAATGATTTACAGCATAAAAATGAGCGTTTGGGCCCTAAAAATGAGGGTTTGTACAATAAACGTGAGTGTTTGGATTATAAAAGGAGGAATTCAACCACAGAATCAAAGCTTTGGACTCTGAAGAGGAAGCTTTGGGACCACAAAACAAGGCTTTGTGCCCTAAATGAGATGTCCGGAACATAAAAGTGAGGGATTTTACAGTAAAAAGGACGTATTGACCCCTAAAAAGGAGGATTCGCGGCCAAAAAATGAGGCGTTGCGCCCTAAAAATGAGGGCTTGTACCTTCTAAATGACGCTTTGAAGCACAACAGGGAGGCTTTCAACCCTGGAACCAATGTTCCGGACTCTAAAAAGGAAGCGTTGTGACCTAAAATGGAGACTTTGTGCCCTTAATGTAGTGTTTGGAGCGTAAAAAAGTGGGATTTCAGAATTAAAAGTAGGATTTGAAGCCTAAAGACGGTCGCTTGGAGCATAAAGATGTGGATTTCAACCCTGGACTCGAAGCTTGGGAATCTTAACGTGAGTGTTTGCACCCTAACAGCGAGGGCTTGTGCACCAAAAAGGAGGGTTTGTGCCCTAAACAGGAGGGTTTGTAGAGTAAAAAGCAGGCTTTCAACCCTAGACTCCAAGCTTTGGGCTCTTAACCAAATCTTTGGGACCTAACATTCAGACATCGTGCCCTATAGGAGGCGTTTGGAGCATGAAGAGGAGGCATTTTCCAGTGAAATGATTTACAGCATAAAAATGAGCGTTTGGGCCCTAAAAATGAGGGTTTGTACAATAAACGTGAGGATTTGGATTACAAAACGAGGAATTCAACCACAGAATCAAAGCTTTGGACTCTGAAGAGGAAGCTTTGGGACCACAAAACAAGGCTTTGTGCCCTAAATGAGATGTCCGGAACATAAAAGTGAGGGATTTTACAGTAAAAAGGACGTATTGACCCCTAAAAAGGAGGATTCGCGGCCAAAAAATGAGGCGTTGCACCCTAAAAATGAGGGCTTGTACCTTCTAAATGACGCTTTGAAGCAGAACAGGGAGGCTTTCAACCCTGGAACCAACGTTCCGGACTCTAAAAAGGAAGCGTTGTGACCTAAAATGGAGACTTTGTGCCCTTAATGTAGCGTTTGGAGCATAAAAAAGTGGGATTTCAGAATTAAAATTAGGATTTGAAGCCTAAAGACGGTTGCTTGGAGCATAAAGATGTGGATTTCAACCCTGGACTCGAAGCTTGGGAATCTTAACAGGAGTGTTTGCACCCTAACAGCGAGGGCTTGTGCACCAAAAAGGAGGGTTTGTGCCCTAAACAGGAGGGTTTGTAGAGTAAAAAGCAGGCTTTGAACCCTAGAGTCAAAGCTTTGGACTCTTAACCAAATCTTTGGGACCTAACATTCAGACATCGTGCCCTAAAGGAGGCGTTTGGAGCATAAAAAGGAGGCATTTTCCAGTGAAATGATTTACAGCATAAAAATGAGCGTTTGGGCCCTAAAAATGAGGGTTTGTACAATAAACGTGAGGATTTGGATTACAAAACGAGGAATTCAACCACAGAATCAAAGCTTTGGACTCTGAAGAGGAAGCTTTGGGACCACAAAACAAGGCTTTGTGCCCTAAATGAGATGTCCGGAACATAAAAGTGAGGGATTTTACAGTAAAAAGGACGTATTGACCCCTAAAAAGGAGGATTCGCGGCCAAAAAATGAGGCGTTGCGCCCTAAAAATGAGGGCTTGTACCTTCTAAATGACGCTTTGAAGCACAACAGGGAGGCTTTCAACCCTGGAACCAATGTTCCGGACTCTAAAAAGGAAGCGTTGTGACCTAAAATGGAGACTTTGTGCCCTTAATGTAGTGTTTGGAGCGTAAAAAAGTGGGATTTCAGAATTAAAAGTAGGATTTGAAGCCTAAAGACGGTCGCTTGGAGCATAAAGATGTGGATTTCAACCCTGGACTCGAAGCTTGGGAATCTTAACGTGAGTGTTTGCACCCTAACAGCGAGGGCTTGTGCACCAAAAAGGAGGGTTTGTGCCCTAAACAGGAGGGTTTGTAGAGTAAAAAGCAGGCTTTCAACCCTAGACTCCAAGCTTTGGGCTCTTAACCAAATCTTTGGGACCTAACATTGAGGCTCGTGCCCTAAAGGAGGCGTTTGGAGCATAAAAAGGAGGCATTTTCCAGTGAAATTGTTACAGCATAAAAATGAGCGTTTGGGCCCTAAAAATGAGGGTTTGTACAATAAACGTGAGGATTTGGATTACAAAACGAGGAATTCAACCACAGAATCAAAGCTTTGGACTCTGAAGAGGAAGCTTTGGGACCACAAAACAAGGCTTTGTGCCCTAAATGAGATGTCCGGAACATAAAAGTGAGGGATTTTACAGTAAAAAGGACGTATTGACCCCTAAAAAGGAGGATTCGCGGCCAAAAAATGAGGCGTTGCGCCCTAAAAATGAGGGCTTGTACCTTCTAAATGACGCTTTGAAGCAGAACAGGGAGGCTTTCAACCCTGGAACCAACGTTCCGGACTCTAAAAAGGAAGCGTTGTGACCTAAAATGGAGACTTTGTGCCCTTAATGTAGTGTTTGGAGCGTAAAAAAGTGGGATTTCAGAATTAAAAGTAGGATTTGAAGCCTAAAGACGGTCGCTTGGAGCATAAAGATGTGGATTTCAACCCTGGACTCGAAGCTTGGGAATCTTAACGTGAGTGTTTGCACCCTAACAGCGAGGGCTTGTGCACCAAAAAGGAGGGTTTGTGCCCTAAACAGGAGGGTTTGTAGAGTAAAAAGCAGGCTTTCAACCCTAGACTCCAAGCTTTGGGCTCTTAACCAAATCTTTGGGACCTAACATTCAGACATCGTGCCCTATAGGAGGCGTTTGGAGCATAAAAAGGAGGCATTTTCCAGTGAAATTGTTACAGCATAAAAATGAGCGTTTGGGCCCTAAAAATGAGGGTTTGTACAATAAACGTGAGGGTTTGGATTACAAAACGAGGAATTCAACCACAGAATCAAAGCTTTGGACTCTGAAGAGGAAGCTTTGGGACCACAAAACAAGGCTTTGTGCCCTAAAAGAGATGTCCGGAACATAAAAGTGAGGGATTTTACAGTAAAAAGGACGTATTGACCCCTAAAAAGGAGGATTCGCGGCCAAAAAATGAGGCGTTGCGCCCTAAAAATGAGGGCTTGTACCTTCTAAATGACGCTTTGAAGCAGAACAGGGAGGCTTTCAACCCTGGAACCAACGTTCCGGACTCTAAAAAGGAAGCGTTGTGACCTAAAATGGAGACTTTGTGCCCTTAATGTAGCGTTTGGAGCGTAAAAAAGTGGGATTTCAGAATTAAAAGTAGGATTTGAAGCCTAAAGACGGTCGCTTGGAGCATAAAGATGTGGATTTCAACCCTGGACTCGAAGCTTGGGAATCTTAACAGGAGTGTTTGCACCCTAACAGCGAGGGCTTGTGCACCAAAAAGGAGGGTTTGTGCCCTAAACAGGAGGGTTTGTAGAGTAAAAAGCAGGCTTTCAACCCTAGACTCCAAGCTTTGGGCTCTTAACCAAATCTTTGGGACCTAACATTCAGACATAGTGCCCTAAAGGAGGCGTTTGGAGCATAAAAAGGAGGCATTTTCCAGTGAAATTGTTACAGCATAAAAATGAGCGTTTGGGCCCTAAAAATGAGGGTTTGTACAATAAACGTGAGGGTTTGGATTATAAAACGAGGAATTCAACCACAGAATCAAAGCTTTGGACTCTGAAGAGGAAGCTTTGGGACCACAAAACAAGGCTTTGTGCCCTAAATGAGATGTCCGGAACATAAAAGTGAGGGATTTTACAGTAAAAAGGACGTATTGACCCCTAAAAAGGAGGATTCGCGGCCAAAAAATGAGGCGTTGCGCCCTAAAAATGAGGGCTTGTACCTTCTAAATGACGCTTTGAAGCAGAACAGGGAGGCTTTCAACCCTGGAACCAACGTTCCGGACTCTAAAAAGGAAGCGTTGTGACCTAAAATGGAGACTTTGTGCCCTTAATGTAGTGTTTGGAGCGTAAAAAAGTGGGATTTCAGAATTAAAAGTAGGATTTGAAGCCTAAAGACGGTCGCTTGGAGCATAAAGATGTGGATTTCAACCCTGGACTCGAAGCTTGGGAATCTTAACAGGAGTGTTTGCACCCTAACAGCGAGGGCTTGTGCACCAAAAAGGAGGGTTTGTGCCCTAAACAGGAGGGTTTGTAGAGTAAAAAGCAGGCTTTCAACCCTAGACTCCAAGCTTTGGGCTCTTAACCAAATCTTTGGGACCTAACATTCAGACATCGTGCCCTAAAGGAGGCGTTTGGAGCATAAAAAGGAGGCATTTTCCAGTGAAATGATTTACAGCATAAAAATGAGCGTTTGGGCCCTAAAAATGAGGGTTTGTACAATAAACGTGAGGGTTTGGATTATAAAAGGAGGAATTCAACCACAGAATCAAAGCTTTGGACTCTGAAGAGGAAGCTTTGGGACCACAAAACAAGGCTTTGTGCCCTAAATGAGATGTCCGGAACATAAAAGTGAGGGATTTTACAGTAAAAAGGACGTATTGACCCCTAAAAAGGAGGATTCGCGGCCAAAAAATGAGGCGTTGCGCCCTAAAAATGAGGGCTTGTACCTTCTAAATGACGCTTTGAAGCAGAACAGGGAGACTTTCAACCCTGGAACCAACGTTCCGGACTCTAAAAAGGAAGCGTTGTGACCTAAAATGGAGACTTTGTGCCCTTAATGTAGCGTTTGGAGCGTAAAAAAGTGGGATTTCAGAATTAAAAGTAGGATTTGAAGCCTAAAGACGGTCGTTTGGAGAATAAAGATGTGGATTTCAACCCTGGACTCGAAGCTTGGGAATCTTAACGTGAGTGTTTGCACCCTAACAGCGAGGGCTTGTGCACCAAAAAGGAGGGTTTGTGCCCTAAACAGGAGGGTTTGTAGAGTAAAAAGCAGGCTTTCAACCCTAGACTCCAAGCTTTGGGCTCTTAACCAAATCTTTGGGACCTAACATTCAGACATCGTGCCCTAAAGGAGGCGTTTGGAGCATAAAAAGGAGGCATTTTCCAGTGAAATTATTTACAGCATAAAAATGAGCGTTTGGGCCCTAAAAATGAGGGTTTGTACAATAAACGTGAGGATTTGGATTACAAAACGAGGAATTCAACCACAGAATCAAAGCTTTGGACTCTGAAGAGGAAGCTTTGGGACCACAAAACAAGGCTTTGTGCCCTAAATGAGATGTCCGGAACATAAAAGTGAGGGATTTTACAGTAAAAAGGACGTATTGACCCCTAAAAAGGAGGATTCGCGGCCAAAAAATGAGGCGTTGCGCCCTAAAAATGAGGGCTTGTACCTTCTAAATGACGCTTTGAATCAGAACAGGGAGACTTTCAACCCTGGAACCAACGTTCCGGACTCTAAAAAGGAAGCGTTGTGACCTAAAATGGAGACTTTGTGCCCTTAATGTAGCGTTTGGAGCGTAAAAAAGTGGGATTTCAGAATTAAAAGTAGGATTTGAAGCCTAAAGACGGTCGCTTGGAGCATAAAGATGTGGATTTCAACCCTGGACTCGAAGCTTGGGAATCTTAACAGGAGTGTTTGCACCCTAACAGCGAGGGCTTGTGCACCAAAAAGGAGGGTTTGTGCCCTAAACAGGAGGGTTTGTAGAGTAAAAAGCAGGCTTTCAACCCTAGACTCCAAGCTTTGGGCTCTTAACCAAATCTTTGGGACCTAACATTCAGACATCGTGCCCTATAGGAGGCGTTTGGAGCATAAAAAGGAGGCATTTTCCAGTGAAATGATTTACAGCATAAAAATGAGCGTTTGGGCCCTAAAAATGAGGGTTTGTACAATAAACGTGAGTGTTTGGATTATAAAAGGAGGAATTCAACCACAGAATCAAAGCTTTGGACTCTGAAGAGGAAGCTTTGGGACCACAAAACAAGGCTTTGTGCCCTAAATGAGATGTCCGGAACATAAAAGTGAGGGATTTTACAGTAAAAAGGCCGTATTGACCCCTAAAAAGGAGGATTCGCGGCCAAAAAATGAGGCGTTGCGCCCTAAAAATGAGGGCTTGTACCTTCTAAATGACGCTTTGAAGCACAACAGGGAGGCTTTCAACCCTGGAACCAATGTTCCGGACTCTAAAAAGGAAGCGTTGTGACCTAAAATGGAGACTTTGTGCCCTTAATGTAGTGTTTGGAGCGTAAAAAAGTGGGATTTCAGAATTAAAAGTAGGATTTGAAGCCTAAAGACGGTCGCTTGGAGCATAAAGATGTGGATTTCAACCCTGGACTCGAAGCTTGGGAATCTTAACGTGAGTGTTTGCACCCTAACAGCGAGGGCTTGTGCACCAAAAAGGAGGGTTTGTGCCCTAAACAGGAGGGTTTGTAGAGTAAAAAGCAGGCTTTCAACCCTAGACTCCAAGCTTTGGGCTCTTAACCAAATCTTTGGGACCTAACATTCAGACATCGTGCCGTAAAGGAGGCGTTTGGAGAATGAAGAGGAGGCATTTTCCAGTGAAATGATTTACAGCATAAAAATGAGCGTTTGGGCCCTAAAAATGAGGGTTTGTACAATAAACGTGAGGATTTGGATTACAAAACGAGGAATTCAACCACAGAATCAAAGCTTTGGACTCTGAAGAGGAAGCTTTGGGACCACAAAACAAGGCTTTGTGCCCTAAATGAGATGTCCGGAACATAAAAGTGAGGGATTTTACAGTAAAAAGGACGTATTGACCCCTAAAAAGGAGGATTCGCGGCCAAAAAATGAGGCGTTGTGCCCTAAAAATGAGGGCTTGTACCTTCTAAATGACGCTTTGAAGCAGAACAGGGAGGCTTTCAACCCTGGAACCAACGTTCCGGACTCTAAAAAGGAAGCGTTGTGACCTAAAATGGAGACTTTGTGCCCTTAATGTAGCGTTTGGAGCGTAAAAAAGTGGGATTTCAGAATTAAAATTAGGATTTGAAGCCTAAAGACGGTCGCTTGGAGCATAAAGATGTGGATTTCAACCCTGGACTCGAAGCTTGGGAATCTTAACGTGAGTGTTTGCACCCTAACAGCGAGGGCTTGTGCACCAAAAAGGAGGGTTTGTGCCCTAAACAGGAGGGTTTGTAGAGTAAAAAGCAGGCTTTCAAGCCTAGACTCCAAGCTTTGGGCTCTTAACCAAATCTTTGGGACCTAACATTCAGACATCGTGCCCTAAAGGAGGCGTTTGGAGCATAAAAAGGAGGCATTTTCCAGTGAAATGATTTGCAGCATAAAAATGAGCGTTTGGGCCCTAAAAATGAGGGTTTGTACAATAAACGTGAGGATTTGGATTACAAAACGAGGAATTCAACCACAGAATCAAAGCTTTGGGCTCTGAAGAGGAAGCTTTGGGACCACAAAACAAGGCTTTGTGCCCTAAATGAGATGTCCGGAACATAAAAGTGAGGGATTTTACAGTAAAAAGGACGTATTGACCCCTAAAAAGGAGGATTCGCGGCCAAAAAATGAGGCGTTGCGCCCTAAAAATGAGGGCTTGTACCTTCTAAATGACGCTTTGAAGCAGAACAGGGAGGCTTTCAACCCTGGAACCAACGTTCCGGACTCTAAAAAGGAAGCGTTGTGACCTAAAATGGAGACTTTGTGCCCTTAATGTAGCGTTTGGAGCGTAAAAAAGTGGGATTTCAGAATTAAAAGTAGGATTTGAAGCCTAAAGACGGTCGCTTGGAGCATAAAGATGTGGATTTCAACCCTGGACTCGAAGCTTGGGAATCTTAACGTGAGTGTTTGCACCCTAACAGCGAGGGCTTGTGCACCAAAAAGGAGGGTTTGTGCCCTAAACAGGAGGGTTTGTAGAGTAAAAAGCAGGCTTTCAACCCTAGACTCCAAGCTTTGGGCTCTTAACCAAATCTTTGGGACCTAACATTCAGACATCGTGCCCTATAGGAGGCGTTTGGAGCATAAAAAGGAGGCATTTTCCAGTGAAATTGTTACAGCATAAAAATGAGCGTTTGGGCCCTAAAAATGAGGGTTTGTACAATAAACGTGAGGGTTTGGATTACAAAACGAGGAATTCAACCACAGAATCAAAGCTTTGGACTCTGAAGAGGAAGCTTTGGGACCACAAAACAAGGCTTTGTGCCCTAAATGAGATGTCCGGAACATAAAAGTGAGGGATTTTACAGTAAAAAGGACGTATTGACCCCTAAAAAGGAGGATTCGCGGCCAAAAAATGAGGCGTTGCGCCCTAAAAATGAGGGCTTGTACCTTCTAAATGACGCTTTGAAGCACAACAGGGAGGCTTTCAACCCTGGAACCAACGTTCCGGACTCTAAAAAGGAAGCGTTGTGACCTAAAATGGAGACTTTGTGCCCTTAATGTAGCGTTTGGAGCGTAAAAAAGTGGGATTTCAGAATTAAAAGTAGGATTTGAAGCCTAAAGACGGTCGCTTGGAGCATAAAGATGTGGATTTCAACCCTGGACTCGAAGCTTGGGAATCTTAACGTGACTGTTTGCACCCTAACAGCGAGGGCTTGTGCACCAAAAAGGAGGGTTTGTGCCCTAAACAGGAGGGTTTGTAGAGTAAAAAGCAGCCTTTCAACCCTAGACTCCAAGCTTTGGGCTCTTAACCAAATCTTTGGGACCTAACATTGAGGCTCGTGCCCTAAAGGAGGCGTTTGGAGCATAAAAAGGAGGCATTTTCCAGTGAAATGATTTACAGCATAAAAATGAGCGTTTGGGCCCTAAAAATGAGGGTTTGTACAATAAACGTGAGGGTTTGGATTACAAAACGAGGAATTCAACCACAGAATCAAAGCTTTGGACTCTGAAGAGGAAGCTTTGGGACCACAAAACAAGGCTTTGTGCCCTAAATGAGATGTCCGGAACATAAAAGTGAGGGATTTTACAGCAAAAAGGACGTATTGACCCCTAAAAAGGAGGATTCGCGGCCAAAAAATGAGGCGTTGCGCCCTAAAAATGAGGGCTTGTACCTTCTAAATGACGCTTTGAAGCAGAACAGGGAGGCTTTCAACCCTGGAACCAACGTTCCGGACTCTAAAAAGGAAGCGTTGTGACCTAAAATGGAGAATTTGTGCCCTTAATGTAGCGTTTGGAGCGTAAAAAAGTGGGATTTCAGAATTAAAAGTAGGATTTGAAGCCTAAAGACGGTCGCTTGGAGCATAAAGATGTGGATTTCAACCCTGGACTCGAAGCTTGGGAATCTTAACAGGAGTGTTTGCACCCTAACAGCGAGGGCTTGTGCACCGAAAAGGAGGGTTTGTGCCCTAAACAGGAGGGTTTGTAGAGTAAAAAGCAGGCTTTCAACCCTAGACTCCAAGCTTTGGGCTCTTAACCAAATCTTTGGGACCTAACATTCAGACATCGTGCCGTAAAGGAGGCGTTTGGAGCATAAAAAGGAGGCATTTTCCAGTGAAATGATTTACAGCATAAAAATGAGCGTTTGGGCCCTAAAAATGAGGGTTTGTACAATAAACGTGAGTGTTTGGATTATAAAAGGAGGAATTCAACCACAGAATCAAAGCTTTGGACTCTGAAGAGGAAGCTTTGGGACCACAAAACAAGCCTTTGTGCCCTAAATGAGATGTCCGGAACATAAAAGTGAGGGATTTTACAGTAAAAAGGCCGTATTGACCCCTAAAAAGGAGGATTCGCGGCCAAAAAATGAGGCGTTGCGCCCTAAAAATGAGGGCTTGTACCTTCTAAATGACGCTTTGAAGCACAACAGGGAGGCTTTCAACCCTGGAACCAATGTTCCGGACTCTAAAAAGGAAGCGTTGTGACCTAAAATGGAGACTTTGTGCCCTTAATGTAGTGTTTGGAGCGTAAAAAAGTGGGATTTCAGAATTAAAAGTAGGATTTGAAGCCTAAAGACGGTCGCTTGGAGCATAAAGATGTGGATTTCAACCCTGGACTCGAAGCTTGGGAATCTTAACGTGAGTGTTTGCACCCTAACAGCGAGGGCTTGTGCACCAAAAAGGAGGGTTTGTGCCCTAAACAGGAGGGTTTGTAGAGTAAAAAGCAGGCTTTCAACCCTAGACTCCAAGCTTTGGGCTCTTAACCAAATCTTTGGGACCTAACATTCAGACATCGTGCCGTAAAGGAGGCGTTTGGAGAATGAAGAGGAGGCATTTTCCAGTGAAATGATTTACAGCATAAAAATGAGCGTTTGGGCCCTAAAAATGAGGGTTTGTACAATAAACGTGAGGGTTTGGATTATAAAACGAGGAATTCAACCACAGAATCAAAGCTTTGGACTCTGAAGAGGAAGCTTTGGGACCACAAAACAAGGCTTTGTGCCCTAAATGAGATGTCCGGAACATAAAAGTGAGGGATTTTACAGTAAAAAGGACGTATTGACCCCTAAAAAGGAGGATTCGCGGCCAAAAAATGAGGCGTTGCGCCCTAAAAATGAGGGCTTGTACCTTCTAAATGACGCTTTGAAGCACAACAGGGAGGCTTTCAACCCTGGAACCAATGTTCCGGACTCTAAAAAGGAAGCGTTGTGACCTAAAATGGAGACTTTGTGCCCTTAATGTAGTGTTTGGAGCGTAAAAAAGTGGGATTTCAGAATTAAAAGTAGGATTTGAAGCCTAAAGACGGTCGCTTGGAGCATAAAGATGTGGATTTCAACCCTGGACTCGAAGCTTGGGAATCTTAACGTGAGTGTTTGCACCCTAACAGCGAGGGCTTGTGCACCAAAAAGGAGGGTTTGTGCCCTAAACAGGAGGGTTTGTAGAGTAAAAAGCAGGCTTTCAACCCTAGACTCCAAGCTTTGGGCTCTTAACCAAATCTTTGGGACCTAACATTCAGACATCGTGCCCTAAAGGAGGCGTTTGGAGAATGAAGAGGAGGCATTTTCCAGTGAAATGATTTACAGCATAAAAATGAGCGTTTGGGCCCTAAAAATGAGGGTTTGTACAATAAACGTGAGGGTTTGGATTATAAAACGAGGTATTCAACCACAGAATCAAAGCTTTGGACTCTGAAGAGGAAGCTTTGGGACCACAAAACAAGGCTTTGTGCCCTAAATGAGATGTCCGGAACATAAAAGTGAGGGATTTTACAGTAAAAAGGACGTATTGACCCCTAAAAAGGAGGATTCGCGGCCAAAAAATGAGGCGTTGCGCCCTAAAAATGAGGGCTTGTACCTTCTAAATGACGCTTTGAAGCAGAACAGGGAGGCTTTCAACCCTGGAACCAACGTTCCGGACTCTAAAAAGGAAGCGTTGTGACCTAAAATGGAGACTTTGTGCCCTTAATGTAGTGTTTGGAGCGTAAAAAAGTGGGATTTCAGAATTAAAAGTAGGATTTGAAGCCTAAAGACGGTCGCTTGGAGCATAAAGATGTGGATTTCAACCCTGGACTCGAAGCTTGGGAATCTTAACAGGAGTGTTTGCACCCTAACAGCGAGGGCTTGTGCACCGAAAAGGAGGGTTTGTGCCCTAAACAGGAGGGTTTGTAGAGTAAAAAGCAGGCTTTCAACCCTAGACTCCAAGCTTTGGGCTCTTAACCAAATCTTTGGGACCTAACATTCAGACATCGTGCCGTAAAGGAGGCGTTTGGAGAATGAAGAGGAGGCATTTTCCAGTGAAATGATTTACAGCATAAAAATGAGCGTTTGGGCCCTAAAAATGAGGGTTTGTACAATAAACGTGAGGGTTTGGATTATAAAACGAGGAATTCAACCACAGAATCAAAGCTTTGGACTCTGAAGAGGAAGCTTTGGGACCACAAAACAAGGCTTTGTGCCCTAAATGAGATGTCCGGAACATAAAAGTGAGGGATTTTACAGCAAAAAGGACGTATTGACCCCTAAAAAGGAGGATTCGCGGCCAAAAAATGAGGCGTTGCGCCCTAAAAATGAGGGCTTGTACCTTCTAAATGACGCTTTGAAGCAGAACAGGGAGGCTTTCAACCCTGGAACCAACGTTCCGGACTCTAAAAAGGAAGCGTTGTGACCTAAAATGGAGACTTTGTGCCCTTAATGTAGTGTTTGGAGCGTAAAAAAGTGGGATTTCAGAATTAAAAGTAGGATTTGAAGCCTAAAGACGGTCGCTTGGAGCATAAAGATGTGGATTTCAACCCTGGACTCGAAGCTTGGGAATCTTAACAGGAGTGTTTGCACCCTAACAGCGAGGGCTTGTGCACCGAAAAGGAGGGTTTGTGCCCTAAACAGGAGGGTTTGTAGAGTAAAAAGCAGGCTTTCAACCCTAGACTCCAAGCTTTGGGCTCTTAACCAAATCTTTGGGACCTAACATTCAGACATCGTGCCCTAAAGGAGGCGTTTGGAGCATAAAAAGGAGGCATTTTCCAGTGAAATGATTTACAGCATAAAAATGAGCGTTTGGGCCCTAAAAATGAGGGTTTGTACAATAAACGTGAGGATTTGGATTACAAAACGAGGAATTCAACCACAGAATCAAAGCTTTGGACTCTGAAGAGGAAGCTTTGGGACCACAAAACAAGGCTTTGTGCCCTAAATGAGATGTCCGGAACATAAAAGTGAGGGATTTTACAGTAAAAAGGACGTATTGACCCCTAAAAAGGAGGATTCGCGGCCAAAAAATGAGGCGTTGCGCCCTAAAAATGAGGGCTTGTACCTTCTAAATGACGCTTTGAAGCAGAACAGGGAGGCTTTCAACCCTGGAACCAACGTTCCGGACTCTAAAAAGGAAGCGTTGTGACCTAAAATTGAGACTTTGTGCCCTTAATGTAGTGTTTGGAGCGTAAAAAAGTGGGATTTCAGAATTAAAAGTAGGATTTGAAGCCTAAAGACGGTCGCTTGGAGCATAAAGATGTGGATTTCAACCCTGGACTCGAAGCTTGGGAATCTTAACAGGAGTGTTTGCACCCTAACAGCGAGGGCTTGTGCACCGAAAAGGAGGGTTTGTGCCCTAAACAGGAGGGTTTGTAGAGTAAAAAGCAGGCTTTCAACCCTAGACTCCAAGCTTTGGGCTCTTAACCAAATCTTTGGGACCTAACATTCAGACATCGTGCCGTAAAGGAGGCGTTTGGAGAATGAAGAGGAGGCATTTTCCAGTGAAATGATTTACAGCATAAAAATGAGCGTTTGGGCCCTAAAAATGAGGGTTTGTACAATAAACGTGAGGGTTTGGATTATAAAACGAGGAATTCAACCACAGAATCAAAGCTTTGGACTCTGAAGAGGAAGCTTTGGGACCACAAAACAAGGCTTTGTGCCCTAAATGAGATGTCCGGAACATAAAAGTGAGGGATTTTACAGTAAAAAGGACGTATTGACCCCTAAAAAGGAGGATTCGCGGCCAAAAAATGAGGCGTTGCGCCCTAAAAATGAGGGCTTGTACCTTCTAAATGACGCTTTGAAGCACAACAGGGAGGCTTTCAACCCTGGAACCAATGTTCCGGACTCTAAAAAGGAAGCGTTGTGACCTAAAATGGAGACTTTGTGCCCTTAATGTAGTGTTTGGAGCGTAAAAAAGTGGGATTTCAGAATTAAAAGTAGGATTTGAAGCCTAAAGACGGTCGCTTGGAGCATAAAGATGTGGATTTCAACCCTGGACTCGAAGCTTGGGAATCTTAACGTGAGTGTTTGCACCCTAACAGCGAGGGCTTGTGCACCAAAAAGGAGGGTTTGTGCCCTAAACAGGAGGGTTTGTAGAGTAAAAAGCAGGCTTTCAACCCTAGACTCCAAGCTTTGGGCTCTTAACCAAATCTTTGGGACCTAACATTCAGACATCGTGCCCTAAAGGAGGCGTTTGGAGCATAAAAAGGAGGCATTTTCCAGTGAAATGATTTACAGCATAAAAATGAGCGTTTGGGCCCTAAAAATGAGGGTTTGTACAATAAACGTGAGGGTTTGGATTATAAAACGAGGTATTCAACCACAGAATCAAAGCTTTGGACTCTGAAGAGGAAGTTGGGACCACAAAACAAGGCTTTGTGCCCTAAATGAGATGTCCGGAACATAAAAGTGAGGGATTTTACAGTAAAAAGGACGTATTGACCCCTAAAAAGGAGGATTCGCGGCCAAAACATGAGGCGTTGCGCCCTAAAAATGAGGGCTTGTACCTTCTAAATGACGCTTTGAAGCAGAACAGGGAGGCTTTCAACCCTGGAACCAACGTTCCGGACTCTAAAAAGGAAGCGTTGTGACCTAAAATGGAGACTTTGTGCCCTTAATGTAGCGTTTGGAGTGTAAAAAAGTGGGATTTCAGAATTAAAAGTAGGATTTGAAGCCTAAAGACGGTCGCTTGGAGCATAAAGATGTGGATTTCAACCCTGGACTCGAAGCTTGGGAATCTTAACGTGAGTGTTTGCACCCTAACAGCGAGGGCTTGTGCACCAAAAAGGAGGGTTTGTGCCCTAAACAGGAGGGTTTGTAGAGTAAAAAGCAGGCTTTGAACCCTAGACTCAAAGCTTTGGGCTCTTAACCAAATCTTTGGGACCTAACATTGAGGCTCGTGCCCTAAAGGAGGCGTTTGGAGCATAAAAAGGAGGCATTTTCCAGTGAAATGATTTACAGCATAAAAATGAGCGTTTGGGCCCTAAAAATGAGGGTTTGTACAATAAACGTGAGGGTTTGGATTACAAAACGAGGAATTCAACCACAGAGTCAAAGCTTTGGACTCTGAAGAGGAAGCTTTGGGACCACAAAACAAGGCTTTGTGCCCTAAATGAGATGTCCGGAACATAAAAGTGAGGGATTTTACAGTAAAAAGGACGTATTGACCCCTAAAAAGGAGGATTCGCGGCCAAAAAATGAGGCGTTGCGCCCTAAAAATGAGGGCTTGTACCTTCTAAATGACGCTTTGAAGCAGAACAGGGAGGCTTTCAACCCTGGAACCAACGTTCCGGACTCTAAAAAGGAAGCATTGTGACCTAAAATGGAGACTTTGTGCCCTTAATGTAGTGTTTGGAGCGTAAAAAAGTGGGATTTCAGAATTAAAAGTAGGATTTGAAGCCTAAAGACGGTCGCTTGGAGCATAAAGATGTGGATTTCAACCCTGGACTCGAAGCTTGGGAATCTTAACGTGAGTGTTTGCACCCTAACAGCGAGGGCTTGTGCACCAAAAAGGAGGGTTTGTGCCCTAAACAGGAGGGTTTGTAGAGTAAAAAGCAGGCTTTCAACCCTAGACTCCAAGCTTTGGGCTCTTAACCAAATCTTTGGGACCTAACATTCAGACATCGTGCCGTAAAGGAGGCGTTTGGAGAATGAAGAGGAGGCATTTTCCAGTGAAATGATTTACAGCATAAAAATGAGCGTTTGGGCCCTAAAAATGAGGGTTTGTACAATAAACGTGAGGGTTTGGATTATAAAACGAGGAATTCAACCACAGAATCAAAGCTTTGGACTCTGAAGAGGAAGCTTTGGGACCACAAAACAAGGCTTTGTGCCCTAAATGAGATGTCTGGAACATAAAAGTGAGGGATTTTACAGTAAAAAGGACGTATTGACCCCTAAAAAGGAGGATTCGCGGCCAAAAAATGAGGCGTTGCGCCCTAAAAATGAGGGCTTGTACCTTCTAAATGACGCTTTGAAGCACAACAGGGAGGCTTTCAACCCTGGAACCAATGTTCCGGACTCTAAAAAGGAAGCGTTGTGACCTAAAATGGAGACTTTGTGCCCTTAATGTAGTGTTTGGAGCGTAAAAAAGTGGGATTTCAGAATTAAAATTAGGATTTGAAGCCTAAAGACGGTCGCTTGGAGCATAAAGATGTGGATTTCAACCCTGGACTCGAAGCTTGGGAATCTTAACGTGAGTGTTTGCACCCTAACAGCGAGGGCTTGTGCACCAAAAAGGAGGGTTTGTGCCCTAAACAGGAGGGTTTGTAGAGTAAAAAGCAGGCTTTCAACCCTAGACTCCAAGCTTTGGGCTCTTAACCAAATCTTTGGGACCTAACATTCAGACATCGTGCCCTAAAGGAGGCGTTTGGAGCATAAAAAGGAGGCATTTTCCAGTGAAATTGTTACAGCATAAAAATGAGCGTTTGGGCCCTAAAAATGAGGGTTTGTACAATAAACGTGAGGGTTTGGATTATAAAACGAGGTATTCAACCACAGAATCAAAGCTTTGGACTCTGAAGAGGAAGCTTTGGGACCACAAAACAAGGCTTTGTGCCCTAAATGAGATGTCCGGAACATAAAAGTGAGGGATTTTACAGTAAAAAGGACGTATTGACCCCTAAAAAGGAGGATTCGCGGCCAAAAAATGAGGCGTTGCGCCCTAAAAATGAGGGCTTGTACCTTCTAAATGACGCTTTGAAGCAGAACAGGGAGGCTTTCAACCCTGGAACCAACGTTCCGGACTCTAAAAAGGAAGCGTTGTGACCTAAAATGGAGACTTTGTGCCCTTAATGTAGTGTTTGGAGCGTAAAAAAGTGGGATTTCAGAATTAAAAGTAGGATTTGAAGCCTAAAGACGGTCGCTTGGAGCATAAAGATGTGGATTTCAACCCTGGACTCGAAGCTTGGGAATCTTAACAGGAGTGTTTGCACCCTAACAGCGAGGGCTTGTGCACCAAAAAGGAGGGTTTGTGCCCTAAACAGGAGGGTTTGTAGAGTAAAAAGCAGGCTTTCAACCCTAGACTCCAAGCTTTGGGCTCTTAACCAAATCTTTGGGACCTATCATTCAGACATCGTGCCCTAAAGGAGGCGTTTGGAGCATAAAAAGGAGGCATTTTCCAGTGAAATGATTTACAGCATAAAAATGAGCGTTTGGGCCCTAAAAATGAGGGTTTGTACAATAAACGTGAGGGTTTGGATTATAAAACGAGGAATTCAACCACAGAATCAAAGCTTTGGACTCTGAAGAGGAAGCTTTGGGACCACAAAACAAGGCTTTGTGCCCTAAATGAGATGTCCGGAACATAAAAGTGAGGGATTTTACAGTAAAAAGGACGTATTGACCCCTAAAAAGGAGGATTCGCGGCCAAAAAATGAGGCGTTGCGCCCTAAAAATGAGGGCTTGTACCTTCTAAATGACGCTTTGAAGCACAACAGGGAGGCTTTCAACCCTGGAACCAATGTTCCGGACTCTAAAAAGGAAGCGTTGTGACCTAAAATGGAGACTTTGTGCCCTTAATGTAGTGTTTGGAGCGTAAAAAAGTGGGATTTCAGAATTAAAAGTAGGATTTGAAGCCTAAAGACGGTCGCTTGGAGCATAAAGATGTGGATTTCAACCCTGGACTCGAAGCTTGGGAATCTTAACGTGAGTGTTTGCACCCTAACAGCGAGGGCTTGTGCACCAAAAAGGAGGGTTTGTGCCCTAAACAGGAGGGTTTGTAGAGTAAAAAGCAGGCTTTCAACCCTAGACTCCAAGCTTTGGGCTCTTAACCAAATCTTTGGGACCTAACATTGAGGCTCGTGCCCTAAAGGAGGCGTTTGGAGCATAAAAAGGAGGCATTTTCCAGTGAAATGATTTACAGCATAAAAATGAGCGTTTGGGCCCTAAAAATGAGGGTTTGTACAATAAACGTGAGGGTTTGGATTATAAAACGAGGAATTCAACCACAGAATCAAAGCTTTGGACTCTGAAGAGGAAGCTTTGGGACCACAAAACAAGGCTTTGTGCCCTAAATGAGATGTCCGGAACATAAAAGTGAGGGATTTTACAGTAAAAAGGACGTATTGACCCCTAAAAAGGAGGATTCGCGGCCAAAAAATGAGGCGTTGCGCCCTAAAAATGAGGGCTTGTACCTTCTAAATGACGCTTTGAAGCACAACAGGGAGGCTTTCAACCCTGGAACCAATGTTCCGGACTCTAAAAAGGAAGCGTTGTGACCTAAAATGGAGACTTTGTGCCCTTAATGTAGTGTTTGGAGCGTAAAAAAGTGGGATTTCAGAATTAAAATTAGGATTTGAAGCCTAAAGACGGTCGCTTGGAGCATAAAGATGTGGATTTCAACCCTGGACTCGAAGCTTGGGAATCTTAACGTGAGTGTTTGCACCCTAACAGCGAGGGCTTGTGCACCAAAAAGGAGGGTTTGTGCCCTAAACAGGAGGGTTTGTAGAGTAAAAAGCAGGCTTTCAACCCTAGACTCCAAGCTTTGGGCTCTTAACCAAATCTTTGGGACCTAACATTCAGACATCGTGCCCTAAAGGAGGCGTTTGGAGCATAAAAAGGAGGCATTTTCCAGTGAAATTGTTACAGCATAAAAATGAGCGTTTGGGCCCTAAAAATGAGGGTTTGTACAATAAACGTGAGGGTTTGGATTATAAAACGAGGAATTCAACCACAGAATCAAAGCTTTGGACTCTGAAGAGGAAGCTTTGGGACCACAAAACAAGGCTTTGTGCCCTAAATGAGATGTCCGGAACATAAAAGTGAGGGATTTTACAGTAAAAAGGACGTATTGACCCCTAAAAAGGAGGATTCGCGGCCAAAAAATGAGGCGTTGCGCCCTAAAAATGAGGGCTTGTACCTTCTAAATGACGCTTTGAAGCAGAACAGGGAGGCTTTCAACCCTGGAACCAACGTTCCGGACTCTAAAAAGGAAGCGTTGTGACCTAAAATGGAGACTTTGTGCCCTTAATGTAGTGTTTGGAGCGTAAAAAAGTGGGATTTCAGAATTAAAAGTAGGATTTGAAGCCTAAAGACGGTCGCTTGGAGCATAAAGATGTGGATTTCAACCCTGGACTCGAAGCTTGGGAATCTTAACGTGAGTGTTTGCACCCTAACAGCGAGGGCTTGTGCACCAAAAGGAGGGTTTGTGCCCTAAACAGGAGGGTTTGTAGAGTAAAAAGCAGGCTTTCAACCCTAGACTCCAAGCTTTGGGCTCTTAACCAAATCTTTGGGACCTAACATTGAGGCTCGTGCCCTAAAGGAGGCGTTTGGAGCATAAAAAGGAGGCATTTTCCAGTGAAATGATTTACAGCATAAAAATGAGCGTTTTGGGCCCTAAAATGAGGGTTTGTACAATAAACGTGAGGGTTTGGATTACAAAACGAGGAATTCAACCACAGAGTCAAAGCTTTGGACTCTGAAGAGGAAGCTTTGGGACCACAAAACAAGCTTTGTGCCCTAAATGAGATGTCCGGAACATAAAAGTGAGGGATTTTACAGTAAAAAGGACGTATTGACCCCTAAAAAGGAGGATTCGCGGCCAAAAAATGAGGCGTTTGCGCCTAAAAATGAGGGCTTGTACCTTCTAAATGACGCTTTGAAGCAGAACAGGGAGGCTTTCAACCCTGGAACCAACGTTCTGGACTCTAAAAAGGAATGCGTTGTGACCTAAAATGGAGACTTTGTGCCCTTAATGTAGTGTTTGGAGCGTAAAAAAGTGGGATTTCAGAATTAAAAGTAGGATTTGAAGCCTAAAGACGGTCGCTTGGAGCATAAAGATGTGGATTTCAACCCTGGACTCGAAGCTTGGGAATCTTAACAGGAGTGTTTGCACCCTAACAGCGAGGGCTTGTGCACCAAAAAGGAGGGTTTGTGCCCTAAACAGGAGGGTTTGTAGAGTAAAAAGCAGGCTTTCAACCCTAGACTCCAAGCTTTGGGCTCTTAACCAAATCTTGGGACCTAACATTCAGACATCGTGCCCTAAAGGAGGCGTTTGGAGCATAAAAAGGAGGCATTCTCCAGTGAAATGATTTACAGCATAAAAAATGAGCGTTTGGGCCCTAAAAATGAGGGTTTGTACAATAAACGTGAGGGTTTGGATTATAAAACGAGGAATTCAACCACAGAATCAAAGCTTTGGACTCTGAAGAGGAAGCTTTGGGACCACAAAACAAGGCTTTGTGCCCTAAATGAGATGTCCGGAACATAAAAGTGAGGGATTTTACAGTAAAAAGGACGTATTGACCCCTAAAAAGGAGGATTCGCGGCCAAAAAATGAGGCGTTGCGCCCTAAAAATGAGGGCTTGTACCTTCTAAATGACGCTTTGAAGCAGAACAGGGAGGCTTTCAACCCTGGAACCAACGTTCCGGACTCTAAAAAGGAAGCGTTGTGACCTAAAATGGAGACTTTGTGCCCTTAATGTAGCGTTTGGAGCGTAAAAAAGTGGGATTTCAGAATTAAAAGTAGGATTTGAAGCCTAAAGACGGTCGCTTGGAGCATAAAGATGTGGATTTCAACCCTGGACTCGAAGCTTGGGAATCTTAACAGGAGTGTTTGCACCCTAACAGCGAGGGCTTGTGCACCAAAAAGGAGGGTTTGTGCCCTAAACAGGAGGGTTTGTAGAGTAAAAAGCAGGCTTTCAACCCTAGACTCCAAGCTTTGGGCTTCTTAACCAAATCTTTGGGACCTAACATTCAGACATCGTGCCTAAAGGAGGCGTTTGGAGCATAAAAAGGAGGCATTTTCCAGTGAAATGATTTACAGCATAAAAATGAGCGTTTGGCCCTAAAAATGAGGGTTTGTACAATAAACGTGAGGATTTGGATTACAAAACGAGGAATTCAACCACAGAATCAAAAGCTTTGGACTCTGAAGAGGAAGCTTTGGGACCACAAAACAAGGCTTTGTGCCCTAAATGAGATGTCCTGGAACATAAAAGTGAGGGATTTTACAGTAAAAAGGACGTATTGACCCCTAAAAAGGAGGATTCGCGGCAAAAAATGAGGCGTTGCGCCCTAAAAATGAGGGCTTGTACCTTCTAAATGACGCCTTTGAAGCAGAACAGGGAGGCTTTCAACCCTGGAACCAACGTTCCGGACTCTAAAAAGGAAGCGTTTGTGACCTAAAATGGAGACTTTGTGCCCTTAATGTAGCGTTTGGAGCGTAAAAAGTGGGATTTCAGAATTAAAAGTAGGATTTGAAGCCTAAAGACGGTCACTTGGAGCATAAAGATGTGGATTTCAACCCTGACTCGAAGCTTGGGAATCTTAACAGGAGTGTTTGCACCCTAACAGCGAGGGCTTGTGCACCGAAAAGGAGGGTTTGTGCCCTAAACAGGAGGGTTTGTAGAGTAAAAAGCAGGCTTCAACCCTAGACTCCAAGCTTTGGGCTCTTAACCAAATCTTTGGGACCTAACATTCAGACATCGTGCCCTATAGGAGGCGTTTGGAGCATAAAAAGGAGCATTTTCCAGTGAAATGATTTTACAGCATAAAAATGAGCGTTTGGGCCCTAAAAATGAGGGTTTGTACAATAAACGTGAGGGTTTGGATTATAAAACGAGGAATTCAACCACAGAATCAAAGCTTTGGACTCTGAAGAGGAAGCTTTGGGACCACAAAACAAGGCTTTGTGCCCTAAATGAGATGTCCGGAACATAAAAGTGAGGGATTTTACAGCAAAAAGGACGTATTGACCCCTAAAAAGGAGGATTCGCGGCCAAAAAATGAGGCGTTGCGCCTAAAAATGAGGGCTTGTACCTTCTAAATGACGCTTTGAAGCAGAACAGGGAGGCTTTCAACCCTGGAACCAACGTTCCGGACTCTAAAAAGGAAGCGTTGTGACCTAAAATGGAGACTTTGTGCCCTTAATGTAGTGTTTGGAGCGTAAAAAAGTGGGATTTCAGAATTAAAAGTAGGATTTGAAGCCTAAAGACGGTCGCTTGGAGCATAAAGATGTGGATTTCAACCCTGGACTCGAAGCTTGGGAATCTTAACAGGAGTGTTTGCACCCTAACAGCGAGGGCTTGTGCACCGAAAAGGAGGGTTTGTGCCCTAAACAGGAGGGTTTGTAGAGTAAAAAGCAGGCTTTCAACCCTAGACTCCAAGCTTTGGGCTCTTAACCAAATCTTTGGGACCTAACATTCAGACATCGTGCCCTAAAGGAGGCGTTTGGAGCATAAAAAGGAGGCATTTTCCAGTGAAATGATTTACAGCATAAAAATGAGCGTTTGGGCCCTAAAAATGAGGGTTTGTACAATAAACGTGAGGATTTGGATTACAAAACGAGGAATTCAACCACAGAATCAAAGCTTTGGACTCTGAAGAGGAAGCTTTGGGACCACAAAACAAGGCTTTGTGCCCTAAATGAGATGTCCGGAACATAAAAGTGAGGGATTTTACAGTAAAAAGGACGTAATTGACCCCTAAAAAGGAGGATTCGCGGCCAAAAAATGAGGCGTTGCGCCCTAAAAATGAGGGCTTGTACCTTCTAAATGACGCTTTTGAAGCAGAACAGGGAGGCTTTCAACCCTGGAACCAACGTTCCGGACTCTAAAAAGGAAGCGTTGTGACCTAAAATGGAGACTTTGTGCCCTTAATGTAGTGTTTGGAGCGTAAAAAAGTGGGATTTCAGAATTAAAAGTAGGATTTGAAGCCTAAAGACGGTCGCTTGGAGCATAAAGATGTGGATTTCAACCCTGGACTCGAAGCTTGGGAATCTTAACAGGAGTGTTTGCACCCTAACAGCGAGGGCTTGTGCACCAAAAAGGAGGGGTTTGTGCCCTAAACAGGAGGGTTTGTAGAGTAAAAAAGCAGGCTTTCAACCTAGACTCCAAGCTTTGGGCTCTTAACCAAATCTTTGGGACCTAACATTGAGGCTCGTGCCCTAAAGGAGGCGTTTGGAGCATAAAAAGGAGGCATTTTCCAGTGAAATGATTTACAGCATAAAAATGAGCGTTTGGGCCCTAAAAATGAGGGTTTGTACAATAAACGTGAGGGTTTGGATTATAAAACGAGGAATTCAACCACAGGGTCAAAGCTTTGGACTCTGAAGAGGAAGCTTTGGGACCACAAAACAAGGCTTTGTGCCCTAAATGAGATGTCCGGAACATAAAAGTGAGGGATTTTACAGTAAAAAGGACGTATTGACCCCTAAAAAGGAGGATTCGCGGCCAAAAAATGAGGCGTTGCGCCCTAAAAATGAGGGCTTGTACCTTCTAAATGACGCTTTGAAGCAGAACAGGGAGGCTTTCAACCCTGGAACCAACGTTCCGGACTCTAAAAAGGAAGCGTTGTGACCTAAAATGGAGACTTTGTGCCCTTAATGTAGCGTTTGGAGCGTAAAAAAGTGGGATTCAGAATTAAAATTAGGATTTGAAGCCTAAAGACGGTCGCTTGGAGCATAAAGATGTGGATTTCAACCCTGGACTCGAAGCTTGGGAATCTTAACGGAGTGTTTGCACCCTAACAGCGAGGGCTTGTGCACCAAAAAGGAGGGTTTGTGCCCTAAACAGGAGGGTTTGTAGAGTAAAAAGCAGGCTTTCAACCCTAGACTCCAAGCTTTGGGCTCTTAACCAAATCTTTTGGGACCTAACATTCAGACATTGTGCCCTAAAGGAGGCGTTTGGAGCATAAAAAGGAGGCATTTTCCAGTGAAATGATTTACAGCATAAAAATGAGCGTTTGGGCCCTAAAAATGAGGGTTTGTACAATAAACGTGAGGATTTGGATTACAAAACGAGGAATTCAACCACAGAATCAAAGCTTTGGACTCTGAAGAGGAAGCTTTGGGACCACAAAACAAGGCTTTGTGCCCTAAATGAGATGTCCGGAACATAAAAGTGAGGGATTTTACAGTAAAAAGGACGTATTGACCCCTAAAAAGGAGGATTCGCGGCCAAAAAATGAGGCGTTGCGCCCTAAAAATGAGGGCTTGTACCTTCTAAATGACGCTTTGAAGCAGAACAGGGAGGCTTTCAACCCTGGAACCAACGTTCCGGACTCTAAAAAGGAGCGTTGTGACCTAAAATGGAGACTTTGTGCCCTTAATGTAGTGTTTGGAGCGTAAAAAAGTGGGATTTCAGAATTAAAAGTAGGATTTGAAGCCTAAAGACGGTCGCTTGGAGCATAAAGATGTGGATTTCAACCCTGGACTCGAAGCTTGGGAATCTTAACAGGAGTGTTTGCACCCTAACAGCGAGGGCTTGTGCACCGAAAAGGAGGGTTTGTGCCCTAAACAGGAGGGTTTGTAGAGTAAAAAAGCAGGCTTTCAACCCTAGACTCCAAGCTTTGGGCTCTTAACCAAATCTTTGGGACCTAACATTCAGACATCGTGCCCTAAAGGAGGCGTTTGAGCATGAAGAGGAGGCATTTTCCAGTGAAATGATTTACAGCATAAAATGAGCGTTTGGGCCCTAAAAAATGAGGGTTTGTACAATAAACGTGAGGGTTTGGATTATAAAACGAGGAATTCAACCACAGAATCAAAGCTTTGGACTCTGAAGAGGAAGCTTTGGGACCACAAAACAAGGCTTTGTGCCCTAAATGAGATGTCCGGAACATAAAAGTGAGGGATTTTACAGTAAAAAGGACGTATTGACCCCTAAAAAGGAGGATTCGCGGCCAAAAAATGAGGCGTTGCGCCCTAAAAATGAGGGCTTGTACCTTCTAAATGACGCTTTGAAGCACAACAGGGAGGCTTTCAACCCTGGAACCAATCGGACTCTAAAAAGGAAGCGTTGTGACCTAAAATGGAGACTTTGTGCCCTTAATGTAGTGTTTGGAGCGTAAAAAAGTGGGATTTCAGAATTAAAAGTAGGATTTGAAGCCTAAAGACGGTCGCTTGGAGCATAAAGATGTGGATTTCAACCCTGGACTCGAAGCTTGGGAATCTTAACGTGAGTGTTTGCACCCTAACAGCGAGGGCTTGTGCACCAAAAAGGAGGGTTTGTGCCCTAAACAGGAGGGTTTGTAGAGTAAAAAGCAGGCTTTCAACCCTAGACTCCAAGCTTTGGGCTCTTAACCAAATCTTTGGGACCTAACATTCAGACATCGTGCCCTAAAGGAGGCGTTTGGAGCATAAAAAGGAGGCATTTTCCAGTGAAATTGTTACAGCATAAAAATGAGCGTTTGGGCCCTAAAAATGAGGGTTTGTACAATAAACGTGAGGGTTTGGATTATAAAACGAGGAATTCAACCACAGAATCAAAGCTTTGGACTCTGAAGAGGAAGCTTTGGGACCACAAAACAAGGCTTTGTGCCCTAAATGAGATGTCCGGAACATAAAAGTGAGGGATTTTACAGTAAAAAGGACGTATTGACCCCTAAAAAGGAGGATTCGCGGCCAAAAAATGAGGCGTTGCGCCCTAAAAATGAGGGCTTGTACCTTCTAAATGACGCTTTGAAGCACAACAGGGAGGCTTTCAACCCTGGAACCAATGTTCCGGACTCTAAAAAGGAAGCGTTGTGACCTAAAATGGAGACTTTGTGCCCTTAATGTAGTGTTTGGAGCGTAAAAAAGTGGGATTTCAGAATTAAAAGTAGGATTTGAAGCCTAAAGACGGTCGCTTGGAGCATAAAGATGTGGATTTCAACCCTGGACTCGAAGCTTGGAATCTTAACGTGAGTGTTTGCACCCTAACAGCGAGGGCTTGTGCACCAAAAAGGAGGGTTTGTGCCCTAAACAGGAGGGTTTGTAGAGTAAAAAGCAGGCTTTCAACCCTAGACTCCAAGCTTTGGGCTCTTAACCAAATCTTTGGGACCTAAACATTGAGGCTCGTGCCCTAAAGGAGGCGTTTGGAGCATAAAAAGGAGGCATTTTCCAGTGAAATGATTTACAGCATAAAAATGAGCGTTTGGGCCCTAAAAATGAGGGTTTGTACAATAAACGTGAGGGTTTGGATTACAAAACGAGGAATTCAACCACAGAATCAAAGCTTTGGACTCTGAAGAGGAAGCTTTGGGACCACAAAACAAGGCTTTGTGCCCTAAATGAGATGTCCGGAACATAAAAGTGAGGGATTTTACAGTAAAAAGGACATATTGACCCCTAAAAAGGAGGATTCGCGGCCAAAAAATGAGGCGTTGCGCCCTAAAATGAGGGCTTGTACCTTCTAAATGACGCTTTGAAGCAGAACAGGGAGGCTTTCAACCCTGGAACCAACGTTCTGGACTCTAAAAAGGAAGCGTTGTGACCTAAAATGGAGACTTTGTGCCCTTAATGTAGTGTTTGGAGCGTAAAAAAGTGGGATTTCAGAATTAAAAGTAGGATTTGAAGCCTAAAGACGGTCGCTTGGAGCATAAAGATGTGGATTTCAACCCTGGACTCGAAGCTTGGGAATCTTAACAGGAGTGTTTGCACCCTAACAGCGAGGGCTTGTGCACCAAAAAGGAGGGTTTGTGCCCTAAACAGGAGGGTTTGTAGAGTAAAAAGCAGGCTTTCAACCCTAGACTCCAAGCTTTGGTCTCTTAACCAAATCTTTGGGACCTAACATTCAGACATCGTGCCCTAAAGGAGGCGTTTGGAGCATAAAAAGGAGGCATTTTCCAGTGAAATGATTTACAGCATAAAAATGAGCGTTTGGGCCCTAAAAATGAGGGTTTGTACAATAAACGTGAGGGTTTGGATTATAAAACGAGGAATTCAACCACAGAATCAAAGCTTTGGACTCTGAAGAGGAAGCTTTGGGACCACAAAACAAGGCTTTGTGCCCTAAATGAGATGTCCGGAACATAAAAGTGAGGGATTTTACAGTAAAAAGGACGTATTGACCCCTAAAAAGGAGGATTCGCGGCCAAAAAATGAGGCGTTGCGCCCTAAAAATGAGGCTTGTACCTTCTAAATGACGCTTTGAAGCAGAACAGGGAGGCTTTCAACCCTGGAACCAACGTTCCGGACTCTAAAAAGGAAGCGTTGTGACCTAAAATGGAGACTTTGTGCCCTTAATGTAGCGTTTGGAGCGTAAAAAAGTGGGATTTCAGAATTAAAAGTAGGATTTGAAGCCTAAAGACGGTCGCTTGGAGCATAAAGATGTGGATTTCAACCCTGGACTCGAAGCTTGGGAATCTTAACAGGAGTGTTTGCACCCTAACAGCGAGGGCTTGTGCACCAAAAAGGAGGGTTTGTGCCCTAAACAGGAGGGTTTGTAGAGTAAAAAGCAGGCTTTCAACCCTAGACTCCAAGCTTTGGGCTCTTAACCAAATCTTTGGGACCTAACATTCAGACATCGTGCCCTAAAGGAGGCGTTTGGAGCATAAAAAGGAGGCATTTTCCAGTGAAATGATTTACAGCATAAAAATGAGCGTTTGGGCCCTAAAAATGAGGGTTTGTACAATAAACGTGAGGATTTGGATTACAAAACGAGGAATTCAACCACAGAATCAAAGCTTTGGACTCTGAAGAGGAAGCTTTGGGACCACAAAACAAGGCTTTGTGCCCTAAATGAGATGTCCGGAACATAAAAGTGAGGGATTTTACAGTAAAAAGGACGTATTGACCCCTAAAAAGGAGGATTCGCGGCCAAAAAATGAGGCGTTGCGCCCTAAAAATGAGGGCTTGTACCTTCTAAATGACGCTTTGAAGCAGAACAGGGAGGCTTTCAACCCTGGAACCAACGTTCCGGACTCTAAAAAGGAAGCGTTGTGACCTAAAATGGAGACTTTGTGCCCTTAATGTAGCGTTTGGAGCGTAAAAAAGTGGGATTTCAGAATTAAAAGTAGGATTTGAAGCCTAAAGACGGTCGCTTGGAGCATAAAGATGTGGATTTCAACCCTGGACTCGAAGCTTGGGAATCTTAACAGGAGTGTTTGCACCCTAACAGCGAGGGCTTGTGCACCGAAAAGGAGGGTTTGTGCCCTAAACAGGAGGGTTTGTAGAGTAAAAAGCAGGCTTTCAACCCTAGACTCCAAGCTTTGGGCTCTTAACCAAATCTTTGGGACCTAACATTCAGACATCGTGCCCTATAGGAGGCGTTTGGAGCATAAAAAGGAGGCATTTTCCAGTGAAATGATTTACAGCATAAAAATGAGCGTTTGGGCCCTAAAAATGAGGGTTTGTACAATAAACGTGAGGATTTGGATTACAAAACGAGGAATTCAACCACAGAATCAAAGCTTTGGACTCTGAAGAGGAAGCTTTGGGACCACAAAACAAGGCTTTGTGCCCTAAATGAGATGTCCGGAACATAAAAGTGAGGGATTTTACAGTAAAAAGGACGTATTGACCCCTAAAAAGGAGGATTCGCGGCCAAAAAATGAGGCGTTGCGCCCTAAAAATGAGGGCTTGTACCTTCTAAATGACGCTTTGAAGCAGAACAGGGAGGCTTTCAACCCTGGAACCAACGTTCCGGACTCTAAAAAGGAAGCGTTGTGACCTAAAATGGAGACTTTGTGCCCTTAATGTAGTGTTTGGAGCGTAAAAAGTGGGATTTCAGAATTAAAAGTAGGATTTGAAGCCTAAAGACGGTCGCTTGGAGCATAAAGATGTGGATTTCAACCCTGGACTCGAAGCTTGGGAATCTTAACAGGAGTGTTTGCACCCTAACAGTGAGGGCTTGTGCACCAAAAAGGAGGGTTTGTGCCCTAAACAGGAGGGTTTGTAGAGTAAAAAGCAGGCTTTCAACCCTAGACTCCAAGCTTTGGGCTCTTAACCAAATCTTTGGGACCTAACATTGAGGCTCGTGCCCTAAAGGAGGCGTTTGGAGCATAAAAAGGAGGCATTTTCCAGTGAAATGATTTACAGCATAAAAATGAGCGTTTGGGCCCTAAAAATGAGGGTTTGTACAATAAACGTGAGGGTTTGGATTATAAAACGAGGAATTCAACCACAGGGTCAAAGCTTTGGACTCTGAAGAGGAAGCTTTGGGACCACAAAACAAGGCTTTGTGCCCTAAATGAGATGTCCGGAACATAAAAGTGAGGGATTTTACAGTAAAAAGGACGTATTGACCCCTAAAAAGGAGGATTCGCGGCCAAAAAATGAGGCGTTGCGCCCTAAAAATGAGGGCTTGTACCTTCTAAATGACGCTTTGAAGCAGAACAGGGAGGCTTTCAACCCTGGAACCAACGTTCCGGACTCTAAAAAGGAAGCGTTGTGACCTAAAATGGAGACTTTGTGCCCTTAATGTAGCGTTTGGAGCGTAAAAAAGTGGGATTTCAGAATTAAAATTAGGATTTGAAGCCTAAAGACGGTCGCTTGGAGCATAAAGATGTGGATTTCAACCCTGGACTCGAAGCTTGGGAATCTTAACGTGAGTGTTTGCACCCTAACAGCGAGGGCTTGTGCACCGAAAAGGAGGGTTTGTGCCCTAAACAGGAGGGTTTGTAGAGTAAAAAGCAGGCTTTCAACCCTAGACTCCAAGCTTTGGGCTCTTAACCAAATCTTTGGGACCTAACATTCAGACATTGTGCCCTAAAGGAGGCGTTTGGAGCATAAAAAGGAGGCATTTTCCAGTGAAATGATTTACAGCACAAAAATGAGCGTTTGGGCCCTAAAAATGAGGGTTTGTACAATAAACGTGAGGATTTGGATTACAAAACGAGGAATTCAACCACAGAATCAAAGCTTTGGACTCTGAAGAGGAAGCTTTGGGACCACAAAACAAGGCTTTGTGCCCTAAATGAGATGTCCGGAACATAAAAGTGAGGGATTTTACAGTAAAAAGGATGTATTGACCCCTAAAAAGGAGGATTCGCGGCCAAAAAATGAGGCGTTGCGCCCTAAAAATGAGGGCTTGTACCTTCTAAATGACGCTTTGAAGCAGAACAGGGAGGCTTTCAACCCTGGAACCAACGTTCCGGACTCTAAAAAGGAAGCGTTGTGACCTAAAATGGAGACTTTGTGCCCTTAATGTAGCGTTTGGAGCGTAAAAAAGTGGGATTTCAGAATTAAAAGTAGGATTTGAAGCCTAAAGACGGTCGCTTGGAGCATAAAGATGTGGATTTCAACCCTGGACTCGAAGCTTGGGAATCTTAACAGGAGTGTTTGCACCCTAACAGCGAGGGCTTGTGCACCGAAAAGGAGGGTTTGTGCCCTAAACAGGAGGGTTTGTAGAGTAAAAAGCAGGCTTTGAACCCTAGACTCCAAGCTTTGGGCTCTTAACCAAATCTTTGGGACCTAACATTCAGACATCGTGCCCTAAAGGAGGCGTTTGGAGCAAAAAAAGGAGGCATTTTCCAGTGAAATGATTTGCAGCATAAAAATGAGCGTTTGGGCCCTAAAAATGAGGGTTTGTACAATAAACGTGAGGGTTTGGATTACAAAACGAGGAATTCAGCCACGGAATCAAAGCTTTGGACTCTGAAGAGGAAGCTTTGGGACCACAAAACAAGGCTTTGTGCCCTAAATGAGATGTCCGGAACATAAAAGTGAGGGATTTTACAGTAAAAAGGACGTATTGACCCCTAAAAAGGAGGATTCGCGGCCAAAAAATGAGGCGTTGCGCCCTAAAAATGAGGGCTTGTACCTTCTAAATGACGCTTTGAAGCAGAACAGGGAGGCTTTCAACCCTGGAACCAACGTTCCGGACTCTAAAAAGGAAGCGTTGTGACCTAAAATGGAGACTTTGTGCCCTTAATGTAGTGTTTGGAGCGTAAAAAAGTGGGATTTCAGAATTAAAAGTAGGATTTGAAGCCTAAAGACGGTCGCTTGGAGCATAAAGATGTGGATTTCAACCCTGGACTCGAAGCTTGGGAATCTTAACAGGAGTGTTTGCACCCTAACAGCGAGGGCTTGTGCACCGAAAAGGAGGGTTTGTGCCCTAAACAGGAGGGTTTGTAGAGTAAAAAGCAGGCTTTGAACCCTAGACTCCAAGCTTTGGGCTCTTAACCAAATCTTTGGGACCTAATATTGAGGCTCGTGCCCTAAGGGAGGCGTTTGGAGCAAAAAAAGGAGGCATTTTCCAGTGAAATGATTTACAGCATAAAAATGAGCGTTTGGGCCCTAAAAATGAGGGTTTGTACAATAAACGTGAGGATTTGGATTACAAAACGAGGAATTCAACCACAGAATCAAAGCTTTGGACTCTGAAGAGGAAGCTTTGGGACCACAAAACAAGGCTTTGTGCCCTAAATGAGATGTCCGGAACATAAAAGTGAGGGATTTTACAGTAAAAAGGACGTATTGACCCCTAAAAAGGAGGATTCGCGGCCAAAAAATGAGGCGTTGCGCCCTAAAAATGAGGGCTTGTACCTTCTAAATGACGCTTTGAAGCAGAACAGGGAGGCTTTCAACCCTGGAACCAACGTTCCGGACTCTAAAAAGGAAGCGTTGTGACCTAAAATGGAGACTTTGTGCCCTTAATGTAGCGTTTGGAGCGTAAAAAAGTGGGATTTCAGAATTAAAAGTAGGATTTGAAGCCTAAAGACGGTCGCTTGGAGCATAAAGATGTGGATTTCAACCCTGGACTCGAAGCTTGGGAATCTTAACAGGAGTGTTTGCACCCTAACAGCGAGGGCTTGTGCACCAAAAAGGAGGGTTTGTGCCCTAAACAGGAGGGTTTGTAGAGTAAAAAGCAGGCTTTCAACCCTAGACTCCAAGCTTTGGGCTCTTAACCAAATCTTTGGGACCTAACATTCAGACATCGTGCCCTAAAGGAGGCGTTTGGAGCAAAAAAAGGAGGCATTTTCCAGTGAAATGATTTACAGCATAAAAATGAGCGTTTGGGCCCTAAAAATGAGGGTTTGTACAATAAACGTGAGGATTTGGATTACAAAACGAGGAATTCAACCACAGAATCAAAGCTTTGGACTCTGAAGAGGAAGCTTTGGGACCACAAAACAAGGCTTTGTGCCCTAAATGAGATGTCCGGAACATAAAAGTGAGGGATTTTACAGTAAAAAGGACGTATTGACCCCTAAAAAGGAGGATTCGCGGCCAAAAAATGAGGCGTTGCGCCCTAAAAATGAGGGCTTGTACCTTCTAAATGACGCTTTGAAGCAGAACAGGGAGGCTTTCAACCCTGGAACCAACGTTCCGGACTCTAAAAAGGAGGCGTTGTGACCTAAAATGGAGACTTTGTGCCCTTAATGTAGCGTTTGGAGCGTAAAAAAGTGGGATTTCAGAATTAAAATTAGGATTTGAAGCCTAAAGACGGTCGCTTGGAGCATAAAGATGTGGATTTCAACCCTGGACTCGAAGCTTGGGAATCTTAACAGGAGTGTTTGCACCCTAACAGCGAGGGCTTGTGCACCAAAAAGGAGGGTTTGTGCCCTAAACAGGAGGGTTTGTAGAGTAAAAAGCAGGCTTTCAACCCTAGACTCCAAGCTTTGGGCTCTTAACCAAATCTTTGGGACCTAACATTCAGACATCGTGCCCTATAGGAGGCGTTTGGAGCATAAAAAGGAGGCATTTTCCAGTGAAATGATTTACAGCATAAAAATGAGCGTTTGGGCCCTAAAAATGAGGGTTTGTACAATAAACGTGAGGGTTTGGATTATAAAACGAGGAATTCAACCACAGAATCAAAGCTTTGGACTCTGAAGAGGAAGCTTTGGGACCACAAAACAAGGCTTTGTGCCCTAAATGAGATGTCCGGAACATAAAAGTGAGGGATTTTACAGTAAAAAGGACGTATTGACCCCTAAAAAGGAGGATTCGCGGCCAAAAAATGAGGCGTTGCGCCCTAAAAATGAGGGCTTGTACCTTCTAAATGACGCTTTGAAGCAGAACAGGGAGGCTTTCAACCCTGGAACCAACGTTCCGGACTCTAAAAAGGAAGCGTTGTGACCTAAAATGGAGACTTTGTGCCCTTAATGTAGTGTTTGGAGCGTAAAAAAGTGGGATTTCAGAATTAAAAGTAGGATTTGAAGCCTAAAGACGGTCGCTTGGAGCATAAAGATGTGGATTTCAACCCTGGACTCGAAGCTTGGGAATCTTAACAGGAGTGTTTGCACCCTAACAGCGAGGGCTTGTGCACCAAAAAGGAGGGTTTGTGCCCTAAACAGGAGGGTTTGTAGAGTAAAAAGCAGGCTTTGAACCCTAGACTCCAAGCTTTGGACTCTTAACCAAATCTTTGGGACCTAACATTCAGACATCGTGCCCTAAAGGAGGCGTTTGGAGCAAAAAAAGGAGGCATTTTCCAGTGAAATGATTTACAGCATAAAAATGAGCGTTTGGGCCCTAAAAATGAGGGTTTGTACAATAAACGTGAGGATTTGGATTACAAAACGAGGAATTCAACCACAGAATCAAAGCTTTGGACTCTGAAGAGGAAGCTTTGGGACCACAAAACAAGGCTTTGTGCCCTAAATGATATGTCCGGAACATAAAAGTGAGGGATTTTACAGTAAAAAGGACGTATTGACCCCTAAAAAGGAGGATTCGCGGCCAAAAAATGAGGCGTTGCGCCCTAAAAATGAGGGCTTGTACCTTCTAAATGACGCTTTGAAGCAGAACAGGGAGGCTTTCAACCCTGGAACCAACGTTCCGGACTCTAAAAAGGAAGCGTTGTGACCTAAAATGGAGACTTTGTGCCCTTAATGTAGCGTTTGGAGCGTAAAAAAGTGGGATTTCAGAATTAAAAGTAGGATTTGAAGCCTAAAGACGGTCGTTTGGAGCATAAAGATGTGGATTTCAACCCTGGACTCGAAGCTTGGGAATCTTAACGTGAGTTTTTGCACCCTAACAGCGAGGGCTTGTGCACCAAAAAGGAGGGTTTGTGCCCTAAACAGGAGGGTTTGTAGAGTAAAAAGCAGGCTTTGAACCCTAGACTCCAAGCTTTGGGCTCTTAACCAAATCTTTGGGACCTAACATTCAGACATCGTGCCCTAAAGGAGGCGTTTGGAGCATAAAAAGGAGGCATTCTCCAGTGAAATGATTTACAGCATAAAAATGAGCGTTTGGGCCCTAAAAATGAGGGTTTGTACAATAAACGTGAGGGTTTGGATTATAAAACGAGGAATTCAACCACAGAATCAAAGCTTTGGACTCTGAAGAGGAAGCTTTGGGACCACAAAACAAGGCTTTGTGCCCTAAATGAGATGTCCGGAACATAAAAGTGAGGGATTTTACAGTAAAAAGGATGTATTGACCCCTAAAAAGGAGGATTCGCGGCCAAAAAATGAGGCGTTGCGCCCTAAAAATGAGGGCTTGTACCTTCTAAATGACGCTTTGAAGCAGAACAGGGAGGCTTTCAACCCTGGAACCAACGTTCCGGACTCTAAAAAGGAAGCGTTGTGACCTAAAATGGAGACTTTGTGCCCTTAATGTAGTGTTTGGAGCGTAAAAAAGTGGGATTTCAGAATTAAAAGTAGGATTTGAAGCCTAAAGACGGTCGCTTGGAGCATAAAGATGTGGATTTCAACCCTGGACTCGAAGCTTGGGAATCTTAACAGGAGTGTTTGCACCCTAACAGCGAGGGCTTGTGCACCAAAAAGGAGGGTTTGTGCCCTAAACAGGAGGGTTTGTAGAGTAAAAAGCAGGCTTTCAACCCTAGACTCCAAGCTTTGGGCTCTTAACCAAATCTTTGGGACCTAACATTCAGACATCGTGCCCTATAGGAGGCGTTTGGAGCATAAAAAGGAGGCATTTTCCAGTGAAATTGTTACAGCATAAAAATGAGCGTTTGGGCCCTAAAAATGAGGGTTTGTACAATAAACGTGAGGGTTTGGATTATAAAACGAGGAATTCAACCACAGAGTCAAAGCTTTGGACTCTGAAGAGGAAGCTTTGGGACCACAAAACAAGGCTTTGTGCCCTAAATGAGATGTCCGGAACATAAAAGTGAGGGATTTTACAGTAAAAAGGACGTATTGACCCCTAAAAAGGAGGATTCGCGGCCAAAAAATGAGGCGTTGCGCCCTAAAAATGAGGGCTTGTACCTTCTAAATGACGCTTTGAAGCAGAACAGGGAGGCTTTCAACCCTGGAACCAACGTTCCGGACTCTAAAAAGGAAGCGTTGTGACCTAAAATGGAGACTTTGTGCCCTTAATGTAGCGTTTGGAGCGTAAAAAAGTGGGATTTCAGAATTAAAAGTAGGATTTGAAGCCTAAAGACGGTCGCTTGGAGCATAAAGATGTGGATTTCAACCCTGGACTCGAAGCTTGGGAATCTTAACAGGAGTGTTTGCACCCTAACAGCGAGGGCTTGTGCACCGAAAAGGAGGGTTTGTGCCCTAAACAGGAGGGTTTGTAGAGTAAAAAGCAGGCTTTGAACCCTAGACTCCAAGCTTTGGGCTCTTAACCAAATCTTTGGGACCTAACATTGAGGCTCGTGCCCTAAAGGAGGCGTTTGGAGCATAAAAAGGAGGCATTTTCCAGTGAAATGATTTACAGCATAAAAATGAGCGTTTGGGCCCTAAAAATGAGGGTTTGTACAATAAACGTGAGGATTTGGATTACAAAACGAGGAATTCAACCACAGAATCAAAGCTTTGGACTCTGAAGAGGAAGCTTTGGGACCACAAAACAAGGCTTTGTGCCCTAAATGAGATGTCCGGAACATAAAAGTGAGGGATTTTACAGTAAAAAGGACGTATTGACCCCTAAAAAGGAGGATTCGCGGCCAAAAAATGAGGCGTTGCGCCCTAAAAATGAGGGCTTGTACCTTCTAAATGACGCTTTGAAGCAGAACAGGGAGGCTTTCAACCCTGGAACCAACGTTCCGGACTCTAAAAAGGAAGCGTTGTGACCTAAAATGGAGACTTTGTGCCCTTAATGTAGTGTTTGGAGCGTAAAAAAGTGGGATTTCAGAATTAAAAGTAGGATTTGAAGCCTAAAGACGGTCGCTTGGAGCATAAAGATGTGGATTTCAACCCTGGACTCGAAGCTTGGGAATCTTAACAGGAGTGTTTGCACCCTAACAGCGAGGGCTTGTGCACCGAAAAGGAGGGTTTGTGCCCTAAACAGGAGGGTTTGTAGAGTAAAAAGCAGGCTTTCAACCCTAGACTCCAAGCTTTGGGCTCTTAACCAAATCTTTGGGACCTAACATTCAGACATCGTGCCCTAAAGGAGGCGTTTGGAGCATAAAAAGGAGGCATTTTCCAGTGAAATTGTTACAGCATAAAAATGAGCGTTTGGGCCCTAAAAATGAGGGTTTGTACAATAAACGTGAGGGTTTGGATTATAAAACGAGGAATTCAACCACAGAATCAAAGCTTTGGACTCTGAAGAGGAAGCTTTGGGACCACAAAACAAGGCTTTGTGCCCTAAATGAGATGTCCGGAACATAAAAGTGAGGGATTTTACAGTAAAAAGGACGTATTGACCCCTAAAAAGGAGGATTCGCGGCCAAAAAATGAGGCGTTGCGCCCTAAAAATGAGGGCTTGTACCTTCTAAATGACGCTTTGAAGCAGAACAGGGAGGCTTTCAACCCTGGAACCAACGTTCCGGACTCTAAAAAGGAAGCGTTGTGACCTAAAATGGAGACTGTGTGCCCTTAATGTAGCGTTTGGAGCGTAAAAAAGTGGGATTTCAGAATTAAAATTAGGATTTGAAGCCTAAAGACGGTCGTTTGGAGCATAAAGATGTGGATTTCAACCCTGGACTCGAAGCTTGGGAATCTTAACAGGAGTGTTTGCACCCTAACAGCGAGGGCTTGTGCACCGAAAAGGAGGGTTTGTGCCCTAAACAGGAGGGTTTGTAGAGTAAAAAGCAGGCTTTCAACCCTAGACTCCAAGCTTTGGGCTCTTAACCAAATCTTTGGGACCTAACATTCAGACATCGTGCCCTAAAGGAGGCGTTTGGAGCATAAAAAGGAGGCATTTTCCAGTGAAATTGTTACAGCATAAAAATGAGCGTTTGGGCCCTAAAAATGAGGGTTTGTACAATAAACGTGAGGGTTTGGATTATAAAACGAGGAATTCAACCACAGAATCAAAGCTTTGGACTCTGAAGAGGAAGCTTTGGGACCACAAAACAAGGCTTTGTGCCCTAAATGAGATGTCCGGAACATAAAAGTGAGGGATTTTACAGTAAAAAGGACGTATTGACCCCTAAAAAGGAGGATTCGCGGCCAAAAAATGAGGCGTTGCGCCCTAAAAATGAGGGCTTGTACCTTCTAAATGACGCTTTGAAGCAGAACAGGGAGGCTTTCAACCCTGGAACCAACGTTCCGGACTCTAAAAAGGAAGCGTTGTGACCTAAAATGGAGACTGTGTGCCCTTAATGTAGCGTTTGGAGCGTAAAAAAGTGGGATTTCAGAATTAAAATTAGGATTTGAAGCCTAAAGACGGTCGTTTGGAGCATAAAGATGTGGATTTCAACCCTGGACTCGAAGCTTGGGAATCTTAACAGGAGTGTTTGCACCCTAACAGCGAGGGCTTGTGCACCAAAAAGGAGGGTTTGTGCCCTAAACAGGAGGGTTTGTAGAGTAAAAAGCAGGCTTTGAACCCTAGACTCCAAGCTTTGGGCTCTTAACCAAATCTTTGGGACCTAACATTCAGACATCGTGACCTAAAGGAGGCGTTTGGAGCATAAAAAGGAGGCATTCTCCAGTGAAATGATTTACAGCATAAAAATGAGCGTTTGGGCCCTAAAAATGAGGGTTTGTACAATAAACGTGAGGGTTTGGATTATAAAACGAGGAATTCAACCACAGAATCAAAGCTTTGGACTCTGAAGAGGAAGCTTTGGGACCACAAAACAAGGCTTTGTGCCCTAAATGAGATGTCCGGAACATAAAAGTGAGGGATTTTACAGTAAAAAGGACGTATTGACCCCTAAAAAGGAGGATTCGCGGCCAAAAAATGAGGCGTTGCGCCCTAAAAATGAGGGCTTGTACCTTCTAAATGACGCTTTGAAGCAGAACAGGGAGGCTTTCAACCCTGGAACCAACGTTCCGGACTCTAAAAAGGAAGCGTTGTGACCTAAAATGGAGACTTTGTGCCCTTAATGTAGTGTTTGGAGCGTAAAAAAGTGGGATTTCAGAATTAAAAGTAGGATTTGAAGCCTAAAGACGGTCGCTTGGAGCATAAAGATGTGGATTTCAACCCTGGACTCGAAGCTTGGGAATCTTAACGTGAGTGTTTGCACCCTAACAGCGAGGGCTTGTGCACCAAAAAGGAGGGTTTGTACCCTAAACAGGAGGGTTTGTAGAGTAAAAAGCAGGCTTTCAACCCTAGACTCCAAGCTTTGGGCTCTTAACCAAATCTTTGGGACCTAACATTGAGGCTCGTGCCCTAAAGGAGGCGTTTGGAGCATAAAAAGGAGGCATTTTCCAGTGAAATGATTTACAGCATAAAAATGAGCGTTTGGGCCCTAAAAATGAGGGTTTGTACAATAAACGTGAGGGTTTGGATTATAAAACGAGGAATTCAACCACAGAATCAAAGCTTTGGACTCTGAAGAGGAAGCTTTGGGACCACAAAACAAGGCTTTGTGCCCTAAATGAGATGTCCGGAACATAAAAGTGAGGGATTTTACAGTAAAAAGGACGTATTGACCCCTAAAAAGGAGGATTCGCGGCCAAAAAATGAGGCGTTGCGCCCTAAAAATGAGGGCTTGTACCTTCTAAATGACGCTTTGAAGCAGAACAGGGAGGCTTTCAACCCTGGAACCAACATTCCGGACTCTAAAAAGGAAGCGTTGTGACCTAAAATGGAGACTGTGTGCCGTTAATGTAGCGTTTGGAGCGTAAAAAAGTGGGATTTCAGAATTAAAATTAGGATTTGAAGCCTAAAGACGGTCGCTTGGAGCATAAAGATGTGGATTTCAACCCTGGACTCGAAGCTTGGGAATCTTAACAGGAGTGTTTGCACCCTAACAGCGAGGGCTTGTGCACCAAAAAGGAGGGTTTGTGCCCTAAACAGGAGGGTTTGTAGAGTAAAAAGCAGGCTTTGAACCCTAGACTCCAAGCTTTGGGCTCTTAACCAAATCTTTGGGACCTAACATTCAGACATCGTGCCCTAAAGGAGGCGTTTGGAGCATAAAAAGGAGGCATTCTCCAGTGAAATGATTTACAGCATAAAAATGAGCGTTTGGGCCCTAAAAATGAGGGTTTGTACAATAAACGTGAGGGTTTGGATTATAAAACGAGGAATTCAACCACAGAATCAAAGCTTTGGACTCTGAAGAGGAAGCTTTGGGACCACAAAACAAGGCTTTGTGCCCTAAATGAGATGTCCGGAACATAAAAGTGAGGGATTTTACAGTAAAAAGGACGTATTGACCCCTAAAAAGGAGGATTCGCGGCCAAAAAATGAGGCGTTGCGCCCTAAAAATGAGGGCTTGTACCTTCTAAATGACGCTTTGAAGCAGAACAGGGAGGCTTTCAACCCTGGAACCAACGTTCCGGACTCTAAAAAGGAAGCGTTGGGACCTAAAATGGAGACTTTGTGCCCTTAATGTAGTGTTTGGAGCGTAAAAAAGTGGGATTTCAGAATTAAAAGTAGGATTTGAAGCCTAAAGACGGTCGCTTGGAGCATAAAGATGTGGATTTCAACCCTGGACTCGAAGCTTGGGAATCTTAACAGGAGTGTTTGCACCCTAACAGCGAGGGCTTGTGCACCGAAAAGGAGGGTTTGTGCCCTAAACAGGAGGGTTTGTAGAGTAAAAAGCAGGCTTTCAACCCTAGACTCCAAGCTTTGGGCTCTTAACCAAATCTTTGGGACCTAACATTGAGGCTCGTGCCCTAAAGGAGGCGTTTGGAGCATAAAAAGGAGGCATTTTCCAGTGAAATTGTTACAGCATAAAAATGAGCGTTTGGGCCCTAAAAATGAGGGTTTGTACAATAAACGTGAGGGTTTGGATTATAAAACGAGGAATTCAACCACAGAATCAAAGCTTTGGACTCTGAAGAGGAAGCTTTGGGACCACAAAACAAGGCTTTGTGCCCTAAATGAGATGTCCGGAACATAAAAGTGAGGGATTTTACAGTAAAAAGGACGTATTGACCCCTAAAAAGGAGGATTCGCGGCCAAAAAATGAGGCGTTGCGCCCTAAAAATGAGGGCTTGTACCTTCTAAATGACGCTTTGAAGCAGAACAGGGAGGCTTTCAACCCTGGAACCAACGTTCCGGACTCTAAAAAGGAAGCGTTGTGACCTAAAATGGAGACTGTGTGCCCTTAATGTAGCGTTTGGAGCGTAAAAAAGTGGGATTTCAGAATTAAAAGTAGGATTTGAAGCCTAAAGACGGTCGCTTGGAGCATAAAGATGTGGATTTCAACCCTGGACTCGAAGCTTGGGAATCTTAACAGGAGTGTTTGCACCCTAACAGCGAGGGCTTGTGCACCAAAAAGGAGGGTTTGTGCCCTAAACAGGAGGGTTTGTAGAGTAAAAAGCAGGCTTTCAACCCTAGACTCCAAGCTTTGGGCTCTTAACCAAATCTTTGGGACCTAACATTCAGACATCGTGCCCTAAAGGAGGCGTTTGGAGCATAAAAAGGAGGCATTTTCCAGTGAAATGATTTACAGCATAAAAATGAGCGTTTGGGCCCTAAAAATGAGGGTTTGTACAATAAACGTGAGGGTTTGGATTACAAAACGAGGAATTCAACCACAGAATCAAAGCTTTGGACTCTGAAGAGGAAGCTTTGGGACCACAAAACAAGGCTTTGTGCCCTAAATGAGATGTCCGGAACATAAAAGTGAGGGATTTTACAGTAAAAAGGACGTATTGACCCCTAAAAAGGAGGATTCGCGGCCAAAAAATGAGGCGTTGCGCCCTAAAAATGAGGGCTTGTACCTTCTAAATGACGCTTTGAAGCAGAACAGGGAGGCTTTCAACCCTAGAACCAACGTTCCGGACTCTAAAAAGGAAGCGTTGTGACCTAAAATGGAGACTTTGTGCCCTTAATGTAGCGTTTGGAGCGTAAAAAAGTGGGATTTCAGAATTAAAATTAGGATTTGAAGCCTAAAGACGGTCGCTTGGAGCATAAAGATGTGGATTTCAACCCTGGACTCGAAGCTTGGGAATCTTAACAGGAGTGTTTGCACCCTAACAGCGAGGGCTTGTGCACCGAAAAGGAGGGTTTGTGCCCTAAACAGGAGGGTTTGTAGAGTAAAAAGCAGGCTTTCAACCCTAGACTCCAAGCTTTGGGCTCTTAACCAAATCTTTGGGACCTAACATTGAGGCTCGTGCCCTAAAGGAGGCGTTTGGAGCATAAAAAGGAGGCATTTTCCAGTGAAATTGTTACAGCATAAAAATGAGCGTTTGGGCCCTAAAAATGAGGGTTTGTACAATAAACGTGAGGGTTTGGATTATAAAACGAGGAATTCAACCACAGAATCAAAGCTTTGGACTCTGAAGAGGAAGCTTTGGGACCACAAAACAAGGCTTTGTGCCCTAAATGAGATGTCCGGAACATAAAAGTGAGGGATTTTACAGTAAAAAGGACGTATTGACCCCTAAAAAGGAGGATTCGCGGCCAAAAAATGAGGCGTTGCGCCCTAAAAATGAGGGCTTGTACCTTCTAAATGACGCTTTGAAGCAGAACAGGGAGGCTTTCAACCCTGGAACCAACGTTCCGGACTCTAAAAAGGAAGCGTTGTGACCTAAAATGGAGACTGTGTGCCCTTAATGTAGCGTTTGGAGCGTAAAAAAGTGGGATTTCAGAATTAAAATTAGGATTTGAAGCCTAAAGACGGTCGCTTGGAGCATAAAGATGTGGATTTCAACCCTGGACTCGAAGCTTGGGAATCTTAACAGGAGTGTTTGCACCCTAACAGCGAGGGCTTGTGCACCAAAAAGGAGGGTTTGTGCCCTAAACAGGAGGGTTTGTAGAGTAAAAAGCAGGCTTTCAACCCTAGACTCCAAGCTTTGGGCTCTTAACCAAATCTTTGGGACCTAACATTGAGGCTCGTGCCCTAAAGGAGGCGTTTGGAGCATGAAGAGGAGGCATTTTCCAGTGAAATGATTTACAGCATAAAAATGAGCGTTTGGGCCCTAAAAATGAGGGTTTGTACAATAAACGTGAGGATTTGGATTACAAAACGAGGAATTCAACCACAGAATCAAAGCTTTGGACTCTGAAGAGGAAGCTTTGGGACCACAAAACAAGGCTTTGTGCCCTAAATGAGATGTCCGGAACATAAAGGTGAGGGATTTTACAGTAAAAAGGACGTATTGACCCCTAAAAAGGAGGATTCGCGGCCAAAAAATGAGGCGTTGCGCCCTAAAAATGAGGGCTTGTACCTTCTAAATGACGCTTTGAAGCAGAACAGGGAGGCTTTCAACCCTGGAACCAACGTTCCGGACTCTAAAAAGGAAGCGTTGTGACCTAAAATGGAGACTTTGTGCCCTTAATGTAGTGTTTGGAGCGTAAAAAAGTGGGATTTCAGAATTAAAAGTAGGATTTGAAGCCTAAAGACGGTCGCTTGGAGCATAAAGATGTGGATTTCAACCCTGGACTCGAAGCTTGGGAATCTTAACGTGAGTGTTTGCACCCTAACAGCGAGGGCTTGTGCACCAAAAAGGAGGGTTTGTGCCCTAAACAGGAGGGTTTGTAGAGTAAAAAGCAGGCTTTCAACCCTACACTCCAAGCTTTGGGCTCTTAACCAAATCTTTGGGACCTAACATTGAGGCTCGTGCCCTAAAGGAGGCGTTTGGAGCATAAAAAGGAGGCATTTTCCAGTGAAATGATTTACAGCATAAAAATGAGCGTTTGGGCCCTAAAAATGAGGGTTTGTACAATAAACGTGAGGGTTTGGATTATAAAACGAGGAATTCAACCACAGAATCAAAGCTTTGGACCCTGAAGAGGAAGCTTTGGGACCACAAAACAAGGCTTTGTGCCCTAAATGAGATGTCCGGAACATAAAAGTGAGGGATTTTACAGTAAAAAGGACGTATTGACCCCTAAAAAGGAGGATTCGCGGCCAAAAAATGAGGCGTTGCGCCCTAAAAATGAGGGCTTGTACCTTCTAAATGACGCTTTGAAGCAGAACAGGGAGGCTTTCAACCCTGGAACCAACGTTCCGGACTCTAAAAAGGAAGCGTTGTGACCTAAAATGGAGACTTTGTGCCCTTAATGTAGTGTTTGGAGCGTAAAAAAGTGGGATTTCAGAATTAAAAGTAGGATTTGAAGCCTAAAGACTGTCGCTTGGAGCATAAAGATGTAGATTTCAACCCTGGACTCGAAGCTTGGGAATCTTAACAGGAGTGTTTGCACCCTAACAGCGAGGGCTTGTGCACCAAAAAGGAGGGTTTGTGCCCTAAACAGGAGGGTTTGTAGAGTAAAAAGCAGGCTTTCAACCCTAGACTCCAAGCTTTGGCCTCTTAACCAAATCTTTGGGACCTAACATTGAGGCTCGTGCCCTAAAGGAGGCGTTTGGAGCATAAAAAGGAGGCATTTTCCAGTGAAATGATTTACAGCATAAAAATGAGCGTTTGGGCCCTAAAAATGAGGGTTTGTACAATAAACGTGAGGGTTTGGATTATAAAACGAGGAATTCAACCACAGAATCAAAGCTTTGGACTCTGAAGAGGAAGCTTTGGGACCACAAAACAAGGCTTTGTGCCCTAAATGAGATGTCCGGAACATAAAAGTGAGGGATTTTACAGTAAAAAGGACGTATTGACCCCTAAAAAGGAGGATTCGCGGCCAAAAAATGAGGCGTTGCGCCCTAAAAATGAGGGCTTGTACCTTCTAAATGACGCTTTGAAGCAGAACAGGGAGGCTTTCAACCCTGGAACCAACGTTCCGGACTCTAAAAAGGAAGCGTTGTGACCTAAAATGGAGACTTTGTGCCCTTAATGTAGTGTTTGGAGCGTAAAAAAGTGGGATTTCAGAATTAAAAGTAGGATTTGAAGCCTAAAGACTGTCGCTTGGAGCATAAAGATGTAGATTTCAACCCTGGACTCGAAGCTTGGGAATCTTAACAGGAGTGTTTGCACCCTAACAGCGAGGGCTTGTGCACCAAAAAGGAGGGTTTGTGCCCTAAACAGGAGGGTTTGTAGAGTAAAAAGCAGGCTTTCAACCCTAGACTCAAAGCTTTGGCCTCTTAACCAAATCTTTGGGACCTAACATTGAGGCTCGTGCCCTAAAGGAGGCGTTTGGAGCATGAAGAGGAGGCATTTTCCAGTGAAATGATTTACAGCATAAAAATGAGCGTTTGGGCCCTAAAAATGAGGGTTTGTACAATAAACGTGAGGGATTGGATTATAAAACGAGGAATTCAACCACAGAATCAAAGCTTTGGACTCTGAAGAGGAAGCTTTGGGACCACAAAACAAGGCTTTGTGCCCTAAATGAGATGTCCAGAACATAAAAGTGAGGGATTTTACAGTAAAAAGGACGTATTGACCCCTAAAAAGGAGGATTCGCAGCCAAAAAATGAGGCGTTGCGCCCTAAAAATGAGGGCTTGTACCTTCTAAATGACGCTTTGAAGCAGAACAGGGAGGCTTTCAACCCTGGAACCAACGTTCCGGACTCTAAAAAGGAAGCGTTGTGACCTAAAATGGAGACTGTGTGCCCTTAATGTAGCGTTTGGAGCGTAAAAAAGTGGGATTTCAGAATTAAAAGTAGGATTTGAAGCCTAAAGACGGTCGCTTGGAGCATAAAGATGTGGATTTCAACCCTGGACTCGAAGCTTGGGAATCTTAACAGGAGTGTTTGCACCCTAACAGCGAGGGCTTGTGCACCAAAAAGGAGGGTTTGTGCCCTAAACAGGAGGGTTTGTAGAGTAAAAAGCAGGCTTTCAACCCTAGACTCCAAGCTTTGGGCTCTTAACCAAATCTTTGGGACCTAACATTGAGGCTCGTGCCCTAAAGGAGGCGTTTGGAGCATGAAGAGGAGGCATTTTCCAGTGAAATGATTTACAGCATAAAAATGAGCGTTTGGGCCCTAAAAATGAGGGTTTGTACAATAAACGTGAGGATTTGGATTACAAAACGAGGAATTCAACCACAGAATCAAAGCTTTGGACTCTGAAGAGGAAGCTTTGGGACCACAAAACAAGGCTTTGTGCCCTAAATGAGATGTCCGGAACATAAAAGTGAGGGATTTTACAGTAAAAAGGACGTATTGACCCCTAAAAAGGAGGATTCGCGGCCAAAAAATGAGGCGTTGCGCCCTAAAAATGAGGGCTTGTACCTTCTAAATGACGCTTTGAAGCAGAACAGGGAGGCTTTCAACCCTGGAACCAACGTTCCGGACTCTAAAAAGGAAGCGTTGTGACCTAAAATGGAGACTTTGTGCCCTTAATGTAGTGTTTGGAGCGTAAAAAAGTGGGATTTCAGAATTAAAAGTAGGATTTGAAGCCTAAAGACGGTCGCTTGGAGCATAAAGATGTGGATTTCAACCCTGGACTCGAAGCTTGGGAATCTTAACGTGAGTGTTTGCACCCTAACAGCGAGGGCTTGTGCACCAAAAAGGAGGGTTTGTGCCCTAAACAGGAGGGTTTGTAGAGTAAAAAGCAGGCTTTCAACCCTAGACTCCAAGCTTTGGGCTCTTAACCAAATCTTTGGGACCTAACATTGAGGCTCGTGCCCTAAAGGAGGCGTTTGGAGCATAAAAAGGAGGCATTTTCCAGTGAAATGATTTACAGCATAAAAATGAGCGTTTGGGCCCTAAAAATGAGGGTTTGTACAATAAACGTGAGGGTTTGGATTATAAAACGAGGAATTCAACCACAGAATCAAAGCTTTGGACCCTGAAGAGGAAGCTTTGGGACCACAAAACAAGGCTTTGTGCCCTAAATGAGATGTCCGGAACATAAAAGTGAGGGATTTTACAGTAAAAAGGACGTATTGACCCCTAAAAAGGAGGATTCGCGGCCAAAAAATGAGGCGTTGCGCCCTAAAAATGAGGGCTTGTACCTTCTAAATGACGCTTTGAAGCAGAACAGGGAGGCTTTCAACCCTGGAACCAACGTTCCGGACTCTAAAAAGGAAGCGTTGTGACCTAAAATGGAGACTTTGTGCCCTTAATGTAGTGTTTGGAGCGTAAAAAAGTGGGATTTCAGAATTAAAAGTAGGATTTGAAGCCTAAAGACTGTCGCTTGGAGCATAAAGATGTAGATTTCAACCCTGGACTCGAAGCTTGGGAATCTTAACAGGAGTGTTTGCACCCTAACAGCGAGGGCTTGTGCACCAAAAAGGAGGGTTTGTGCCCTAAACAGGAGGGTTTGTAGAGTAAAAAGCAGGCTTTCAACCCTACACTCCAAGCTTTGGGCTCTTAACCAAATCTTTGGGACCTAACATTGAGGCTCGTGCCCTAAAGGAGGCGTTTGGAGCATAAAAAGGAGGCATTTTCCAGTGAAATTGTTACAGCATAAAAATGAGCGTTTGGGCCCTAAAAATGAGGGTTTGTACAATAAACGTGAGGGTTTGGATTATAAAACGAGGAATTCAACCACAGAATCAAAGCTTTGGACTCTGAAGAGGAAGCTTTGGGACCACAAAACAAGGCTTTGTGCCCTAAATGAGATGTCCGGAACATAAAAGTGAGGGATTTTACAGTAAAAAGGACGTATTGACCCCTAAAAAGGAGGATTCGCGGCCAAAAAATGAGGCGTTGCGCCCTAAAAATGAGGGCTTGTACCTTCTAAATGACGCTTTGAAGCAGAACAGGGAGGCTTTCAACCCTGGAACCAACGTTCCGGACTCTAAAAAGGAAGCGTTGGGACCTAAAATGGAGACTTTGTGCCCTTAATGTAGTGTTTGGAGCGTAAAAAAGTGGGATTTCAGAATTAAAAGTAGGATTTGAAGCCTAAAGACGGTCGCTTGGAGCATAAAGATGTGGATTTCAACCCTGGACTCGAAGCTTGGGAATCTTAACAGGAGTGTTTGCACCCTAACAGCGAGGGCTTGTGCACCAAAAAGGAGGGTTTGTGCCCTAAACAGGAGGGTTTGTAGAGTAAAAAGCAGGCTTTCAACCCTAGACTCCAAGCTTTGGGCTCTTAACCAAATCTTTGGGACCTAACATTCAGACATCGTGCCCTAAAGGAGGCGTTTGGAGCATAAAAAGGAGGCATTTTCCAGTGAAATGATTTACAGCATAAAAATGAGCGTTTGGGCCCTAAAAATGAGGGTTTGTGCAATAAACGTGAGGGTTTGGATTATAAAACGAGGAATTCAACCACAGAATCAAAGCTTTGGACTCTGAAGAGGAAGCTTTGGGACCACAAAACAAGGCTTTGTGCCCTAAATGAGATGTCCGGAACATAAAAGTGAGGGATTTTACAGTAAAAAGGACGTATTGACCCCTAAAAAGGAGGATTCGCGGCCAAAAAATGAGGCGTTGCGCCCTAAAAATGAGGGCTTGTACCTTCTAAATGACGCTTTGAAGCAGAACAGGGAGGCTTTCAACCCTGGAACCAACGTTCCGGACTCTAAAAAGGAAGCGTTGTGACCTAAAATGGAGACTTTGTGCCCTTAATGTAGTGTTTGGAGCGTAAAAAAGTGGGATTTCAGAATTAAAAGTAGGATTTGAAGCCTAAAGACGGTCGCTTGGAGCATAAAGATGTGGATTTCAACCCTGGACTCGAAGCTTGGGAATCTTAACAGGAGTGTTTGCACCCTAACAGCGAGGGCTTGTGCACCAAAAAGGAGGGTTTGTGCCCTAAACAGGAGGGTTTGTAGAGTAAAAAGCAGGCTTTCAACCCTAGACTCCAAGCTTTGGGCTCTTAACCAAATCTTTGGGACCTAACATTGAGGCTCGTGCCCTAAAGGAGGCGTTTGGAGCATGAAGAGGAGGCATTTTCCAGTGAAATGATTTACAGCATAAAAATGAGCGTTTGGGCCCTAAAAATGAGGGTTTTTACAATAAACGTGAGGATTTGGATTACAAAACGAGGAATTCAACCACAGAATCAAAGCTTTGGACTCTGAAGAGGAAGCTTTGGGACCACAAAACAAGGCTTTGTGCCCTAAATGAGATGTCCAGAACATAAAAGTGAGGGATTTTACAGTAAAAAGGACGTATTGACCCCTAAAAAGGAGGATTCGCGGCCAAAAAATGAGGCGTTGCGCCCTAAAAATGAGGGCTTGTACCTTCTAAATGACGCTTTGAAGCAGAACAGGGAGGCTTTCAACCCTGGAACCAACGTTCCGGACTCTAAAAAGGAAGCGTTGTGACCTAAAATGGAGACTTTGTGCCCTTAATGTAGTGTTTGGAGCGTAAAAAAGTGGGATTTCAGAATTAAAAGTAGGATTTGAAGCCTAAAGACTGTCGCTTGGAGCATAAAGATGTGGATTTCAACCCTGGACTCGAAGCTTGGGAATCTTAACAGGAGTGTTTGCACCCTAACAGCGAGGGCTTGTGCACCAAAAAGGAGGGTTTGTGCCCTAAACAGGAGGGTTTGTAGAGTAAAAAGCAGGCTTTCAACCCTACACTCCAAGCTTTGGGCTCTTAACCAAATCTTTGGGACCTAACATCCAGACATCGTGCCCTAAAGGAGGCGTTTGGAGCATAAAAAGGAGGCATTCTCCAGTGAAATGATTTACAGCATAAAAATGAGCGTTTGGGCCCTAAAAATGAGGGTTTGTACAATAAACGTGAGGGTTTGGATTATAAAACGAGGAATTCAACCACAGAATCAAAGCTTTGGACTCTGAAGAGGAAGCTTTGGGACCACAAAACAAGGCTTTGTGCCCTAAATGAGATGTCCGGAACATAAAAGTGAGGGATTTTACAGTAAAAAGGACGTATTGACCCCTAAAAAGGAGGATTCGCGGCCAAAAAATGAGGCGTTGCGCCCTAAAAATGAGGGCTTGTACCTTCTAAATGACGCTTTGAAGCAGAACAGGGAGGCTTTCAACCCTGGAACCAACATTCCGGACTCTAAAAAGGAAGCGTTGTGACCTAAAATGGAGACTTTGTGCCCTTAATGTAGTGTTTGGAGCGTAAAAAAGTGGGATTTCAGAATTAAAAGTAGGATTTGAAGCCTAAAGACGGTCGCTTGGAGCATAAAGATGTGGATTTCAACCCTGGACTCGAAGCTTGGGAATCTTAACAGGAGTGTTTGCACCCTAACAGCGAGGGCTTGTGCACCAAAAAGGAGGGTTTGTGCCCTAAACAGGAGGGTTTGTAGAGTAAAAAGCAGGCTTTCAACCCTAGACTCCAAGCTTTGGGCTCTTAACCAAATCTTTGGGACCTAACATTGAGGCTCGTGCCCTAAAGGAGGCGTTTGGAGCATGAAGAGGAGGCATTTTCCAGTGAAATGATTTACAGCATAAAAATGAGCGTTTGGGCCCTAAAAATGAGGGTTTTTACAATAAACGTGAGGATTTGGATTACAAAACGAGGAATTCAACCACAGAATCAAAGCTTTGGACTCTGAAGAGGAAGCTTTGGGACCACAAAACAAGGCTTTGTGCCCTAAATGAGATGTCCGGAACATAAAAGTGAGGGATTTTACAGTAAAAAGGACGTATTGACCCCTAAAAAGGAGGATTCGCAGCCAAAAAATGAGGCGTTGCGCCCTAAAAATGAGGGCTTGTACCTTCTAAATGACGCTTTGAAGCAGAACAGGGAGGCTTTCAACCCTGGAACCAACGTTCCGGACTCTAAAAAGGAAGCGTTGTGACCTAAAATGGAGACTTTGTGCCCTTAATGTAGTGTTTGGAGCGTAAAAAAGTGGGATTTCAGAATTAAAAGTAGGATTTGAAGCCTAAAGACGGTCGTTTGGAGCATAAAGATGTGGATTTCAACCCTGGACTCGAAGCTTGGGAATCTTAACGTGAGTGTTTGCACCCTAACAGCGAGGGCTTGTGCACCAAAAAGGAGGGTTTGTGCCCTAAACAGGAGGGTTTGTAGAGTAAAAAGCAGGCTTTGAACCCTAGACTCCAAGCTTTGGGCTCTTAACCAAATCTTTGGGACCTAACATTGAGGCTCGTGCCCTAAAGGAGGCGTTTGGAGCATAAAAAGGAGGCATTTTCCAGTGAAATGATTTACAGCATAAAAATGAGCGTTTGGGCCCTAAAAATGAGGGTTTGTACAATAAACGTGAGGGTTTGGATTATAAAACGAGGAATTCAACCACAGAATCAAAGCTTTGGACCCTGAAGAGGAAGCTTTGGGACCACAAAACAAGGCTTTGTGCCCTAAATGAGATGTCCGGAACATAAAAGTGAGGGATTTTACAGTAAAAAGGACGTATTGACCCCTAAAAAGGAGGATTCGCGGCCAAAAAATGAGGCGTTGCGCCCTAAAAATGAGGGCTTGTACCTTCTAAATGACGCTTTGAAGCAGAACAGGGAGGCTTTCAACCCTGGAACCAACGTTCCGGACTCTAAAAAGGAAGCGTTGTGACCTAAAATGGAGACTTTGTGCCCTTAATGTAGTGTTTGGAGCGTAAAAAAGTGGGATTTCAGAATTAAAAGTAGGATTTGAAGCCTAAAGACTGTCGCTTGGAGCATAAAGATGTGGATTTCAACCCTGGACTCGAAGCTTGGGAATCTTAACAGGAGTGTTTGCACCCTAACAGCGAGGGCTTGTGCACCAAAAAGGAGGGTTTGTGCCCTAAACAGGAGGGTTTGTAGAGTAAAAAGCAGGCTTTCAACCCTAGACTCCAAGCTTTGGGCTCTTAACCAAATCTTTGGGACCTAACATTGAGGCTCGTGCCCTAAAGGAGGCGTTTGGAGCATAAAAAGGAGGCATTTTCCAGTGAAATGATTTACAGCATAAAAATGAGCGTTTGGGCCCTAAAAATGAGGGTTTGTACAATAAACGTGAGGGTTTGGATTATAAAACGAGGAATTCAACCACAGAATCAAAGCTTTGGACTCTGAAGAGGAAGCTTTGGGACCACAAAACAAGGCTTTGTGCCCTAAATGAGATGTCCGGAACATAAAAGTGAGGGATTTTACAGTAAAAAGGACGTATTGACCCCTAAAAAGGAGGATTCGCGGCCAAAAAATGAGGCGTTGCGCCCTAAAAATGAGGGCTTGTACCTTCTAAATGACGCTTTGAAGCAGAACAGGGAGGCTTTCAACCCTGGAACCAACGTTCCGGACTCTAAAAAGGAAGCGTTGTGACCTAAAATGGAGACTTTGTGCCCTTAATGTAGTGTTTGGAGCGTAAAAAAGTGGGATTTCAGAATTAAAATTAGGATTTGAAGCCTAAAGACGGTCGTTTGGAGCATAAAGATGTGGATTTCAACCCTGGACTCGAAGCTTGGGAATCTTAACAGGAGTGTTTGCACCCTAACAGCGAGGGCTTGTGCACCAAAAAGGAGGGTTTGTGCCCTAAACAGGAGGGTTTGTAGAGTAAAAAGCAGGCTTTGAACCCTAGACTCAAAGCTTTGGGCTCTTAACCAAATCTTTGGGACCTAACATTCAGACATCGTGCCCTATAGGAGGCGTTTGGAGCATAAAAAGGAGGCATTTTCCAGTGAAATGATTTACAGCATAAAAATGAGCGTTTGGGCCCTAAAAATGAGGGTTTGTACAATAAACGTGAGGGTTTGGATTATAAAACGAGGAATTCAACCACAGAATCAAAGCTTTGGACTCTGAAGAGGAAGCTTTGGGACCACAAAACAAGGCTTTGTGCCCTAAATGAGATGTCCGGAACATAAAAGTGAGGGATTTTACAGTAAAAAGGACGTATTGACCCCTAAAAAGGAGGATTCGCGGCCAAAAAATGAGGCGTTGCGCCCTAAAAATGAGGGCTTGTACCTTCTAAATGACACTTTGAAGCAGAACAGGGAGGCTTTCAACCCTAGAACCAACGTTCCGGACTCTAAAAAGGAAGCGTTGTGACCTAAAATGGAGACTTTGTGCCCTTAATGTAGCGTTTGGAGCGTAAAAAAGTGGGATTTCAGAATTAAAATTAGGATTTGAAGCCTAAAGACGGTCGCTTGGAGCATAAAGATGTGGATTTCAACCCTGGACTCGAAGCTTGGGAATCTTAACAGGAGTGTTTGCACCCTAACAGCGAGGGCTTGTGCACCAAAAAGGAGGGTTTGTGCCCTAAACAGGAGGGTTTGTAGAGTAAAAAGCAGGCTTTCAACCCTACACTCCAAGCTTTGGGCTCTTAACCAAATCTTTGGGACCTAACATCCAGACATCGTGCCCTAAAGGAGGCGTTTGGAGCATAAAAAGGAGGCATTCTCCAGTGAAATGATTTACAGCATAAAAATGAGCGTTTGGGCCCTAAAAATGAGGGTTTGTACAATAAACGTGAGGGTTTGGATTATAAAACGAGGAATTCAACCACAGAATCAAAGCTTTGGACTCTGAAGAGGAAGCTTTGGGACCACAAAACAAGGCTTTGTGCCCTAAATGAGATGTCCGGAACATAAAAGTGAGGGATTTTACAGTAAAAAGGACGTATTGACCCCTAAAAAGGAGGATTCGCGGCCAAAAAATGAGGCGTTGCGCCCTAAAAATGAGGGCTTGTACCTTCTAAATGACACTTTGAAGCAGAACAGGGAGGCTTTCAACCCTAGAACCAACGTTCCGGACTCTAAAAAGGAAGCGTTGTGACCTAAAATGGAGACTTTGTGCCCTTAATGTAGCGTTTGGAGCGTAAAAAAGTGGGATTTCAGAATTAAAATTAGGATTTGAAGCCTAAAGACGGTCGCTTGGAGCATAAAGATGTGGATTTCAACCCTGGACTCGAAGCTTGGGAATCTTAACGTGAGTGTTTGCACCCTAACAGCGAGGGCTTGTGCACCAAAAAGGAGGGTTTGTGCCCTAAACAGGAGGGTTTGTAGAGTAAAAAGCAGGCTTTCAACCCTAGACTCCAAGCTTTGGGCTCTTAACCAAATCTTTGGGACCTAACATTGAGGCTCGTGCCCTAAAGGAGGCGTTTGGAGCATAAAAAGGAGGCATTTTCCAGTGAAATGATTTACAGCATAAAAATGAGCGTTTGGGCCCTAAAAATGAGGGTTTGTACAATAAACGTGAGGGTTTGGATTATAAAACGAGGAATTCAACCACAGAATCAAAGCTTTGGACCCTGAAGAGGAAGCTTTGGGACCACAAAACAAGGCTTTGTGCCCTAAATGAGATGTCCGGAACATAAAAGTGAGGGATTTTACAGTAAAAAGGACGTATTGACCCCTAAAAAGGAGGATTCGCGGCCAAAAAATGAGGCGTTGCGCCCTAAAAATGAGGGCTTGTACCTTCTAAATGACGCTTTGAAGCAGAACAGGGAGGCTTTCAACCCTGGAACCAACGTTCCGGACTCTAAAAAGGAAGCGTTGTGACCTAAAATGGAGACTTTGTGCCCTTAATGTAGTGTTTGGAGCGTAAAAAAGTGGGATTTCAGAATTAAAAGTAGGATTTGAAGCCTAAAGACTGTCGCTTGGAGCATAAAGATGTGGATTTCAACCCTGGACTCGAAGCTTGGGAATCTTAACAGGAGTGTTTGCACCCTAACAGCGAGGGCTTGTGCACCAAAAAGGAGGGTTTGTGCCCTAAACAGGAGGGTTTGTAGAGTAAAAAGCAGGCTTTCAACCCTAGACTCCAAGCTTTGGGCTCTTAACCAAATCTTTGGGACCTAACATTGAGGCTCGTGCCCTAAAGGAGGCGTTTGGAGCATAAAAAGGAGGCATTTTCCAGTGAAATGATTTACAGCATAAAAATGAGCGTTTGGGCCCTAAAAATGAGGGTTTGTACAATAAACGTGAGGGTTTGGATTATAAAACGAGGAATTCAACCACAGAATCAAAGCTTTGGACTCTGAAGAGGAAGCTTTGGGACCACAAAACAAGGCTTTGTGCCCTAAATGAGATGTCCGGAACATAAAAGTGAGGGATTTTACAGTAAAAAGGACGTATTGACCCCTAAAAAGGAGGATTCGCGGCCAAAAAATGAGGCGTTGCGCCCTAAAAATGAGGGCTTGTACCTTCTAAATGACGCTTTGAAGCAGAACAGGGAGGCTTTCAACCCTGGAACCAACGTTCCGGACTCTAAAAAGGAAGCGTTGTGACCTAAAATGGAGACTTTGTGCCCTTAATGTAGTGTTTGGAGCGTAAAAAAGTGGGATTTCAGAATTAAAAGTAGGATTTGAAGCCTAAAGACGGTCGTTTGGAGCATAAAGATGTGGATTTCAACCCTGGACTCGAAGCTTGGGAATCTTAACAGGAGTGTTTGCACCCTAACAGCGAGGGCTTGTGCACCAAAAAGGAGGGTTTGTGCCCTAAACAGGAGGGTTTGTAGAGTAAAAAGCAGGCTTTGAACCCTAGACTCAAAGCTTTGGGCTCTTAACCAAATCTTTGGGACCTAACATTCAGACATCGTGCCCTATAGGAGGCGTTTGGAGCATAAAAAGGAGGCATTTTCCAGTGAAATGATTTACAGCATAAAAATGAGCGTTTGGGCCCTAAAAATGAGGGTTTGTACAATAAACGTGAGGGTTTGGATTATAAAACGAGGAATTCAACCACAGAATCAAAGCTTTGGACTCTGAAGAGGAAGCTTTGGGACCACAAAACAAGGCTTTGTGCCCTAAATGAGATGTCCGGAACATAAAAGTGAGGGATTTTACAGTAAAAAGGACGTATTGACCCCTAAAAAGGAGGATTCGCGGCCAAAAAATGAGGCGTTGCGCCCTAAAAATGAGGGCTTGTACCTTCTAAATGACACTTTGAAGCAGAACAGGGAGGCTTTCAACCCTAGAACCAACGTTCCGGACTCTAAAAAGGAAGCGTTGTGACCTAAAATGGAGACTTTGTGCCCTTAATGTAGCGTTTGGAGCGTAAAAAAGTGGGATTTCAGAATTAAAATTAGGATTTGAAGCCTAAAGACGGTCGCTTGGAGCATAAAGATGTGGATTTCAACCCTGGACTCGAAGCTTGGGAATCTTAACAGGAGTGTTTGCACCCTAACAGCGAGGGCTTGTGCACCAAAAAGGAGGGTTTGTGCCCTAAACAGGAGGGTTTGTAGAGTAAAAAGCAGGCTTTCAACCCTAGACTCCAAGCTTTGGGCTCTTAACCAAATCTTTGGGACCTAACATTGAGGCTCGTGCCCTAAAGGAGGCGTTTGGAGCATAAAAAGGAGGCATTTTCCAGTGAAATTGTTACAGCATAAAAATGAGCGTTTGGGCCCTAAAAATGAGGGTTTGTACAATAAACGTGAGGGTTTGGATTATAAAACGAGGAATTCAACCACAGAATCAAAGCTTTGGACTCTGAAGAGGAAGCTTTGGGACCACAAAACAAGGCTTTGTGCCCTAAATGAGATGTCCGGAACATAAAAGTGAGGGATTTTACAGTAAAAAGGACGTATTGACCCCTAAAAAGGAGGATTCGCGGCCAAAAAATGAGGCGTTGCGCCCTAAAAATGAGGGCTTGTACCTTCTAAATGACGCTTTGAAGCAGAACAGGGAGGCTTTCAACCCTGGAACCAACGTTCCGGACTCTAAAAAGGAAGCGTTGTGACCTAAAATGGAGACTGTGTGCCCTTAATGTAGCGTTTGGAGCGTAAAAAAGTGGGATTTCAGAATTAAAATTAGGATTTGAAGCCTAAAGACGGTCGCTTGGAGCATAAAGATGTGGATTTCAACCCTGGACTCGAAGCTTGGGAATCTTAACAGGAGTGTTTGCACCCTAACAGCGAGGGCTTGTGCACCAAAAAGGAGGGTTTGTGCCCTAAACAGGAGGGTTTGTAGAGTAAAAAGCAGGCTTTCAACCCTAGACTCCAAGCTTTGGGCTCTTAACCAAATCTTTGGGACCTAACATTGAGGCTCGTGCCCTAAAGGAGGCGTTTGGAGCATGAAGAGGAGGCATTTTCCAGTGAAATGATTTACAGCATAAAAATGAGCGTTTGGGCCCTAAAAATGAGGGTTTGTACAATAAACGTGAGGATTTGGATTACAAAACGAGGAATTCAACCACAGAATCAAAGCTTTGGACTCTGAAGAGGAAGCTTTGGGACCACAAAACAAGGCTTTGTGCCCTAAATGAGATGTCCGGAACATAAAAGTGAGGGATTTTACAGTAAAAAGGACGTATTGACCCCTAAAAAGGAGGATTCGCGGCCAAAAAATGAGGCGTTGCGCCCTAAAAATGAGGGCTTGTACCTTCTAAATGACGCTTTGAAGCAGAACAGGGAGGCTTTCAACCCTGGAACCAACGTTCCGGACTCTAAAAAGGAAGCGTTGTGACCTAAAATGGAGACTTTGTGCCCTTAATGTAGTGTTTGGAGCGTAAAAAAGTGGGATTTCAGAATTAAAATTAGGATTTGAAGCCTAAAGACGGTCGCTTGGAGCATAAAGATGTGGATTTCAACCCTGGACTCGAAGCTTGGGAATCTTAACGTGAGTGTTTGCACCCTAACAGCGAGGGCTTGTGCACCAAAAAGGAGGGTTTGTGCCCTAAACAGGAGGGTTTGTAGAGTAAAAAGCAGGCTTTCAACCCTACACTCCAAGCTTTGGGCTCTTAACCAAATCTTTGGGACCTAACATTGAGGCTCGTGCCCTAAAGGAGGCGTTTGGAGCATAAAAAGGAGGCATTTTCCAGTGAAATGATTTACAGCATAAAAATGAGCGTTTGGGCCCTAAAAATGAGGGTTTGTACAATAAACGTGAGGGTTTGGATTATAAAACGAGGAATTCAACCACAGAATCAAAGCTTTGGACCCTGAAGAGGAAGCTTTGGGACCACAAAACAAGGCTTTGTGCCCTAAATGAGATGTCCGGAACATAAAAGTGAGGGATTTTACAGTAAAAAGGACGTATTGACCCCTAAAAAGGAGGATTCGCGGCCAAAAAATGAGGCGTTGCGCCCTAAAAATGAGGGCTTGTACCTTCTAAATGACGCTTTGAAGCAGAACAGGGAGGCTTTCAACCCTGGAACCAACGTTCCGGACTCTAAAAAGGAAGCGTTGTGACCTAAAATGGAGACTTTGTGCCCTTAATGTAGTGTTTGGAGCGTAAAAAAGTGGGATTTCAGAATTAAAAGTAGGATTTGAAGCCTAAAGACGGTCGCTTGGAGCATAAAGATGTGGATTTCAACCCTGGACTCGAAGCTTGGGAATCTTAACAGGAGTGTTTGCACCCTAACAGCGAGGGCTTGTGCACCAAAAAGGAGGGTTTGTGCCCTAAACAGGAGGGTTTGTAGAGTAAAAAGCAGGCTTTCAACCCTAGACTCCAAGCTTTGGGCTCTTAACCAAATCTTTGGGACCTAACATTGAGGCTCGTGCCCTAAAGGAGGCGTTTGGAGCATGAAGAGGAGGCATTTTCCAGTGAAATGATTTACAGCATAAAAATGAGCGTTTGGGCCCTAAAAATGAGGGTTTGTACAATAAACGTGAGGGTTTGGATTATAAAATGAGGAATTCAACCACAGAATCAAAGCTTTGGACTCTGAAGAGGAAGCTTTGGGACCACAAAACAAGGCTTTGTGCCCTAAATGAGATGTCCGGAACATAAAAGTGAGGGATTTTACAGTAAAAAGGACGTATTGACCCCTAAAAAGGAGGATTCGCGGCCAAAAAATGAGGCGTTGCGCCCTAAAAATGAGGGCTTGTACCTTCTAAATGACGCTTTGAAGCAGAACAGGGAGGCTTTCAACCCTGGAACCAACGTTCCGGACTCTAAAAAGGAAGCGTTGTGACCTAAAATGGAGACTTTGTGCCCTTAATGTAGTGTTTGGAGCGTAAAAAAGTGGGATTTCAGAATTAAAATTAGGATTTGAAGCCTAAAGACGGTCGCTTGGAGCATAAAGATGTGGATTTCAACCCTGGACTCGAAGCTTGGGAATCTTAACAGGAGTGTTTGCACCCTAACAGCGAGGGCTTGTGCACCAAAAAGGAGGGTTTGTGCCCTAAACAGGAGGGTTTGTAGAGTAAAAAGCAGGCTTTCAACCCTAGACTCCAAGCTTTGGGCTCTTAACCAAATCTTTGGGACCTAACATTGAGGCTCGTGCCCTAAAGGAGGCGTTTGGAGCATGAAGAGGAGGCATTTTCCAGTGAAATGATTTACAGCATAAAAATGAGCGTTTGGGCCCTAAAAATGAGGGTTTGTACAATAAACGTGAGGATTTGGATTACAAAACGAGGAATTCAACCACAGAATCAAAGCTTTGGACTCTGAAGAGGAAGCTTTGGGACCACAAAACAAGGCTTTGTGCCCTAAATGAGATGTCCGGAACATAAAAGTGAGGGATTTTACAGTAAAAAGGACGTATTGACCCCTAAAAAGGAGGATTCGCGGCCAAAAAATGAGGCGTTGCGCCCTAAAAATGAGGGCTTGTACCTTCTAAATGACGCTTTGAAGCAGAACAGGGAGGCTTTCAACCCTGGAACCAACGTTCCGGACTCTAAAAAGGAAGCGTTGTGACCTAAAATGGAGACTTTGTGCCCTTAATGTAGTGTTTGGAGCGTAAAAAAGTGGGATTTCAGAATTAAAAGTAGGATTTGAAGCCTAAAGACGGTCGCTTGGAGCATAAAGATGTGGATTTCAACCCTGGACTCGAAGCTTGGGAATCTTAACAGGAGTGTTTGCACCCTAACAGCGAGGGCTTGTGCACCAAAAAGGAGGGTTTGTGCCCTAAACAGGAGGGTTTGTAGAGTAAAAAGCAGGCTTTCAACCCTAGACTCCAAGCTTTGGGCTCTTAACCAAATCTTTGGGACCTAACATTCAGACATCGTGCCCTATAGGAGGCGTTTGGAGCATAAAAAGGAGGCATTTTCCAGTGAAATGATTTACAGCATAAAAATGAGCGTTTGGGCCCTAAAAATGAGGGTTTGTACAATAAACGTGAGGGTTTGGATTATAAAACGAGGAATTCAACCACAGAATCAAAGCTTTGGACTCTGAAGAGGAAGCTTTGGGACCACAAAACAAGGCTTTGTGCCCTAAATGAGATGTCCGGAACATAAAAGTGAGGGATTTTACAGTAAAAAGGACGTATTGACCCCTAAAAAGGAGGATTCGCGGCCAAAAAATGAGGCGTTGCGCCCTAAAAATGAGGGCTTGTACCTTCTAAATGACGCTTTGAAGCAGAACAGGGAGGCTTTCAACCCTGGAACCAACGTTCCGGACTCTAAAAAGGAAGCGTTGTGACCTAAAATGGAGACTTTGTGCCCTTAATGTAGTGTTTGGAGCGTAAAAAAGTGGGATTTCAGAATTAAAAGTAGGATTTGAAGCCTAAAGACTGTCGCTTGGAGCATAAAGATGTAGATTTCAACCCTGGACTCGAAGCTTGGGAATCTTAACAGGAGTGTTTGCACCCTAACAGCGAGGGCTTGTGCACCAAAAAGGAGGGTTTGTGCCCTAAACAGGAGGGTTTGTAGAGTAAAAAGCAGGCTTTCAACCCTAGACTCAAAGCTTTGGCCTCTTAACCAAATCTTTGGGACCTAACATTGAGGCTCGTGCCCTAAAGGAGGCGTTTGGAGCATGAAGAGGAGGCATTTTCCAGTGAAATGATTTACAGCATAAAAATGAGCGTTTGGGCCCTAAAAATGAGGGTTTGTACAATAAACGTGAGGGATTGGATTATAAAACGAGGAATTCAACCACAGAATCAAAGCTTTGGACTCTGAAGAGGAAGCTTTGGGACCACAAAACAAGGCTTTGTGCCCTAAATGAGATGTCCGGAACATAAAAGTGAGGGATTTTACAGTAAAAAGGACATATTGACCCCTAAAAAGGAGGATTCGCGGCCAAAAAATGAGGCGTTGCGCCCTAAAAATGAGGGCTTGTACCTTCTAAATGACGCTTTGAAGCAGAACAGGGAGGCTTTCAACCCTGGAACCAACGTTCCGGACTCTAAAAAGGAAGCGTTGTGACCTAAAATGGAGACTTTGTGCCCTTAACGTAGCGTTTGGAGCGTAAAAAAGTGGGATTTCAGAATTAAAAGTAGGATTTGAAGCCTAAAGACGGTCGCTTGGAGCATAAAGATGTGGATTTCAACCCTGGACTCGAAGCTTGGGAATCTTAACAGGAGTGTTTGCACCCTAACAGCGAGGGCTTGTGCACCAAAAAGGAGGGTTTGTGCCCTAAACAGGAGGGTTTGTAGAGTAAAAAGCAGGCTTTCAACCCTAGACTCCAAGCTTTGGGCTCTTAACCAAATCTTTGGGACCTAACATTGAGGCTCGTGCCCTAAAGGAGGCGTTTGGAGCATGAAGAGGAGGCATTTTCCAGTGAAATGATTTACAGCATAAAAATGAGCGTTTGGGCCCTAAAAATGAGGGTTTTTACAATAAACGTGAGGATTTGGATTACAAAACGAGGAATTCAACCACAGAATCAAAGCTTTGGACTCTGAAGAGGAAGCTTTGGGACCACAAAACAAGGCTTTGTGCCCTAAATGAGATGTCCAGAACATAAAAGTGAGGGATTTTACAGTAAAAAGGACGTATTGACCCCTAAAAAGGAGGATTCGCAGCCAAAAAATGAGGCGTTGCGCCCTAAAAATGAGGGCTTGTACCTTCTAAATGACGCTTTGAAGCAGAACAGGGAGGCTTTCAACCCTGGAACCAACGTTCCGGACTCTAAAAAGGAAGCGTTGTGACCTAAAATGGAGACTGTGTGCCCTTAATGTAGCGTTTGGAGCGTAAAAAAGTGGGATTTCAGAATTAAAATTAGGATTTGAAGCCTAAAGACGGTCGCTTGGAGCATAAAGATGTGGATTTCAACCCTGGACTCGAAGCTTGGGAATCTTAACAGGAGTGTTTGCACCCTAACAGCGAGGGCTTGTGCACCAAAAAGGAGGGTTTGTGCCCTAAACAGGAGGGTTTGTAGAGTAAAAAGCAGGCTTTCAACCCTAGACTCCAAGCTTTGGGCTCTTAACCAAATCTTTGGGACCTAACATTGAGGCTCGTGCCCTAAAGGAGGCGTTTGGAGCATGAAGAGGAGGCATTTTCCAGTGAAATGATTTACAGCATAAAAATGAGCGTTTGGGCCCTAAAAATGAGGGTTTGTACAATAAACGTGAGGATTTGGATTACAAAACGAGGAATTCAACCACAGAATCAAAGCTTTGGACTCTGAAGAGGAAGCTTTGGGACCACAAAACAAGGCTTTGTGCCCTAAATGAGATGTCCGGAACATAAAAGTGAGGGATTTTACAGTAAAAAGGACGTATTGACCCCTAAAAAGGAGGATTCGCGGCCAAAAAATGAGGCGTTGCGCCCTAAAAATGAGGGCTTGTACCTTCTAAATGACGCTTTGAAGCAGAACAGGGAGGCTTTCAACCCTGGAACCAACGTTCCGGACTCTAAAAAGGAAGCGTTGTGACCTAAAATGGAGACTTTGTGCCCTTAATGTAGTGTTTGGAGCGTAAAAAAGTGGGATTTCAGAATTAAAAGTAGGATTTGAAGCCTAAAGACGGTCGCTTGGAGCATAAAGATGTGGATTTCAACCCTGGACTCGAAGCTTGGGAATCTTAACGTGAGTGTTTGCACCCTAACAGCGAGGGCTTGTGCACCAAAAAGGAGGGTTTGTGCCCTAAACAGGAGGGTTTGTAGAGTAAAAAGCAGGCTTTCAACCCTAGACTCCAAGCTTTGGGCTCTTAACCAAATCTTTGGGACCTAACATTGAGGCTCGTGCCCTAAAGGAGGCGTTTGGAGCATAAAAAGGAGGCATTTTCCAGTGAAATGATTTACAGCATAAAAATGAGCGTTTGGGCCCTAAAAATGAGGGTTTGTACAATAAACGTGAGGGTTTGGATTATAAAACGAGGAATTCAACCACAGAATCAAAGCTTTGGACCCTGAAGAGGAAGCTTTGGGACCACAAAACAAGGCTTTGTGCCCTAAATGAGATGTCCGGAACATAAAAGTGAGGGATTTTACAGTAAAAAGGACGTATTGACCCCTAAAAAGGAGGATTCGCGGCCAAAAAATGAGGCGTTGCGCCCTAAAAATGAGGGCTTGTACCTTCTAAATGACGCTTTGAAGCAGAACAGGGAGGCTTTCAACCCTGGAACCAACGTTCCGGACTCTAAAAAGGAAGCGTTGTGACCTAAAATGGAGACTTTGTGCCCTTAATGTAGTGTTTGGAGCGTAAAAAAGTGGGATTTCAGAATTAAAAGTAGGATTTGAAGCCTAAAGACTGTCGCTTGGAGCATAAAGATGTAGATTTCAACCCTGGACTCGAAGCTTGGGAATCTTAACAGGAGTGTTTGCACCCTAACAGCGAGGGCTTGTGCACCAAAAAGGAGGGTTTGTGCCCTAAACAGGAGGGTTTGTAGAGTAAAAAGCAGGCTTTCAACCCTACACTCCAAGCTTTGGGCTCTTAACCAAATCTTTGGGACCTAACATTGAGGCTCGTGCCCTAAAGGAGGCGTTTGGAGCATAAAAAGGAGGCATTTTCCAGTGAAATTGTTACAGCATAAAAATGAGCGTTTGGGCCCTAAAAATGAGGGTTTGTACAATAAACGTGAGGGTTTGGATTATAAAACGAGGAATTCAACCACAGAATCAAAGCTTTGGACTCTGAAGAGGAAGCTTTGGGACCACAAAACAAGGCTTTGTGCCCTAAATGAGATGTCCGGAACATAAAAGTGAGGGATTTTACAGTAAAAAGGACGTATTGACCCCTAAAAAGGAGGATTCGCGGCCAAAAAATGAGGCGTTGCGCCCTAAAAATGAGGGCTTGTACCTTCTAAATGACGCTTTGAAGCAGAACAGGGAGGCTTTCAACCCTGGAACCAACGTTCCGGACTCTAAAAAGGAAGCGTTGGGACCTAAAATGGAGACTTTGTGCCCTTAATGTAGTGTTTGGAGCGTAAAAAAGTGGGATTTCAGAATTAAAATTAGGATTTGAAGCCTAAAGACGGTCGCTTGGAGCATAAAGATGTGGATTTCAACCCTGGACTCGAAGCTTGGGAATCTTAACAGGAGTGTTTGCACCCTAACAGCGAGGGCTTGTGCACCAAAAAGGAGGGTTTGTGCCCTAAACAGGAGGGTTTGTAGAGTAAAAAGCAGGCTTTCAACCCTAGACTCCAAGCTTTGGGCTCTTAACCAAATCTTTGGGACCTAACATTCAGACATCGTGCCCTAAAGGAGGCGTTTGGAGCATAAAAAGGAGGCATTTTCCAGTGAAATGATTTACAGCATAAAAATGAGCGTTTGGGCCCTAAAAATGAGGGTTTGTGCAATAAACGTGAGGGTTTGGATTATAAAACGAGGAATTCAACCACAGAATCAAAGCTTTGGACTCTGAAGAGGAAGCTTTGGGACCACAAAACAAGGCTTTGTGCCCTAAATGAGATGTCCGGAACATAAAAGTGAGGGATTTTACAGTAAAAAGGACGTATTGACCCCTAAAAAGGAGGATTCGCGGCCAAAAAATGAGGCGTTGCGCCCTAAAAATGAGGGCTTGTACCTTCTAAATGACGCTTTGAAGCAGAACAGGGAGGCTTTCAACCCTGGAACCAACGTTCCGGACTCTAAAAAGGAAGCGTTGTGACCTAAAATGGAGACTTTGTGCCCTTAATGTAGTGTTTGGAGCGTAAAAAAGTGGGATTTCAGAATTAAAAGTAGGATTTGAAGCCTAAAGACGGTCGCTTGGAGCATAAAGATGTGGATTTCAACCCTGGACTCGAAGCTTGGGAATCTTAACAGGAGTGTTTGCACCCTAACAGCGAGGGCTTGTGCACCAAAAAGGAGGGTTTGTGCCCTAAACAGGAGGGTTTGTAGAGTAAAAAGCAGGCTTTCAACCCTAGACTCCAAGCTTTGGGCTCTTAACCAAATCTTTGGGACCTAACATTGAGGCTCGTGCCCTAAAGGAGGCGTTTGGAGCATGAAGAGGAGGCATTTTCCAGTGAAATGATTTACAGCATAAAAATGAGCGTTTGGGCCCTAAAAATGAGGGTTTTTACAATAAACGTGAGGATTTGGATTACAAAACGAGGAATTCAACCACAGAATCAAAGCTTTGGACTCTGAAGAGGAAGCTTTGGGACCACAAAACAAGGCTTTGTGCCCTAAATGAGATGTCCAGAACATAAAAGTGAGGGATTTTACAGTAAAAAGGACGTATTGACCCCTAAAAAGGAGGATTCGCGGCCAAAAAATGAGGCGTTGCGCCCTAAAAATGAGGGCTTGTACCTTCTAAATGACGCTTTGAAGCAGAACAGGGAGGCTTTCAACCCTGGAACCAACGTTCCGGACTCTAAAAAGGAAGCGTTGTGACCTAAAATGGAGACTTTGTGCCCTTAATGTAGTGTTTGGAGCGTAAAAAAGTGGGATTTCAGAATTAAAAGTAGGATTTGAAGCCTAAAGACTGTCGCTTGGAGCATAAAGATGTGGATTTCAACCCTGGACTCGAAGCTTGGGAATCTTAACAGGAGTGTTTGCACCCTAACAGCGAGGGCTTGTGCACCAAAAAGGAGGGTTTGTGCCCTAAACAGGAGGGTTTGTAGAGTAAAAAGCAGGCTTTCAACCCTACACTCCAAGCTTTGGGCTCTTAACCAAATCTTTGGGACCTAACATCCAGACATCGTGCCCTAAAGGAGGCGTTTGGAGCATAAAAAGGAGGCATTCTCCAGTGAAATGATTTACAGCATAAAAATGAGCGTTTGGGCCCTAAAAATGAGGGTTTGTACAATAAACGTGAGGGTTTGGATTATAAAACGAGGAATTCAACCACAGAATCAAAGCTTTGGACTCTGAAGAGGAAGCTTTGGGACCACAAAACAAGGCTTTGTGCCCTAAATGAGATGTCCGGAACATAAAAGTGAGGGATTTTACAGTAAAAAGGACGTATTGACCCCTAAAAAGGAGGATTCGCGGCCAAAAAATGAGGCGTTGCGCCCTAAAAATGAGGGCTTGTACCTTCTAAATGACGCTTTGAAGCAGAACAGGGAGGCTTTCAACCCTGGAACCAACATTCCGGACTCTAAAAAGGAAGCGTTGTGACCTAAAATGGAGACTTTGTGCCCTTAATGTAGTGTTTGGAGCGTAAAAAAGTGGGATTTCAGAATTAAAAGTAGGATTTGAAGCCTAAAGACGGTCGCTTGGAGCATAAAGATGTGGATTTCAACCCTGGACTCGAAGCTTGGGAATCTTAACAGGAGTGTTTGCACCCTAACAGCGAGGGCTTGTGCACCAAAAAGGAGGGTTTGTGCCCTAAACAGGAGGGTTTGTAGAGTAAAAAGCAGGCTTTCAACCCTAGACTCCAAGCTTTGGGCTCTTAACCAAATCTTTGGGACCTAACATTGAGGCTCGTGCCCTAAAGGAGGCGTTTGGAGCATGAAGAGGAGGCATTTTCCAGTGAAATGATTTACAGCATAAAAATGAGCGTTTGGGCCCTAAAAATGAGGGTTTTTACAATAAACGTGAGGATTTGGATTACAAAACGAGGAATTCAACCACAGAATCAAAGCTTTGGACTCTGAAGAGGAAGCTTTGGGACCACAAAACAAGGCTTTGTGCCCTAAATGAGATGTCCGGAACATAAAAGTGAGGGATTTTACAGTAAAAAGGACGTATTGACCCCTAAAAAGGAGGATTCGCAGCCAAAAAATGAGGCGTTGCGCCCTAAAAATGAGGGCTTGTACCTTCTAAATGACGCTTTGAAGCAGAACAGGGAGGCTTTCAACCCTGGAACCAACGTTCCGGACTCTAAAAAGGAAGCGTTGTGACCTAAAATGGAGACTTTGTGCCCTTAATGTAGTGTTTGGAGCGTAAAAAAGTGGGATTTCAGAATTAAAAGTAGGATTTGAAGCCTAAAGACGGTCGTTTGGAGCATAAAGATGTGGATTTCAACCCTGGACTCGAAGCTTGGGAATCTTAACGTGAGTGTTTGCACCCTAACAGCGAGGGCTTGTGCACCAAAAAGGAGGGTTTGTGCCCTAAACAGGAGGGTTTGTAGAGTAAAAAGCAGGCTTTGAACCCTAGACTCCAAGCTTTGGGCTCTTAACCAAATCTTTGGGACCTAACATTGAGGCTCGTGCCCTAAAGGAGGCGTTTGGAGCATAAAAAGGAGGCATTTTCCAGTGAAATGATTTACAGCATAAAAATGAGCGTTTGGGCCCTAAAAATGAGGGTTTGTACAATAAACGTGAGGGTTTGGATTATAAAACGAGGAATTCAACCACAGAATCAAAGCTTTGGACCCTGAAGAGGAAGCTTTGGGACCACAAAACAAGGCTTTGTGCCCTAAATGAGATGTCCGGAACATAAAAGTGAGGGATTTTACAGTAAAAAGGACGTATTGACCCCTAAAAAGGAGGATTCGCGGCCAAAAAATGAGGCGTTGCGCCCTAAAAATGAGGGCTTGTACCTTCTAAATGACGCTTTGAAGCAGAACAGGGAGGCTTTCAACCCTGGAACCAACGTTCCGGACTCTAAAAAGGAAGCGTTGTGACCTAAAATGGAGACTTTGTGCCCTTAATGTAGTGTTTGGAGCGTAAAAAAGTGGGATTTCAGAATTAAAAGTAGGATTTGAAGCCTAAAGACTGTCGCTTGGAGCATAAAGATGTGGATTTCAACCCTGGACTCGAAGCTTGGGAATCTTAACAGGAGTGTTTGCACCCTAACAGCGAGGGCTTGTGCACCAAAAAGGAGGGTTTGTGCCCTAAACAGGAGGGTTTGTAGAGTAAAAAGCAGGCTTTCAACCCTAGACTCCAAGCTTTGGGCTCTTAACCAAATCTTTGGGACCTAACATTGAGGCTCGTGCCCTAAAGGAGGCGTTTGGAGCATAAAAAGGAGGCATTTTCCAGTGAAATGATTTACAGCATAAAAATGAGCGTTTGGGCCCTAAAAATGAGGGTTTGTACAATAAACGTGAGGGTTTGGATTATAAAACGAGGAATTCAACCACAGAATCAAAGCTTTGGACTCTGAAGAGGAAGCTTTGGGACCACAAAACAAGGCTTTGTGCCCTAAATGAGATGTCCGGAACATAAAAGTGAGGGATTTTACAGTAAAAAGGACGTATTGACCCCTAAAAAGGAGGATTCGCGGCCAAAAAATGAGGCGTTGCGCCCTAAAAATGAGGGCTTGTACCTTCTAAATGACGCTTTGAAGCAGAACAGGGAGGCTTTCAACCCTGGAACCAACGTTCCGGACTCTAAAAAGGAAGCGTTGTGACCTAAAATGGAGACTTTGTGCCCTTAATGTAGTGTTTGGAGCGTAAAAAAGTGGGATTTCAGAATTAAAAGTAGGATTTGAAGCCTAAAGACGGTCGTTTGGAGCATAAAGATGTGGATTTCAACCCTGGACTCGAAGCTTGGGAATCTTAACAGGAGTGTTTGCACCCTAACAGCGAGGGCTTGTGCACCAAAAAGGAGGGTTTGTGCCCTAAACAGGAGGGTTTGTAGAGTAAAAAGCAGGCTTTGAACCCTAGACTCAAAGCTTTGGGCTCTTAACCAAATCTTTGGGACCTAACATTCAGACATCGTGCCCTATAGGAGGCGTTTGGAGCATAAAAAGGAGGCATTTTCCAGTGAAATGATTTACAGCATAAAAATGAGCGTTTGGGCCCTAAAAATGAGGGTTTGTACAATAAACGTGAGGGTTTGGATTATAAAACGAGGAATTCAACCACAGAATCAAAGCTTTGGACTCTGAAGAGGAAGCTTTGGGACCACAAAACAAGGCTTTGTGCCCTAAATGAGATGTCCGGAACATAAAAGTGAGGGATTTTACAGTAAAAAGGACGTATTGACCCCTAAAAAGGAGGATTCGCGGCCAAAAAATGAGGCGTTGCGCCCTAAAAATGAGGGCTTGTACCTTCTAAATGACACTTTGAAGCAGAACAGGGAGGCTTTCAACCCTAGAACCAACGTTCCGGACTCTAAAAAGGAAGCGTTGTGACCTAAAATGGAGACTTTGTGCCCTTAATGTAGCGTTTGGAGCGTAAAAAAGTGGGATTTCAGAATTAAAATTAGGATTTGAAGCCTAAAGACGGTCGCTTGGAGCATAAAGATGTGGATTTCAACCCTGGACTCGAAGCTTGGGAATCTTAACAGGAGTGTTTGCACCCTAACAGCGAGGGCTTGTGCACCAAAAAGGAGGGTTTGTGCCCTAAACAGGAGGGTTTGTAGAGTAAAAAGCAGGCTTTCAACCCTAGACTCCAAGCTTTGGGCTCTTAACCAAATCTTTGGGACCTAACATTGAGGCTCGTGCCCTAAAGGAGGCGTTTGGAGCATAAAAAGGAGGCATTTTCCAGTGAAATTGTTACAGCATAAAAATGAGCGTTTGGGCCCTAAAAATGAGGGTTTGTACAATAAACGTGAGGGTTTGGATTATAAAACGAGGAATTCAACCACAGAATCAAAGCTTTGGACTCTGAAGAGGAAGCTTTGGGACCACAAAACAAGGCTTTGTGCCCTAAATGAGATGTCCGGAACATAAAAGTGAGGGATTTTACAGTAAAAAGGACGTATTGACCCCTAAAAAGGAGGATTCGCGGCCAAAAAATGAGGCGTTGCGCCCTAAAAATGAGGGCTTGTACCTTCTAAATGACGCTTTGAAGCAGAACAGGGAGGCTTTCAACCCTGGAACCAACGTTCCGGACTCTAAAAAGGAAGCGTTGTGACCTAAAATGGAGACTGTGTGCCCTTAATGTAGCGTTTGGAGCGTAAAAAAGTGGGATTTCAGAATTAAAAGTAGGATTTGAAGCCTAAAGACGGTCGCTTGGAGCATAAAGATGTGGATTTCAACCCTGGACTCGAAGCTTGGGAATCTTAACAGGAGTGTTTGCACCCTAACAGCGAGGGCTTGTGCACCAAAAAGGAGGGTTTGTGCCCTAAACAGGAGGGTTTGTAGAGTAAAAAGCAGGCTTTCAACCCTAGACTCCAAGCTTTGGGCTCTTAACCAAATCTTTGGGACCTAACATTGAGGCTCGTGCCCTAAAGGAGGCGTTTGGAGCATGAAGAGGAGGCATTTTCCAGTGAAATGATTTACAGCATAAAAATGAGCGTTTGGGCCCTAAAAATGAGGGTTTGTACAATAAACGTGAGGATTTGGATTACAAAACGAGGAATTCAACCACAGAATCAAAGCTTTGGACTCTGAAGAGGAAGCTTTGGGACCACAAAACAAGGCTTTGTGCCCTAAATGAGATGTCCGGAACATAAAAGTGAGGGATTTTACAGTAAAAAGGACGTATTGACCCCTAAAAAGGAGGATTCGCGGCCAAAAAATGAGGCGTTGCGCCCTAAAAATGAGGGCTTGTACCTTCTAAATGACGCTTTGAAGCAGAACAGGGAGGCTTTCAACCCTGGAACCAACGTTCCGGACTCTAAAAAGGAAGCGTTGTGACCTAAAATGGAGACTTTGTGCCCTTAATGTAGTGTTTGGAGCGTAAAAAAGTGGGATTTCAGAATTAAAATTAGGATTTGAAGCCTAAAGACGGTCGCTTGGAGCATAAAGATGTGGATTTCAACCCTGGACTCGAAGCTTGGGAATCTTAACAGGAGTGTTTGCACCCTAACAGCGAGGGCTTGTGCACCGAAAAGGAGGGTTTGTGCCCTAAACAGGAGGGTTTGTAGAGTAAAAAGCAGGCTTTCAACCCTACACTCCAAGCTTTGGGCTCTTAACCAAATCTTTGGGACCTAACATTGAGGCTCGTGCCCTAAAGGAGGCGTTTGGAGCATAAAAAGGAGGCATTTTCCAGTGAAATGATTTACAGCATAAAAATGAGCGTTTGGGCCCTAAAAATGAGGGTTTGTACAATAAACGTGAGGGTTTGGATTATAAAACGAGGAATTCAACCACAGAATCAAAGCTTTGGACCCTGAAGAGGAAGCTTTGGGACCACAAAACAAGGCTTTGTGCCCTAAATGAGATGTCCGGAACATAAAAGTGAGGGATTTTACAGTAAAAAGGACGTATTGACCCCTAAAAAGGAGGATTCGCGGCCAAAAAATGAGGCGTTGCGCCCTAAAAATGAGGGCTTGTACCTTCTAAATGACGCTTTGAAGCAGAACAGGGAGGCTTTCAACCCTGGAACCAACGTTCCGGACTCTAAAAAGGAAGCGTTGTGACCTAAAATGGAGACTTTGTGCCCTTAATGTAGTGTTTGGAGCGTAAAAAAGTGGGATTTCAGAATTAAAAGTAGGATTTGAAGCCTAAAGACTGTCGCTTGGAGCATAAAGATGTAGATTTCAACCCTGGACTCGAAGCTTGGGAATCTTAACAGGAGTGTTTGCACCCTAACAGCGAGGGCTTGTGCACCGAAAAGGAGGGTTTGTGCCCTAAACAGGAGGGTTTGTAGAGTAAAAAGCAGGCTTTCAACCCTAGACTCCAAGCTTTGGCCTCTTAACCAAATCTTTGGGACCTAACATTGAGGCTCGTGCCCTAAAGGAGGCGTTTGGAGCATAAAAAGGAGGCATTTTCCAGTGAAATTGTTACAGCATAAAAATGAGCGTTTGGGCCCTAAAAATGAGGGTTTGTACAATAAACGTGAGGGTTTGGATTATAAAACGAGGAATTCAACCACAGAATCAAAGCTTTGGACTCTGAAGAGGAAGCTTTGGGACCACAAAACAAGGCTTTGTGCCCTAAATGAGATGTCCGGAACATAAAAGTGAGGGATTTTACAGTAAAAAGGACGTATTGACCCCTAAAAAGGAGGATTCGCGGCCAAAAAATGAGGCGTTGCGCCCTAAAAATGAGGGCTTGTACCTTCTAAATGACGCTTTGAAGCAGAACAGGGAGGCTTTCAACCCTGGAACCAACGTTCCGGACTCTAAAAAGGAAGCGTTGTGACCTAAAATGGAGACTTTGTGCCCTTAATGTAGTGTTTGGAGCGTAAAAAAGTGGGATTTCAGAATTAAAAGTAGGATTTGAAGCCTAAAGACGGTCGCTTGGAGCATAAAGATGTGGATTTCAACCCTGGACTCGAAGCTTGGGAATCTTAACAGGAGTGTTTGCACCCTAACAGCGAGGGCTTGTGCACCAAAAAGGAGGGTTTGTGCCCTAAACAGGAGGGTTTGTAGAGTAAAAAGCAGGCTTTGAACCCTAGACTCCAAGCTTTGGGCTCTTAACCAAATCTTTGGGACCTAACATTGAGGCTCGTGCCCTAAAGGAGGCGTTTGGAGCATGAAGAGGAGGCATTTTCCAGTGAAATGATTTACAGCATAAAAATGAGCGTTTGGGCCCTAAAAATGAGGGTTTGTACAATAAACGTGAGGGTTTGGATTATAAAACGAGGAATTCAACCACAGAATCAAAGCTTTGGACTCTGAAGAGGAAGCTTTGGGACCACAAAACAAGGCTTTGTGCCCTAAATGAGATGTCCGGAACATAAAAGTGAGGGATTTTACAGTAAAAAGGACGTATTGACCCCTAAAAAGGAGGATTCGCGGCCAAAAAATGAGGCGTTGCGCCCTAAAAATGAGGGCTTGTACCTTCTAAATGACGCTTTGAAGCAGAACAGGGAGGCTTTCAACCCTGGAACCAACGTTCCGGACTCTAAAAAGGAAGCGTTGTGACCTAAAATGGAGACTTTGTGCCCTTAATGTAGTGTTTGGAGCGTAAAAAAGTGGGATTTCAGAATTAAAATTAGGATTTGAAGCCTAAAGACGGTCGCTTGGAGCATAAAGATGTGGATTTCAACCCTGGACTCGAAGCTTGGGAATCTTAACAGGAGTGTTTGCACCCTAACAGCGAGGGCTTGTGCACCAAAAAGGAGGGTTTGTGCCCTAAACAGGAGGGTTTGTAGAGTAAAAAGCAGGCTTTCAACCCTAGACTCCAAGCTTTGGGCTCTTAACCAAATCTTTGGGACCTAACATTGAGGCTCGTGCCCTAAAGGAGGCGTTTGGAGCATGAAGAGGAGGCATTTTCCAGTGAAATGATTTACAGCATAAAAATGAGCGTTTGGGCCCTAAAAATGAGGGTTTGTACAATAAACGTGAGGATTTGGATTACAAAACGAGGAATTCAACCACAGAATCAAAGCTTTGGACTCTGAAGAGGAAGCTTTGGGACCACAAAACAAGGCTTTGTGCCCTAAATGAGATGTCCGGAACATAAAAGTGAGGGATTTTACAGTAAAAAGGACGTATTGACCCCTAAAAAGGAGGATTCGCGGCCAAAAAATGAGGCGTTGCGCCCTAAAAATGAGGGCTTGTACCTTCTAAATGACGCTTTGAAGCAGAACAGGGAGGCTTTCAACCCTGGAACCAACGTTCCGGACTCTAAAAAGGAAGCGTTGTGACCTAAAATGGAGACTTTGTGCCCTTAATGTAGTGTTTGGAGCGTAAAAAAGTGGGATTTCAGAATTAAAATTAGGATTTGAAGCCTAAAGACGGTCGCTTGGAGCATAAAGATGTGGATTTCAACCCTGGACTCGAAGCTTGGGAATCTTAACAGGAGTGTTTGCACCCTAACAGCGAGGGCTTGTGCACCAAAAAGGAGGGTTTGTGCCCTAAACAGGAGGGTTTGTAGAGTAAAAAGCAGGCTTTCAACCCTAGACTCCAAGCTTTGGGCTCTTAACCAAATCTTTGGGACCTAACATTGAGGCTCGTGCCCTAAAGGAGGCGTTTGGAGCATAAAAAGGAGGCATTTTCCAGTGAAATGATTTACAGCATAAAAATGAGCGTTTGGGCCCTAAAAATGAGGGTTTGTACAATAAACGTGAGGGTTTGGATTATAAAACGAGGAATTCAACCACAGAATCAAAGCTTTGGACTCTGAAGAGGAAGCTTTGGGACCACAAAACAAGGCTTTGTGCCCTAAATGAGATGTCCGGAACATAAAAGTGAGGGATTTTACAGTAAAAAGGACGTATTGACCCCTAAAAAGGAGGATTCGCGGCCAAAAAATGAGGCGTTGCGCCCTAAAAATGAGGGCTTGTACCTTCTAAATGACGCTTTGAAGCAGAACAGGGAGGCTTTCAACCCTGGAACCAACGTTCCGGACTCTAAAAAGGAAGCGTTGTGACCTAAAATGGAGACTTTGTGCCCTTAATGTAGTGTTTGGAGCGTAAAAAAGTGGGATTTCAGAATTAAAATTAGGATTTGAAGCCTAAAGACGGTCGCTTGGAGCATAAAGATGTGGATTTCAACCCTGGACTCGAAGCTTGGGAATCTTAACAGGAGTGTTTGCACCCTAACAGCGAGGGCTTGTGCACCAAAAAGGAGGGTTTGTGCCCTAAACAGGAGGGTTTGTAGAGTAAAAAGCAGGCTTTCAACCCTAGACTCCAAGCTTTGGGCTCTTAACCAAATCTTTGGGACCTAACATTGAGGCTCGTGCCCTAAAGGAGGCGTTTGGAGCATGAAGAGGAGGCATTTTCCAGTGAAATGATTTACAGCATAAAAATGAGCGTTTGGGCCCTAAAAATGAGGGTTTGTACAATAAACGTGAGGGTTTGGATTATAAAACGAGGAATTCAACCACAGAATCAAAGCTTTGGACTCTGAAGAGGAAGCTTTGGGACCACAAAACAAGGCTTTGTGCCCTAAATGAGATGTCCGGAACATAAAAGTGAGGGATTTTACAGTAAAAAGGACGTATTGACCCCTAAAAAGGAGGATTCGCGGCCAAAAAATGAGGCGTTGCGCCCTAAAAATGAGGGCTTGTACCTTCTAAATGACGCTTTGAAGCAGAACAGGGAGGCTTTCAACCCTGGAACCAACGTTCCGGACTCTAAAAAGGAAGCGTTGTGACCTAAAATGGAGACTTTGTGCCCTTAATGTAGTGTTTGGAGCGTAAAAAAGTGGGATTTCAGAATTAAAAGTAGGATTTGAAGCCTAAAGACTGTCGCTTGGAGCATAAAGATGTAGATTTCAACCCTGGACTCGAAGCTTGGGAATCTTAACAGGAGTGTTTGCACCCTAACAGCGAGGGCTTGTGCACCAAAAAGGAGGGTTTGTGCCCTAAACAGGAGGGTTTGTAGAGTAAAAAGCAGGCTTTCAACCCTAGACTCAAAGCTTTGGCCTCTTAACCAAATCTTTGGGACCTAACATTGAGGCTCGTGCCCTAAAGGAGGCGTTTGGAGCATAAAAAGGAGGCATTTTCCAGTGAAATTGTTACAGCATAAAAATGAGCGTTTGGGCCCTAAAAATGAGGGTTTGTACAATAAACGTGAGGGTTTGGATTATAAAACGAGGAATTCAACCACAGAATCAAAGCTTTGGACTCTGAAGAGGAAGCTTTGGGACCACAAAACAAGGCTTTGTGCCCTAAATGAGATGTCCGGAACATAAAAGTGAGGGATTTTACAGTAAAAAGGACGTATTGACCCCTAAAAAGGAGGATTCGCGGCCAAAAAATGAGGCGTTGCGCCCTAAAAATGAGGGCTTGTACCTTCTAAATGACGCTTTGAAGCAGAACAGGGAGGCTTTCAACCCTGGAACCAACGTTCCGGACTCTAAAAAGGAAGCGTTGTGACCTAAAATGGAGACTTTGTGCCCTTAATGTAGTGTTTGGAGCGTAAAAAAGTGGGATTTCAGAATTAAAAGTAGGATTTGAAGCCTAAAGACGGTCGCTTGGAGCATAAAGATGTGGATTTCAACCCTGGACTCGAAGCTTGGGAATCTTAACAGGAGTGTTTGCACCCTAATAGCGAGGGCTTGTGCACTGAAAAGGAGGGTTTGTGCCCTAAACAGGAGGGTTTGTAGAGTAAAAAGCAGGCTTTGAACCCTAGACTCCAAGCTTTGGGCTCTTAACCAAATCTTTGGGACCTAACATTGAGGCTCGTGCCCTAAAGGAGGCGTTTGGAGCATGAAGAGGAGGCATTTTCCAGTGAAATGATTTACAGCATAAAAATGAGCGTTTGGGCCCTAAAAATGAGGGTTTGTACAATAAACGTGAGGGATTGGATTATAAAACGAGGAATTCAACCACAGAATCAAAGCTTTGGACTCTGAAGAGGAAGCTTTGGGACCACAAAACAAGGCTTTGTGCCCTAAATGAGATGTCCGGAACATAAAAGTGAGGGATTTTACAGTAAAAAGGACGTATTGACCCCTAAAAAGGAGGATTCGCGGCCAAAAAATGAGGCGTTGCGCCCTAAAAATGAGGGCTTGTACCTTCTAAATGACGCTTTGAAGCAGAACAGGGAGGCTTTCAACCCTGGAACCAACGTTCCGGACTCTAAAAAGGAAGCGTTGTGACCTAAAATGGAGACTTTGTGCCCTTAACGTAGCGTTTGGAGCGTAAAAAAGTGGGATTTCAGAATTAAAATTAGGATTTGAAGCCTAAAGACGGTCGCTTGGAGCATAAAGATGTGGATTTCAACCCTGGACTCGAAGCTTGGGAATCTTAACAGGAGTGTTTGCACCCTAACAGCGAGGGCTTGTGCACCAAAAAGGAGGGTTTGTGCCCTAAACAGGAGGGTTTGTAGAGTAAAAAGCAGGCTTTCAACCCTAGACTCCAAGCTTTGGGCTCTTAACCAAATCTTTGGGACCTAACATTGAGGCTCGTGCCCTAAAGGAGGCGTTTGGAGCATAAAAAGGAGGCATTTTCCAGTGAAATGATTTACAGCATAAAAATGAGCGTTTGGGCCCTAAAAATGAGGGTTTTTACAATAAACGTGAGGATTTGGATTACAAAACGAGGAATTCAACCACAGAATCAAAGCTTTGGACTCTGAAGAGGAAGCTTTGGGACCACAAAACAAGGCTTTGTGCCCTAAATGAGATGTCCAGAACATAAAAGTGAGGGATTTTACAGTAAAAAGGACGTATTGACCCCTAAAAAGGAGGATTCGCAGCCAAAAAATGAGGCGTTGCGCCCTAAAAATGAGGGCTTGTACCTTCTAAATGACGCTTTGAAGCAGAACAGGGAGGCTTTCAACCCTGGAACCAACGTTCCGGACTCTAAAAAGGAAGCGTTGTGACCTAAAATGGAGACTGTGTGCCCTTAATGTAGCGTTTGGAGCGTAAAAAAGTGGGATTTCAGAATTAAAATTAGGATTTGAAGCCTAAAGACGGTCGCTTGGAGCATAAAGATGTGGATTTCAACCCTGGACTCGAAGCTTGGGAATCTTAACAGGAGTGTTTGCACCCTAACAGCGAGGGCTTGTGCACCAAAAAGGAGGGTTTGTGCCCTAAACAGGAGGGTTTGTAGAGTAAAAAGCAGGCTTTCAACCCTAGACTCCAAGCTTTGGGCTCTTAACCAAATCTTTGGGACCTAACATTGAGGCTCGTGCCCTAAAGGAGGCGTTTGGAGCATGAAGAGGAGGCATTTTCCAGTGAAATGATTTACAGCATAAAAATGAGCGTTTGGGCCCTAAAAATGAGGGTTTGTACAATAAACGTGAGGATTTGGATTATAAAACGAGGAATTCAACCACAGAATCAAAGCTTTGGACCCTGAAGAGGAAGCTTTGGGACCACAAAACAAGGCTTTGTGCCCTAAATGAGATGTCCGGAACATAAAAGTGAGGGATTTTACAGTAAAAAGGACGTATTGACCCCTAAAAAGGAGGATTCGCGGCCAAAAAATGAGGCGTTGCGCCCTAAAAATGAGGGCTTGTACCTTCTAAATGACGCTTTGAAGCAGAACAGGGAGGCTTTCAACCCTGGAACCAACGTTCCGGACTCTAAAAAGGAAGCGTTGTGACCTAAAATGGAGACTTTGTGCCCTTAATGTAGTGTTTGGAGCGTAAAAAAGTGGGATTTCAGAATTAAAAGTAGGATTTGAAGCCTAAAGACGGTCGCTTGGAGCATAAAGATGTGGATTTCAACCCTGGACTCGAAGCTTGGGAATCTTAACGTGAGTGTTTGCACCCTAACAGCGAGGGCTTGTGCACCAAAAAGGAGGGTTTGTGCCCTAAACAGGAGGGTTTGTAGAGTAAAAAGCAGGCTTTCAACCCTAGACTCCAAGCTTTGGGCTCTTAACCAAATCTTTGGGACCTAACATTGAGGCTCGTGCCCTAAAGGAGGCGTTTGGAGCATAAAAAGGAGGCATTTTCCAGTGAAATGATTTACAGCATAAAAATGAGCGTTTGGGCCCTAAAAATGAGGGTTTGTACAATAAACGTGAGGGTTTGGATTATAAAACGAGGAATTCAACCACAGAATCAAAGCTTTGGACCCTGAAGAGGAAGCTTTGGGACCACAAAACAAGGCTTTGTGCCCTAAATGAGATGTCCCGAACATAAAAGTGAGGGATTTTACAGTAAAAAGGACGTATTGACCCCTAAAAAGGAGGATTCGCGGCCAAAAAATGAGGCGTTGCGCCCTAAAAATGAGGGCTTGTACCTTCTAAATGACGCTTTGAAGCAGAACAGGGAGGCTTTCAACCCTGGAACCAACGTTCCGGACTCTAAAAAGGAAGCGTTGTGACCTAAAATGGAGACTTTGTGCCCTTAATGTAGTGTTTGGAGCGTAAAAAAGTGGGATTTCAGAATTAAAAGTAGGATTTGAAGCCTAAAGACTGTCGCTTGGAGCATAAAGATGTAGATTTCAACCCTGGACTCGAAGCTTGGGTATCTTAACAGGAGTGTTTGCACCCTAACAGCGAGGGCTTGTGCACCAAAAAGGAGGGTTTGTGCCCTAAACAGGAGGGTTTGTAGAGTAAAAAGCAGGCTTTCAACCCTAGACTCCAAGCTTTGGGCTCTTAACCAAATCTTTGGGACCTAACATTGAGGCTCGTGCCCTAAAGGAGGCGTTTGGAGCATAAAAAGGAGGCATTTTCCAGTGAAATTGTTACAGCATAAAAATGAGCGTTTGGGCCCTAAAAATGAGGGTTTGTACAATAAACGTGAGGGTTTGGATTATAAAACGAGGAATTCAACCACAGAATCAAAGCTTTGGACTCTGAAGAGGAAGCTTTGGGACCACAAAACAAGGCTTTGTGCCCTAAATGAGATGTCCGGAACATAAAAGTGAGGGATTTTACAGTAAAAAGGACGTATTGACCCCTAAAAAGGAGGATTCGCGGCCAAAAAATGAGGCGTTGCGCCCTAAAAATGAGGGCTTGTACCTTCTAAATGACGCTTTGAAGCAGAACAGGGAGGCTTTCAACCCTGGAACCAACGTTCCGGACTCTAAAAAGGAAGCGTTGTGACCTAAAATGGAGACTTTGTGCCCTTAATGTAGTGTTTGGAGCGTAAAAAAGTGGGATTTCAGAATTAAAAGTAGGATTTGAAGCCTAAAGACGGTCGCTTGGAGCATAAAGATGTGGATTTCAACCCTGGACTCGAAGCTTGGGAATCTTAACAGGAGTGTTTGCACCCTAACAGCGAGGGCTTGTGCACCGAAAAGGAGGGTTTGTGCCCTAAACAGGAGGGTTTGTAGAGTAAAAAGCAGGCTTTCAACCCTAGACTCCAAGCTTTGGGCTCTTAACCAAATCTTTGGGACCTAACATTGAGGCTCGTGCCCTAAAGGAGGCGTTTGGAGCATGAAGAGGAGGCATTTTCCAGTGAAATGATTTACAGCATAAAAATGAGCGTTTGGGCCCTAAAAATGAGGGTTTGTACAATAAACGTGAGGGTTTGGATTATAAAATGAGGAATTCAACCACAGAATCAAAGCTTTGGACTCTGAAGAGGAAGCTTTGGGACCACAAAACAAGGCTTTGTGCCCTAAATGAGATGTCCGGAACATAAAAGTGAGGGATTTTACAGTAAAAAGGACGTATTGACCCCTAAAAAGGAGGATTCGCGGCCAAAAAATGAGGCGTTGCGCCCTAAAAATGAGGGCTTGTACCTTCTAAATGACGCTTTGAAGCAGAACAGGGAGGCTTTCAACCCTGGAACCAACGTTCCGGACTCTAAAAAGGAAGCGTTGTGACCTAAAATGGAGACTTTGTGCCCTTAATGTAGTGTTTGGAGCGTAAAAAAGTGGGATTTCAGAATTAAAATTAGGATTTGAAGCCTAAAGACGGTCGCTTGGAGCATAAAGATGTGGATTTCAACCCTGGACTCGAAGCTTGGGAATCTTAACAGGAGTGTTTGCACCCTAACAGCGAGGGCTTGTGCACCAAAAAGGAGGGTTTGTGCCCTAAACAGGAGGGTTTGTAGAGTAAAAAGCAGGCTTTCAACCCTAGACTCCAAGCTTTGGGCTCTTAACCAAATCTTTGGGACCTAACATTCAGACATCGTGCCCTAAAGGAGGCGTTTGGAGCATAAAAAGGAGGCATTTTCCAGTGAAATGATTTACAGCATAAAAATGAGCGTTTGGGCCCTAAAAATGAGGGTTTGTGCAATAAACGTGAGGGTTTGGATTATAAAACGAGGAATTCAACCACAGAATCAAAGCTTTGGACTCTGAAGAGGAAGCTTTGGGACCACAAAACAAGGCTTTGTGCCCTAAATGAGATGTCCGGAACATAAAAGTGAGGGATTTTACAGTAAAAAGGACGTATTGACCCCTAAAAAGGAGGATTCGCGGCCAAAAAATGAGGCGTTGCGCCCTAAAAATGAGGGCTTGTACCTTCTAAATGACGCTTTGAAGCAGAACAGGGAGGCTTTCAACCCTGGAACCAACGTTCCGGACTCTAAAAAGGAAGCGTTGTGACCTAAAATGGAGACTTTGTGCCCTTAATGTAGTGTTTGGAGCGTAAAAAAGTGGGATTTCAGAATTAAAAGTAGGATTTGAAGCCTAAAGACGGTCGCTTGGAGCATAAAGATGTGGATTTCAACCCTGGACTCGAAGCTTGGGAATCTTAACAGGAGTGTTTGCATCCTAACAGCGAGGGCTTGTGCACCAAAAAGGAGGGTTTGTGCCCTAAACAGGAGGGTTTGTAGAGTAAAAAGCAGGCTTTCAACCCTAGACTCCAAGCTTTGGGCTCTTAACCAAATCTTTGGGACCTAACATTGAGGCTCGTGCCCTAAAGGAGGCGTTTGGAGCATGAAGAGGAGGCATTTTCCAGTGAAATGATTTACAGCATAAAAATGAGCGTTTGGGCCCTAAAAATGAGGGTTTTTACAATAAACGTGAGGATTTGGATTACAAAACGAGGAATTCAACCACAGAATCAAAGCTTTGGACTCTGAAGAGGAAGCTTTGGGACCACAAAACAAGGCTTTGTGCCCTAAATGAGATGTCCAGAACATAAAAGTGAGGGATTTTACAGTAAAAAGGACGTATTGACCCCTAAAAAGGAGGATTCGCGGCCAAAAAATGAGGCGTTGCGCCCTAAAAATGAGGGCTTGTACCTTCTAAATGACGCTTTGAAGCAGAACAGGGAGGCTTTCAACCCTGGAACCAACGTTCCGGACTCTAAAAAGGAAGCGTTGTGACCTAAAATGGAGACTTTGTGCCCTTAATGTAGTGTTTGGAGCGTAAAAAAGTGGGATTTCAGAATTAAAAGTAGGATTTGAAGCCTAAAGACTGTCGCTTGGAGCATAAAGATGTGGATTTCAACCCTGGACTCGAAGCTTGGGAATCTTAACAGGAGTGTTTGCACCCTAACAGCGAGGGCTTGTGCACCAAAAAGGAGGGTTTGTGCCCTAAACAGGAGGGTTTGTAGAGTAAAAAGCAGGCTTTCAACCCTACACTCCAAGCTTTGGGCTCTTAACCAAATCTTTGGGACCTAACATCCAGACATCGTGCCCTAAAGGAGGCGTTTGGAGCAAAAAAAGGAGGCATTTTCCAGTGAAATGATTTACAGCATAAAAATGAGCGTTTGGGCCCTAAAAATGAGGGTTTGTACAATAAACGTGAGGGTTTGGATTATAAAACGAGGAATTCAACCACAGAATCAAAGCTTTGGACCCTGAAGAGGAAGCTTTGGGACCACAAAACAAGGCTTTGTGCCCTAAATGAGATGTCCGGAACATAAAAGTGAGGGATTTTACAGTAAAAAGGACGTATTGACCCCTAAAAAGGAGGATTCGCGGCCAAAAAATGAGGCGTTGCGCCCTAAAAATGAGGGCTTGTACCTTCTAAATGACGCTTTGAAGCAGAACAGGGAGGCTTTCAACCCTGGAACCAACGTTCCGGACTCTAAAAAGGAAGCGTTGTGACCTAAAATGGAGACTTTGTGCCCTTAATGTAGTGTTTGGAGCGTAAAAAAGTGGGATTTCAGAATTAAAAGTAGGATTTGAAGCCTAAAGACGGTCGTTTGGAGCATAAAGATGTGGATTTCAACCCTGGACTCGAAGCTTGGGAATCTTAACAGGAGTGTTTGCACCCTAACAGCGAGGGCTTGTGCACCAAAAAGGAGGGTTTGTGCCCTAAACAGGAGGGTTTGTAGAGTAAAAAGCAGGCTTTGAACCCTAGACTCAAAGCTTTGGGCTCTTAACCAAATCTTTGGGACCTAACATTCAGACATCGTGCCCTATAGGAGGCGTTTGGAGCATAAAAAGGAGGCATTTTCCAGTGAAATTGTTACAGCATAAAAATGAGCGTTTGGGCCCTAAAAATGAGGGTTTGTACAATAAACGTGAGGGTTTGGATTATAAAACGAGGAATTCAACCACAGAATCAAAGCTTTGGACTCTGAAGAGGAAGCTTTGGGACCACAAAACAAGGCTTTGTGCCCTAAATGAGATGTCCGGAACATAAAAGTGAGGGATTTTACAGTAAAAAGGACGTATTGACCCCTAAAAAGGAGGATTCGCAGCCAAAAAATGAGGCGTTGCGCCCTAAAAATGAGGGCTTGTACCTTCTAAATGACACTTTGAAGCAGAACAGGGAGGCTTTCAACCCTAGAACCAACGTTCCGGACTCTAAAAAGGAAGCGTTGTGACCTAAAATGGAGACTTTGTGCCCTTAATGTAGCGTTTGGAGCGTAAAAAAGTGGGATTTCAGAATTAAAATTAGGATTTGAAGCCTAAAGACGGTCGCTTGGAGCATAAAGATGTGGATTTCAACCCTGGACTCGAAGCTTGGGAATCTTAACAGGAGTGTTTGCACCCTAACAGCGAGGGCTTGTGCACCAAAAAGGAGGGTTTGTGCCCTAAACAGGAGGGTTTGTAGAGTAAAAAGCAGGCTTTCAACCCTACACTCCAAGCTTTGGGCTCTTAACCAAATCTTTGGGACCTAACATCCAGACATCGTGCCCTAAAGGAGGCGTTTGGAGCATAAAAAGGAGGCATTCTCCAGTGAAATGATTTACAGCATAAAAATGAGCGTTTGGGCCCTAAAAATGAGGGTTTGTACAATAAACGTGAGGGTTTGGATTATAAAACGAGGAATTCAACCACAGAATCAAAGCTTTGGACTCTGAAGAGGAAGCTTTGGGACCACAAAACAAGGCTTTGTGCCCTAAATGAGATGTCCGGAACATAAAAGTGAGGGATTTTACAGTAAAAAGGACGTATTGACCCCTAAAAAGGAGGATTCGCGGCCAAAAAATGAGGCGTTGCGCCCTAAAAATGAGGGCTTGTACCTTCTAAATGACGCTTTGAAGCAGAACAGGGAGGCTTTCAACCCTGGAACCAACGTTCCGGACTCTAAAAAGGAAGCGTTGTGACCTAAAATGGAGACTTTGTGCCCTTAATGTAGTGTTTGGAGCGTAAAAAAGTGGGATTTCAGAATTAAAAGTAGGATTTGAAGCCTAAAGACGGTCGCTTGGAGCATAAAGATGTGGATTTCAACCCTGGACTCGAAGCTTGGGAATCTTAACAGGAGTGTTTGCACCCTAACAGCGAGGGCTTGTGCACCAAAAAGGAGGGTTTGTGCCCTAAACAGGAGGGTTTGTAGAGTAAAAAGCAGGCTTTCAACCCTAGACTCCAAGCTTTGGGCTCTTAACCAAATCTTTGGGACCTAACATTGAGGCTCGTGCCCTAAAGGAGGCGTTTGGAGCATGAAGAGGAGGCATTTTCCAGTGAAATGATTTACAGCATAAAAATGAGCGTTTGGGCCCTAAAAATGAGGGTTTTTACAATAAACGTGAGGATTTGGATTACAAAACGAGGAATTCAACCACAGAATCAAAGCTTTGGACTCTGAAGAGGAAGCTTTGGGACCACAAAACAAGGCTTTGTGCCCTAAATGAGATGTCCGGAACATAAAAGTGAGGGATTTTACAGTAAAAAGGACGTATTGACCCCTAAAAAGGAGGATTCGCAGCCAAAAAATGAGGCGTTGCGCCCTAAAAATGAGGGCTTGTACCTTCTAAATGACGCTTTGAAGCAGAACAGGGAGGCTTTCAACCCTGGAACCAACGTTCCGGACTCTAAAAAGGAAGCGTTGTGACCTAAAATGGAGACTTTGTGCCCTTAATGTAGTGTTTGGAGCGTAAAAAAGTGGGATTTCAGAATTAAAAGTAGGATTTGAAGCCTAAAGACGGTCGTTTGGAGCATAAAGATGTGGATTTCAACCCTGGACTCGAAGCTTGGGAATCTTAACGTGAGTGTTTGCACCCTAACAGCGAGGGCTTGTGCACCAAAAAGGAGGGTTTGTGCCCTAAACAGGAGGGTTTGTAGAGTAAAAAGCAGGCTTTCAACCCTACACTCCAAGCTTTGGGCTCTTAACCAAATCTTTGGGACCTAACATTGAGGCTCGTGCCCTAAAGGAGGCGTTTGGAGCATAAAAAGGAGGCATTTTCCAGTGAAATGATTTACAGCATAAAAATGAGCGTTTGGGCCCTAAAAATGAGGGTTTGTACAATAAACGTGAGGGTTTGGATTATAAAACGAGGAATTCAACCACAGAATCAAAGCTTTGGACCCTGAAGAGGAAGCTTTGGGACCACAAAACAAGGCTTTGTGCCCTAAATGAGATGTCCGGAACATAAAAGTGAGGGATTTTACAGTAAAAAGGACGTATTGACCCCTAAAAAGGAGGATTCGCGGCCAAAAAATGAGGCGTTGCGCCCTAAAAATGAGGGCTTGTACCTTCTAAATGACGCTTTGAAGCAGAACAGGGAGGCTTTCAACCCTGGAACCAACGTTCCGGACTCTAAAAAGGAAGCGTTGTGACCTAAAATGGAGACTTTGTGCCCTTAATGTAGTGTTTGGAGCGTAAAAAAGTGGGATTTCAGAATTAAAAGTAGGATTTGAAGCCTAAAGACGGTCGTTTGGAGCATAAAGATGTGGATTTCAACCCTGGACTCGAAGCTTGGGAATCTTAACAGGAGTGTTTGCACCCTAACAGCGAGGGCTTGTGCACCAAAAAGGAGGGTTTGTGCCCTAAACAGGAGGGTTTGTAGAGTAAAAAGCAGGCTTTCAACCCTAGACTCCAAGCTTTGGGCTCTTAACCAAATCTTTGGGACCTAACATTCAGACATCGTGCCCTAAAGGAGGCGTTTGGAGCATAAAAAGGAGGCATTTTCCAGTGAAATGATTTACAGCATAAAAATGAGCGTTTGGGCCCTAAAAATGAGGGTTTGTACAATAAACGTGAGGGTTTGGATTATAAAACGAGGAATTCAACCACAGAATCAAAGCTTTGGACTCTGAAGAGGAAGCTTTGGGACCACAAAACAAGGCTTTGTGCCCTAAATGAGATGTCCGGAACATAAAAGTGAGGGATTTTACAGTAAAAAGGACGTATTGACCCCTAAAAAGGAGGATTCGCGGCCAAAAAATGAGGCGTTGCGCCCTAAAAATGAGGGCTTGTACCTTCTAAATGACACTTTGAAGCAGAACAGGGAGGCTTTCAACCCTAGAACCAACGTTCCGGACTCTAAAAAGGAAGCGTTGTGACCTAAAATGGAGACTTTGTGCCCTTAATGTAGCGTTTGGAGCGTAAAAAAGTGGGATTTCAGAATTAAAATTAGGATTTGAAGCCTAAAGACGGTCGCTTGGAGCATAAAGATGTGGATTTCAACCCTGGACTCGAAGCTTGGGAATCTTAACAGGAGTGTTTGCACCCTAACAGCGAGGGCTTGTGCACCAAAAAGGAGGGTTTGTGCCCTAAACAGGAGGGTTTGTAGAGTAAAAAGCAGGCTTTCAACCCTACACTCCAAGCTTTGGGCTCTTAACCAAATCTTTGGGACCTAACATCCAGACATCGTGCCCTAAAGGAGGCGTTTGGAGCATAAAAAGGAGGCATTCTCCAGTGAAATGATTTACAGCATAAAAATGAGCGTTTGGGCCCTAAAAATGAGGGTTTTTACAATAAACGTGAGGATTTGGATTACAAAACGAGGAATTCAACCACAGAATCAAAGCTTTGGACTCTGAAGAGGAAGCTTTGGGACCACAAAACAAGGCTTTGTGCCCTAAATGAGATGTCCGGAACATAAAAGTGAGGGATTTTACAGTAAAAAGGACGTATTGACCCCTAAAAAGGAGGATTCGCAGCCAAAAAATGAGGCGTTGCGCCCTAAAAATGAGGGCTTGTACCTTCTAAATGACGCTTTGAAGCAGAACAGGGAGGCTTTCAACCCTGGAACCAACGTTCCGGACTCTAAAAAGGAAGCGTTGTGACCTAAAATGGAGACTTTGTGCCCTTAATGTAGTGTTTGGAGCGTAAAAAAGTGGGATTTCAGAATTAAAAGTAGGATTTGAAGCCTAAAGACGGTCGTTTGGAGCATAAAGATGTGGATTTCAACCCTGGACTCGAAGCTTGGGAATCTTAACGTGAGTGTTTGCACCCTAACAGCGAGGGCTTGTGCACCAAAAAGGAGGGTTTGTGCCCTAAACAGGAGGGTTTGTAGAGTAAAAAGCAGGCTTTCAACCCTACACTCCAAGCTTTGGGCTCTTAACCAAATCTTTGGGACCTAACATTGAGGCTCGTGCCCTAAAGGAGGCGTTTGGAGCATAAAAAGGAGGCATTTTCCAGTGAAATGATTTACAGCATAAAAATGAGCGTTTGGGCCCTAAAAATGAGGGTTTGTACAATAAACGTGAGGGTTTGGATTATAAAACGAGGAATTCAACCACAGAATCAAAGCTTTGGACCCTGAAGAGGAAGCTTTGGGACCACAAAACAAGGCTTTGTGCCCTAAATGAGATGTCCGGAACATAAAAGTGAGGGATTTTACAGTAAAAAGGACGTATTGACCCCTAAAAAGGAGGATTCGCGGCCAAAAAATGAGGCGTTGCGCCCTAAAAATGAGGGCTTGTACCTTCTAAATGACGCTTTGAAGCAGAACAGGGAGGCTTTCAACCCTGGAACCAACGTTCCGGACTCTAAAAAGGAAGCGTTGTGACCTAAAATGGAGACTTTGTGCCCTTAATGTAGTGTTTGGAGCGTAAAAAAGTGGGATTTCAGAATTAAAAGTAGGATTTGAAGCCTAAAGACTGTCGCTTGGAGCATAAAGATGTGGATTTCAACCCTGGACTCGAAGCTTGGGAATCTTAACAGGAGTGTTTGCACCCTAACAGCGAGGGCTTGTGCACCAAAAAGGAGGGTTTGTGCCCTAAACAGGAGGGTTTGTAGAGTAAAAAGCAGGCTTTCAACCCTAGACTCCAAGCTTTGGGCTCTTAACCAAATCTTTGGGACCTAACATTGAGGCTCGTGCCCTAAAGGAGGCGTTTGGAGCATAAAAAGGAGGCATTTTCCAGTGAAATGATTTACAGCATAAAAATGAGCGTTTGGGCCCTAAAAATGAGGGTTTGTACAATAAACGTGAGGGTTTGGATTATAAAACGAGGAATTCAACCACAGAATCAAAGCTTTGGACTCTGAAGAGGAAGCTTTGGGACCACAAAACAAGGCTTTGTGCCCTAAATGAGATGTCCGGAACATAAAAGTGAGGGATTTTACAGTAAAAAGGACGTATTGACCCCTAAAAAGGAGGATTCGCGGCCAAAAAATGAGGCGTTGCGCCCTAAAAATGAGGGCTTGTACCTTCTAAATGACGCTTTGAAGCAGAACAGGGAGGCTTTCAACCCTGGAACCAACGTTCCGGACTCTAAAAAGGAAGCGTTGTGACCTAAAATGGAGACTTTGTGCCCTTAATGTAGTGTTTGGAGCGTAAAAAAGTGGGATTTCAGAATTAAAAGTAGGATTTGAAGCCTAAAGACGGTCGTTTGGAGCATAAAGATGTGGATTTCAACCCTGGACTCGAAGCTTGGGAATCTTAACAGGAGTGTTTGCACCCTAACAGCGAGGGCTTGTGCACCAAAAAGGAGGGTTTGTGCCCTAAACAGGAGGGTTTGTAGAGTAAAAAGCAGGCTTTGAACCCTAGACTCAAAGCTTTGGGCTCTTAACCAAATCTTTGGGACCTAACATTCAGACATCGTGCCCTATAGGAGGCGTTTGGAGCATAAAAAGGAGGCATTTTCCAGTGAAATGATTTACAGCATAAAAATGAGCGTTTGGGCCCTAAAAATGAGGGTTTGTACAATAAACGTGAGGGTTTGGATTATAAAACGAGGAATTCAACCACAGAATCAAAGCTTTGGACTCTGAAGAGGAAGCTTTGGGACCACAAAACAAGGCTTTGTGCCCTAAATGAGATGTCCGGAACATAAAAGTGAGGGATTTTACAGTAAAAAGGACGTATTGACCCCTAAAAAGGAGGATTCGCGGCCAAAAAATGAGGCGTTGCGCCCTAAAAATGAGGGCTTGTACCTTCTAAATGACACTTTGAAGCAGAACAGGGAGGCTTTCAACCCTAGAACCAACGTTCCGGACTCTAAAAAGGAAGCGTTGTGACCTAAAATGGAGACTTTGTGCCCTTAATGTAGCGTTTGGAGCGTAAAAAAGTGGGATTTCAGAATTAAAATTAGGATTTGAAGCCTAAAGACGGTCGCTTGGAGCATAAAGATGTGGATTTCAACCCTGGACTCGAAGCTTGGGAATCTTAACAGGAGTGTTTGCACCCTAACAGCGAGGGCTTGTGCACCAAAAAGGAGGGTTTGTGCCCTAAACAGGAGGGTTTGTAGAGTAAAAAGCAGGCTTTCAACCCTAGACTCCAAGCTTTGGGCTCTTAACCAAATCTTTGGGACCTAACATTGAGGCTCGTGCCCTAAAGGAGGCGTTTGGAGCATAAAAAGGAGGCATTTTCCAGTGAAATTGTTACAGCATAAAAATGAGCGTTTGGGCCCTAAAAATGAGGGTTTGTACAATAAACGTGAGGGTTTGGATTATAAAACGAGGAATTCAACCACAGAATCAAAGCTTTGGACTCTGAAGAGGAAGCTTTGGGACCACAAAACAAGGCTTTGTGCCCTAAATGAGATGTCCGGAACATAAAAGTGAGGGATTTTACAGTAAAAAGGACGTATTGACCCCTAAAAAGGAGGATTCGCGGCCAAAAAATGAGGCGTTGCGCCCTAAAAATGAGGGCTTGTACCTTCTAAATGACGCTTTGAAGCAGAACAGGGAGGCTTTCAACCCTGGAACCAACGTTCCGGACTCTAAAAAGGAAGCGTTGTGACCTAAAATGGAGACTGTGTGCCCTTAATGTAGCGTTTGGAGCGTAAAAAAGTGGGATTTCAGAATTAAAATTAGGATTTGAAGCCTAAAGACGGTCGCTTGGAGCATAAAGATGTGGATTTCAACCCTGGACTCGAAGCTTGGGAATCTTAACGTGAGTGTTTGCACCCTAACAGCGAGGGCTTGTGCACCAAAAAGGAGGGTTTGTGCCCTAAACAGGAGGGTTTGTAGAGTAAAAAGCAGGCTTTCAACCCTACACTCCAAGCTTTGGGCTCTTAACCAAATCTTTGGGACCTAACATTGAGGCTCGTGCCCTAAAGGAGGCGTTTGGAGCATAAAAAGGAGGCATTTTCCAGTGAAATGATTTACAGCATAAAAATGAGCGTTTGGGCCCTAAAAATGAGGGTTTGTACAATAAACGTGAGGGTTTGGATTATAAAACGAGGAATTCAACCACAGAATCAAAGCTTTGGACCCTGAAGAGGAAGCTTTGGGACCACAAAACAAGGCTTTGTGCCCTAAATGAGATGTCCGGAACATAAAAGTGAGGGATTTTACAGTAAAAAGGACGTATTGACCCCTAAAAAGGAGGATTCGCGGCCAAAAAATGAGGCGTTGCGCCCTAAAAATGAGGGCTTGTACCTTCTAAATGACGCTTTGAAGCAGAACAGGGAGGCTTTCAACCCTGGAACCAACGTTCCGGACTCTAAAAAGGAAGCGTTGTGACCTAAAATGGAGACTTTGTGCCCTTAATGTAGTGTTTGGAGCGTAAAAAAGTGGGATTTCAGAATTAAAAGTAGGATTTGAAGCCTAAAGACTGTCGCTTGGAGCATAAAGATGTGGATTTCAACCCTGGACTCGAAGCTTGGGAATCTTAACAGGAGTGTTTGCACCCTAACAGCGAGGGCTTGTGCACCAAAAAGGAGGGTTTGTGCCCTAAACAGGAGGGTTTGTAGAGTAAAAAGCAGGCTTTCAACCCTAGACTCCAAGCTTTGGGCTCTTAACCAAATCTTTGGGACCTAACATTGAGGCTCGTGCCCTAAAGGAGGCGTTTGGAGCATAAAAAGGAGGCATTTTCCAGTGAAATGATTTACAGCATAAAAATGAGCGTTTGGGCCCTAAAAATGAGGGTTTGTACAATAAACGTGAGGGTTTGGATTATAAAACGAGGAATTCAACCACAGAATCAAAGCTTTGGACTCTGAAGAGGAAGCTTTGGGACCACAAAACAAGGCTTTGTGCCCTAAATGAGATGTCCGGAACATAAAAGTGAGGGATTTTACAGTAAAAAGGACGTATTGACCCCTAAAAAGGAGGATTCGCGGCCAAAAAATGAGGCGTTGCGCCCTAAAAATGAGGGCTTGTACCTTCTAAATGACGCTTTGAAGCAGAACAGGGAGGCTTTCAACCCTGGAACCAACGTTCCGGACTCTAAAAAGGAAGCGTTGTGACCTAAAATGGAGACTTTGTGCCCTTAATGTAGTGTTTGGAGCGTAAAAAAGTGGGATTTCAGAATTAAAAGTAGGATTTGAAGCCTAAAGACGGTCGTTTGGAGCATAAAGATGTGGATTTCAACCCTGGACTCGAAGCTTGGGAATCTTAACAGGAGTGTTTGCACCCTAACAGCGAGGGCTTGTGCACCAAAAAGGAGGGTTTGTGCCCTAAACAGGAGGGTTTGTAGAGTAAAAAGCAGGCTTTGAACCCTAGACTCAAAGCTTTGGGCTCTTAACCAAATCTTTGGGACCTAACATTCAGACATCGTGCCCTATAGGAGGCGTTTGGAGCATAAAAAGGAGGCATTTTCCAGTGAAATGATTTACAGCATAAAAATGAGCGTTTGGGCCCTAAAAATGAGGGTTTGTACAATAAACGTGAGGGTTTGGATTATAAAACGAGGAATTCAACCACAGAATCAAAGCTTTGGACTCTGAAGAGGAAGCTTTGGGACCACAAAACAAGGCTTTGTGCCCTAAATGAGATGTCCGGAACATAAAAGTGAGGGATTTTACAGTAAAAAGGACGTATTGACCCCTAAAAAGGAGGATTCGCGGCCAAAAAATGAGGCGTTGCGCCCTAAAAATGAGGGCTTGTACCTTCTAAATGACACTTTGAAGCAGAACAGGGAGGCTTTCAACCCTAGAACCAACGTTCCGGACTCTAAAAAGGAAGCGTTGTGACCTAAAATGGAGACTTTGTGCCCTTAATGTAGCGTTTGGAGCGTAAAAAAGTGGGATTTCAGAATTAAAATTAGGATTTGAAGCCTAAAGACGGTCGCTTGGAGCATAAAGATGTGGATTTCAACCCTGGACTCGAAGCTTGGGAATCTTAACAGGAGTGTTTGCACCCTAACAGCGAGGGCTTGTGCACCAAAAAGGAGGGTTTGTGCCCTAAACAGGAGGGTTTGTAGAGTAAAAAGCAGGCTTTCAACCCTAGACTCCAAGCTTTGGGCTCTTAACCAAATCTTTGGGACCTAACATTGAGGCTCGTGCCCTAAAGGAGGCGTTTGGAGCATAAAAAGGAGGCATTTTCCAGTGAAATTGTTACAGCATAAAAATGAGCGTTTGGGCCCTAAAAATGAGGGTTTGTACAATAAACGTGAGGGTTTGGATTATAAAACGAGGAATTCAACCACAGAATCAAAGCTTTGGACTCTGAAGAGGAAGCTTTGGGACCACAAAACAAGGCTTTGTGCCCTAAATGAGATGTCCGGAACATAAAAGTGAGGGATTTTACAGTAAAAAGGACGTATTGACCCCTAAAAAGGAGGATTCGCGGCCAAAAAATGAGGCGTTGCGCCCTAAAAATGAGGGCTTGTACCTTCTAAATGACGCTTTGAAGCAGAACAGGGAGGCTTTCAACCCTGGAACCAACGTTCCGGACTCTAAAAAGGAAGCGTTGTGACCTAAAATGGAGACTGTGTGCCCTTAATGTAGTGTTTGGAGCGTAAAAAAGTGGGATTTCAGAATTAAAAGTAGGATTTGAAGCCTAAAGACGGTCGCTTGGAGCATAAAGATGTGGATTTCAACCCTGGACTCGAAGCTTGGGAATCTTAACAGGAGTGTTTGCACCCTAACAGCGAGGGCTTGTGCACCAAAAAGGAGGGTTTGTGCCCTAAACAGGAGGGTTTGTAGAGTAAAAAGCAGGCTTTCAACCCTAGACTCCAAGCTTTGGGCTCTTAACCAAATCTTTGGGACCTAACATTGAGGCTCGTGCCCTAAAGGAGGCGTTTGGAGCATGAAGAGGAGGCATTTTCCAGTGAAATGATTTACAGCATAAAAATGAGCGTTTGGGCCCTAAAAATGAGGGTTTTTACAATAAACGTGAGGATTTGGATTACAAAACGAGGAATTCAACCACAGAATCAAAGCTTTGGACTCTGAAGAGGAAGCTTTGGGACCACAAAACAAGGCTTTGTGCCCTAAATGAGATGTCCGGAACATAAAAGTGAGGGATTTTACAGTAAAAAGGACGTATTGACCCCTAAAAAGGAGGATTCGCGGCCAAAAAATGAGGCGTTGCGCCCTAAAAATGAGGGCTTGTACCTTCTAAATGACGCTTTGAAGCAGAACAGGGAGGCTTTCAACCCTGGAACCAACGTTCCGGACTCTAAAAAGGAAGCGTTGTGACCTAAAATGGAGACTTTGTGCCCTTAATGTAGTGTTTGGAGCGTAAAAAAGTGGGATTTCAGAATTAAAAGTAGGATTTGAAGCCTAAAGACGGTCGCTTGGAGCATAAAGATGTGGATTTCAACCCTGGACTCGAAGCTTGGGAATCTTAACGTGAGTGTTTGCACCCTAACAGCGAGGGCTTGTGCACCAAAAAGGAGGGTTTGTGCCCTAAACAGGAGGGTTTGTAGAGTAAAAAGCAGGCTTTCAACCCTACACTCCAAGCTTTGGGCTCTTAACCAAATCTTTGGGACCTAACATTGAGGCTCGTGCCCTAAAGGAGGCGTTTGGAGCATAAAAAGGAGGCATTTTCCAGTGAAATGATTTACAGCATAAAAATGAGCGTTTGGGCCCTAAAAATGAGGGTTTGTACAATAAACGTGAGGGTTTGGATTATAAAACGAGGAATTCAACCACAGAATCAAAGCTTTGGACCCTGAAGAGGAAGCTTTGGGACCACAAAACAAGGCTTTGTGCCCTAAATGAGATGTCCGGAACATAAAAGTGAGGGATTTTACAGTAAAAAGGACGTATTGACCCCTAAAAAGGAGGATTCGCGGCCAAAAAATGAGGCGTTGCGCCCTAAAAATGAGGGCTTGTACCTTCTAAATGACGCTTTGAAGCAGAACAGGGAGGCTTTCAACCCTGGAACCAACGTTCCGGACTCTAAAAAGGAAGCGTTGTGACCTAAAATGGAGACTTTGTGCCCTTAATGTAGTGTTTGGAGCGTAAAAAAGTGGGATTTCAGAATTAAAAGTAGGATTTGAAGCCTAAAGACTGTCGCTTGGAGCATAAAGATGTAGATTTCAACCCTGGACTCGAAGCTTGGGAATCTTAACAGGAGTGTTTGCACCCTAACAGCGAGGGCTTGTGCACCAAAAAGGAGGGTTTGTGCCCTAAACAGGAGGGTTTGTAGAGTAAAAAGCAGGCTTTGAACCCTAGACTCCAAGCTTTGGGCTCTTAACCAAATCTTTGGGACCTAACATTGAGGCTCGTGCCCTAAAGGAGGCGTTTGGAGCATAAAAAGGAGGCATTTTCCAGTGAAATTGTTACAGCATAAAAATGAGCATTTGGGCCCTAAAAATGAGGGTTTGTACAATAAACGTGAGGGTTTGGATTATAAAATGAGGAATTCAACCACAGAATCAAAGCTTTGGACTCTGAAGAGGAAGCTTTGGGACCACAAAACAAGGCTTTGTGCCCTAAATGAGATGTCCGGAACATAAAAGTGAGGGATTTTACAGTAAAAAGGACGTATTGACCCCTAAAAAGGAGGATTCGCGGCCAAAAAATGAGGCGTTGCGCCCTAAAAATGAGGGCTTGTACCTTCTAAATGACGCTTTGAAGCAGAACAGGGAGGCTTTCAACCCTGGAACCAACGTTCCGGACTCTAAAAAGGAAGCGTTGTGACCTAAAATGGAGACTTTGTGCCCTTAATGTAGTGTTTGGAGCGTAAAAAAGTGGGATTTCAGAATTAAAATTAGGATTTGAAGCCTAAAGACGGTCGCTTGGAGCATAAAGATGTGGATTTCAACCCTGGACTCGAAGCTTGGGAATCTTAACAGGAGTGTTTGCACCCTAACAGCGAGGGCTTGTGCACCAAAAAGGAGGGTTTGTGCCCTAAACAGGAGGGTTTGTAGAGTAAAAAGCAGGCTTTGAACCCTAGACTCCAAGCTTTGGGCTCTTAACCAAATCTTTGGGACCTAACATTGAGGCTCGTGCCCTAAAGGAGGCGTTTGGAGCATGAAGAGGAGGCATTTTCCAGTGAAATGATTTACAGCATAAAAATGAGCGTTTGGGCCCTAAAAATGAGGGTTTGTACAATAAACGTGAGGGTTTGGATTATAAAATGAGGAATTCAACCACAGAATCAAAGCTTTGGACTCTGAAGAGGAAGCTTTGGGACCACAAAACAAGGCTTTGTGCCCTAAATGAGATGTCCGGAACATAAAAGTGAGGGATTTTACAGTAAAAAGGACGTATTGACCCCTAAAAAGGAGGATTCGCGGCCAAAAAATGAGGCGTTGCGCCCTAAAAATGAGGGCTTGTACCTTCTAAATGACGCTTTGAAGCAGAACAGGGAGGCTTTCAACCCTGGAACCAACGTTCCGGACTCTAAAAAGGAAGCGTTGTGACCTAAAATGGAGACTTTGTGCCCTTAATGTAGTGTTTGGAGCGTAAAAAAGTGGGATTTCAGAATTAAAATTAGGATTTGAAGCCTAAAGACGGTCGCTTGGAGCATAAAGATGTGGATTTCAACCCTGGACTCGAAGCTTGGGAATCTTAACAGGAGTGTTTGCACCCTAACAGCGAGGGCTTGTGCACCAAAAAGGAGGGTTTGTGCCCTAAACAGGAGGGTTTGTAGAGTAAAAAGCAGGCTTTCAACCCTAGACTCCAAGCTTTGGGCTCTTAACCAAATCTTTGGGACCTAACATTGAGGCTCGTGCCCTAAAGGAGGCGTTTGGAGCATGAAGAGGAGGCATTTTCCAGTGAAATGATTTACAGCATAAAAATGAGCGTTTGGGCCCTAAAAATGAGGGTTTGTACAATAAACGTGAGGATTTGGATTACAAAACGAGGAATTCAACCACAGAATCAAAGCTTTGGACTCTGAAGAGGAAGCTTTGGGACCACAAAACAAGGCTTTGTGCCCTAAATGAGATGTCCGGAACATAAAAGTGAGGGATTTTACAGTAAAAAGGACGTATTGACCCCTAAAAAGGAGGATTCGCGGCCAAAAAATGAGGCGTTGCGCCCTAAAAATGAGGGCTTGTACCTTCTAAATGACGCTTTGAAGCAGAACAGGGAGGCTTTCAACCCTGGAACCAACGTTCCGGACTCTAAAAAGGAAGCGTTGTGACCTAAAATGGAGACTTTGTGCCCTTAATGTAGTGTTTGGAGCGTAAAAAAGTGGGATTTCAGAATTAAAATTAGGATTTGAAGCCTAAAGACGGTCGCTTGGAGCATAAAGATGTGGATTTCAACCCTGGACTCGAAGCTTGGGAATCTTAACAGGAGTGTTTGCACCCTAACAGCGAGGGCTTGTGCACCAAAAAGGAGGGTTTGTGCCCTAAACAGGAGGGTTTGTAGAGTAAAAAGCAGGCTTTCAACCCTAGACTCCAAGCTTTGGGCTCTTAACCAAATCTTTGGGACCTAACATTGAGGCTCGTGCCCTAAAGGAGGCGTTTGGAGCATAAAAAGGAGGCATTTTCCAGTGAAATGATTTACAGCATAAAAATGAGCGTTTGGGCCCTAAAAATGAGGGTTTGTACAATAAACGTGAGGGTTTGGATTATAAAACGAGGAATTCAACCACAGAATCAAAGCTTTGGACTCTGAAGAGGAAGCTTTGGGACCACAAAACAAGGCTTTGTGCCCTAAATGAGATGTCCGGAACATAAAAGTGAGGGATTTTACAGTAAAAAGGACGTATTGACCCCTAAAAAGGAGGATTCGCGGCCAAAAAATGAGGCGTTGCGCCCTAAAAATGAGGGCTTGTACCTTCTAAATGACGCTTTGAAGCAGAACAGGGAGGCTTTCAACCCTGGAACCAACGTTCCGGACTCTAAAAAGGAAGCGTTGTGACCTAAAATGGAGACTTTGTGCCCTTAATGTAGTGTTTGGAGCGTAAAAAAGTGGGATTTCAGAATTAAAAGTAGGATTTGAAGCCTAAAGACTGTCGCTTGGAGCATAAAGATGTAGATTTCAACCCTGGACTCGAAGCTTGGGAATCTTAACAGGAGTGTTTGCACCCTAACAGCGAGGGCTTGTGCACCAAAAAGGAGGGTTTGTGCCCTAAACAGGAGGGTTTGTAGAGTAAAAAGCAGGCTTTGAACCCTAGACTCCAAGCTTTGGGCTCTTAACCAAATCTTTGGGACCTAACATTGAGGCTCGTGCCCTAAAGGAGGCGTTTGGAGCATGAAGAGGAGGCATTTTCCAGTGAAATGATTTACAGCATAAAAATGAGCGTTTGGGCCCTAAAAATGAGGGTTTGTACAATAAACGTGAGGGATTGGATTATAAAACGAGGAATTCAACCACAGAATCAAAGCTTTGGACTCTGAAGAGGAAGCTTTGGGACCACAAAACAAGGCTTTGTGCCCTAAATGAGATGTCCGGAACATAAAAGTGAGGGATTTTACAGTAAAAAGGACGTATTGACCCCTAAAAAGGAGGATTCGCGGCCAAAAAATGAGGCGTTGCGCCCTAAAAATGAGGGCTTGTACCTTCTAAATGACGCTTTGAAGCAGAACAGGGAGGCTTTCAACCCTGGAACCAACGTTCCGGACTCTAAAAAGGAAGCGTTGTGACCTAAAATGGAGACTTTGTGCCCTTAATGTAGTGTTTGGAGCGTAAAAAATTGGGATTTCAGAATTAAAAGTAGGATTTGAAGCCTAAAGACGGTCGCTTGGAGCATAAAGATGTGGATTTCAACCCTGGACTCGAAGCTTGGGAATCTTAACAGGAGTGTTTGCACCCTAACAGCGAGGGCTTGTGCACCGAAAAGGAGGGTTTGTGCCCTAAACAGGAGGGTTTGTAGAGTAAAAAGCAGGCTTTGAACCCTAGACTCCAAGCTTTGGGCTCTTAACCAAATCTTTGGGACCTAACATTGAGGCTCGTGCCCTAAAGGAGGCGTTTGGAGCATGAAGAGGAGGCATTTTCCAGTGAAATGATTTACAGCATAAAAATGAGCGTTTGGGCCCTAAAAATGAGGGTTTGTACAATAAACGTGAGGGATTGGATTATAAAACGAGGAATTCAACCACAGAATCAAAGCTTTGGACTCTGAAGAGGAAGCTTTGGGACCACAAAACAAGGCTTTGTGCCCTAAATGAGATGTCCGGAACATAAAAGTGAGGGATTTTACAGTAAAAAGGACATATTGACCCCTAAAAAGGAGGATTCGCGGCCAAAAAATGAGGCGTTGCGCCCTAAAAATGAGGGCTTGTACCTTCTAAATGACGCTTTGAAGCAGAACAGGGAGGCTTTCAACCCTGGAACCAACGTTCCGGACTCTAAAAAGGAAGCGTTGGGACCTAAAATGGAGACTTTGTGCCCTTAATGTAGTGTTTGGAGCGTAAAAAAGTGGGATTTCAGAATTAAAAGTAGGATTTGAAGCCTAAAGACGGTCGCTTGGAGCATAAAGATGTGGATTTCAACCCTGGACTCGAAGCTTGGGAATCTTAACAGGAGTGTTTGCACCCTAACAGCGAGGGCTTGTGCACCAAAAAGGAGGGTTTGTGCCCTAAACAGGAGGGTTTGTAGAGTAAAAAGCAGGCTTTCAACCCTAGACTCCAAGCTTTGGGCTCTTAACCAAATCTTTGGGACCTAACATTGAGGCTCGTGCCCTAAAGGAGGCGTTTGGAGCATGAAGAGGAGGCATTTTCCAGTGAAATGATTTACAGCATAAAAATGAGCGTTTGGGCCCTAAAAATGAGGGTTTTTACAATAAACGTGAGGATTTGGATTACAAAACGAGGAATTCAACCACAGAATCAAAGCTTTGGACTCTGAAGAGGAAGCTTTGGGACCACAAAACAAGGCTTTGTGCCCTAAATGAGATGTCCAGAACATAAAAGTGAGGGATTTTACAGTAAAAAGGACGTATTGACCCCTAAAAAGGAGGATTCGCAGCCAAAAAATGAGGCGTTGCGCCCTAAAAATGAGGGCTTGTACCTTCTAAATGACGCTTTGAAGCAGAACAGGGAGGCTTTCAACCCTGGAACCAACGTTCCGGACTCTAAAAAGGAAGCGTTGTGACCTAAAATGGAGACTTTGTGCCCTTAATGTAGCGTTTGGAGCGTAAAAAAGTGGGATTTCAGAATTAAAATTAGGATTTGAAGCCTAAAGACGGTCGCTTGGAGCATAAAGATGTGGATTTCAACCCTGGACTCGAAGCTTGGGAATCTTAACAGGAGTGTTTGCACCCTAACAGCGAGGGCTTGTGCACCAAAAAGGAGGGTTTGTGCCCTAAACAGGAGGGTTTGTAGAGTAAAAAGCAGGCTTTCAACCCTAGACTCCAAGCTTTGGGCTCTTAACCAAATCTTTGGGACCTAATATTGAGGCTCGTGCCCTAAAGGAGGCGTTTGGAGCATGAAGAGGAGGCATTTTCCAGTGAAATGATTTACAGCATAAAAATGAGCGTTTGGGCCCTAAAAATGAGGGTTTGTACAATAAACGTGAGGATTTGGATTACAAAACGAGGAATTCAACCACAGAATCAAAGCTTTGGACTCTGAAGAGGAAGCTTTGGGACCACAAAACAAGGCTTTGTGCCCTAAATGAGATGTCCGGAACATAAAAGTGAGGGATTTTACAGTAAAAAGGACGTATTGACCCCTAAAAAGGAGGATTCGCGGCCAAAAAATGAGGCGTTGCGCCCTAAAAATGAGGGCTTGTACCTTCTAAATGACGCTTTGAAGCAGAACAGGGAGGCTTTCAACCCTGGAACCAACGTTCCGGACTCTAAAAAGGAAGCGTTGTGACCTAAAATGGAGACTTTGTGCCCTTAATGTAGTGTTTGGAGCGTAAAAAAGTGGGATTTCAGAATTAAAAGTAGGATTTGAAGCCTAAAGACGGTCGCTTGGAGCATAAAGATGTGGATTTCAACCCTGGACTCGAAGCTTGGGAATCTTAACGTGAGTGTTTGCACCCTAACAGCGAGGGCTTGTGCACCAAAAAGGAGGGTTTGTGCCCTAAACAGGAGGGTTTGTAGAGTAAAAAGCAGGCTTTCAACCCTAGACTCCAAGCTTTGGGCTCTTAACCAAATCTTTGGGACCTAACATTGAGGCTCGTGCCCTAAAGGAGGCGTTTGGAGCATAAAAAGGAGGCATTTTCCAGTGAAATGATTTACAGCATAAAAATGAGCGTTTGGGCCCTAAAAATGAGGGTTTGTACAATAAACGTGAGGGTTTGGATTATAAAACGAGGAATTCAACCACAGAATCAAAGCTTTGGACCCTGAAGAGGAAGCTTTGGGACCACAAAACAAGGCTTTGTGCCCTAAATGAGATGTCCCGAACATAAAAGTGAGGGATTTTACAGTAAAAAGGACGTATTGACCCCTAAAAAGGAGGATTCGCGGCCAAAAAATGAGGCGTTGCGCCCTAAAAGTGAGGGCTTGTACCTTCTAAATGACGCTTTGAAGCAGAACAGGGAGGCTTTCAACCCTGGAACCAACGTTCCGGACTCTAAAAAGGAAGCGTTGTGACCTAAAATGGAGACTTTGTGCCCTTAATGTAGTGTTTGGAGCGTAAAAAAGTGGGATTTCAGAATTAAAAGTAGGATTTGAAGCCTAAAGACTGTCGCTTGGAGCATAAAGATGTAGATTTCAACCCTGGACTCGAAGCTTGGGAATCTTAACAGGAGTGTTTGCACCCTAACAGCGAGGGCTTGTGCACCAAAAAGGAGGGTTTGTGCCCTAAACAGGAGGGTTTGTAGAGTAAAAAGCAGGCTTTCAACCCTACACTCCAAGCTTTGGGCTCTTAACCAAATCTTTGGGACCTAACATTGAGGCTCGTGCCCTAAAGGAGGCGTTTGGAGCATAAAAAGGAGGCATTTTCCAGTGAAATTGTTACAGCATAAAAATGAGCGTTTGGGCCCTAAAAATGAGGGTTTGTACAATAAACGTGAGGGTTTGGATTATAAAACGAGGAATTCAACCACAGAATCAAAGCTTTGGACTCTGAAGAGGAAGCTTTGGGACCACAAAACAAGGCTTTGTGCCCTAAATGAGATGTCTGGAACATAAAAGTGAGGGATTTTACAGTAAAAAGGACGTATTGACCCCTAAAAAGGAGGATTCGCGGCCAAAAAATGAGGCGTTGCGCCCTAAAAATGAGGGCTTGTACCTTCTAAATGACGCTTTGAAGCAGAACAGGGAGGCTTTCAACCCTGGAACCAACGTTCCGGACTCTAAAAAGGAAGCGTTGTGACCTAAAATGGAGACTTTGTGCCCTTAATGTAGTGTTTGGAGCGTAAAAAAGTGGGATTTCAGAATTAAAAGTAGGATTTGAAGCCTAAAGACGGTCGCTTGGAGCATAAAGATGTGGATTTCAACCCTGGACTCGAAGCTTGGGAATCTTAACAGGAGTGTTTGCACCCTAACAGCGAGGGCTTGTGCACCGAAAAGGAGGGTTTGTGCCCTAAACAGGAGGGTTTGTAGAGTAAAAAGCAGGCTTTGAACCCTAGACTCCAAGCTTTGGGCTCTTAACCAAATCTTTGGGACCTAACATTGAGGCTCGTGCCCTAAAGGAGGCGTTTGGAGCATGAAGAGGAGGCATTTTCCAGTGAAATGATTTACAGCATAAAAATGAGCGTTTGGGCCCTAAAAATGAGGGTTTGTACAATAAACGTGAGGGATTGGATTATAAAACGAGGAATTCAACCACAGAATCAAAGCTTTGGACTCTGAAGAGGAAGCTTTGGGACCACAAAACAAGGCTTTGTGCCCTAAATGAGATGTCCGGAACATAAAAGTGAGGGATTTTACAGTAAAAAGGACGTATTGACCCCTAAAAAGGAGGATTCGCGGCCAAAAAATGAGGCGTTGCGCCCTAAAAATGAGGGCTTGTACCTTCTAAATGACGCTTTGAAGCAGAACAGGGAGGCTTTCAACCCTGGAACCAACGTTCCGGACTCTAAAAAGGAAGCGTTGTGACCTAAAATGGAGACTTTGTGCCCTTAATGTAGTGTTTGGAGCGTAAAAAAGTGGGATTTCAGAATTAAAAGTAGGATTTGAAGCCTAAAGACGGTCGCTTGGAGCATAAAGATGTGGATTTCAACCCTGGACTCGAAGCTTGGGAATCTTAACAGGAGTGTTTGCACCCTAACAGCGAGGGCTTGTGCACCAAAAAGGAGGGTTTGTGCCCTAAACAGGAGGGTTTGTAGAGTAAAAAGCAGGCTTTCAACCCTAGACTCCAAGCTTTGGGCTCTTAACCAAATCTTTGGGACCTAACATTGAGGCTCGTGCCCTAAAGGAGGCGTTTGGAGCATGAAGAGGAGGCATTTTCCAGTGAAATGATTTACAGCATAAAAATGAGCGTTTGGGCCCTAAAAATGAGGGTTTTTACAATAAACGTGAGGATTTGGATTACAAAACGAGGAATTCAACCACAGAATCAAAGCTTTGGACTCTGAAGAGGAAGCTTTGGGACCACAAAACAAGGCTTTGTGCCCTAAATGAGATGTCCAGAACATAAAAGTGAGGGATTTTACAGTAAAAAGGACGTATTGACCCCTAAAAAGGAGGATTCGCAGCCAAAAAATGAGGCGTTGCGCCCTAAAAATGAGGGCTTGTACCTTCTAAATGACGCTTTGAAGCAGAACAGGGAGGCTTTCAACCCTGGAACCAACGTTCCGGACTCTAAAAAGGAAGCGTTGTGACCTAAAATGGAGACTTTGTGCCCTTAATGTAGCGTTTGGAGCGTAAAAAAGTGGGATTTCAGAATTAAAATTAGGATTTGAAGCCTAAAGACGGTCGCTTGGAGCATAAAGATGTGGATTTCAACCCTGGACTCGAAGCTTGGGAATCTTAACAGGAGTGTTTGCACCCTAACAGCGAGGGCTTGTGCACCAAAAAGGAGGGTTTGTGCCCTAAACAGGAGGGTTTGTAGAGTAAAAAGCAGGCTTTCAACCCTAGACTCCAAGCTTTGGGCTCTTAACCAAATCTTTGGGACCTAACATTGAGGCTCGTGCCCTAAAGGAGGCGTTTGGAGCATGAAGAGGAGGCATTTTCCAGTGAAATGATTTACAGCATAAAAATGAGCGTTTGGGCCCTAAAAATGAGGGTTTGTACAATAAACGTGAGGATTTGGATTACAAAACGAGGAATTCAACCACAGAATCAAAGCTTTGGACTCTGAAGAGGAAGCTTTGGGACCACAAAACAAGGCTTTGTGCCCTAAATGAGATGTCCGGAACATAAAAGTGAGGGATTTTACAGTAAAAAGGACGTATTGACCCCTAAAAAGGAGGATTCGCGGCCAAAAAATGAGGCGTTGCGCCCTAAAAATGAGGGCTTGTACCTTCTAAATGACGCTTTGAAGCAGAACAGGGAGGCTTTCAACCCTGGAACCAACGTTCCGGACTCTAAAAAGGAAGCGTTGTGACCTAAAATGGAGACTTTGTGCCCTTAATGTAGTGTTTGGAGCGTAAAAAAGTGGGATTTCAGAATTAAAAGTAGGATTTGAAGCCTAAAGACGGTCGCTTGGAGCATAAAGATGTGGATTTCAACCCTGGACTCGAAGCTTGGGAATCTTAACGTGAGTGTTTGCACCCTAACAGCGAGGGCTTGTGCACCAAAAAGGAGGGTTTGTGCCCTAAACAGGAGGGTTTGTAGAGTAAAAAGCAGGCTTTCAACCCTAGACTCCAAGCTTTGGGCTCTTAACCAAATCTTTGGGACCTAACATTGAGGCTCGTGCCCTAAAGGAGGCGTTTGGAGCATAAAAAGGAGGCATTTTCCAGTGAAATGATTTACAGCATAAAAATGAGCGTTTGGGCCCTAAAAATGAGGGTTTGTACAATAAACGTGAGGGTTTGGATTATAAAACGAGGAATTCAACCACAGAATCAAAGCTTTGGACCCTGAAGAGGAAGCTTTGGGACCACAAAACAAGGCTTTGTGCCCTAAATGAGATGTCCCGAACATAAAAGTGAGGGATTTTACAGTAAAAAGGACGTATTGACCCCTAAAAAGGAGGATTCGCGGCCAAAAAATGAGGCGTTGCGCCCTAAAAATGAGGGCTTGTACCTTCTAAATGACGCTTTGAAGCAGAACAGGGAGGCTTTCAACCCTGGAACCAACGTTCCGGACTCTAAAAAGGAAGCGTTGTGACCTAAAATGGAGACTTTGTGCCCTTAATGTAGTGTTTGGAGCGTAAAAAAGTGGGATTTCAGAATTAAAAGTAGGATTTGAAGCCTAAAGACTGTCGCTTGGAGCATAAAGATGTAGATTTCAACCCTGGACTCGAAGCTTGGGAATCTTAACAGGAGTGTTTGCACCCTAACAGCGAGGGCTTGTGCACCAAAAAGGAGGGTTTGTGCCCTAAACAGGAGGGTTTGTAGAGTAAAAAGCAGGCTTTCAACCCTACACTCCAAGCTTTGGGCTCTTAACCAAATCTTTGGGACCTAACATTGAGGCTCGTGCCCTAAAGGAGGCGTTTGGAGCATAAAAAGGAGGCATTTTCCAGTGAAATTGTTACAGCATAAAAATGAGCGTTTGGGCCCTAAAAATGAGGGTTTGTACAATAAACGTGAGGGTTTGGATTATAAAACGAGGAATTCAACCACAGAATCAAAGCTTTGGACTCTGAAGAGGAAGCTTTGGGACCACAAAACAAGGCTTTGTGCCCTAAATGAGATGTCCGGAACATAAAAGTGAGGGATTTTACAGTAAAAAGGACGTATTGACCCCTAAAAAGGAGGATTCGCGGCCAAAAAATGAGGCGTTGCGCCCTAAAAATGAGGGCTTGTACCTTCTAAATGACGCTTTGAAGCAGAACAGGGAGGCTTTCAACCCTGGAACCAACGTTCCGGACTCTAAAAAGGAAGCGTTGTGACCTAAAATGGAGACTTTGTGCCCTTAATGTAGTGTTTGGAGCGTAAAAAAGTGGGATTTCAGAATTAAAAGTAGGATTTGAAGCCTAAAGACGGTCGCTTGGAGCATAAAGATGTGGATTTCAACCCTGGACTCGAAGCTTGGGAATCTTAACAGGAGTGTTTGCACCCTAACAGCGAGGGCTTGTGCACCGAAAAGGAGGGTTTGTGCCCTAAACAGGAGGGTTTGTAGAGTAAAAAGCAGGCTTTGAACCCTAGACTCCAAGCTTTGGGCTCTTAACCAAATCTTTGGGACCTAACATTGAGGCTCGTGCCCTAAAGGAGGCGTTTGGAGCATGAAGAGGAGGCATTTTCCAGTGAAATGATTTACAGCATAAAAATGAGCGTTTGGGCCCTAAAAATGAGGGTTTGTACAATAAACGTGAGGGTTTGGATTATAAAATGAGGAATTCAACCACAGAATCAAAGCTTTGGACTCTGAAGAGGAAGCTTTGGGACCACAAAACAAGGCTTTGTGCCCTAAATGAGATGTCCGGAACATAAAAGTGAGGGATTTTACAGTAAAAAGGACGTATTGACCCCTAAAAAGGAGGATTCGCGGCCAAAAAATGAGGCGTTGCGCCCTAAAAATGAGGGCTTGTACCTTCTAAATGACGCTTTGAAGCAGAACAGGGAGGCTTTCAACCCTGGAACCAACGTTCCGGACTCTAAAAAGGAAGCGTTGTGACCTAAAATGGAGACTTTGTGCCCTTAATGTAGTGTTTGGAGCGTAAAAAAGTGGGATTTCAGAATTAAAATTAGGATTTGAAGCCTAAAGACGGTCGCTTGGAGCATAAAGATGTGGATTTCAACCCTGGACTCGAAGCTTGGGAATCTTAACAGGAGTGTTTGCACCCTAACAGCGAGGGCTTGTGCACCAAAAAGGAGGGTTTGTGCCCTAAACAGGAGGGTTTGTAGAGTAAAAAGCAGGCTTTCAACCCTAGACTCCAAGCTTTGGGCTCTTAACCAAATCTTTGGGACCTAACATTCAGACATCGTGCCCTAAAGGAGGCGTTTGGAGCATAAAAAGGAGGCATTTTCCAGTGAAATGATTTACAGCATAAAAATGAGCGTTTGGGCCCTAAAAATGAGGGTTTGTACAATAAACATGAGGGATTGGATTATAAAACGAGGAATTCAACCACAGAATCAAAGCTTTGGACTCTGAAGAGGAAGCTTTGGGACCACAAAACAAGGCTTTGTGCCCTAAATGAGATGTCCGGAACATAAAAGTGAGGGATTTTACAGTAAAAAGGACGTATTGACCCCTAAAAAGGAGGATTCGCGGCCAAAAAATGAGGCGTTGCGCCCTAAAAATGAGGGCTTGTACCTTCTAAATGACGCTTTGAAGCAGAACAGGGAGGCTTTCAACCCTGGAACCAACGTTCCGGACTCTAAAAAGGAAGCGTTGTGACCTAAAATGGAGACTTTGTGCCCTTAATGTAGTGTTTGGAGCGTAAAAAAGTGGGATTTCAGAATTAAAAGTAGGATTTGAAGCCTAAAGACGGTCGCTTGGAGCATAAAGATGTGGATTTCAACCCTGGACTCGAAGCTTGGGAATCTTAACAGGAGTGTTTGCACCCTAACAGCGAGGGCTTGTGCACCAAAAAGGAGGGTTTGTGCCCTAAACAGGAGGGTTTGTAGAGTAAAAAGCAGGCTTTCAACCCTAGACTCCAAGCTTTGGGCTCTTAACCAAATCTTTGGGACCTAACATTCAGACATCGTGCCCTAAAGGAGGCGTTTGGAGCATAAAAAGGAGGCATTTTCCAGTGAAATGATTTACAGCATAAAAATGAGCGTTTGGGCCCTAAAAATGAGGGTTTGTACAATAAACATGAGGGATTGGATTATAAAACGAGGAATTCAACCACAGAATCAAAGCTTTGGACTCTGAAGAGGAAGCTTTGGGACCACAAAACAAGGCTTTGTGCCCTAAATGAGATGTCCGGAACATAAAAGTGAGGGATTTTACAGTAAAAAGGACGTATTGACCCCTAAAAAGGAGGATTCGCGGCCAAAAAATGAGGCGTTGCGCCCTAAAAATGAGGGCTTGTACCTTCTAAATGACGCTTTGAAGCAGAACAGGGAGGCTTTCAACCCTGGAACCAACGTTCCGGACTCTAAAAAGGAAGCGTTGTGACCTAAAATGGAGACTTTGTGCCCTTAATGTAGTGTTTGGAGCGTAAAAAAGTGGGATTTCAGAATTAAAAGTAGGATTTGAAGCCTAAAGACGGTCGCTTGGAGCATAAAGATGTGGATTTCAACCCTGGACTCGAAGCTTGGGAATCTTAACAGGAGTGTTTGCACCCTAACAGCGAGGGCTTGTGCACCAAAAAGGAGGGTTTGTGCCCTAAACAGGAGGGTTTGTAGAGTAAAAAGCAGGCTTTCAACCCTAGACTCCAAGCTTTGGGCTCTTAACCAAATCTTTGGGACCTAACATTGAGGCTCGTGCCCTAAAGGAGGCGTTTGGAGCATGAAGAGGAGGCATTTTCCAGTGAAATGATTTACAGCATAAAAATGAGCGTTTGGGCCCTAAAAATGAGGGTTTTTACAATAAACGTGAGGATTTGGATTACAAAACGAGGAATTCAACCACAGAATCAAAGCTTTGGACTCTGAAGAGGAAGCTTTGGGACCACAAAACAAGGCTTTGTGCCCTAAATGAGATGTCCAGAACATAAAAGTGAGGGATTTTACAGTAAAAAGGACGTATTGACCCCTAAAAAGGAGGATTCGCAGCCAAAAAATGAGGCGTTGCGCCCTAAAAATGAGGGCTTGTACCTTCTAAATGACGCTTTGAAGCAGAACAGGGAGGCTTTCAACCCTGGAACCAACGTTCCGGACTCTAAAAAGGAAGCGTTGTGACCTAAAATGGAGACTTTGTGCCCTTAATGTAGTGTTTGGAGCGTAAAAAAGTGGGATTTCAGAATTAAAAGTAGGATTTGAAGCCTAAAGACTGTCGCTTGGAGCATAAAGATGTGGATTTCAACCCTGGACTCGAAGCTTGGGAATCTTAACAGGAGTGTTTGCACCCTAACAGCGAGGGCTTGTGCACCAAAAAGGAGGGTTTGTGCCCTAAACAGGAGGGTTTGTAGAGTAAAAAGCAGGCTTTCAACCCTAGACTCCAAGCTTTGGGCTCTTAACCAAATCTTTGGGACCTAACATTGAGGCTCGTGCCCTAAAGGAGGCGTTTGGAGCATGAAGAGGAGGCATTTTCCAGTGAAATGATTTACAGCATAAAAATGAGCGTTTGGGCCCTAAAAATGAGGGTTTGTACAATAAACGTGAGGGTTTGGATTATAAAACGAGGAATTCAACCACAGAATCAAAGCTTTGGACTCTGAAGAGGAAGCTTTGGGACCACAAAACAAGGCTTTGTGCCCTAAATGAGATGTCCGGAACATAAAAGTGAGGGATTTTACAGTAAAAAGGACGTATTGACCCCTAAAAAGGAGGATTCGCGGCCAAAAAATGAGGCGTTGCGCCCTAAAAATGAGGGCTTGTACCTTCTAAATGACGCTTTGAAGCAGAACAGGGAGGCTTTCAACCCTGGAACCAACGTTCCGGACTCTAAAAAGGAAGCGTTGTGACCTAAAATGGAGACTTTGTGCCCTTAATGTAGTGTTTGGAGCGTAAAAAAGTGGGATTTCAGAATTAAAAGTAGGATTTGAAGCCTAAAGACTGTCGCTTGGAGCATAAAGATGTGGATTTCAACCCTGGACTCGAAGCTTGGGAATCTTAACAGGAGTGTTTGCACCCTAACAGCGAGGGCTTGTGCACCAAAAAGGAGGGTTTGTGCCCTAAACAGGAGGGTTTGTAGAGTAAAAAGCAGGCTTTCAACCCTAGACTCCAAGCTTTGGGCTCTTAACCAAATCTTTGGGACCTAACATTGAGGCTCGTGCCCTAAAGGAGGCGTTTGGAGCATGAAGAGGAGGCATTTTCCAGTGAAATGATTTACAGCATAAAAATGAGCGTTTGGGCCCTAAAAATGAGGGTTTGTACAATAAACGTGAGGGTTTGGATTATAAAACGAGGAATTCAACCACAGAATCAAAGCTTTGGACTCTGAAGAGGAAGCTTTGGGACCACAAAACAAGGCTTTGTGCCCTAAATGAGATGTCCGGAACATAAAAGTGAGGGATTTTACAGTAAAAAGGACGTATTGACCCCTAAAAAGGAGGATTCGCGGCCAAAAAATGAGGCGTTGCGCCCTAAAAATGAGGGCTTGTACCTTCTAAATGACGCTTTGAAGCAGAACAGGGAGGCTTTCAACCCTGGAACCAACGTTCCGGACTCTAAAAAGGAAGCGTTGTGACCTAAAATGGAGACTTTGTGCCCTTAATGTAGTGTTTGGAGCGTAAAAAAGTGGGATTTCAGAATTAAAAGTAGGATTTGAAGCCTAAAGACTGTCGCTTGGAGCATAAAGATGTAGATTTCAACCCTGGACTCGAAGCTTGGGAATCTTAACAGGAGTGTTTGCACCCTAACAGCGAGGGCTTGTGCACCAAAAAGGAGGGTTTGTGCCCTAAACAGGAGGGTTTGTAGAGTAAAAAGCAGGCTTTCAACCCTACACTCCAAGCTTTGGGCTCTTAACCAAATCTTTGGGACCTAACATTGAGGCTCGTGCCCTAAAGGAGGCGTTTGGAGCATAAAAAGGAGGCATTTTCCAGTGAAATTGTTACAGCATAAAAATGAGCGTTTGGGCCCTAAAAATGAGGGTTTGTACAATAAACGTGAGGGTTTGGATTATAAAACGAGGAATTCAACCACAGAATCAAAGCTTTGGACTCTGAAGAGGAAGCTTTGGGACCACAAAACAAGGCTTTGTGCCCTAAATGAGATGTCTGGAACATAAAAGTGAGGGATTTTACAGTAAAAAGGACGTATTGACCCCTAAAAAGGAGGATTCGCGGCCAAAAAATGAGGCGTTGCGCCCTAAAAATGAGGGCTTGTACCTTCTAAATGACGCTTTGAAGCAGAACAGGGAGGCTTTCAACCCTGGAACCAACGTTCCGGACTCTAAAAAGGAAGCGTTGTGACCTAAAATGGAGACTTTGTGCCCTTAATGTAGTGTTTGGAGCGTAAAAAAGTGGGATTTCAGAATTAAAATTAGGATTTGAAGCCTAAAGACGGTCGCTTGGAGCATAAAGATGTGGATTTCAACCCTGGACTCGAAGCTTGGGAATCTTAACAGGAGTGTTTGCACCCTAACAGCGAGGGCTTGTGCACCAAAAAGGAGGGTTTGTGCCCTAAACAGGAGGGTTTGTAGAGTAAAAAGCAGGCTTTCAACCCTAGACTCCAAGCTTTGGGCTCTTAACCAAATCTTTGGGACCTAACATTCAGACATCGTGCCCTAAAGGAGGCGTTTGGAGCATAAAAAGGAGGCATTTTCCAGTGAAATGATTTACAGCATAAAAATGAGCGTTTGGGCCCTAAAAATGAGGGTTTGTACAATAAACATGAGGGATTGGATTATAAAACGAGGAATTCAACCACAGAATCAAAGCTTTGGACTCTGAAGAGGAAGCTTTGGGACCACAAAACAAGGCTTTGTGCCCTAAATGAGATGTCCGGAACATAAAAGTGAGGGATTTTACAGTAAAAAGGACGTATTGACCCCTAAAAAGGAGGATTCGCGGCCAAAAAATGAGGCGTTGCGCCCTAAAAATGAGGGCTTGTACCTTCTAAATGACGCTTTGAAGCAGAACAGGGAGGCTTTCAACCCTGGAACCAACGTTCCGGACTCTAAAAAGGAAGCGTTGTGACCTAAAATGGAGACTTTGTGCCCTTAATGTAGTGTTTGGAGCGTAAAAAAGTGGGATTTCAGAATTAAAAGTAGGATTTGAAGCCTAAAGACGGTCGCTTGGAGCATAAAGATGTGGATTTCAACCCTGGACTCGAAGCTTGGGAATCTTAACAGGAGTGTTTGCACCCTAACAGCGAGGGCTTGTGCACCAAAAAGGAGGGTTTGTGCCCTAAACAGGAGGGTTTGTAGAGTAAAAAGCAGGCTTTCAACCCTAGACTCCAAGCTTTGGGCTCTTAACCAAATCTTTGGGACCTAACATTGAGGCTCGTGCCCTAAAGGAGGCGTTTGGAGCATGAAGAGGAGGCATTTTCCAGTGAAATGATTTACAGCATAAAAATGAGCGTTTGGGCCCTAAAAATGAGGGTTTTTACAATAAACGTGAGGATTTGGATTACAAAACGAGGAATTCAACCACAGAATCAAAGCTTTGGACTCTGAAGAGGAAGCTTTGGGACCACAAAACAAGGCTTTGTGCCCTAAATGAGATGTCCAGAACATAAAAGTGAGGGATTTTACAGTAAAAAGGACGTATTGACCCCTAAAAAGGAGGATTCGCAGCCAAAAAATGAGGCGTTGCGCCCTAAAAATGAGGGCTTGTACCTTCTAAATGACGCTTTGAAGCAGAACAGGGAGGCTTTCAACCCTGGAACCAACGTTCCGGACTCTAAAAAGGAAGCGTTGTGACCTAAAATGGAGACTTTGTGCCCTTAATGTAGTGTTTGGAGCGTAAAAAAGTGGGATTTCAGAATTAAAAGTAGGATTTGAAGCCTAAAGACTGTCGCTTGGAGCATAAAGATGTGGATTTCAACCCTGGACTCGAAGCTTGGGAATCTTAACAGGAGTGTTTGCACCCTAACAGCGAGGGCTTGTGCACCAAAAAGGAGGGTTTGTGCCCTAAACAGGAGGGTTTGTAGAGTAAAAAGCAGGCTTTCAACCCTAGACTCCAAGCTTTGGGCTCTTAACCAAATCTTTGGGACCTAACATTGAGGCTCGTGCCCTAAAGGAGGCGTTTGGAGCATGAAGAGGAGGCATTTTCCAGTGAAATGATTTACAGCATAAAAATGAGCGTTTGGGCCCTAAAAATGAGGGTTTGTACAATAAACGTGAGGGTTTGGATTATAAAACGAGGAATTCAACCACAGAATCAAAGCTTTGGACTCTGAAGAGGAAGCTTTTTTGACCACAAAACAAGGCTTTGTGCCCTAAATGAGATGTCCGGAACATAAAAGTGAGGGATTTTACAGTAAAAAGGACGTATTGACCCCTAAAAAGGAGGATTCGCGGCCAAAAAATGAGGCGTTGCGCCCTAAAAATGAGGGCTTGTACCTTCTAAATGACGCTTTGAAGCAGAACAGGGAGGCTTTCAACCCTGGAACCAACGTTCCGGACTCTAAAAAGGAAGCGTTGTGACCTAAAATGGAGACTTTGTGCCCTTAATGTAGTGTTTGGAGCGTAAAAAAGTGGGATTTCAGAATTAAAAGTAGGATTTGAAGCCTAAAGACTGTCGCTTGGAGCATAAAGATGTAGATTTCAACCCTGGACTCGAAGCTTGGGAATCTTAACAGGAGTGTTTGCACCCTAACAGCGAGGGCTTGTGCACCAAAAAGGAGGGTTTGTGCCCTAAACAGGAGGGTTTGTAGAGTAAAAAGCAGGCTTTCAACCCTAGACTCCAAGCTTTGGGCTCTTAACCAAATCTTTGGGACCTAACATTGAGGCTCGTGCCCTAAAGGAGGCGTTTGGAGCATAAAAAGGAGGCATTTTCCAGTGAAATGATTTACAGCATAAAAATGAGCGTTTGGGCCCTAAAAATGAGGGTTTGTACAATAAACGTGAGGGTTTGGATTATAAAACGAGGAATTCAACCACAGAATCAAAGCTTTGGACCCTGAAGAGGAAGCTTTGGGACCACAAAACAAGGCTTTGTGCCCTAAATGAGATGTCCGGAACATAAAAGTGAGGGATTTTACAGTAAAAAGGACGTATTGACCCCTAAAAAGGAGGATTCGCGGCCAAAAAATGAGGTGTTGCGCCCTAAAAATGAGGGCTTGTACCTTCTAAATGACGCTTTGAAGCAGAACAGGGAGGCTTTCAACCCTGGAACCAACGTTCCGGACTCTAAAAAGGAAGCGTTGTGACCTAAAATGGAGACTTTGTGCCCTTAATGTAGTGTTTGGAGCGTAAAAAAGTGGGATTTCAGAATTAAAAGTAGGATTTGAAGCCTAAAGACGGTCGCTTGGAGCATAAAGATGTAGATTTCAACCCTGGACTCGAAGCTTGGGAATCTTAACAGGAGTGTTTGCACCCTAACAGCGAGGGCTTGTGCACCAAAAAGGAGGGTTTGTGCCCTAAACAGGAGGGTTTGTAGAGTAAAAAGCAGGCTTTCAACCCTACACTCCAAGCTTTGGGCTCTTAACCAAATCTTTGGGACCTAACATTGAGGCTCGTGCCCTAAAGGAGGCGTTTGGAGCATGAAGAGGAGGCATTTTCCAGTGAAATGATTTACAGCATAAAAATGAGCGTTTGGGCCCTAAAAATGAGGGTTTTTACAATAAACGTGAGGATTTGGATTACAAAACGAGGAATTCAACCACAGAATCAAAGCTTTGGACTCTGAAGAGGAAGCTTTGGGACCACAAAACAAGGCTTTGTGCCCTAAATGAGATGTCCGGAACATAAAAGTGAGGGATTTTACAGTAAAAAGGACGTATTGACCCCTAAAAAGGAGGATTCGCGGCCAAAAAATGAGGCGTTGCGCCCTAAAAATGAGGGCTTGTACCTTCTAAATGACGCTTTGAAGCAGAACAGGGAGGCTTTCAACCCTGGAACCAACGTTCCGGACTCTAAAAAGGAAGCGTTGTGACCTAAAATGGAGACTTTGTGCCCTTAATGTAGTGTTTGGAGCGTAAAAAAGTGGGATTTCAGAATTAAAAGTAGGATTTGAAGCCTAAAGACGGTCGTTTGGAGCATAAAGATGTGGATTTCAACCCTGGACTCGAAGCTTGGGAATCTTAACGTGAGTGTTTGCACCCTAACAGCGAGGGCTTGTGCGCCAAAAAGGAGGGTTTGTGCCCTAAACAGGAGGGTTTGTAGAGTAAAAAGCAGGCTTTCAACCCTACACTCCAAGCTTTGGGCTCTTAACCAAATCTTTGGGACCTAACATTGAGGCTCGTGCCCTAAAGGAGGCGTTTGGAGCATAAAAAGGAGGCATTTTCCAGTGAAATGATTTACAGCATAAAAATGAGCGTTTGGGCCCTAAAAATGAGGGTTTGTACAATAAACGTGAGGGTTTGGATTATAAAACGAGGAATTCAACCACAGAATCAAAGCTTTGGACCCTGAAGAGGAAGCTTTGGGACCACAAAACAAGGCTTTGTGCCCTAAATGAGATGTCCGGAACATAAAAGTGAGGGATTTTACAGTAAAAAGGATGTATTGACCCCTAAAAAGGAGGATTCGCGGCCAAAAAATGAGGCGTTGCGCCCTAAAAATGAGGGCTTGTACCTTCTAAATGACGCTTTGAAGCAGAACAGGGAGGCTTTCAACCCTGGAACCAACGTTCCGGACTCTAAAAAGGAAGCGTTGTGACCTAAAATGGAGACTTTGTGCCCTTAATGTAGTGTTTGGAGCGTAAAAAAGTGGGATTTCAGAATTAAAAGTAGGATTTGAAGCCTAAAGACGGTCGCTTGGAGCATAAAGATGTAGATTTCAACCCTGGACTCGAAGCTTGGGAATCTTAACAGGAGTGTTTGCACCCTAACAGCGAGGGCTTGTGCACCAAAAAGGAGGGTTTGTGCCCTAAACAGGAGGGTTTGTAGAGTAAAAAGCAGGCTTTCAACCCTACACTCCAAGCTTTGGGCTCTTAACCAAATCTTTGGGACCTAACATTGAGGCTCGTGCCCTAAAGGAGGCGTTTGGAGCATGAAGAGGAGGCATTTTCCAGTGAAATGATTTACAGCATAAAAATGAGCGTTTGGGCCCTAAAAATGAGGGTTTTTACAATAAACGTGAGGATTTGGATTACAAAACGAGGAATTCAACCACAGAATCAAAGCTTTGGACTCTGAAGAGGAAGCTTTGGGACCACAAAACAAGGCTTTGTGCCCTAAATGAGATGTCCGGAACATAAAAGTGAGGGATTTTACAGTAAAAAGGACGTATTGACCCCTAAAAAGGAGGATTCGCGGCCAAAAAATGAGGCGTTGCGCCCTAAAAATGAGGGCTTGTACCTTCTAAATGACGCTTTGAAGCAGAACAGGGAGGCTTTCAACCCTGGAACCAACGTTCCGGACTCTAAAAAGGAAGCGTTGTGACCTAAAATGGAGACTTTGTGCCCTTAATGTAGTGTTTGGAGCGTAAAAAAGTGGGATTTCAGAATTAAAAGTAGGATTTGAAGCCTAAAGACTGTCGCTTGGAGCATAAAGATGTGGATTTCAACCCTGGACTCGAAGCTTGGGAATCTTAACAGGAGTGTTTGCACCCTAACAGCGAGGGCTTGTGCACCAAAAAGGAGGGTTTGTGCCCTAAACAGGAGGGTTTGTAGAGTAAAAAGCAGGCTTTCAACCCTAGACTCCAAACTTTGGGCTCTTAACCAAATCTTTGGGACCTAACATTGAGGCTCGTGCCCTAAAGGAGGCGTTTGGAGCATAAAAAGGAGGCATTTTCCAGTGAAATGATTTACAGCATAAAAATGAGCGTTTGGGCCCTAAAAATGAGGGTTTGTACAATAAACGTGAGGGTTTGGATTATAAAACGAGGAATTCAACCACAGAATCAAAGCTTTGGACCCTGAAGAGGAAGCTTTGGGACCACAAAACAAGGCTTTGTGCCCTAAATGAGATGTCCGGAACATAAAAGTGAGGGATTTTACAGTAAAAAGGACGTATTGACCCCTAAAAAGGAGGATTCGCGGCCAAAAAATGAGGCGTTGCGCCCTAAAAATGAGGGCTTGTACCTTCTAAATGACGCTTTGAAGCAGAACAGGGAGGCTTTCAACCCTGGAACCAACGTTCCGGACTCTAAAAAGGAAGCGTTGTGACCTAAAATGGAGACTTTGTGCCCTTAATGTAGTGTTTGGAGCGTAAAAAAGTGGGATTTCAGAATTAAAAGTAGGATTTGAAGCCTAAAGACTGTCGCTTGGAGCATAAAGATGTGGATTTCAACCCTGGACTCGAAGCTTGGGAATCTTAACAGGAGTGTTTGCACCCTAACAGCGAGGGCTTGTGCACCAAAAAGGAGGGTTTGTGCCCTAAACAGGAGGGTTTGTAGAGTAAAAAGCAGGCTTTCAACCCTAGACTCCAAACTTTGGGCTCTTAACCAAATCTTTGGGACCTAACATTGAGGCTCGTGCCCTAAAGGAGGCGTTTGGAGCATAAAAAGGAGGCATTTTCCAGTGAAATGATTTACAGCATAAAAATGAGCGTTTGGGCCCTAAAAATGAGGGTTTGTACAATAAACGTGAGGGTTTGGATTATAAAACGAGGAATTCAACCACAGAATCAAAGCTTTGGACTCTGAAGAGGAAGCTTTGGGACCACAAAACAAGGCTTTGTGCCCTAAATGAGATGTCCGGAACATAAAAGTGAGGGATTTTACAGTAAAAAGGACGTATTGACCCCTAAAAAGGAGGATTCGCGGCCAAAAAATGAGGCGTTGCGCCCTAAAAATGAGGGCTTGTACCTTCTAAATGACGCTTTGAAGCAGAACAGGGAGGCTTTCAACCCTGGAACCAACGTTCCGGACTCTAAAAAGGAAGCGTTGTGACCTAAAATGGAGACTTTGTGCCCTTAATGTAGTGTTTGGAGCGTAAAAAAGTGGGATTTCAGAATTAAAAGTAGGATTTGAAGCCTAAAGACGGTCGTTTGGAGCATAAAGATGTGGATTTCAACCCTGGACTCGAAGCTTGGGAATCTTAACAGGAGTGTTTGCACCCTAACAGCGAGGGCTTGTGCACCGAAAAGGAGGGTTTGTGCCCTAAACAGGAGGGTTTGTAGAGTAAAAAGCAGGCTTTCAACCCTAGACTCCAAGCTTTGGGCTCTTAACCAAATCTTTGGGACCTAACATTGAGGCTCGTGCCCTAAAGGAGGCGTTTGGAGCATAAAAAGGAGGCGTTTTCCAGTGAAATGATTTACAGCATAAAAATGAGCGTTTGGGCCCTAAAAATGAGGGTTTGTACAATAAACGTGAGGGTTTGGATTATAAAACGAGGAATTCAACCACAGAATCAAAGCTTTGGACTCTGAAGAGGAAGCTTTGGGACCACAAAACAAGGCTTTGTGCCCTAAATGAGATGTCCGGAACATAAAAGTGAGGGATTTTACAGTAAAAAGGACGTATTGACCCCTAAAAAGGAGGATTCGCGGCCAAAAAATGAGGCGTTGCGCCCTAAAAATGAGGGCTTGTACCTTCTAAATGACGCTTTGAAGCAGAACAGGGAGGCTTTCAACCCTGGAACCAACGTTCCGGACTCTAAAAAGGAAGCGTTGGGACCTAAAATGGAGACTGTGTGCCCTTAATGTAGCGTTTGGAGCGTAAAAAAGTGGGATTTCAGAATTAAAAGTAGGATTTGAAGCCTAAAGACGGTCGCTTGGAGCATAAAGATGTGGATTTCAACCCTGGACTCGAAGCTTGGGAATCTTAACAGGAGTGTTTGCACCCTAACAGCGAGGGCTTGTGCACCGAAAAGGAGGGTTTGTGCCCTAAACAGGAGGGTTTGTAGAGTAAAAAGCAGGCTTTCAACCCTACACTCCAAGCTTTGGGCTCTTAACCAAATCTTTGGGACCTAACATTGAGGCTCGTGCCCTAAAGGAGGCGTTTGGAGCATGAAGAGGAGGCATTTTCCAGTGAAATGATTTACAGCATAAAAATGAGCGTTTGGGCCCTAAAAATGAGGGTTTGTACAATAAACGTGAGGATTTGGATTACAAAACGAGGAATTCAACCACAGAATCAAAGCTTTGGACTCTGAAGAGGAAGCTTTGGGACCACAAAACAAGGCTTTGTGCCCTAAATGAGATGTCCGGAACATAAAAGTGAGGGATTTTACAGTAAAAAGGACGTATTGACCCCTAAAAAGGAGGATTCGCGGCCAAAAAATGAGGCGTTGCGCCCTAAAAATGAGGGCTTGTACCTTCTAAATGACACTTTGAAGCAGAACAGGGAGGCTTTCAACCCTGGAACCAACGTTCCGGACTCTAAAAAGGAAGCGTTGTGACCTAAAATGGAGACTTTGTGCCCTTAATGTAGTGTTTGGAGCGTAAAAAAGTGGGATTTCAGAATTAAAAGTAGGATTTGAAGCCTAAAGACGGTCGCTTGGAGCATAAAGATGTGGATTTCAACCCTGGACTCGAAGCTTGGGAATCTTAACGTGAGTGTTTGCACCCTAACAGCGAGGGCTTGTGCACCAAAAAGGAGGGTTTGTGCCCTAAACAGGAGGGTTTGTAGAGTAAAAAGCAGGCTTTCAACCCTACACTCCAAGCTTTGGGCTCTTAACCAAATCTTTGGGACCTAACATTGAGGCTCGTGCCCTAAAGGAGGCGTTTGGAGCATAAAAAGGAGGCATTTTCCAGTGAAATGATTTACAGCATAAAAATGAGCGTTTGGGCCCTAAAAATGAGGGTTTGTACAATAAACGTGAGGGTTTGGATTATAAAACGAGGAATTCAACCACAGAATCAAAGCTTTGGACCCTGAGGAGGAAGCTTTGGGACCACAAAACAAGGCTTTGTGCCCTAAATGAGATGTCCGGAACATAAAAGTGAGGGATTTTACAGTAAAAAGGACGTATTGACCCCTAAAAAGGAGGATTCGCGGCCAAAAAATGAGGCGTTGCGCCCTAAAAATGAGGGCTTGTACCTTCTAAATGACGCTTTGAAGCAGAACAGGGAGGCTTTCAACCCTGGAACCAACGTTCCGGACTCTAAAAAGGAAGCGTTGTGACCTAAAATGGAGACTTTGTGCCCTTAATGTAGTGTTTGGAGCGTAAAAAAGTGGGATTTCAGAATTAAAAGTAGGATTTGAAGCCTAAAGACTGTCGCTTGGAGCATAAAGATGTGGATTTCAACCCTGGACTCGAAGCTTGGGAATCTTAACAGGAGTGTTTGCACCCTAACAGCGAGGGCTTGTGCACCAAAAAGGAGGGTTTGTGCCCTAAACAGGAGGGTTTGTAGAGTAAAAAGCAGGCTTTCAACCCTACACTCCAAGCTTTGGGCTCTTAACCAAATCTTTGGGACCTAACATTCAGACATCGTGCCCTATAGGAGGCGTTTGGAGCATAAAAAGGAGGCATTTTCCAGTGAAATGATTTACAGCATAAAAATGAGCGTTTGGGCCCTAAAAATGAGGGTTTGTACAATAAACGTGAGGGTTTGGATTATAAAACGAGGAATTCAACCACAGAATCAAAGCTTTGGACTCTGAAGAGGAAGCTTTGGGACCACAAAACAAGGCTTTGTGCCCTAAATGAGATGTCCGGAACATAAAAGTGAGGGATTTTACAGTAAAAAGGACGTATTGACCCCTAAAAAGGAGGATTCGCGGCCAAAAAATGAGGCGTTGCGCCCTAAAAATGAGGGCTTGTACCTTCTAAATGACGCTTTGAAGCAGAACAGGGAGGCTTTCAACCCTGGAACCAACGTTCCGGACTCTAAAAAGGAAGCGTTGTGACCTAAAATGGAGACTTTGTGCCCTTAATGTAGTGTTTGGAGCGTAAAAAAGTGGGATTTCAGAATTAAAAGTAGGATTTGAAGCCTAAAGACGGTCGTTTGGAGCATAAAGATGTGGATTTCAACCCTGGACTCAAAGCTTGGGAATCTTAACGTGAGTGTTTGCACCCTAACAGCGAGGGCTTGTGCACCAAAAAGGAGGGTTTGTGCCCTAAACAGGAGGGTTTGTAGAGTAAAAAGCAGGCTTTCAACCCTACACTCCAAGCTTTGGGCTCTTAACCAAATCTTTGGGACCTAACATTGAGGCTCGTGCCCTAAAGGAGGCGTTTGGAGCATAAAAAGGAGGCATTTTCCAGTGAAATGATTTACAGCATAAAAATGAGCGTTTGGGCCCTAAAAATGAGGGTTTGTACAATAAACGTGAGGGTTTGGATTACAAAACGAGGAATTCAACCACAGAATCAAAGCTTTGGACTCTGAAGAGGAAGCTTTTTTGACCACAAAACAAGGCTTTGTGCCCTAAATGAGATGTCCGGAACATAAAAGTGAGGGATTTTACAGTAAAAAGGACGTATTGACCCCTAAAAAGGAGGATTCGCGGCCAAAAAATGAGGCGTTGCGCCCTAAAAATGAGGGCTTGTACCTTCTAAATGACGCTTTGAAGCAGAACAGGGAGGCTTTCAACCCTGGAACCAACGTTCCGGACTCTAAAAAGGAAGTGTTGTGACCTAAAATGGAGACTTTGTGCCCTTAATGTAGTGTTTGGAGCGTAAAAAAGTGGGATTTCAGAATTAAAAGTAGGATTTGAAGCCTAAAGACGGTCGCTTGGAGCATAAAGATGTGGATTTCAACCCTGGACTCGAAGCTTGGGAATCTTAACAGGAGTGTTTGCACCCTAATAGCGAGGGCTTGTGCACTGAAAAGGAGGGTTTGTGCCCTAAACAGGAGGGTTTGTAGAGTAAAAAGCAGGCTTTGAACCCTAGACTCCAAGCTTTGGGCTCTTAACCAAATCTTTGGGACCTAACATTCAGACATCGTGCCCTATAGGAGGCGTTTGGAGCATAAAAAGGAGGCATTTTCCAGTGAAATGATTTACAGCATAAAAATGAGCGTTTGGGCCCTAAAAATGAGGGTTTGTACAATAAACGTGAGGGTTTGGATTATAAAACGAGGAATTCAACCACAGAATCAAAGCTTTGGACTCTGAAGAGGAAGCTTTGGGACCACAAAACAAGGCTTTGTGCCCTAAATGAGATGTCCGGAACATAAAAGTGAGGGATTTTACAGTAAAAAGGACGTATTGACCCCTAAAAAGGAGGATTCGCGGCCAAAAAATGAGGCGTTGCGCCCTAAAAATGAGGGCTTGTACCTTCTAAATGACACTTTGAAGCAGAACAGGGAGGCTTTCAACCCTGGAACCAACGTTCCGGACTCTAAAAAGGAAGCGTTGGGACCTAAAATGGAGACTTTGTGCCCTTAATGTAGTGTTTGGAGCGTAAAAAAGTGGGATTTCAGAATTAAAAGTAGGATTTGAAGCCTAAAGACGGTCGCTTGGAGCATAAAGATGTGGATTTCAACCCTGGACTCAAAGCTTGGGAATCTTAACGTGAGTGTTTGCACCCTAACAGCGAGGGCTTGTGCACCGAAAAGGAGGGTTTGTGCCCTAAACAGGAGGGTTTGTAGAGTAAAAAGCAGGCTTTGAACCCTAGACTCCAAGCTTTGGGCTCTTAACCAAATCTTTGGGACCTAACATTCAGACATCGTGCCCTAAAGGAGGCGTTTGGAGCATAAAAAGGAGGCATTTTCCAGTGAAATGATTTACAGCATAAAAATGAGCGTTTGGGCCCTAAAAATGAGGGTTTGTACAATAAACGTGAGGGTTTGGATTACAAAACGAGGAATTCAACCACAGAATCAAAGCTTTGGACTCTGAAGAGGAAGCTTTGGGACCACAAAACAAGGCTTTGTGCCCTAAATGAGATGTCCGGAACATAAAAGTGAGGGATTTTACAGTAAAAAGGACGTATTGACCCCTAAAAAGGAGGATTCGCGGCCAAAAAATGAGGCGTTGCGCCCTAAAAATGAGGGCTTGTACCTTCTAAATGACGCTTTGAAGCAGAACAGGGAGGCTTTCAACCCTGGAACCAACGTTCCGGACTCTAAAAAGGAAGCGTTGTGACCTAAAATGGAGACTTTGTGCCCTTAATGTAGTGTTTGGAGCGTAAAAAAGTGGGATTTCAGAATTAAAAGTAGGATTTGAAGCCTAAAGACGGTCGCTTGGAGCATAAAGATGTGGATTTCAACCCTGGACTCGAAGCTTGGGAATCTTAACAGGAGTGTTTGCACCCTAACAGCGAGGGCTTGTGCACCAAAAAGGAGGGTTTGTGCCCTAAACAGGAGGGTTTGTAGAGTAAAAAGCAGGCTTTCAACCCTAGACTCCAAGCTTTGGGCTCTTAACCAAATCTTTGGGACCTAACATTCAGACATCGTGCCCTAAAGGAGGCGTTTGGAGCATAAAAAGGAGGCATTTTCCAGTGAAATGATTTACAGCATAAAAATGAGCGTTTGGGCCCTAAAAATGAGGGTTTGTACAATAAACGTGAGGATTTGGATTACAAAACGAGGAATTCAACCACAGAATCAAAGCTTTGGACTCTGAAGAGGAAGCTTTGGGACCACAAAACAAGGCTTTGTGCCCTAAATGAGATGTCCGGAACATAAAAGTGAGGGATTTTACAGTAAAAAGGACGTATTGACCCCTAAAAAGGAGGATTCGCGGCCAAAAAATGAGGCGTTGCGCCCTAAAAATGAGGGCTTGTACCTTCTAAATGACGCTTTGAAGCAGAACAGGGAGGCTTTCAACCCTGGAACCAACGTTCCGGACTCTAAAAAGGAAGCGTTGTGACCTAAAATGGAGACTTTGTGCCCTTAATGTAGTGTTTGGAGCGTAAAAAAGTGGGATTTCAGAATTAAAAGTAGGATTTGAAGCCTAAAGACGGTCGCTTGGATCATGAAGATGTGGATTTCAACCCTGGACTCGAAGCTTGGAATCTTAACAGGAGTGTTTGCACCCTAACAGCGAGGGCTTGTGCACCGAAAAGGAGGGTTTGTGCCCTAAACAGGAGGGTTTGTAGAGTAAAAAGCAGGCTTTCAACCCTAGACTCCAAGCTTTGGGCTCTTAACCAAATCTTTGGGACCTAACATTCAGACATCGTGCCCTATAGGAGGCGTTTGGAGCATAAAAAGGAGGCATTTTCCAGTGAAATGATTTACAGCATAAAAATGAGCATTTGGGCCCTAAAAATGAGGGTTTGTACAATAAACGTGAGGGTTTGGATTATAAAACGCGGAATACAACCACAGAATCAAAGCTTTGGACTCTGAAGAGGAAGCTTTGGGACCACAAAACAAGGCTTTGTGCCCTAAATGAGATGTCCGGAACATAAAAGTGAGGGATTTTACAGTAAAAAGGACGTATTGACCCCTAAAAAGGAGGATTCGCGGCCAAAAAATGAGGCGTTGCGCCCTAAAAATGAGGGCTTGTACCTTCTAAATGACGCTTTGAAGCAGAACAGGGAGGCTTTCAACCCTGGAACCAACGTTCCGGACTCTAAAAAGGAAGCGTTGTGACCTAGAATGGAGACTTTGTGCCCTTAATGTAGTGTTTGGAGCGTAAAAAAGTGGGATTTCAGAATTAAAAGTAGGATTTGAAGCCTAAAGACGATCGTTTGGAGCATAAAGATGTGGATTTCAACCCTGGACTCAAAGCTTGGGAATCTTAACGTGAGTGTTTGCACCCTAACAGCGAGGGCTTGTGCACCAAAAAGGAGGGTTTGTGCCCTAAACAGGAGGGTTTGTAGAGTAAAAAGCAGGCTTTCAACCCTACACTCCAAGCTTTGGGCTCTTAACCAAATCTTTGGGACCTAACATTCAGACATCGTGCCCTAAAGGAGGCGTTTGGAGCATAAAAAGGAGGCATTTTCCAGTGAAATGATTTACAGCATAAAAATGAGCGTTTGGGCCCTAAAAATGAGGGTTTGTACAATAAACGTGAGGGTTTGGATTACAAAACGAGGAATTCAACCACAGAATCAAAGCTTTGGACTCTGAAGAGGAAGCTTTGGGACCACAAAACAAGGCTTTGTGCCCTAAATGAGATGTCCGGAACATAAAAGTGAGGGATTTTACAGTAAAAAGGACGTATTGACCCCTAAAAAGGAGGATTCGCGGCCAAAAAATGAGGCGTTGCGCCCTAAAAATGAGGGCTTGTACCTTCTAAATGACGCTTTGAAGCAGAACAGGGAGGCTTTCAACCCTGGAACCAACGTTCCGGACTCTAAAAAGGAAGCGTTGGGACCTAAAATGGAGACTTTGTGCCCTTAATGTAGTGTTTGGAGCGTAAAAAAGTGGGATTTCAGAATTAAAAGTAGGATTTGAAGCCTAAAGACGGTCGCTTGGAGCATAAAGATGTGGATTTCAACCCTGGACTCGAAGCTTGGGAATCTTAACAGGAGTGTTTGCACCCTAACAGCGAGGGCTTGTGCACCGAAAAGGAGGGTTTGTGCCCTAAACAGGAGGGTTTGTAGAGTAAAAAGCAGGCTTTGAACCCTAGACTCCAAGCTTTGGGCTCTTAACCAAATCTTTGGGACCTAACATTCAGACATCGTGCCCTAAAGGAGGCGTTTGGAGCATAAAAAGGAGGCATTTTCCAGTGAAATGATTTACAGCATAAAAATGAGCGTTTGGGCCCTAAAAATGAGGGTTTGTACAATAAACGTGAGGATTTGGATTATAAAACGAGGAATTCAACCACAGAATCAAAGCTTTGGACTCTGAAGAGGAAGCTTTGGGACCACAAAACAAGGCTTTGTGCCCTAAATGAGATGTCCGGAACATAAAAGTGAGGGATTTTACAGTAAAAAGGACGTATTGACCCCTAAAAAGGAGGATTCGCGGCAAAAAATGAGGCGTTGCGCCCTAAAAATGAGGGCTTGTACCTTCTAAATGACGCTTTGAAGCAGAACAGGGAGGCTTTCAACCCTGGAACCAACGTTCCGGACTCTAAAAAGGAAGCGTTGTGATCTAAAATGGAGACTTTGTGCCCTTAATGTAGTGTTTGGAGCGTAAAAAAGTGGGATTTCAGAATTAAAAGTAGGATTTGAAGCCTAAAGACGGTCGCTTGGAGCATAAAGATGTGGATTTCAACCCTGGACTCGAAGCTTGGGAATCTTAACAGGAGTGTTTGCACCCTAACAGCGAGGGCTTGTGCACCAAAAAGGAGGGTTTGTGCCCTAAACAGGAGGGTTTGTAGAGTAAAAAGCAGGCTTTCAACCCTAGACTCCAAGCTTTGGGCTCTTAACCAAATCTTTGGGACCTAACATTGAGGCTCGTGCCCTAAAGGAGGCGTTTGGAGCATGAAGAGGAGGCATTTTCCAGTGAAATGATTTACAGCATAAAAATGAGCGTTTGGGCCCTAAAAATGAGGGTTTGTACAATAAACGTGAGGGTTTGGATTATAAAACGAGGAATTCAACCACAGAATCAAAGCTTTGGACTCTGAAGAGGAAGCTTTGGGACCACAAAACAAGGCTTTGTGCCCTAAATGAGATGTCCGGAACATAAAAGTGAGGGATTTTACAGTAAAAAGGACGTATTGACCCCTAAAAAGGAGGATTCGCGGCCAAAAAATGAGGCGTTGCGCCCTAAAAATGAGGGCTTGTACCTTCTAAATGACGCTTTGAAGCAGAACAGGGAGGCTTTCAACCCTGGAACCAACGTTCCGGACTCTAAAAAGGAAGCGTTGTGACCTAAAATGGAGACTTTGTGCCCTTAATGTAGTGTTTGGAGCGTAAAAAAGTGGGATTTCAGAATTAAAAGTAGGATTTGAAGCCTAAAGACTGTCGCTTGGAGCATAAAGATGTAGATTTCAACCCTGGACTCGAAGCTTGGGAATCTTAACAGGAGTGTTTGCACCCTAACAGCGAGGGCTTGTGCACCAAAAAGGAGGGTTTGTGCCCTAAACAGGAGGGTTTGTAGAGTAAAAAGCAGGCTTTCAACCCTACACTCCAAGCTTTGGGCTCTTAACCAAATCTTTGGGACCTAACATTGAGGCTCGTGCCCTAAAGGAGGCGTTTGGAGCATAAAAAGGAGGCATTTTCCAGTGAAATTGTTACAGCATAAAAATGAGCGTTTGGGCCCTAAAAATGAGGGTTTGTACAATAAACGTGAGGGTTTGGATTATAAAACGAGGAATTCAACCACAGAATCAAAGCTTTGGACTCTGAAGAGGAAGCTTTGGGACCACAAAACAAGGCTTTGTGCCCTAAATGAGATGTCTGGAACATAAAAGTGAGGGATTTTACAGTAAAAAGGACGTATTGACCCCTAAAAAGGAGGATTCGCGGCCAAAAAATGAGGCGTTGCGCCCTAAAAATGAGGGCTTGTACCTTCTAAATGACGCTTTGAAGCAGAACAGGGAGGCTTTCAACCCTGGAACCAACGTTCCGGACTCTAAAAAGGAAGCGTTGTGACCTAAAATGGAGACTTTGTGCCCTTAATGTAGTGTTTGGAGCGTAAAAAAGTGGGATTTCAGAATTAAAATTAGGATTTGAAGCCTAAAGACGGTCGCTTGGAGCATAAAGATGTGGATTTCAACCCTGGACTCGAAGCTTGGGAATCTTAACAGGAGTGTTTGCACCCTAACAGCGAGGGCTTGTGCACCAAAAAGGAGGGTTTGTGCCCTAAACAGGAGGGTTTGTAGAGTAAAAAGCAGGCTTTCAACCCTAGACTCCAAGCTTTGGGCTCTTAACCAAATCTTTGGGACCTAACATTCAGACATCGTGCCCTAAAGGAGGCGTTTGGAGCATAAAAAGGAGGCATTTTCCAGTGAAATGATTTACAGCATAAAAATGAGCGTTTGGGCCCTAAAAATGAGGGTTTGTACAATAAACATGAGGGATTGGATTATAAAACGAGGAATTCAACCACAGAATCAAAGCTTTGGACTCTGAAGAGGAAGCTTTGGGACCACAAAACAAGGCTTTGTGCCCTAAATGAGATGTCCGGAACATAAAAGTGAGGGATTTTACAGTAAAAAGGACGTATTGACCCCTAAAAAGGAGGATTCGCGGCCAAAAAATGAGGCGTTGCGCCCTAAAAATGAGGGCTTGTACCTTCTAAATGACGCTTTGAAGCAGAACAGGGAGGCTTTCAACCCTGGAACCAACGTTCCGGACTCTAAAAAGGAAGCGTTGTGACCTAAAATGGAGACTTTGTGCCCTTAATGTAGTGTTTGGAGCGTAAAAAAGTGGGATTTCAGAATTAAAAGTAGGATTTGAAGCCTAAAGACTGTCGCTTGGAGCATAAAGATGTAGATTTCAACCCTGGACTCGAAGCTTGGGAATCTTAACAGGAGTGTTTGCACCCTAACAGCGAGGGCTTGTGCACCAAAAAGGAGGGTTTGTGCCCTAAACAGGAGGGTTTGTAGAGTAAAAAGCAGGCTTTCAACCCTAGACTCCAAGCTTTGGGCTCTTAACCAAATCTTTGGGACCTAACATTGAGGCTCGTGCCCTAAAGGAGGCGTTTGGAGCATAAAAAGGAGGCATTTTCCAGTGAAATGATTTACAGCATAAAAATGAGCGTTTGGGCCCTAAAAATGAGGGTTTGTACAATAAACGTGAGGGTTTGGATTATAAAACGAGGAATTCAACCACAGAATCAAAGCTTTGGACCCTGAAGAGGAAGCTTTGGGACCACAAAACAAGGCTTTGTGCCCTAAATGAGATGTCCGGAACATAAAAGTGAGGGATTTTACAGTAAAAAGGACGTATTGACCCCTAAAAAGGAGGATTCGCGGCCAAAAAATGAGGTGTTGCGCCCTAAAAATGAGGGCTTGTACCTTCTAAATGACGCTTTGAAGCAGAACAGGGAGGCTTTCAACCCTGGAACCAACGTTCCGGACTCTAAAAAGGAAGCGTTGTGACCTAAAATGGAGACTTTGTGCCCTTAATGTAGTGTTTGGAGCGTAAAAAAGTGGGATTTCAGAATTAAAAGTAGGATTTGAAGCCTAAAGACGGTCGCTTGGAGCATAAAGATGTAGATTTCAACCCTGGACTCGAAGCTTGGGAATCTTAACAGGAGTGTTTGCACCCTAACAGCGAGGGCTTGTGCACCAAAAAGGAGGGTTTGTGCCCTAAACAGGAGGGTTTGTAGAGTAAAAAGCAGGCTTTCAACCCTACACTCCAAGCTTTGGGCTCTTAACCAAATCTTTGGGACCTAACATTGAGGCTCGTGCCCTAAAGGAGGCGTTTGGAGCATGAAGAGGAGGCATTTTCCAGTGAAATGATTTACAGCATAAAAATGAGCGTTTGGGCCCTAAAAATGAGGGTTTTTACAATAAACGTGAGGATTTGGATTACAAAACGAGGAATTCAACCACAGAATCAAAGCTTTGGACTCTGAAGAGGAAGCTTTGGGACCACAAAACAAGGCTTTGTGCCCTAAATGAGATGTCCGGAACATAAAAGTGAGGGATTTTACAGTAAAAAGGACGTATTGACCCCTAAAAAGGAGGATTCGCGGCCAAAAAATGAGGCGTTGCGCCCTAAAAATGAGGGCTTGTACCTTCTAAATGACGCTTTGAAGCAGAACAGGGAGGCTTTCAACCCTGGAACCAACGTTCCGGACTCTAAAAAGGAAGCGTTGTGACCTAAAATGGAGACTTTGTGCCCTTAATGTAGTGTTTGGAGCGTAAAAAAGTGGGATTTCAGAATTAAAAGTAGGATTTGAAGCCTAAAGACGGTCGTTTGGAGCATAAAGATGTGGATTTCAACCCTGGACTCGAAGCTTGGGAATCTTAACGTGAGTGTTTGCACCCTAACAGCGAGGGCTTGTGCGCCAAAAAGGAGGGTTTGTGCCCTAAACAGGAGGGTTTGTAGAGTAAAAAGCAGGCTTTCAACCCTACACTCCAAGCTTTGGGCTCTTAACCAAATCTTTGGGACCTAACATTGAGGCTCGTGCCCTAAAGGAGGCGTTTGGAGCATAAAAAGGAGGCATTTTCCAGTGAAATGATTTACAGCATAAAAATGAGCGTTTGGGCCCTAAAAATGAGGGTTTGTACAATAAACGTGAGGGTTTGGATTATAAAACGAGGAATTCAACCACAGAATCAAAGCTTTGGACCCTGAAGAGGAAGCTTTGGGACCACAAAACAAGGCTTTGTGCCCTAAATGAGATGTCCGGAACATAAAAGTGAGGGATTTTACAGTAAAAAGGATGTATTGACCCCTAAAAAGGAGGATTCGCGGCCAAAAAATGAGGCGTTGCGCCCTAAAAATGAGGGCTTGTACCTTCTAAATGACGCTTTGAAGCAGAACAGGGAGGCTTTCAACCCTGGAACCAACGTTCCGGACTCTAAAAAGGAAGCGTTGTGACCTAAAATGGAGACTTTGTGCCCTTAATGTAGTGTTTGGAGCGTAAAAAAGTGGGATTTCAGAATTAAAAGTAGGATTTGAAGCCTAAAGACGGTCGCTTGGAGCATAAAGATGTAGATTTCAACCCTGGACTCGAAGCTTGGGAATCTTAACAGGAGTGTTTGCACCCTAACAGCGAGGGCTTGTGCACCAAAAAGGAGGGTTTGTGCCCTAAACAGGAGGGTTTGTAGAGTAAAAAGCAGGCTTTCAACCCTACACTCCAAGCTTTGGGCTCTTAACCAAATCTTTGGGACCTAACATTGAGGCTCGTGCCCTAAAGGAGGCGTTTGGAGCATGAAGAGGAGGCATTTTCCAGTGAAATGATTTACAGCATAAAAATGAGCGTTTGGGCCCTAAAAATGAGGGTTTTTACAATAAACGTGAGGATTTGGATTACAAAACGAGGAATTCAACCACAGAATCAAAGCTTTGGACTCTGAAGAGGAAGCTTTGGGACCACAAAACAAGGCTTTGTGCCCTAAATGAGATGTCCGGAACATAAAAGTGAGGGATTTTACAGTAAAAAGGACGTATTGACCCCTAAAAAGGAGGATTCGCGGCCAAAAAATGAGGCGTTGCGCCCTAAAAATGAGGGCTTGTACCTTCTAAATGACGCTTTGAAGCAGAACAGGGAGGCTTTCAACCCTGGAACCAACGTTCCGGACTCTAAAAAGGAAGCGTTGTGACCTAAAATGGAGACTTTGTGCCCTTAATGTAGTGTTTGGAGCGTAAAAAAGTGGGATTTCAGAATTAAAAGTAGGATTTGAAGCCTAAAGACTGTCGCTTGGAGCATAAAGATGTGGATTTCAACCCTGGACTCGAAGCTTGGGAATCTTAACAGGAGTGTTTGCACCCTAACAGCGAGGGCTTGTGCACCAAAAAGGAGGGTTTGTGCCCTAAACAGGAGGGTTTGTAGAGTAAAAAGCAGGCTTTCAACCCTAGACTCCAAACTTTGGGCTCTTAACCAAATCTTTGGGACCTAACATTGAGGCTCGTGCCCTAAAGGAGGCGTTTGGAGCATAAAAAGGAGGCATTTTCCAGTGAAATGATTTACAGCATAAAAATGAGCGTTTGGGCCCTAAAAATGAGGGTTTGTACAATAAACGTGAGGGTTTGGATTATAAAACGAGGAATTCAACCACAGAATCAAAGCTTTGGACCCTGAAGAGGAAGCTTTGGGACCACAAAACAAGGCTTTGTGCCCTAAATGAGATGTCCGGAACATAAAAGTGAGGGATTTTACAGTAAAAAGGACGTATTGACCCCTAAAAAGGAGGATTCGCGGCCAAAAAATGAGGCGTTGCGCCCTAAAAATGAGGGCTTGTACCTTCTAAATGACGCTTTGAAGCAGAACAGGGAGGCTTTCAACCCTGGAACCAACGTTCCGGACTCTAAAAAGGAAGCGTTGTGACCTAAAATGGAGACTTTGTGCCCTTAATGTAGTGTTTGGAGCGTAAAAAAGTGGGATTTCAGAATTAAAAGTAGGATTTGAAGCCTAAAGACTGTCGCTTGGAGCATAAAGATGTGGATTTCAACCCTGGACTCGAAGCTTGGGAATCTTAACAGGAGTGTTTGCACCCTAACAGCGAGGGCTTGTGCACCAAAAAGGAGGGTTTGTGCCCTAAACAGGAGGGTTTGTAGAGTAAAAAGCAGGCTTTCAACCCTAGACTCCAAACTTTGGGCTCTTAACCAAATCTTTGGGACCTAACATTGAGGCTCGTGCCCTAAAGGAGGCGTTTGGAGCATAAAAAGGAGGCATTTTCCAGTGAAATGATTTACAGCATAAAAATGAGCGTTTGGGCCCTAAAAATGAGGGTTTGTACAATAAACGTGAGGGTTTGGATTATAAAACGAGGAATTCAACCACAGAATCAAAGCTTTGGACTCTGAAGAGGAAGCTTTGGGACCACAAAACAAGGCTTTGTGCCCTAAATGAGATGTCCGGAACATAAAAGTGAGGGATTTTACAGTAAAAAGGACGTATTGACCCCTAAAAAGGAGGATTCGCGGCCAAAAAATGAGGCGTTGCGCCCTAAAAATGAGGGCTTGTACCTTCTAAATGACGCTTTGAAGCAGAACAGGGAGGCTTTCAACCCTGGAACCAACGTTCCGGACTCTAAAAAGGAAGCGTTGTGACCTAAAATGGAGACTTTGTGCCCTTAATGTAGTGTTTGGAGCGTAAAAAAGTGGGATTTCAGAATTAAAAGTAGGATTTGAAGCCTAAAGACGGTCGTTTGGAGCATAAAGATGTGGATTTCAACCCTGGACTCGAAGCTTGGGAATCTTAACAGGAGTGTTTGCACCCTAACAGCGAGGGCTTGTGCACCGAAAAGGAGGGTTTGTGCCCTAAACAGGAGGGTTTGTAGAGTAAAAAGCAGGCTTTCAACCCTAGACTCCAAGCTTTGGGCTCTTAACCAAATCTTTGGGACCTAACATTGAGGCTCGTGCCCTAAAGGAGGCGTTTGGAGCATAAAAAGGAGGCGTTTTCCAGTGAAATGATTTACAGCATAAAAATGAGCGTTTGGGCCCTAAAAATGAGGGTTTGTACAATAAACGTGAGGGTTTGGATTATAAAACGAGGAATTCAACCACAGAATCAAAGCTTTGGACTCTGAAGAGGAAGCTTTGGGACCACAAAACAAGGCTTTGTGCCCTAAATGAGATGTCCGGAACATAAAAGTGAGGGATTTTACAGTAAAAAGGACGTATTGACCCCTAAAAAGGAGGATTCGCGGCCAAAAAATGAGGCGTTGCGCCCTAAAAATGAGGGCTTGTACCTTCTAAATGACGCTTTGAAGCAGAACAGGGAGGCTTTCAACCCTGGAACCAACGTTCCGGACTCTAAAAAGGAAGCGTTGGGACCTAAAATGGAGACTGTGTGCCCTTAATGTAGCGTTTGGAGCGTAAAAAAGTGGGATTTCAGAATTAAAAGTAGGATTTGAAGCCTAAAGACGGTCGCTTGGAGCATAAAGATGTGGATTTCAACCCTGGACTCGAAGCTTGGGAATCTTAACAGGAGTGTTTGCACCCTAACAGCGAGGGCTTGTGCACCGAAAAGGAGGGTTTGTGCCCTAAACAGGAGGGTTTGTAGAGTAAAAAGCAGGCTTTCAACCCTACACTCCAAGCTTTGGGCTCTTAACCAAATCTTTGGGACCTAACATTGAGGCTCGTGCCCTAAAGGAGGCGTTTGGAGCATGAAGAGGAGGCATTTTCCAGTGAAATGATTTACAGCATAAAAATGAGCGTTTGGGCCCTAAAAATGAGGGTTTGTACAATAAACGTGAGGATTTGGATTACAAAACGAGGAATTCAACCACAGAATCAAAGCTTTGGACTCTGAAGAGGAAGCTTTGGGACCACAAAACAAGGCTTTGTGCCCTAAATGAGATGTCCGGAACATAAAAGTGAGGGATTTTACAGTAAAAAGGACGTATTGACCCCTAAAAAGGAGGATTCGCGGCCAAAAAATGAGGCGTTGCGCCCTAAAAATGAGGGCTTGTACCTTCTAAATGACACTTTGAAGCAGAACAGGGAGGCTTTCAACCCTGGAACCAACGTTCCGGACTCTAAAAAGGAAGCGTTGTGACCTAAAATGGAGACTTTGTGCCCTTAATGTAGTGTTTGGAGCGTAAAAAAGTGGGATTTCAGAATTAAAAGTAGGATTTGAAGCCTAAAGACGGTCGCTTGGAGCATAAAGATGTGGATTTCAACCCTGGACTCGAAGCTTGGGAATCTTAACGTGAGTGTTTGCACCCTAACAGCGAGGGCTTGTGCACCAAAAAGGAGGGTTTGTGCCCTAAACAGGAGGGTTTGTAGAGTAAAAAGCAGGCTTTCAACCCTACACTCCAAGCTTTGGGCTCTTAACCAAATCTTTGGGACCTAACATTGAGGCTCGTGCCCTAAAGGAGGCGTTTGGAGCATAAAAAGGAGGCATTTTCCAGTGAAATGATTTACAGCATAAAAATGAGCGTTTGGGCCCTAAAAATGAGGGTTTGTACAATAAACGTGAGGGTTTGGATTATAAAACGAGGAATTCAACCACAGAATCAAAGCTTTGGACCCTGAGGAGGAAGCTTTGGGACCACAAAACAAGGCTTTGTGCCCTAAATGAGATGTCCGGAACATAAAAGTGAGGGATTTTACAGTAAAAAGGACGTATTGACCCCTAAAAAGGAGGATTCGCGGCCAAAAAATGAGGCGTTGCGCCCTAAAAATGAGGGCTTGTACCTTCTAAATGACGCTTTGAAGCAGAACAGGGAGGCTTTCAACCCTGGAACCAACGTTCCGGACTCTAAAAAGGAAGCGTTGTGACCTAAAATGGAGACTTTGTGCCCTTAATGTAGTGTTTGGAGCGTAAAAAAGTGGGATTTCAGAATTAAAAGTAGGATTTGAAGCCTAAAGACTGTCGCTTGGAGCATAAAGATGTGGATTTCAACCCTGGACTCGAAGCTTGGGAATCTTAACAGGAGTGTTTGCACCCTAACAGCGAGGGCTTGTGCACCAAAAAGGAGGGTTTGTGCCCTAAACAGGAGGGTTTGTAGAGTAAAAAGCAGGCTTTCAACCCTACACTCCAAGCTTTGGGCTCTTAACCAAATCTTTGGGACCTAACATTCAGACATCGTGCCCTATAGGAGGCGTTTGGAGCATAAAAAGGAGGCATTTTCCAGTGAAATGATTTACAGCATAAAAATGAGCGTTTGGGCCCTAAAAATGAGGGTTTGTACAATAAACGTGAGGGTTTGGATTATAAAACGAGGAATTCAACCACAGAATCAAAGCTTTGGACTCTGAAGAGGAAGCTTTGGGACCACAAAACAAGGCTTTGTGCCCTAAATGAGATGTCCGGAACATAAAAGTGAGGGATTTTACAGTAAAAAGGACGTATTGACCCCTAAAAAGGAGGATTCGCGGCCAAAAAATGAGGCGTTGCGCCCTAAAAATGAGGGCTTGTACCTTCTAAATGACGCTTTGAAGCAGAACAGGGAGGCTTTCAACCCTGGAACCAACGTTCCGGACTCTAAAAAGGAAGCGTTGTGACCTAAAATGGAGACTTTGTGCCCTTAATGTAGTGTTTGGAGCGTAAAAAAGTGGGATTTCAGAATTAAAAGTAGGATTTGAAGCCTAAAGACGGTCGTTTGGAGCATAAAGATGTGGATTTCAACCCTGGACTCAAAGCTTGGGAATCTTAACGTGAGTGTTTGCACCCTAACAGCGAGGGCTTGTGCACCAAAAAGGAGGGTTTGTGCCCTAAACAGGAGGGTTTGTAGAGTAAAAAGCAGGCTTTCAACCCTACACTCCAAGCTTTGGGCTCTTAACCAAATCTTTGGGACCTAACATTGAGGCTCGTGCCCTAAAGGAGGCGTTTGGAGCATAAAAAGGAGGCATTTTCCAGTGAAATGATTTACAGCATAAAAATGAGCGTTTGGGCCCTAAAAATGAGGGTTTGTACAATAAACGTGAGGGTTTGGATTACAAAACGAGGAATTCAACCACAGAATCAAAGCTTTGGACTCTGAAGAGGAAGCTTTTTTGACCACAAAACAAGGCTTTGTGCCCTAAATGAGATGTCCGGAACATAAAAGTGAGGGATTTTACAGTAAAAAGGACGTATTGACCCCTAAAAAGGAGGATTCGCGGCCAAAAAATGAGGCGTTGCGCCCTAAAAATGAGGGCTTGTACCTTCTAAATGACGCTTTGAAGCAGAACAGGGAGGCTTTCAACCCTGGAACCAACGTTCCGGACTCTAAAAAGGAAGTGTTGTGACCTAAAATGGAGACTTTGTGCCCTTAATGTAGTGTTTGGAGCGTAAAAAAGTGGGATTTCAGAATTAAAAGTAGGATTTGAAGCCTAAAGACGGTCGCTTGGAGCATAAAGATGTGGATTTCAACCCTGGACTCGAAGCTTGGGAATCTTAACAGGAGTGTTTGCACCCTAATAGCGAGGGCTTGTGCACTGAAAAGGAGGGTTTGTGCCCTAAACAGGAGGGTTTGTAGAGTAAAAAGCAGGCTTTGAACCCTAGACTCCAAGCTTTGGGCTCTTAACCAAATCTTTGGGACCTAACATTCAGACATCGTGCCCTATAGGAGGCGTTTGGAGCATAAAAAGGAGGCATTTTCCAGTGAAATGATTTACAGCATAAAAATGAGCGTTTGGGCCCTAAAAATGAGGGTTTGTACAATAAACGTGAGGGTTTGGATTATAAAACGAGGAATTCAACCACAGAATCAAAGCTTTGGACTCTGAAGAGGAAGCTTTGGGACCACAAAACAAGGCTTTGTGCCCTAAATGAGATGTCCGGAACATAAAAGTGAGGGATTTTACAGTAAAAAGGACGTATTGACCCCTAAAAAGGAGGATTCGCGGCCAAAAAATGAGGCGTTGCGCCCTAAAAATGAGGGCTTGTACCTTCTAAATGACACTTTGAAGCAGAACAGGGAGGCTTTCAACCCTGGAACCAACGTTCCGGACTCTAAAAAGGAAGCGTTGGGACCTAAAATGGAGACTTTGTGCCCTTAATGTAGTGTTTGGAGCGTAAAAAAGTGGGATTTCAGAATTAAAAGTAGGATTTGAAGCCTAAAGACGGTCGCTTGGAGCATAAAGATGTGGATTTCAACCCTGGACTCAAAGCTTGGGAATCTTAACGTGAGTGTTTGCACCCTAACAGCGAGGGCTTGTGCACCGAAAAGGAGGGTTTGTGCCCTAAACAGGAGGGTTTGTAGAGTAAAAAGCAGGCTTTGAACCCTAGACTCCAAGCTTTGGGCTCTTAACCAAATCTTTGGGACCTAACATTCAGACATCGTGCCCTAAAGGAGGCGTTTGGAGCATAAAAAGGAGGCATTTTCCAGTGAAATGATTTACAGCATAAAAATGAGCGTTTGGGCCCTAAAAATGAGGGTTTGTACAATAAACGTGAGGGTTTGGATTACAAAACGAGGAATTCAACCACAGAATCAAAGCTTTGGACTCTGAAGAGGAAGCTTTGGGACCACAAAACAAGGCTTTGTGCCCTAAATGAGATGTCCGGAACATAAAAGTGAGGGATTTTACAGTAAAAAGGACGTATTGACCCCTAAAAAGGAGGATTCGCGGCCAAAAAATGAGGCGTTGCGCCCTAAAAATGAGGGCTTGTACCTTCTAAATGACGCTTTGAAGCAGAACAGGGAGGCTTTCAACCCTGAAACCAACGTTCCGGACTCTAAAAAGGAAGCGTTGTGACCTAAAATGGAGACTTTGTGCCCTTAATGTAGTGTTTGGAGCGTAAAAAAGTGGGATTTCAGAATTAAAAGTAGGATTTGAAGCCTAAAGACGGTCGCTTGGAGCATAAAGATGTGGATTTCAACCCTGGACTCGAAGCTTGGGAATCTTAACAGGAGTGTTTGCACCCTAACAGCGAGGGCTTGTGCACCGAAAAGGAGGGTTTGTGCCCTAAACAGGAGGGTTTGTAGAGTAAAAAGCAGGCTTTGAACCCTAGACTCCAAGTTTTGGGCTCTTAACCAAATCTTTGGGACCTAACATTCAGACATCGTGCCCTAAAGGAGGCGTTTGGAGCATAAAAAGGAGGCATTTTCCAGTGAAATGATTTACAGCATAAAAATGAGCGTTTGGGCCCTAAAAATGAGGGTTTGTACAATAAACGTGAGGATTTGGATTACGAAACGAGGAATTCAACCACAGAATCAAAGCTTTGGACTCTGAAGAGGAAGCTTTGGGACCACAAAACAAGGCTTTGTGCCCTAAATGAGATGTCCGGAACATAAAAGTGAGGGATTTTACAGTAAAAAGGACGTATTGACCCCTAAAAAGGAGGATTCGCGGCCAAAAAATGAGGCGTTGCGCCCTAAAAATGAGGGCTTGTACCTTCTAAATGACGCTTTGAAGCAGAACAGGGAGGCTTTCAACCCTGGAACCAACGTTCCGGACTCTAAAAAGGAAGCGTTGTGACCTAAAATGGAGACTTTGTGCCCTTAATGTAGTGTTTGGAGCGTAAAAAAGTGGGATTTCAGAATTAAAAGTAGGATTTGAAGCCTAAAGACGGTCGCTTGGAGCATAAAGATGTGGATTTCAACCCTGGACTCGAAGCTTGGGAATCTTAACAGGAGTGTTTGCACCCTAACAGCGAGGGCTTGTGCACCAAAAAGGAGGGTTTGTGCCCTAAACAGGAGGGTTTGTAGAGTAAAAAGCAGGCTTTCAACCCTAGACTCCAAGCTTTGGGCTCTTAACCAAATCTTTGGGACCTAACATTCAGACATCGTGCCCTAAAGGAGGCGTTTGGAGCATAAAAAGGAGGCATTTTCCAGTGAAATGATTTACAGCATAAAAATGAGCGTTTGGGCCCTAAAAATGAGGGTTTGTACAATAAACGTGAGGATTTGGATTACAAAACGAGGAATTCAACCACAGAATCAAAGCTTTGGACTCTGAAGAGGAAGCTTTGGGACCACAAAACAAGGCTTTGTGCCCTAAATGAGATGTCCGGAACATAAAAGTGAGGGATTTTACAGTAAAAAGGACGTATTGACCCCTAAAAAGGAGGATTCGCGGCCAAAAAATGAGGCGTTGCGCCCTAAAAATGAGGGCTTGTACCTTCTAAATGACGCTTTGAAGCAGAACAGGGAGGCTTTCAACCCTGGAACCAACGTTCCGGACTCTAAAAAGGAAGCGTTGTGACCTAAAATGGAGACTTTGTGCCCTTAATGTAGTGTTTGGAGCGTAAAAAAGTGGGATTTCAGAATTAAAAGTAGGATTTGAAGCCTAAAGACGGTCGCTTGGATCATGAAGATGTGGATTTCAACCCTGGACTCGAAGCTTGGAATCTTAACAGGAGTGTTTGCACCCTAACAGCGAGGGCTTGTGCACCGAAAAGGAGGGTTTGTGCCCTAAACAGGAGGGTTTGTAGAGTAAAAAGCAGGCTTTCAACCCTAGACTCCAAGCTTTGGGCTCTTAACCAAATCTTTGGGACCTAACATTCAGACATCGTGCCCTATAGGAGGCGTTTGGAGCATAAAAAGGAGGCATTTTCCAGTGAAATGATTTACAGCATAAAAATGAGCGTTTGGGCCCTAAAAATGAGGGTTTGTACAATAAACGTGAGGGTTTGGATTATAAAACGCGGAATACAACCACAGAATCAAAGCTTTGGACTCTGAAGAGGAAGCTTTGGGACCACAAAACAAGGCTTTGTGCCCTAAATGAGATGTCCGGAACATAAAAGTGAGGGATTTTACAGTAAAAAGGACGTATTGACCCCTAAAAAGGAGGATTCGCGGCCAAAAAATGAGGCGTTGCGCCCTAAAAATGAGGGCTTGTACCTTCTAAATGACGCTTTGAAGCAGAACAGGGAGGCTTTCAACCCTGGAACCAACGTTCCGGACTCTAAAAAGGAAGCGTTGTGACCTAGAATGGAGACTTTGTGCCCTTAATGTAGTGTTTGGAGCGTAAAAAAGTGGGATTTCAGAATTAAAAGTAGGATTTGAAGCCTAAAGACGATCGTTTGGAGCATAAAGATGTGGATTTCAACCCTGGACTCAAAGCTTGGGAATCTTAACGTGAGTGTTTGCACCCTAACAGCGAGGGCTTGTGCACCAAAAAGGAGGGTTTGTGCCCTAAACAGGAGGGTTTGTAGAGTAAAAAGCAGGCTTTCAACCCTACACTCCAAGCTTTGGGCTCTTAACCAAATCTTTGGGACCTAACATTCAGACATCGTGCCCTAAAGGAGGCGTTTGGAGCATAAAAAGGAGGCATTTTCCAGTGAAATGATTTACAGCATAAAAATGAGCGTTTGGGCCCTAAAAATGAGGGTTTGTACAATAAACGTGAGGGTTTGGATTACAAAACGAGGAATTCAACCACAGAATCAAAGCTTTGGACTCTGAAGAGGAAGCTTTGGGACCACAAAACAAGGCTTTGTGCCCTAAATGAGATGTCCGGAACATAAAAGTGAGGGATTTTACAGTAAAAAGGACGTATTGACCCCTAAAAAGGAGGATTCGCGGCCAAAAAATGAGGCGTTGCGCCCTAAAAATGAGGGCTTGTACCTTCTAAATGACGCTTTGAAGCAGAACAGGGAGGCTTTCAACCCTGGAACCAACGTTCCGGACTCTAAAAAGGAAGCGTTGGGACCTAAAATGGAGACTTTGTGCCCTTAATGTAGTGTTTGGAGCGTAAAAAAGTGGGATTTCAGAATTAAAAGTAGGATTTGAAGCCTAAAGACGGTCGCTTGGAGCATAAAGATGTGGATTTCAACCCTGGACTCGAAGCTTGGGAATCTTAACAGGAGTGTTTGCACCCTAACAGCGAGGGCTTGTGCACCGAAAAGGAGGGTTTGTGCCCTAAACAGGAGGGTTTGTAGAGTAAAAAGCAGGCTTTGAACCCTAGACTCCAAGCTTTGGGCTCTTAACCAAATCTTTGGGACCTAACATTCAGACATCGTGCCCTAAAGGAGGCGTTTGGAGCATAAAAAGGAGGCATTTTCCAGTGAAATGATTTACAGCATAAAAATGAGCGTTTGGGCCCTAAAAATGAGGGTTTGTACAATAAACGTGAGGATTTGGATTATAAAACGAGGAATTCAACCACAGAATCAAAGCTTTGGACTCTGAAGAGGAAGCTTTGGGACCACAAAACAAGGCTTTGTGCCCTAAATGAGATGTCCGGAACATAAAAGTGAGGGATTTTACAGTAAAAAGGACGTATTGACCCCTAAAAAGGAGGATTCGCGGCAAAAAATGAGGCGTTGCGCCCTAAAAATGAGGGCTTGTACCTTCTAAATGACGCTTTGAAGCAGAACAGGGAGGCTTTCAACCCTGGAACCAACGTTCCGGACTCTAAAAAGGAAGCGTTGTGATCTAAAATGGAGACTTTGTGCCCTTAATGTAGTGTTTGGAGCGTAAAAAAGTGGGATTTCAGAATTAAAAGTAGGATTTGAAGCCTAAAGACGGTCGCTTGGAGCATAAAGATGTGGATTTCAACCCTGGACTCGAAGCTTGGGAATCTTAACGTGAGTGTTTGCACCCTAACAGCGAGGGCTTGTGCACCGAAAAGGAGGGTTTGTGCCCTAAACAGGAGGGTTTGTAGAGTAAAAAGCAGGCTTTCAACCCTAGACTCCAAGCTTTGGGCTCTTAACCAAATCTTTGGGACCTAACATTCAGTCATCGTGCCCTAAAGGAGGCGTTTGGAGCATAAAAAGGAGGCATTTTCCAGTGAAATGATTTACAGCATAAAAATGAGCGTTTGGGCCCTAAAAATGAGGGTTTGTACAATAAACGTGAGGATTTGGATTACGAAACGAGGAATTCAACCACAGAATCAAAGCTTTGGACTCTGAAGAGGAAGCTTTGGGACCACAAAACAAGGCTTTGTGCCCTAAATGAGATGTCCGGAACATAAAAGTGAGGGATTTTACAGTAAAAAGGACGTATTGACCCCTAAAAAGGAGGATTCGCGGCCAAAAAATGAGGCGTTGCGCCCTAAAAATGAGGGCTTGTACCTTCTAAATGACGCTTTGAAGCAGAACAGGGAGGCTTTCAACCCTGGAACCAACGTTCCGGACTCTAAAAAGGAAGCGTTGTGACCTAAAATGGAGACTTTGTGCCCTTAATGTAGTGTTTGGAGCGTAAAAAAGTGGGATTTCAGAATTAAAAGTAGGATTTGAAGCCTAAAGACGGTCGCTTGGAGCATAAAGATGTGGATTTCAACCCTGGACTCGAAGCTTGGGAATCTTAACGTGAGTGTTTGCACCCTAACAGCGAGGGCTTGTGCACCAAAAAGGAGGGTTTGTGCCCTAAACAGGAGGGTTTGTAGAGTAAAAAGCAGGCTTTCAACCCTAGACTCCAAGCTTTGGGCTCTTAACCAAATCTTTGGGACCTAACATTCAGACATCGTGCCCTAAAGGAGGCGTTTGGAGCATAAAAAGGAGGCATTTTCCAGTGAAATGATTTACAGCATAAAAATGAGCGTTTGGGCCCTAAAAATGAGGGTTTGTACAATAAACGTGAGGATTTGGATTACAAAACGAGGAATTCAACCACAGAATCAAAGCTTTGGACTCTGAAGAGGAAGCTTTGGGACCACAAAACAAGGCTTTGTGCCCTAAATGAGATGTCCGGAACATAAAAGTGAGGGATTTTACAGTAAAAAGGACGTATTGACCCCTAAAAAGGAGGATTCGCGGCCAAAAAATGAGGCGTTGCGCCCTAAAAATGAGGGCTTGTACCTTCTAAATGACGCTTTGAAGCAGAACAGGGAGGCTTTCAACCCTGGAACCAACGTTCCGGACTCTAAAAAGGAAGCGTTGTGACCTAAAATGGAGACTTTGTGCCCTTAATGTAGTGTTTGGAGCGTAAAAAAGTGGGATTTCAGAATTAAAAGTAGGATTTGAAGCCTAAAGACGGTCGCTTGGAGCATAAAGATGTGGATTTCAACCCTGGACTCGAAGCTTGGGAATCTTAACAGGAGTGTTTGCACCCTAACAGCGAGGGCTTGTGCACCAAAAAGGAGGGTTTGTGCCCTAAACAGGAGGGTTTGTAGAGTAAAAAGCAGGCTTTCAACCCTAGACTCCAAGCTTTGGGCTCTTAACCAAATCTTTGGGACCTAACATTCAGACATCGTGCCCTAAAGGAGGCGTTTGGAGCATAAAAAGGAGGCATTTTCCAGTGAAATGATTTACAGCATAAAAATGAGCGTTTGGGCCCTAAAAATGAGGGTTTGTACAATAAACGTGAGGGTTTGGATTACAAAACGAGGAATTCAACCACAGAATCAAAGCTTTGGACTCTGAAGAGGAAGCTTTGGGACCACAAAACAAGGCTTTGTGCCCTAAATGAGATGTCCGGAACATAAAAGTGAGGGATTTTACAGTAAAAAGGACGTATTGACCCCTAAAAAGGAGGATTCGCGGCCAAAAAATGAGGCGTTGCGCCCTAAAAATGAGGGCTTGTACCTTCTAAATGACGCTTTGAAGCAGAACAGGGAGGCTTTCAACCCTGGAACCAACGTTCCGGACTCTAAAAAGGAAGCGTTGTGACCTAAAATGGAGACTTTGTGCCCTTAATGTAGTGTTTGGAGCGTAAAAAAGTGGGATTTCAGAATTAAAAGTAGGATTTGAAGCCTAAAGACGGTCGCTTGGAGCATAAAGATGTGGATTTCAACCCTGGACTCGAAGCTTGGGAATCTTAACGTGAGTGTTTGCACCCTAACAGCGAGGGCTTGTGCACCAAAAAGGAGGGTTTGTGCCCTAAACAGGAGGGTTTGTAGAGTAAAAAGCAGGCTTTCAACCCTAGACTCCAAGCTTTGGGCTCTTAACCAAATCTTTGGGACCTAACATTCAGACATCGTGCCCTAAAGGAGGCGTTTGGAGCATAAAAAGGAGGCATTTTCCAGTGAAATGATTTACAGCATAAAAATGAGCGTTTGGGCCCTAAAAATGAGGGTTTGTACAATAAACGTGAGGATTTGGATTACAAAACGAGGAATTCAACCACAGAATCAAAGCTTTGGACTCTGAAGAGGAAGCTTTGGGACCACAAAACAAGGCTTTGTGCCCTAAATGAGATGTCCGGAACATAAAAGTGAGGGATTTTACAGTAAAAAGGACGTATTGACCCCTAAAAAGGAGGATTCGCGGCCAAAAAATGAGGCGTTGCGCCCTAAAAATGAGGGCTTGTACCTTCTAAATGACGCTTTGAAGCAGAACAGGGAGGCTTTCAACCCTGGAACCAACGTTCCGGACTCTAAAAAGGAAGCGTTGTGACCTAAAATGGAGACTTTGTGCCCTTAATGTAGTGTTTGGAGCGTAAAAAAGTGGGATTTCAGAATTAAAAGTAGGATTTGAAGCCTAAAGACGGTCGCTTGGAGCATAAAGATGTGGATTTCAACCCTGGACTCGAAGCTTGGGAATCTTAACAGGAGTGTTTGCACCCTAACAGCGAGGGCTTGTGCACCAAAAAGGAGGGTTTGTGCCCTAAACAGGAGGGTTTGTAGAGTAAAAAGCAGGCTTTCAACCCTAGACTCCAAGCTTTGGGCTCTTAACCAAATCTTTGGGACCTAACATTCAGACATCGTGCCCTATAGGAGGTGTTTGGAGCATAAAAAGGAGGCATTTTCCAGTGAAATGATTTACAGCATAAAAATGAGCGTTTGGGCCCTAAAAATGAGGGTTTGTACAATAAACGTGAGGATTTGGATTACAAAACGAGGAATTCAACCACAGAATCAAAGCTTTGGACTCTGAAGAGGAAGCTTTGGGACCACAAAACAAGGCTTTGTGCCCTAAATGAGATGTCCGGAACATAAAAGTGAGGGATTTTACAGTAAAAAGGACGTATTGACCCCTAAAAAGGAGGATTCGCGGCCAAAAAATGAGGCGTTGCGCCCTAAAAATGAGGGCTTGTACCTTCTAAATGACGCTTTGAAGCAGAACAGGGAGGCTTTCAACCCTGGAACCAACGTTCCGGACTCTAAAAAGGAAGCGTTGTGACCTAAAATGGAGACTTTGTGCCCTTAATGTAGTGTTTGGAGCGTAAAAAAGTGGGATTTCAGAATTAAAAGTAGGATTTGAAGCCTAAAGACGGTCGCTTGGAGCATAAAGATGTGGATTTCAACCCTGGACTCGAAGCTTGGGAATCTTAACGTGAGTGTTTGCACCCTAACAGCGAGGGCTTGTGCACCAAAAAGGAGGGTTTGTGCCCTAAACAGGAGGGTTTGTAGAGTAAAAAGCAGGCTTTCAACCCTAGACTCCAAGCTTTGGGCTCTTAACCAAATCTTTGGGACCTAACATTCAGTCATCGTGCCCTAAAGGAGGCGTTTGGAGCATAAAAAGGAGGCATTTTCCAGTGAAATGATTTACAGCATAAAAATGAGCGTTTGGGCCCTAAAAATGAGGGTTTGTACAATAAACGTGAGGATTTGGATTACGAAACGAGGAATTCAACCACAGAATCAAAGCTTTGGACTCTGAAGAGGAAGCTTTGGGACCACAAAACAAGGCTTTGTGCCCTAAATGAGATGTCCGGAACATAAAAGTGAGGGATTTTACAGTAAAAAGGACGTATTGACCCCTAAAAAGGAGGATTCGCGGCCAAAAAATGAGGCGTTGCGCCCTAAAAATGAGGGCTTGTACCTTCTAAATGACGCTTTGAAGCAGAACAGGGAGGCTTTCAACCCTGGAACCAACGTTCCGGACTCTAAAAAGGAAGCGTTGTGACCTAAAATGGAGACTTTGTGCCCTTAATGTAGTGTTTGGAGCGTAAAAAAGTGGGATTTCAGAATTAAAAGTAGGATTTGAAGCCTAAAGACGGTCGCTTGGAGCATAAAGATGTGGATTTCAACCCTGGACTCGAAGCTTGGGAATCTTAACAGGAGTGTTTGCACCCTAACAGCGAGGGCTTGTGCACCGAAAAGGAGGGTTTGTGCCCTAAACAGGAGGGTTTGTAGAGTAAAAAGCAGGCTTTCAACCCTAGACTCCAAGCTTTGGGCTCTTAACCAAATCTTTGGGACCTAACATTCAGACATTGTGCCCTAAAGGAGGCGTTTGGAGCATAAAAAGGAGGCATTTTCCAGTGAAATGATTTACAGCATAAAAATGAGCGTTTGGGCCCTAAAAATGAGGGTTTGTACAATAAACGTGAGGATTTGGATTACAAAACGAGGAATTCAACCACAGAATCAAAGCTTTGGACTCTGAAGAGGAAGCTTTGGGACCACAAAACAAGGCTTTGTGCCCTAAATGAGATGTCCGGAACATAAAAGTGAGGGATTTTACAGTAAAAAGGACGTATTGACCCCTAAAAAGGAGGATTCGCGGCCAAAAAATGAGGCGTTGCGCCCTAAAAATGAGGGCTTGTACCTTCTAAATGACGCTTTGAAGCAGAACAGGGAGGCTTTCAACCCTGGAACCAACGTTCCGGACTCTAAAAAGGAAGCGTTGTGACCTAAAATGGAGACTTTGTGCCCTTAATGTAGTGTTTGGAGCGTAAAAAAGTGGGATTTCAGAATTAAAAGTAGGATTTGAAGCCTAAAGACGGTCGCTTGGAGCATAAAGATGTGGATTTCAACCCTGGACTCGAAGCTTGGGAATCTTAACAGGAGTGTTTGCACCCTAACAGCGAGGGCTTGTGCACCAAAAAGGAGGGTTTGTGCCCTAAACAGGAGGGTTTGTAGAGTAAAAAGCAGGCTTTCAACCCTAGACTCCAAGCTTTGGGCTCTTAACCAAATCTTTGGGACCTAACATTCAGACATCGTGCCCTATAGGAGGTGTTTGGAGCATAAAAAGGAGGCATTTTCCAGTGAAATGATTTACAGCATAAAAATGAGCGTTTGGGCCCTAAAAATGAGGGTTTGTACAATAAACGTGAGGATTTGGATTACAAAACGAGGAATTCAACCACAGAATCAAAGCTTTGGACTCTGAAGAGGAAGCTTTGGGACCACAAAACAAGGCTTTGTGCCCTAAATGAGATGTCCGGAACATAAAAGTGAGGGATTTTACAGTAAAAAGGACGTATTGACCCCTAAAAAGGAGGATTCGCGGCCAAAAAATGAGGCGTTGCGCCCTAAAAATGAGGGCTTGTACCTTCTAAATGACGCTTTGAAGCAGAACAGGGAGGCTTTCAACCCTGGAACCAACGTTCCGGACTCTAAAAAGGAAGCGTTGTGACCTAAAATGGAGACTTTGTGCCCTTAATGTAGTGTTTGGAGCGTAAAAAAGTGGGATTTCAGAATTAAAAGTAGGATTTGAAGCCTAAAGACGGTCGCTTGGAGCATAAAGATGTGGATTTCAACCCTGGACTCGAAGCTTGGGAATCTTAACAGGAGTGTTTGCACCCTAACAGCGAGGGCTTGTGCACCAAAAAGGAGGGTTTGTGCCCTAAACAGGAGGGTTTGTAGAGTAAAAAGCAGGCTTTCAACCCTAGACTCCAAGCTTTGGGCTCTTAACCAAATCTTTGGGACCTAACATTCAGTCATCGTGCCCTAAAGGAGGCGTTTGGAGCATAAAAAGGAGGCATTTTCCAGTGAAATGATTTACAGCATAAAAATGAGCGTTTGGGCCCTAAAAATGAGGGTTTGTACAATAAACGTGAGGATTTGGATTACGAAACGAGGAATTCAACCACAGAATCAAAGCTTTGGACTCTGAAGAGGAAGCTTTGGGACCACAAAACAAGGCTTTGTGCCCTAAATGAGATGTCCGGAACATAAAAGTGAGGGATTTTACAGTAAAAAGGACGTATTGACCCCTAAAAAGGAGGATTCGCGGCCAAAAAATGAGGCGTTGCGCCCTAAAAATGAGGGCTTGTACCTTCTAAATGACGCTTTGAAGCAGAACAGGGAGGCTTTCAACCCTGGAACCAACGTTCCGGACTCTAAAAAGGAAGCGTTGTGACCTAAAATGGAGACTTTGTGCCCTTAATGTAGTGTTTGGAGCGTAAAAAAGTGGGATTTCAGAATTAAAAGTAGGATTTGAAGCCTAAAGACGGTCGCTTGGAGCATAAAGATGTGGATTTCAACCCTGGACTCGAAGCTTGGGAATCTTAACAGGAGTGTTTGCACCCTAACAGCGAGGGCTTGTGCACCAAAAAGGAGGGTTTGTGCCCTAAACAGGAGGGTTTGTAGAGTAAAAAGCAGGCTTTCAACCCTAGACTCCAAGCTTTGGGCTCTTAACCAAATCTTTGGGACCTAACATTCAGACATCGTGCCCTAAAGGAGGCGTTTGGAGCATAAAAAGGAGGCATTTTCCAGTGAAATGATTTACAGCATAAAAATGAGCGTTTGGGCCCTAAAAATGAGGGTTTGTACAATAAACATGAGGATTTGGATTACAAAACGAGGAATTCAACCACAGAATCAAAGCTTTGGACTCTGAAGAGGAAGCTTTGGGACCACAAAACAAGGCTTTGTGCCCTAAATGAGATGTCCGGAACATAAAAGTGAGGGATTTTACAGTAAAAAGGATGTATTGACCCCTAAAAAGGAGGATTCGCGGCCAAAAAATGAGGCGTTGCGCCCTAAAAATGAGGGCTTGTACCTTCTAAATGACGCTTTGAAGCAGAACAGGGAGGCTTTCAACCCTGGAACCAACGTTCCGGACTCTAAAAAGGAAGCGTTGTGACCTAAAATGGAGACTTTGTGCCCTTAATGTAGTGTTTGGAGCGTAAAAAAGTGGGATTTCAGAATTAAAAGTAGGATTTGAAGCCTAAAGACGGTCGCTTGGAGCATAAAGATGTGGATTTCAACCCTGGACTCGAAGCTTGGGAATCTTAACAGGAGTGTTTGCACCCTAACAGCGAGGGCTTGTGCACCAAAAAGGAGGGTTTGTGCCCTAAACAGGAGGGTTTGTAGAGTAAAAAGCAGGCTTTCAACCCTAGACTCCAAGCTTTGGGCTCTTAACCAAATCTTTGGGACCTAACATTCAGACATCGTGCCCTATAGGAGGCGTTTGGAGCATAAAAAGGAGGCATTTTCCAGTGAAATGATTTACAGCATAAAAATGAGCGTTTGGGCCCTAAAAATGAGGGTTTGTACAATAAACGTGAGGGTTGGGATTATAAAACGCGGAATACAACCACAGAATCAAAGCTTTGGACTCTGAAGAGGAAGCTTTGGGACCACAAAACAAGGCTTTGTGCCCTAAATGAGATGTCCGGAACATAAAAGTGAGGGATTTTACAGTAAAAAGGACGTATTGACCCCTAAAAAGGAGGATTCGCGGCCAAAAAATGAGGCGTTGCGCCCTAAAAATGAGGGCTTGTACCTTCTAAATGACGCTTTGAAGCAGAACAGGGAGGCTTTCAACCCTGAAACCAACGTTCCGGACTCTAAAAAGGAAGCGTTGTGACCTAAAATGGAGACTTTGTGCCCTTAATGTAGTGTTTGGAGCGTAAAAAAGTGGGATTTCAGAATTAAAAGTAGGATTTGAAGCCTAAAGACGGTCGCTTGGAGCATAAAGATGTGGATTTCAACCCTGGACTCGAAGCTTGGGAATCTTAACAGGAGTGTTTGCACCCTAACAGCGAGGGCTTGTGCACCAAAAAGGAGGGTTTGTGCCCTAAACAGGAGGGTTTGTAGAGTAAAAAGCAGGCTTTCAACCCTAGACTCCAAGCTTTGGGCTCTTAACCAAATCTTTGGGACCTAACATTCAGACATCGTGCCCTATAGGAGGTGTTTGGAGCATAAAATGGAGGCATTTTCCAGTGAAATGATTTACAGCATAAAAATGAGCGTTTGGGCCCTAAAAATGAGGGTTTGTACAATAAACGTGAGGGTTTGGATTATAAAACGCGGAATACAACCACAGAATCAAAGCTTTGGACTCTGAAGAGGAAGCTTTGGGACCACAAAACAAGGCTTTGTGCCCTAAATGAGATGTCCGGAACATAAAAGTGAGGGATTTTACAGTAAAAAGGACGTATTGACCCCTAAAAAGGAGGATTCGCGGCCAAAAAATGAGGCGTTGCGCCCTAAAAATGAGGGCTTGTACCTTCTAAATGACGCTTTGAAGCAGAACAGGGAGGCTTTCAACCCTGGAACCAACGTTCCGGACTCTAAAAAGGAAGCGTTGTGACCTAAAATGGAGACTTTGTGCCCTTAATGTAGTGTTTGGAGCGTAAAAAAGTGGGATTTCAGAATTAAAAGTAGGATTTGAAAGATAAAGACGGTCGCTTGGAGCATAAAGATGTGGATTTCAACCCTGGACTCGAAGCTTGGGAATCTTAACAGGAGTGTTTGCACCCTAACAGCGAGGGCTTGTGCACCGAAAAGGAGGGTTTGTGCCCTAAACAGGAGGGTTTGTAGAGTAAAAAGCAGGCTTTGAACCCTAGACTCCAAGCTTTGGGCTCTTAACCAAATCTTTGGGACCTAACATTGAGGCTCGTGCCCTAAAGGAGGCGTTTGGAGCATGAAGAGGAGGCATTTTCCAGTGAAATGATTTACAGCATAAAAATGAGCGTTTGGGCCCTAAAAATGAGGGTTTGTACAATAAACGTGAGGGTTTGGATTATAAAATGAGGAATTCAACCACAGAATCAAAGCTTTGGACTCTGAAGAGGAAGCTTTGGGACCACAAAACAAGGCTTTGTGCCCTAAATGAGATGTCCGGAACATAAAAGTGAGGGATTTTACAGTAAAAAGGACGTATTGACCCCTAAAAAGGAGGATTCGCGGCCAAAAAATGAGGCGTTGCGCCCTAAAAATGAGGGCTTGTACCTTCTAAATGACGCTTTGAAGCAGAACAGGGAGGCTTTCAACCCTGGAACCAACGTTCCGGACTCTAAAAAGGAAGCGTTGTGACCTAAAATGGAGACTTTGTGCCCTTAATGTAGTGTTTGGAGCGTAAAAAAGTGGGATTTCAGAATTAAAATTAGGATTTGAAGCCTAAAGACGGTCGCTTGGAGCATAAAGATGTGGATTTCAACCCTGGACTCGAAGCTTGGGAATCTTAACAGGAGTGTTTGCACCCTAACAGCGAGGGCTTGTGCACCAAAAAGGAGGGTTTGTGCCCTAAACAGGAGGGTTTGTAGAGTAAAAAGCAGGCTTTCAACCCTAGACTCCAAGCTTTGGGCTCTTAACCAAATCTTTGGGACCTAACATTCAGACATCGTGCCCTAAAGGAGGCGTTTGGAGCATAAAAAGGAGGCATTTTCCAGTGAAATGATTTACAGCATAAAAATGAGCGTTTGGGCCCTAAAAATGAGGGTTTGTACAATAAACATGAGGGATTGGATTATAAAACGAGGAATTCAACCACAGAATCAAAGCTTTGGACTCTGAAGAGGAAGCTTTGGGACCACAAAACAAGGCTTTGTGCCCTAAATGAGATGTCCGGAACATAAAAGTGAGGGATTTTACAGTAAAAAGGACGTATTGACCCCTAAAAAGGAGGATTCGCGGCCAAAAAATGAGGCGTTGCGCCCTAAAAATGAGGGCTTGTACCTTCTAAATGACGCTTTGAAGCAGAACAGGGAGGCTTTCAACCCTGGAACCAACGTTCCGGACTCTAAAAAGGAAGCGTTGTGACCTAAAATGGAGACTTTGTGCCCTTAATGTAGTGTTTGGAGCGTAAAAAAGTGGGATTTCAGAATTAAAAGTAGGATTTGAAGCCTAAAGACGGTCGCTTGGAGCATAAAGATGTGGATTTCAACCCTGGACTCGAAGCTTGGGAATCTTAACAGGAGTGTTTGCACCCTAACAGCGAGGGCTTGTGCACCAAAAAGGAGGGTTTGTGCCCTAAACAGGAGGGTTTGTAGAGTAAAAAGCAGGCTTTCAACCCTAGACTCCAAGCTTTGGGCTCTTAACCAAATCTTTGGGACCTAACATTGAGGCTCGTGCCCTAAAGGAGGCGTTTGGAGCATGAAGAGGAGGCATTTTCCAGTGAAATGATTTACAGCATAAAAATGAGCGTTTGGGCCCTAAAAATGAGGGTTTTTACAATAAACGTGAGGATTTGGATTACAAAACGAGGAATTCAACCACAGAATCAAAGCTTTGGACTCTGAAGAGGAAGCTTTGGGACCACAAAACAAGGCTTTGTGCCCTAAATGAGATGTCCAGAACATAAAAGTGAGGGATTTTACAGTAAAAAGGACGTATTGACCCCTAAAAAGGAGGATTCGCAGCCAAAAAATGAGGTGTTGCGCCCTAAAAATGAGGGCTTGTACCTTCTAAATGACGCTTTGAAGCAGAACAGGGAGGCTTTCAACCCTGGAACCAACGTTCCGGACTCTAAAAAGGAAGCGTTGTGACCTAAAATGGAGACTTTGTGCCCTTAATGTAGTGTTTGGAGCGTAAAAAAGTGGGATTTCAGAATTAAAAGTAGGATTTGAAGCCTAAAGACTGTCGCTTGGAGCATAAAGATGTGGATTTCAACCCTGGACTCGAAGCTTGGGAATCTTAACAGGAGTGTTTGCACCCTAACAGCGAGGGCTTGTGCACCAAAAAGGAGGGTTTGTGCCCTAAACAGGAGGGTTTGTAGAGTAAAAAGCAGGCTTTCAACCCTAGACTCCAAGCTTTGGGCTCTTAACCAAATCTTTGGGACCTAACATTGAGGCTCGTGCCCTAAAGGAGGCGTTTGGAGCATGAAGAGGAGGCATTTTCCAGTGAAATGATTTACAGCATAAAAATGAGCGTTTGGGCCCTAAAAATGAGGGTTTGTACAATAAACGTGAGGGTTTGGATTATAAAACGAGGAATTCAACCACAGAATCAAAGCTTTGGACTCTGAAGAGGAAGCTTTGGGACCACAAAACAAGGCTTTGTGCCCTAAATGAGATGTCCGGAACATAAAAGTGAGGGATTTTACAGTAAAAAGGACGTATTGACCCCTAAAAAGGAGGATTCGCGGCCAAAAAATGAGGCGTTGCGCCCTAAAAATGAGGGCTTGTACCTTCTAAATGACGCTTTGAAGCAGAACAGGGAGGCTTTCAACCCTGGAACCAACGTTCCGGACTCTAAAAAGGAAGCGTTGTGACCTAAAATGGAGACTTTGTGCCCTTAATGTAGTGTTTGGAGCGTAAAAAAGTGGGATTTCAGAATTAAAAGTAGGATTTGAAGCCTAAAGACTGTCGCTTGGAGCATAAAGATGTAGATTTCAACCCTGGACTCGAAGCTTGGGAATCTTAACAGGAGTGTTTGCACCCTAACAGCGAGGGCTTGTGCACCAAAAAGGAGGGTTTGTGCCCTAAACAGGAGGGTTTGTAGAGTAAAAAGCAGGCTTTCAACCCTACACTCCAAGCTTTGGGCTCTTAACCAAATCTTTGGGACCTAACATTGAGGCTCGTGCCCTAAAGGAGGCGTTTGGAGCATAAAAAGGAGGCATTTTCCAGTGAAATTGTTACAGCATAAAAATGAGCGTTTGGGCCCTAAAAATGAGGGTTTGTACAATAAACGTGAGGGTTTGGATTATAAAACGAGGAATTCAACCACAGAATCAAAGCTTTGGACTCTGAAGAGGAAGCTTTGGGACCACAAAACAAGGCTTTGTGCCCTAAATGAGATGTCTGGAACATAAAAGTGAGGGATTTTACAGTAAAAAGGACGTATTGACCCCTAAAAAGGAGGATTCGCGGCCAAAAAATGAGGCGTTGCGCCCTAAAAATGAGGGCTTGTACCTTCTAAATGACGCTTTGAAGCAGAACAGGGAGGCTTTCAACCCTGGAACCAACGTTCCGGACTCTAAAAAGGAAGCGTTGTGACCTAAAATGGAGACTTTGTGCCCTTAATGTAGTGTTTGGAGCGTAAAAAAGTGGGATTTCAGAATTAAAATTAGGATTTGAAGCCTAAAGACGGTCGCTTGGAGCATAAAGATGTGGATTTCAACCCTGGACTCGAAGCTTGGGAATCTTAACAGGAGTGTTTGCACCCTAACAGCGAGGGCTTGTGCACCAAAAAGGAGGGTTTGTGCCCTAAACAGGAGGGTTTGTAGAGTAAAAAGCAGGCTTTCAACCCTAGACTCCAAGCTTTGGGCTCTTAACCAAATCTTTGGGACCTAACATTCAGACATCGTGCCCTAAAGGAGGCGTTTGGAGCATAAAAAGGAGGCATTTTCCAGTGAAATGATTTACAGCATAAAAATGAGCGTTTGGGCCCTAAAAATGAGGGTTTGTACAATAAACATGAGGGATTGGATTATAAAACGAGGAATTCAACCACAGAATCAAAGCTTTGGACTCTGAAGAGGAAGCTTTGGGACCACAAAACAAGGCTTTGTGCCCTAAATGAGATGTCCGGAACATAAAAGTGAGGGATTTTACAGTAAAAAGGACGTATTGACCCCTAAAAAGGAGGATTCGCGGCCAAAAAATGAGGCGTTGCGCCCTAAAAATGAGGGCTTGTACCTTCTAAATGACGCTTTGAAGCAGAACAGGGAGGCTTTCAACCCTGGAACCAACGTTCCGGACTCTAAAAAGGAAGCGTTGTGACCTAAAATGGAGACTTTGTGCCCTTAATGTAGTGTTTGGAGCGTAAAAAAGTGGGATTTCAGAATTAAAAGTAGGATTTGAAGCCTAAAGACGGTCGCTTGGAGCATAAAGATGTGGATTTCAACCCTGGACTCGAAGCTTGGGAATCTTAACAGGAGTGTTTGCACCCTAACAGCGAGGGCTTGTGCACCAAAAAGGAGGGTTTGTGCCCTAAACAGGAGGGTTTGTAGAGTAAAAAGCAGGCTTTCAACCCTAGACTCCAAGCTTTGGGCTCTTAACCAAATCTTTGGGACCTAACATTGAGGCTCGTGCCCTAAAGGAGGCGTTTGGAGCATGAAGAGGAGGCATTTTCCAGTGAAATGATTTACAGCATAAAAATGAGCGTTTGGGCCCTAAAAATGAGGGTTTTTACAATAAACGTGAGGATTTGGATTACAAAACGAGGAATTCAACCACAGAATCAAAGCTTTGGACTCTGAAGAGGAAGCTTTGGGACCACAAAACAAGGCTTTGTGCCCTAAATGAGATGTCCAGAACATAAAAGTGAGGGATTTTACAGTAAAAAGGACGTATTGACCCCTAAAAAGGAGGATTCGCAGCCAAAAAATGAGGCGTTGCGCCCTAAAAATGAGGGCTTGTACCTTCTAAATGACGCTTTGAAGCAGAACAGGGAGGCTTTCAACCCTGGAACCAACGTTCCGGACTCTAAAAAGGAAGCGTTGTGACCTAAAATGGAGACTTTGTGCCCTTAATGTAGTGTTTGGAGCGTAAAAAAGTGGGATTTCAGAATTAAAAGTAGGATTTGAAGCCTAAAGACTGTCGCTTGGAGCATAAAGATGTGGATTTCAACCCTGGACTCGAAGCTTGGGAATCTTAACAGGAGTGTTTGCACCCTAACAGCGAGGGCTTGTGCACCAAAAAGGAGGGTTTGTGCCCTAAACAGGAGGGTTTGTAGAGTAAAAAGCAGGCTTTCAACCCTAGACTCCAAGCTTTGGGCTCTTAACCAAATCTTTGGGACCTAACATTGAGGCTCGTGCCCTAAAGGAGGCGTTTGGAGCATGAAGAGGAGGCATTTTCCAGTGAAATGATTTACAGCATAAAAATGAGCGTTTGGGCCCTAAAAATGAGGGTTTGTACAATAAACGTGAGGGTTTGGATTATAAAACGAGGAATTCAACCACAGAATCAAAGCTTTGGACTCTGAAGAGGAAGCTTTTTTGACCACAAAACAAGGCTTTGTGCCCTAAATGAGATGTCCGGAACATAAAAGTGAGGGATTTTACAGTAAAAAGGACGTATTGACCCCTAAAAAGGAGGATTCGCGGCCAAAAAATGAGGCGTTGCGCCCTAAAAATGAGGGCTTGTACCTTCTAAATGACGCTTTGAAGCAGAACAGGGAGGCTTTCAACCCTGGAACCAACGTTCCGGACTCTAAAAAGGAAGCGTTGTGACCTAAAATGGAGACTTTGTGCCCTTAATGTAGTGTTTGGAGCGTAAAAAAGTGGGATTTCAGAATTAAAAGTAGGATTTGAAGCCTAAAGACTGTCGCTTGGAGCATAAAGATGTAGATTTCAACCCTGGACTCGAAGCTTGGGAATCTTAACAGGAGTGTTTGCACCCTAACAGCGAGGGCTTGTGCACCAAAAAGGAGGGTTTGTGCCCTAAACAGGAGGGTTTGTAGAGTAAAAAGCAGGCTTTCAACCCTAGACTCCAAGCTTTGGGCTCTTAACCAAATCTTTGGGACCTAACATTGAGGCTCGTGCCCTAAAGGAGGCGTTTGGAGCATAAAAAGGAGGCATTTTCCAGTGAAATGATTTACAGCATAAAAATGAGCGTTTGGGCCCTAAAAATGAGGGTTTGTACAATAAACGTGAGGGTTTGGATTATAAAACGAGGAATTCAACCACAGAATCAAAGCTTTGGACCCTGAAGAGGAAGCTTTGGGACCACAAAACAAGGCTTTGTGCCCTAAATGAGATGTCCGGAACATAAAAGTGAGGGATTTTACAGTAAAAAGGACGTATTGACCCCTAAAAAGGAGGATTCGCGGCCAAAAAATGAGGTGTTGCGCCCTAAAAATGAGGGCTTGTACCTTCTAAATGACGCTTTGAAGCAGAACAGGGAGGCTTTCAACCCTGGAACCAACGTTCCGGACTCTAAAAAGGAAGCGTTGTGACCTAAAATGGAGACTTTGTGCCCTTAATGTAGTGTTTGGAGCGTAAAAAAGTGGGATTTCAGAATTAAAAGTAGGATTTGAAGCCTAAAGACGGTCGCTTGGAGCATAAAGATGTAGATTTCAACCCTGGACTCGAAGCTTGGGAATCTTAACAGGAGTGTTTGCACCCTAACAGCGAGGGCTTGTGCACCAAAAAGGAGGGTTTGTGCCCTAAACAGGAGGGTTTGTAGAGTAAAAAGCAGGCTTTCAACCCTACACTCCAAGCTTTGGGCTCTTAACCAAATCTTTGGGACCTAACATTGAGGCTCGTGCCCTAAAGGAGGCGTTTGGAGCATGAAGAGGAGGCATTTTCCAGTGAAATGATTTACAGCATAAAAATGAGCGTTTGGGCCCTAAAAATGAGGGTTTTTACAATAAACGTGAGGATTTGGATTACAAAACGAGGAATTCAACCACAGAATCAAAGCTTTGGACTCTGAAGAGGAAGCTTTGGGACCACAAAACAAGGCTTTGTGCCCTAAATGAGATGTCCGGAACATAAAAGTGAGGGATTTTACAGTAAAAAGGACGTATTGACCCCTAAAAAGGAGGATTCGCGGCCAAAAAATGAGGCGTTGCGCCCTAAAAATGAGGGCTTGTACCTTCTAAATGACGCTTTGAAGCAGAACAGGGAGGCTTTCAACCCTGGAACCAACGTTCCGGACTCTAAAAAGGAAGCGTTGTGACCTAAAATGGAGACTTTGTGCCCTTAATGTAGTGTTTGGAGCGTAAAAAAGTGGGATTTCAGAATTAAAAGTAGGATTTGAAGCCTAAAGACGGTCGTTTGGAGCATAAAGATGTGGATTTCAACCCTGGACTCGAAGCTTGGGAATCTTAACGTGAGTGTTTGCACCCTAACAGCGAGGGCTTGTGCGCCAAAAAGGAGGGTTTGTGCCCTAAACAGGAGGGTTTGTAGAGTAAAAAGCAGGCTTTCAACCCTACACTCCAAGCTTTGGGCTCTTAACCAAATCTTTGGGACCTAACATTGAGGCTCGTGCCCTAAAGGAGGCGTTTGGAGCATAAAAAGGAGGCATTTTCCAGTGAAATGATTTACAGCATAAAAATGAGCGTTTGGGCCCTAAAAATGAGGGTTTGTACAATAAACGTGAGGGTTTGGATTATAAAACGAGGAATTCAACCACAGAATCAAAGCTTTGGACCCTGAAGAGGAAGCTTTGGGACCACAAAACAAGGCTTTGTGCCCTAAATGAGATGTCCGGAACATAAAAGTGAGGGATTTTACAGTAAAAAGGATGTATTGACCCCTAAAAAGGAGGATTCGCGGCCAAAAAATGAGGCGTTGCGCCCTAAAAATGAGGGCTTGTACCTTCTAAATGACGCTTTGAAGCAGAACAGGGAGGCTTTCAACCCTGGAACCAACGTTCCGGACTCTAAAAAGGAAGCGTTGTGACCTAAAATGGAGACTTTGTGCCCTTAATGTAGTGTTTGGAGCGTAAAAAAGTGGGATTTCAGAATTAAAAGTAGGATTTGAAGCCTAAAGACGGTCGCTTGGAGCATAAAGATGTAGATTTCAACCCTGGACTCGAAGCTTGGGAATCTTAACAGGAGTGTTTGCACCCTAACAGCGAGGGCTTGTGCACCAAAAAGGAGGGTTTGTGCCCTAAACAGGAGGGTTTGTAGAGTAAAAAGCAGGCTTTCAACCCTACACTCCAAGCTTTGGGCTCTTAACCAAATCTTTGGGACCTAACATTGAGGCTCGTGCCCTAAAGGAGGCGTTTGGAGCATGAAGAGGAGGCATTTTCCAGTGAAATGATTTACAGCATAAAAATGAGCGTTTGGGCCCTAAAAATGAGGGTTTTTACAATAAACGTGAGGATTTGGATTACAAAACGAGGAATTCAACCACAGAATCAAAGCTTTGGACTCTGAAGAGGAAGCTTTGGGACCACAAAACAAGGCTTTGTGCCCTAAATGAGATGTCCGGAACATAAAAGTGAGGGATTTTACAGTAAAAAGGACGTATTGACCCCTAAAAAGGAGGATTCGCGGCCAAAAAATGAGGCGTTGCGCCCTAAAAATGAGGGCTTGTACCTTCTAAATGACGCTTTGAAGCAGAACAGGGAGGCTTTCAACCCTGGAACCAACGTTCCGGACTCTAAAAAGGAAGCGTTGTGACCTAAAATGGAGACTTTGTGCCCTTAATGTAGTGTTTGGAGCGTAAAAAAGTGGGATTTCAGAATTAAAAGTAGGATTTGAAGCCTAAAGACTGTCGCTTGGAGCATAAAGATGTGGATTTCAACCCTGGACTCGAAGCTTGGGAATCTTAACAGGAGTGTTTGCACCCTAACAGCGAGGGCTTGTGCACCAAAAAGGAGGGTTTGTGCCCTAAACAGGAGGGTTTGTAGAGTAAAAAGCAGGCTTTCAACCCTAGACTCCAAACTTTGGGCTCTTAACCAAATCTTTGGGACCTAACATTGAGGCTCGTGCCCTAAAGGAGGCGTTTGGAGCATAAAAAGGAGGCATTTTCCAGTGAAATGATTTACAGCATAAAAATGAGCGTTTGGGCCCTAAAAATGAGGGTTTGTACAATAAACGTGAGGGTTTGGATTATAAAACGAGGAATTCAACCACAGAATCAAAGCTTTGGACCCTGAAGAGGAAGCTTTGGGACCACAAAACAAGGCTTTGTGCCCTAAATGAGATGTCCGGAACATAAAAGTGAGGGATTTTACAGTAAAAAGGACGTATTGACCCCTAAAAAGGAGGATTCGCGGCCAAAAAATGAGGCGTTGCGCCCTAAAAATGAGGGCTTGTACCTTCTAAATGACGCTTTGAAGCAGAACAGGGAGGCTTTCAACCCTGGAACCAACGTTCCGGACTCTAAAAAGGAAGCGTTGTGACCTAAAATGGAGACTTTGTGCCCTTAATGTAGTGTTTGGAGCGTAAAAAAGTGGGATTTCAGAATTAAAAGTAGGATTTGAAGCCTAAAGACTGTCGCTTGGAGCATAAAGATGTGGATTTCAACCCTGGACTCGAAGCTTGGGAATCTTAACAGGAGTGTTTGCACCCTAACAGCGAGGGCTTGTGCACCAAAAAGGAGGGTTTGTGCCCTAAACAGGAGGGTTTGTAGAGTAAAAAGCAGGCTTTCAACCCTAGACTCCAAACTTTGGGCTCTTAACCAAATCTTTGGGACCTAACATTGAGGCTCGTGCCCTAAAGGAGGCGTTTGGAGCATAAAAAGGAGGCATTTTCCAGTGAAATGATTTACAGCATAAAAATGAGCGTTTGGGCCCTAAAAATGAGGGTTTGTACAATAAACGTGAGGGTTTGGATTATAAAACGAGGAATTCAACCACAGAATCAAAGCTTTGGACTCTGAAGAGGAAGCTTTGGGACCACAAAACAAGGCTTTGTGCCCTAAATGAGATGTCCGGAACATAAAAGTGAGGGATTTTACAGTAAAAAGGACGTATTGACCCCTAAAAAGGAGGATTCGCGGCCAAAAAATGAGGCGTTGCGCCCTAAAAATGAGGGCTTGTACCTTCTAAATGACGCTTTGAAGCAGAACAGGGAGGCTTTCAACCCTGGAACCAACGTTCCGGACTCTAAAAAGGAAGCGTTGTGACCTAAAATGGAGACTTTGTGCCCTTAATGTAGTGTTTGGAGCGTAAAAAAGTGGGATTTCAGAATTAAAAGTAGGATTTGAAGCCTAAAGACGGTCGTTTGGAGCATAAAGATGTGGATTTCAACCCTGGACTCGAAGCTTGGGAATCTTAACAGGAGTGTTTGCACCCTAACAGCGAGGGCTTGTGCACCGAAAAGGAGGGTTTGTGCCCTAAACAGGAGGGTTTGTAGAGTAAAAAGCAGGCTTTCAACCCTAGACTCCAAGCTTTGGGCTCTTAACCAAATCTTTGGGACCTAACATTGAGGCTCGTGCCCTAAAGGAGGCGTTTGGAGCATAAAAAGGAGGCGTTTTCCAGTGAAATGATTTACAGCATAAAAATGAGCGTTTGGGCCCTAAAAATGAGGGTTTGTACAATAAACGTGAGGGTTTGGATTATAAAACGAGGAATTCAAGCACAGAATCAAAGCTTTGGACTCTGAAGAGGAAGCTTTGGGACCACAAAACAAGGCTTTGTGCCCTAAATGAGATGTCCGGAACATAAAAGTGAGGGATTTTACAGTAAAAAGGACGTATTGACCCCTAAAAAGGAGGATTCGCGGCCAAAAAATGAGGCGTTGCGCCCTAAAAATGAGGGCTTGTACCTTCTAAATGACGCTTTGAAGCAGAACAGGGAGGCTTTCAACCCTGGAACCAACGTTCCGGACTCTAAAAAGGAAGCGTTGGGACCTAAAATGGAGACTGTGTGCCCTTAATGTAGCGTTTGGAGCGTAAAAAAGTGGGATTTCAGAATTAAAAGTAGGATTTGAAGCCTAAAGACGGTCGCTTGGAGCATAAAGATGTGGATTTCAACCCTGGACTCGAAGCTTGGGAATCTTAACAGGAGTGTTTGCACCCTAACAGCGAGGGCTTGTGCACCGAAAAGGAGGGTTTGTGCCCTAAACAGGAGGGTTTGTAGAGTAAAAAGCAGGCTTTCAACCCTACACTCCAAGCTTTGGGCTCTTAACCAAATCTTTGGGACCTAACATTGAGGCTCGTGCCCTAAAGGAGGCGTTTGGAGCATGAAGAGGAGGCATTTTCCAGTGAAATGATTTACAGCATAAAAATGAGCGTTTGGGCCCTAAAAATGAGGGTTTGTACAATAAACGTGAGGATTTGGATTACAAAACGAGGAATTCAACCACAGAATCAAAGCTTTGGACTCTGAAGAGGAAGCTTTGGGACCACAAAACAAGGCTTTGTGCCCTAAATGAGATGTCCGGAACATAAAAGTGAGGGATTTTACAGTAAAAAGGACGTATTGACCCCTAAAAAGGAGGATTCGCGGCCAAAAAATGAGGCGTTGCGCCCTAAAAATGAGGGCTTGTACCTTCTAAATGACACTTTGAAGCAGAACAGGGAGGCTTTCAACCCTGGAACCAACGTTCCGGACTCTAAAAAGGAAGCGTTGTGACCTAAAATGGAGACTTTGTGCCCTTAATGTAGTGTTTGGAGCGTAAAAAAGTGGGATTTCAGAATTAAAAGTAGGATTTGAAGCCTAAAGACGGTCGCTTGGAGCATAAAGATGTGGATTTCAACCCTGGACTCGAAGCTTGGGAATCTTAACGTGAGTGTTTGCACCCTAACAGCGAGGGCTTGTGCACCAAAAAGGAGGGTTTGTGCCCTAAACAGGAGGGTTTGTAGAGTAAAAAGCAGGCTTTCAACCCTAGACTCCAAGCTTTGGGCTCTTAACCAAATCTTTGGGACCTAACATTCAGACATCGTGCCCTATAGGAGGCGTTTGGAGCATAAAAAGGAGGCATTTTCCAGTGAAATGATTTACAGCATAAAAATGAGCGTTTGGGCCCTAAAAATGAGGGTTTGTACAATAAACGTGAGGGTTTGGATTATAAAACGAGGAATTCAACCACAGAATCAAAGCTTTGGACTCTGAAGAGGAAGCTTTGGGACCACAAAACAAGGCTTTGTGCCCTAAATGAGATGTCCGGAACATAAAAGTGAGGGATTTTACAGTAAAAAGGACGTATTGACCCCTAAAAAGGAGGATTCGCGGCCAAAAAATGAGGCGTTGCGCCCTAAAAATGAGGGCTTGTACCTTCTAAATGACGCTTTGAAGCAGAACAGGGAGGCTTTCAACCCTGGAACCAACGTTCCGGACTCTAAAAAGGAAGCGTTGTGACCTAAAATGGAGACTTTGTGCCCTTAATGTAGTGTTTGGAGCGTAAAAAAGTGGGATTTCAGAATTAAAAGTAGGATTTGAAGCCTAAAGACGGTCGTTTGGAGCATAAAGATGTGGATTTCAACCCTGGACTCAAAGCTTGGGAATCTTAACGTGAGTGTTTGCACCCTAACAGCGAGGGCTTGTGCACCAAAAAGGAGGGTTTGTGCCCTAAACAGGAGGGTTTGTAGAGTAAAAAGCAGGCTTTCAACCCTACACTCCAAGCTTTGGGCTCTTAACCAAATCTTTGGGACCTAACATTGAGGCTCGTGCCCTAAAGGAGGCGTTTGGAGCATAAAAAGGAGGCATTTTCCAGTGAAATGATTTACAGCATAAAAATGAGCGTTTGGGCCCTAAAAATGAGGGTTTGTACAATAAACGTGAGGGTTTGGATTACAAAACGAGGAATTCAACCACAGAATCAAAGCTTTGGACTCTGAAGAGGAAGCTTTTTTGACCACAAAACAAGGCTTTGTGCCCTAAATGAGATGTCCGGAACATAAAAGTGAGGGATTTTACAGTAAAAAGGACGTATTGACCCCTAAAAAGGAGGATTCGCGGCCAAAAAATGAGGCGTTGCGCCCTAAAAATGAGGGCTTGTACCTTCTAAATGACGCTTTGAAGCAGAACAGGGAGGCTTTCAACCCTGGAACCAACGTTCCGGACTCTAAAAAGGAAGTGTTGTGACCTAAAATGGAGACTTTGTGCCCTTAATGTAGTGTTTGGAGCGTAAAAAAGTGGGATTTCAGAATTAAAAGTAGGATTTGAAGCCTAAAGACGGTCGCTTGGAGCATAAAGATGTGGATTTCAACCCTGGACTCGAAGCTTGGGAATCTTAACAGGAGTGTTTGCACCCTAATAGCGAGGGCTTGTGCACTGAAAAGGAGGGTTTGTGCCCTAAACAGGAGGGTTTGTAGAGTAAAAAGCAGGCTTTGAACCCTAGACTCCAAGCTTTGGGCTCTTAACCAAATCTTTGGGACCTAACATTCAGACATCGTGCCCTATAGGAGGCGTTTGGAGCATAAAAAGGAGGCATTTTCCAGTGAAATGATTTACAGCATAAAAATGAGCGTTTGGGCCCTAAAAATGAGGGTTTGTACAATAAACGTGAGGGTTTGGATTATAAAACGAGGAATTCAACCACAGAATCAAAGCTTTGGACTCTGAAGAGGAAGCTTTGGGACCACAAAACAAGGCTTTGTGCCCTAAATGAGATGTCCGGAACATAAAAGTGAGGGATTTTACAGTAAAAAGGACGTATTGACCCCTAAAAAGGAGGATTCGCGGCCAAAAAATGAGGCGTTGCGCCCTAAAAATGAGGGCTTGTACCTTCTAAATGACACTTTGAAGCAGAACAGGGAGGCTTTCAACCCTGGAACCAACGTTCCGGACTCTAAAAAGGAAGCGTTGGGACCTAAAATGGAGACTTTGTGCCCTTAATGTAGTGTTTGGAGCGTAAAAAAGTGGGATTTCAGAATTAAAAGTAGGATTTGAAGCCTAAAGACGGTCGCTTGGAGCATAAAGATGTGGATTTCAACCCTGGACTCAAAGCTTGGGAATCTTAACGTGAGTGTTTGCACCCTAACAGCGAGGGCTTGTGCACCGAAAAGGAGGGTTTGTGCCCTAAACAGGAGGGTTTGTAGAGTAAAAAGCAGGCTTTGAACCCTAGACTCCAAGCTTTGGGCTCTTAACCAAATCTTTGGGACCTAACATTCAGACATCGTGCCCTAAAGGAGGCGTTTGGAGCATAAAAAGGAGGCATTTTCCAGTGAAATGATTTACAGCATAAAAATGAGCGTTTGGGCCCTAAAAATGAGGGTTTGTACAATAAACGTGAGGGTTTGGATTACAAAACGAGGAATTCAACCACAGAATCAAAGCTTTGGACTCTGAAGAGGAAGCTTTGGGACCACAAAACAAGGCTTTGTGCCCTAAATGAGATGTCCGGAACATAAAAGTGAGGGATTTTACAGTAAAAAGGACGTATTGACCCCTAAAAAGGAGGATTCGCGGCCAAAAAATGAGGCGTTGCGCCCTAAAAATGAGGGCTTGTACCTTCTAAATGACGCTTTGAAGCAGAACAGGGAGGCTTTCAACCCTGAAACCAACGTTCCGGACTCTAAAAAGGAAGCGTTGTGACCTAAAATGGAGACTTTGTGCCCTTAATGTAGTGTTTGGAGCGTAAAAAAGTGGGATTTCAGAATTAAAAGTAGGATTTGAAGCCTAAAGACGGTCGCTTGGAGCATAAAGATGTGGATTTCAACCCTGGACTCGAAGCTTGGGAATCTTAACAGGAGTGTTTGCACCCTAACAGCGAGGGCTTGTGCACCGAAAAGGAGGGTTTGTGCCCTAAACAGGAGGGTTTGTAGAGTAAAAAGCAGGCTTTGAACCCTAGACTCCAAGTTTTGGGCTCTTAACCAAATCTTTGGGACCTAACATTCAGACATCGTGCCCTAAAGGAGGCGTTTGGAGCATAAAAAGGAGGCATTTTCCAGTGAAATGATTTACAGCATAAAAATGAGCGTTTGGGCCCTAAAAATGAGGGTTTGTACAATAAACGTGAGGATTTGGATTACGAAACGAGGAATTCAACCACAGAATCAAAGCTTTGGACTCTGAAGAGGAAGCTTTGGGACCACAAAACAAGGCTTTGTGCCCTAAATGAGATGTCCGGAACATAAAAGTGAGGGATTTTACAGTAAAAAGGACGTATTGACCCCTAAAAAGGAGGATTCGCGGCCAAAAAATGAGGCGTTGCGCCCTAAAAATGAGGGCTTGTACCTTCTAAATGACGCTTTGAAGCAGAACAGGGAGGCTTTCAACCCTGGAACCAACGTTCCGGACTCTAAAAAGGAAGCGTTGTGACCTAAAATGGAGACTTTGTGCCCTTAATGTAGTGTTTGGAGCGTAAAAAAGTGGGATTTCAGAATTAAAAGTAGGATTTGAAGCCTAAAGACGGTCGCTTGGAGCATAAAGATGTGGATTTCAACCCTGGACTCGAAGCTTGGGAATCTTAACAGGAGTGTTTGCACCCTAACAGCGAGGGCTTGTGCACCAAAAAGGAGGGTTTGTGCCCTAAACAGGAGGGTTTGTAGAGTAAAAAGCAGGCTTTCAACCCTAGACTCCAAGCTTTGGGCTCTTAACCAAATCTTTGGGACCTAACATTCAGACATCGTGCCCTAAAGGAGGCGTTTGGAGCATAAAAAGGAGGCATTTTCCAGTGAAATGATTTACAGCATAAAAATGAGCGTTTGGGCCCTAAAAATGAGGGTTTGTACAATAAACGTGAGGATTTGGATTACAAAACGAGGAATTCAACCACAGAATCAAAGCTTTGGACTCTGAAGAGGAAGCTTTGGGACCACAAAACAAGGCTTTGTGCCCTAAATGAGATGTCCGGAACATAAAAGTGAGGGATTTTACAGTAAAAAGGACGTATTGACCCCTAAAAAGGAGGATTCGCGGCCAAAAAATGAGGCGTTGCGCCCTAAAAATGAGGGCTTGTACCTTCTAAATGACGCTTTGAAGCAGAACAGGGAGGCTTTCAACCCTGGAACCAACGTTCCGGACTCTAAAAAGGAAGCGTTGTGACCTAAAATGGAGACTTTGTGCCCTTAATGTAGTGTTTGGAGCGTAAAAAAGTGGGATTTCAGAATTAAAAGTAGGATTTGAAGCCTAAAGACGGTCGCTTGGATCATGAAGATGTGGATTTCAACCCTGGACTCGAAGCTTGGAATCTTAACAGGAGTGTTTGCACCCTAACAGCGAGGGCTTGTGCACCGAAAAGGAGGGTTTGTGCCCTAAACAGGAGGGTTTGTAGAGTAAAAAGCAGGCTTTCAACCCTAGACTCCAAGCTTTGGGCTCTTAACCAAATCTTTGGGACCTAACATTCAGACATCGTGCCCTATAGGAGGCGTTTGGAGCATAAAAAGGAGGCATTTTCCAGTGAAATGATTTACAGCATAAAAATGAGCGTTTGGGCCCTAAAAATGAGGGTTTGTACAATAAACGTGAGGGTTTGGATTATAAAACGCGGAATACAACCACAGAATCAAAGCTTTGGACTCTGAAGAGGAAGCTTTGGGACCACAAAACAAGGCTTTGTGCCCTAAATGAGATGTCCGGAACATAAAAGTGAGGGATTTTACAGTAAAAAGGACGTATTGACCCCTAAAAAGGAGGATTCGCGGCCAAAAAATGAGGCGTTGCGCCCTAAAAATGAGGGCTTGTACCTTCTAAATGACGCTTTGAAGCAGAACAGGGAGGCTTTCAACCCTGGAACCAACGTTCCGGACTCTAAAAAGGAAGCGTTGTGACCTAGAATGGAGACTTTGTGCCCTTAATGTAGTGTTTGGAGCGTAAAAAAGTGGGATTTCAGAATTAAAAGTAGGATTTGAAGCCTAAAGACGATCGTTTGGAGCATAAAGATGTGGATTTCAACCCTGGACTCAAAGCTTGGGAATCTTAACGTGAGTGTTTGCACCCTAACAGCGAGGGCTTGTGCACCAAAAAGGAGGGTTTGTGCCCTAAACAGGAGGGTTTGTAGAGTAAAAAGCAGGCTTTCAACCCTACACTCCAAGCTTTGGGCTCTTAACCAAATCTTTGGGACCTAACATTCAGACATCGTGCCCTAAAGGAGGCGTTTGGAGCATAAAAAGGAGGCATTTTCCAGTGAAATGATTTACAGCATAAAAATGAGCGTTTGGGCCCTAAAAATGAGGGTTTGTACAATAAACGTGAGGGTTTGGATTACAAAACGAGGAATTCAACCACAGAATCAAAGCTTTGGACTCTGAAGAGGAAGCTTTGGGACCACAAAACAAGGCTTTGTGCCCTAAATGAGATGTCCGGAACATAAAAGTGAGGGATTTTACAGTAAAAAGGACGTATTGACCCCTAAAAAGGAGGATTCGCGGCCAAAAAATGAGGCGTTGCGCCCTAAAAATGAGGGCTTGTACCTTCTAAATGACGCTTTGAAGCAGAACAGGGAGGCTTTCAACCCTGGAACCAACGTTCCGGACTCTAAAAAGGAAGCGTTGGGACCTAAAATGGAGACTTTGTGCCCTTAATGTAGTGTTTGGAGCGTAAAAAAGTGGGATTTCAGAATTAAAAGTAGGATTTGAAGCCTAAAGACGGTCGCTTGGAGCATAAAGATGTGGATTTCAACCCTGGACTCGAAGCTTGGGAATCTTAACAGGAGTGTTTGCACCCTAACAGCGAGGGCTTGTGCACCGAAAAGGAGGGTTTGTGCCCTAAACAGGAGGGTTTGTAGAGTAAAAAGCAGGCTTTGAACCCTAGACTCCAAGCTTTGGGCTCTTAACCAAATCTTTGGGACCTAACATTCAGACATCGTGCCCTAAAGGAGGCGTTTGGAGCATAAAAAGGAGGCATTTTCCAGTGAAATGATTTACAGCATAAAAATGAGCGTTTGGGCCCTAAAAATGAGGGTTTGTACAATAAACGTGAGGATTTGGATTATAAAACGAGGAATTCAACCACAGAATCAAAGCTTTGGACTCTGAAGAGGAAGCTTTGGGACCACAAAACAAGGCTTTGTGCCCTAAATGAGATGTCCGGAACATAAAAGTGAGGGATTTTACAGTAAAAAGGACGTATTGACCCCTAAAAAGGAGGATTCGCGGCAAAAAATGAGGCGTTGCGCCCTAAAAATGAGGGCTTGTACCTTCTAAATGACGCTTTGAAGCAGAACAGGGAGGCTTTCAACCCTGGAACCAACGTTCCGGACTCTAAAAAGGAAGCGTTGTGATCTAAAATGGAGACTTTGTGCCCTTAATGTAGTGTTTGGAGCGTAAAAAAGTGGGATTTCAGAATTAAAAGTAGGATTTGAAGCCTAAAGACGGTCGCTTGGAGCATAAAGATGTGGATTTCAACCCTGGACTCGAAGCTTGGGAATCTTAACGTGAGTGTTTGCACCCTAACAGCGAGGGCTTGTGCACCGAAAAGGAGGGTTTGTGCCCTAAACAGGAGGGTTTGTAGAGTAAAAAGCAGGCTTTCAACCCTAGACTCCAAGCTTTGGGCTCTTAACCAAATCTTTGGGACCTAACATTCAGTCATCGTGCCCTAAAGGAGGCGTTTGGAGCATAAAAAGGAGGCATTTTCCAGTGAAATGATTTACAGCATAAAAATGAGCGTTTGGGCCCTAAAAATGAGGGTTTGTACAATAAACGTGAGGATTTGGATTACGAAACGAGGAATTCAACCACAGAATCAAAGCTTTGGACTCTGAAGAGGAAGCTTTGGGACCACAAAACAAGGCTTTGTGCCCTAAATGAGATGTCCGGAACATAAAAGTGAGGGATTTTACAGTAAAAAGGACGTATTGACCCCTAAAAAGGAGGATTCGCGGCCAAAAAATGAGGCGTTGCGCCCTAAAAATGAGGGCTTGTACCTTCTAAATGACGCTTTGAAGCAGAACAGGGAGGCTTTCAACCCTGGAACCAACGTTCCGGACTCTAAAAAGGAAGCGTTGTGACCTAAAATGGAGACTTTGTGCCCTTAATGTAGTGTTTGGAGCGTAAAAAAGTGGGATTTCAGAATTAAAAGTAGGATTTGAAGCCTAAAGACGGTCGCTTGGAGCATAAAGATGTGGATTTCAACCCTGGACTCGAAGCTTGGGAATCTTAACGTGAGTGTTTGCACCCTAACAGCGAGGGCTTGTGCACCAAAAAGGAGGGTTTGTGCCCTAAACAGGAGGGTTTGTAGAGTAAAAAGCAGGCTTTCAACCCTAGACTCCAAGCTTTGGGCTCTTAACCAAATCTTTGGGACCTAACATTCAGACATCGTGCCCTAAAGGAGGCGTTTGGAGCATAAAAAGGAGGCATTTTCCAGTGAAATGATTTACAGCATAAAAATGAGCGTTTGGGCCCTAAAAATGAGGGTTTGTACAATAAACGTGAGGATTTGGATTACAAAACGAGGAATTCAACCACAGAATCAAAGCTTTGGACTCTGAAGAGGAAGCTTTGGGACCACAAAACAAGGCTTTGTGCCCTAAATGAGATGTCCGGAACATAAAAGTGAGGGATTTTACAGTAAAAAGGACGTATTGACCCCTAAAAAGGAGGATTCGCGGCCAAAAAATGAGGCGTTGCGCCCTAAAAATGAGGGCTTGTACCTTCTAAATGACGCTTTGAAGCAGAACAGGGAGGCTTTCAACCCTGGAACCAACGTTCCGGACTCTAAAAAGGAAGCGTTGTGACCTAAAATGGAGACTTTGTGCCCTTAATGTAGTGTTTGGAGCGTAAAAAAGTGGGATTTCAGAATTAAAAGTAGGATTTGAAGCCTAAAGACGGTCGCTTGGAGCATAAAGATGTGGATTTCAACCCTGGACTCGAAGCTTGGGAATCTTAACAGGAGTGTTTGCACCCTAACAGCGAGGGCTTGTGCACCAAAAAGGAGGGTTTGTGCCCTAAACAGGAGGGTTTGTAGAGTAAAAAGCAGGCTTTCAACCCTAGACTCCAAGCTTTGGGCTCTTAACCAAATCTTTGGGACCTAACATTCAGACATCGTGCCCTAAAGGAGGCGTTTGGAGCATAAAAAGGAGGCATTTTCCAGTGAAATGATTTACAGCATAAAAATGAGCGTTTGGGCCCTAAAAATGAGGGTTTGTACAATAAACGTGAGGGTTTGGATTACAAAACGAGGAATTCAACCACAGAATCAAAGCTTTGGACTCTGAAGAGGAAGCTTTGGGACCACAAAACAAGGCTTTGTGCCCTAAATGAGATGTCCGGAACATAAAAGTGAGGGATTTTACAGTAAAAAGGACGTATTGACCCCTAAAAAGGAGGATTCGCGGCCAAAAAATGAGGCGTTGCGCCCTAAAAATGAGGGCTTGTACCTTCTAAATGACGCTTTGAAGCAGAACAGGGAGGCTTTCAACCCTGGAACCAACGTTCCGGACTCTAAAAAGGAAGCGTTGTGACCTAAAATGGAGACTTTGTGCCCTTAATGTAGTGTTTGGAGCGTAAAAAAGTGGGATTTCAGAATTAAAAGTAGGATTTGAAGCCTAAAGACGGTCGCTTGGAGCATAAAGATGTGGATTTCAACCCTGGACTCGAAGCTTGGGAATCTTAACAGGAGTGTTTGCACCCTAACAGCGAGGGCTTGTGCACCGAAAAGGAGGGTTTGTGCCCTAAACAGGAGGGTTTGTAGAGTAAAAAGCAGGCTTTCAACCCTAGACTCCAAGCTTTGGGCTCTTAACCAAATCTTTGGGACCTAACATTCAGACATTGTGCCCTAAAGGAGGCGTTTGGAGCATAAAAAGGAGGCATTTTCCAGTGAAATGATTTACAGCATAAAAATGAGCGTTTGGGCCCTAAAAATGAGGGTTTGTACAATAAACGTGAGGATTTGGATTACAAAACGAGGAATTCAACCACAGAATCAAAGCTTTGGACTCTGAAGAGGAAGCTTTGGGACCACAAAACAAGGCTTTGTGCCCTAAATGAGATGTCCGGAACATAAAAGTGAGGGATTTTACAGTAAAAAGGACGTATTGACCCCTAAAAAGGAGGATTCGCGGCCAAAAAATGAGGCGTTGCGCCCTAAAAATGAGGGCTTGTACCTTCTAAATGACGCTTTGAAGCAGAACAGGGAGGCTTTCAACCCTGGAACCAACGTTCCGGACTCTAAAAAGGAAGCGTTGTGACCTAAAATGGAGACTTTGTGCCCTTAATGTAGTGTTTGGAGCGTAAAAAAGTGGGATTTCAGAATTAAAAGTAGGATTTGAAGCCTAAAGACGGTCGCTTGGAGCATAAAGATGTGGATTTCAACCCTGGACTCGAAGCTTGGGAATCTTAACAGGAGTGTTTGCACCCTAACAGCGAGGGCTTGTGCACCAAAAAGGAGGGTTTGTGCCCTAAACAGGAGGGTTTGTAGAGTAAAAAGCAGGCTTTCAACCCTAGACTCCAAGCTTTGGGCTCTTAACCAAATCTTTGGGACCTAACATTCAGACATCGTGCCCTATAGGAGGTGTTTGGAGCATAAAAAGGAGGCATTTTCCAGTGAAATGATTTACAGCATAAAAATGAGCGTTTGGGCCCTAAAAATGAGGGTTTGTACAATAAACGTGAGGATTTGGATTACAAAACGAGGAATTCAACCACAGAATCAAAGCTTTGGACTCTGAAGAGGAAGCTTTGGGACCACAAAACAAGGCTTTGTGCCCTAAATGAGATGTCCGGAACATAAAAGTGAGGGATTTTACAGTAAAAAGGACGTATTGACCCCTAAAAAGGAGGATTCGCGGCCAAAAAATGAGGCGTTGCGCCCTAAAAATGAGGGCTTGTACCTTCTAAATGACGCTTTGAAGCAGAACAGGGAGGCTTTCAACCCTGGAACCAACGTTCCGGACTCTAAAAAGGAAGCGTTGTGACCTAAAATGGAGACTTTGTGCCCTTAATGTAGTGTTTGGAGCGTAAAAAAGTGGGATTTCAGAATTAAAAGTAGGATTTGAAGCCTAAAGACGGTCGCTTGGAGCATAAAGATGTGGATTTCAACCCTGGACTCGAAGCTTGGGAATCTTAACGTGAGTGTTTGCACCCTAACAGCGAGGGCTTGTGCACCAAAAAGGAGGGTTTGTGCCCTAAACAGGAGGGTTTGTAGAGTAAAAAGCAGGCTTTCAACCCTAGACTCCAAGCTTTGGGCTCTTAACCAAATCTTTGGGACCTAACATTCAGTCATCGTGCCCTAAAGGAGGCGTTTGGAGCATAAAAAGGAGGCATTTTCCAGTGAAATGATTTACAGCATAAAAATGAGCGTTTGGGCCCTAAAAATGAGGGTTTGTACAATAAACGTGAGGATTTGGATTACGAAACGAGGAATTCAACCACAGAATCAAAGCTTTGGACTCTGAAGAGGAAGCTTTGGGACCACAAAACAAGGCTTTGTGCCCTAAATGAGATGTCCGGAACATAAAAGTGAGGGATTTTACAGTAAAAAGGACGTATTGACCCCTAAAAAGGAGGATTCGCGGCCAAAAAATGAGGCGTTGCGCCCTAAAAATGAGGGCTTGTACCTTCTAAATGACGCTTTGAAGCAGAACAGGGAGGCTTTCAACCCTGGAACCAACGTTCCGGACTCTAAAAAGGAAGCGTTGTGACCTAAAATGGAGACTTTGTGCCCTTAATGTAGTGTTTGGAGCGTAAAAAAGTGGGATTTCAGAATTAAAAGTAGGATTTGAAGCCTAAAGACGGTCGCTTGGAGCATAAAGATGTGGATTTCAACCCTGGACTCGAAGCTTGGGAATCTTAACAGGAGTGTTTGCACCCTAACAGCGAGGGCTTGTGCACCGAAAAGGAGGGTTTGTGCCCTAAACAGGAGGGTTTGTAGAGTAAAAAGCAGGCTTTCAACCCTAGACTCCAAGCTTTGGGCTCTTAACCAAATCTTTGGGACCTAACATTCAGACATTGTGCCCTAAAGGAGGCGTTTGGAGCATAAAAAGGAGGCATTTTCCAGTGAAATGATTTACAGCATAAAAATGAGCGTTTGGGCCCTAAAAATGAGGGTTTGTACAATAAACGTGAGGATTTGGATTACAAAACGAGGAATTCAACCACAGAATCAAAGCTTTGGACTCTGAAGAGGAAGCTTTGGGACCACAAAACAAGGCTTTGTGCCCTAAATGAGATGTCCGGAACATAAAAGTGAGGGATTTTACAGTAAAAAGGACGTATTGACCCCTAAAAAGGAGGATTCGCGGCCAAAAAATGAGGCGTTGCGCCCTAAAAATGAGGGCTTGTACCTTCTAAATGACGCTTTGAAGCAGAACAGGGAGGCTTTCAACCCTGGAACCAACGTTCCGGACTCTAAAAAGGAAGCGTTGTGACCTAAAATGGAGACTTTGTGCCCTTAATGTAGTGTTTGGAGCGTAAAAAAGTGGGATTTCAGAATTAAAAGTAGGATTTGAAGCCTAAAGACGGTCGCTTGGAGCATAAAGATGTGGATTTCAACCCTGGACTCGAAGCTTGGGAATCTTAACAGGAGTGTTTGCACCCTAACAGCGAGGGCTTGTGCACCAAAAAGGAGGGTTTGTGCCCTAAACAGGAGGGTTTGTAGAGTAAAAAGCAGGCTTTCAACCCTAGACTCCAAGCTTTGGGCTCTTAACCAAATCTTTGGGACCTAACATTCAGACATCGTGCCCTATAGGAGGTGTTTGGAGCATAAAAAGGAGGCATTTTCCAGTGAAATGATTTACAGCATAAAAATGAGCGTTTGGGCCCTAAAAATGAGGGTTTGTACAATAAACGTGAGGATTTGGATTACAAAACGAGGAATTCAACCACAGAATCAAAGCTTTGGACTCTGAAGAGGAAGCTTTGGGACCACAAAACAAGGCTTTGTGCCCTAAATGAGATGTCCGGAACATAAAAGTGAGGGATTTTACAGTAAAAAGGACGTATTGACCCCTAAAAAGGAGGATTCGCGGCCAAAAAATGAGGCGTTGCGCCCTAAAAATGAGGGCTTGTACCTTCTAAATGACGCTTTGAAGCAGAACAGGGAGGCTTTCAACCCTGGAACCAACGTTCCGGACTCTAAAAAGGAAGCGTTGTGACCTAAAATGGAGACTTTGTGCCCTTAATGTAGTGTTTGGAGCGTAAAAAAGTGGGATTTCAGAATTAAAAGTAGGATTTGAAGCCTAAAGACGGTCGCTTGGAGCATAAAGATGTGGATTTCAACCCTGGACTCGAAGCTTGGGAATCTTAACAGGAGTGTTTGCACCCTAACAGCGAGGGCTTGTGCACCAAAAAGGAGGGTTTGTGCCCTAAACAGGAGGGTTTGTAGAGTAAAAAGCAGGCTTTCAACCCTAGACTCCAAGCTTTGGGCTCTTAACCAAATCTTTGGGACCTAACATTCAGTCATCGTGCCCTAAAGGAGGCGTTTGGAGCATAAAAAGGAGGCATTTTCCAGTGAAATGATTTACAGCATAAAAATGAGCGTTTGGGCCCTAAAAATGAGGGTTTGTACAATAAACGTGAGGATTTGGATTACGAAACGAGGAATTCAACCACAGAATCAAAGCTTTGGACTCTGAAGAGGAAGCTTTGGGACCACAAAACAAGGCTTTGTGCCCTAAATGAGATGTCCGGAACATAAAAGTGAGGGATTTTACAGTAAAAAGGACGTATTGACCCCTAAAAAGGAGGATTCGCGGCCAAAAAATGAGGCGTTGCGCCCTAAAAATGAGGGCTTGTACCTTCTAAATGACGCTTTGAAGCAGAACAGGGAGGCTTTCAACCCTGGAACCAACGTTCCGGACTCTAAAAAGGAAGCGTTGTGACCTAAAATGGAGACTTTGTGCCCTTAATGTAGTGTTTGGAGCGTAAAAAAGTGGGATTTCAGAATTAAAAGTAGGATTTGAAGCCTAAAGACGGTCGCTTGGAGCATAAAGATGTGGATTTCAACCCTGGACTCGAAGCTTGGGAATCTTAACAGGAGTGTTTGCACCCTAACAGCGAGGGCTTGTGCACCAAAAAGGAGGGTTTGTGCCCTAAACAGGAGGGTTTGTAGAGTAAAAAGCAGGCTTTCAACCCTAGACTCCAAGCTTTGGGCTCTTAACCAAATCTTTGGGACCTAACATTCAGACATCGTGCCCTAAAGGAGGCGTTTGGAGCATAAAAAGGAGGCATTTTCCAGTGAAATGATTTACAGCATAAAAATGAGCGTTTGGGCCCTAAAAATGAGGGTTTGTACAATAAACATGAGGATTTGGATTACAAAACGAGGAATTCAACCACAGAATCAAAGCTTTGGACTCTGAAGAGGAAGCTTTGGGACCACAAAACAAGGCTTTGTGCCCTAAATGAGATGTCCGGAACATAAAAGTGAGGGATTTTACAGTAAAAAGGATGTATTGACCCCTAAAAAGGAGGATTCGCGGCCAAAAAATGAGGCGTTGCGCCCTAAAAATGAGGGCTTGTACCTTCTAAATGACGCTTTGAAGCAGAACAGGGAGGCTTTCAACCCTGGAACCAACGTTCCGGACTCTAAAAAGGAAGCGTTGTGACCTAAAATGGAGACTTTGTGCCCTTAATGTAGTGTTTGGAGCGTAAAAAAGTGGGATTTCAGAATTAAAAGTAGGATTTGAAGCCTAAAGACGGTCGCTTGGAGCATAAAGATGTGGATTTCAACCCTGGACTCGAAGCTTGGGAATCTTAACAGGAGTGTTTGCACCCTAACAGCGAGGGCTTGTGCACCAAAAAGGAGGGTTTGTGCCCTAAACAGGAGGGTTTGTAGAGTAAAAAGCAGGCTTTCAACCCTAGACTCCAAGCTTTGGGCTCTTAACCAAATCTTTGGGACCTAACATTCAGACATCGTGCCCTATAGGAGGCGTTTGGAGCATAAAAAGGAGGCATTTTCCAGTGAAATGATTTACAGCATAAAAATGAGCGTTTGGGCCCTAAAAATGAGGGTTTGTACAATAAACGTGAGGGTTGGGATTATAAAACGCGGAATACAACCACAGAATCAAAGCTTTGGACTCTGAAGAGGAAGCTTTGGGACCACAAAACAAGGCTTTGTGCCCTAAATGAGATGTCCGGAACATAAAAGTGAGGGATTTTACAGTAAAAAGGACGTATTGACCCCTAAAAAGGAGGATTCGCGGCCAAAAAATGAGGCGTTGCGCCCTAAAAATGAGGGCTTGTACCTTCTAAATGACGCTTTGAAGCAGAACAGGGAGGCTTTCAACCCTGAAACCAACGTTCCGGACTCTAAAAAGGAAGCGTTGTGACCTAAAATGGAGACTTTGTGCCCTTAATGTAGTGTTTGGAGCGTAAAAAAGTGGGATTTCAGAATTAAAAGTAGGATTTGAAGCCTAAAGACGGTCGCTTGGAGCATAAAGATGTGGATTTCAACCCTGGACTCGAAGCTTGGGAATCTTAACAGGAGTGTTTGCACCCTAACAGCGAGGGCTTGTGCACCAAAAAGGAGGGTTTGTGCCCTAAACAGGAGGGTTTGTAGAGTAAAAAGCAGGCTTTCAACCCTAGACTCCAAGCTTTGGGCTCTTAACCAAATCTTTGGGACCTAACATTCAGACATCGTGCCCTATAGGAGGTGTTTGGAGCATAAAATGGAGGCATTTTCCAGTGAAATGATTTACAGCATAAAAATGAGCGTTTGGGCCCTAAAAATGAGGGTTTGTACAATAAACGTGAGGGTTTGGATTATAAAACGCGGAATACAACCACAGAATCAAAGCTTTGGACTCTGAAGAGGAAGCTTTGGGACCACAAAACAAGGCTTTGTGCCCTAAATGAGATGTCCGGAACATAAAAGTGAGGGATTTTACAGTAAAAAGGACGTATTGACCCCTAAAAAGGAGGATTCGCGGCCAAAAAATGAGGCGTTGCGCCCTAAAAATGAGGGCTTGTACCTTCTAAATGACGCTTTGAAGCAGAACAGGGAGGCTTTCAACCCTGGAACCAACGTTCCGGACTCTAAAAAGGAAGCGTTGTGACCTAAAATGGAGACTTTGTGCCCTTAATGTAGTGTTTGGAGCGTAAAAAAGTGGGATTTCAGAATTAAAAGTAGGATTTGAAGCCTAAAGACGGTCGCTTGGAGCATAAAGATGTGGATTTCAACCCTGGACTCGAAGCTTGGGAATCTTAACAGGAGTGTTTGCACCCTAACAGCGAGGGCTTGTGCACCGAAAAGGAGGGTTTGTGCCCTAAACAGGAGGGTTTGTAGAGTAAAAAGCAGGCTTTCAACCCTAGACTCCAAGCTTTGGGCTCTTAACCAAATCTTTGGGACCTAACATTCAGACATCGTGCCCTAAAGGAGGCGTTTGGAGCATAAAAAGGAGGCATTTTCCAGTGAAATGATTTACAGCATAAAAATGAGCGTTTGGGCCCTAAAAATGAGGGTTTGTACAATAAACGTGAGGATTTGGATTATAAAACGAGGAATTCAACCACAGAATCAAAGCTTTGGACTCTGAAGAGGAAGCTTTGGGACCACAAAACAAGGCTTTGTGCCCTAAATGAGATGTCCGGAACATAAAAGTGAGGGATTTTACAGTAAAAAGGACGTATTGACCCCTAAAAAGGAGGATTCGCGGCCAAAAAATGAGGCGTTGCGCCCTAAAAATGAGGGCTTGTACCTTCTAAATGACGCTTTGAAGCAGAACAGGGAGGCTTTCAACCCTGGAACCAACGTTCCGGACTCTAAAAAGGAAGCGTTGTGACCTAAAATGGAGACTTTGTGCCCTTAATGTAGTGTTTGGAGCGTAAAAAAGTGGGATTTCAGAATTAAAAGTAGGATTTGAAGCCTAAAGACGGTCGTTTGGAGCATAAAGATGTGGATTTCAACCCTGGACTCGAAGCTTGGGAATCTTAACAGGAGTGTTTGCACCCTAACAGCGAGGGCTTGTGCACCGAAAAGGAGGGTTTGTGCCCTAAACAGGAGGGTTTGTAGAGTAAAAAGCAGGCTTTCAACCCTAGACTCCAAGCTTTGGGCTCTTAACCAAATCTTTGGGACCTAACATTCAGTCATCGTGCCCTAAAGGAGGCGTTTGGAGCATAAAAAGGAGGCATTTTCCAGTGAAATGATTTACAGCATAAAAATGAGCGTTTGGGCCCTAAAAATGAGGGTTTGTACAATAAACGTGAGGATTTGGATTACAAAACGAGGAATTCAACCACAGAATCAAAGCTTTGGACTCTGAAGAGGAAGCTTTGGGACCACAAAACAAGGCTTTGTGCCCTAAATGAGATGTCTGGAACATAAAAGTGAGGGATTTTACAGTAAAAAGGACGTATTGACCCCTAAAAAGGAGGATTCGCGGCCAAAAAATGAGGCGTTGCGCCCTAAAAATGAGGGCTTGTACCTTCTAAATGACGCTTTGAAGCAGAACAGGGAGGCTTTCAACCCTGGAACCAACGTTCCGGACTCTAAAAAGGAAGCGTTGTGACCTAAAATGGAGACTTTGTGCCCTTAATGTAGTGTTTGGAGCGTAAAAAAGTGGGATTTCAGAATTAAAAGTAGGATTTGAAGCCTAAAGACGGTCGTTTGGAGCATAAAGATGTGGATTTCAACCCTGGACTCGAAGCTTGGGAATCTTAACAGGAGTGTTTGCACCCTAACAGCGAGGGCTTGTGCGCCAAAAAGGAGGGTTTGTGCCCTAAACAGGAGGGTTTGTAGAGTAAAAAGCAGGCTTTCAACCCTAGACTCCAAGCTTTGGGCTCTTAACCAAATCTTTGGGACCTAACATTGAGGCTCGTGCCCTAAAGGAGGCGTTTGGAGCAAAAAAAGGAGGCATTTTCCAGTGAAATGATTTACAGCATAAAAATGAGCGTTTGGGCCCTAAAAATGAGGGTTTGTACAATAAACGTGAGGATTTGGATTACAAAACGAGGAATTCAACCACAGAATCAAAGCTTTGGACCCTGAAGAGGAAGCTTTGGGACCACAAAACAAGGCTTTGTGCCCTAAATGAGATGTCAGGAACATAAAAGTGAGGGATTTTACAGTAAAAAGGACGTATTGACCCCTAAAAAGGAGGATTCGCGGCCAAAAAATGAGGCGTTGCGCCCTAAAAATGAGGGCTTGTACCTTCTAAATGACGCTTTGAAGCAGAACAGGGAGGCTTTCAACCCTGGAACCAACGTTCCGGACTCTAAAAAGGAAGCGTTGTGACCTAAAATGGAGACTTTGTGCCCTTAATGTAGTGTTTGGAGCGTAAAAAAGTGGGATTTCAGAATTAAAAGTAGGATTTGAAGCCTAAAGACGGTCGCTTGGAGCATAAAGATGTGGATTTCAACCCTGGACTCGAAGCTTGGGAATCTTAACAGGAGTGTTTGCACCCTAACAGCGAGGGCTTGTGCACCAAAAAGGAGGGTTTGTGCCCTAAACAGGAGGGTTTGTAGAGTAAAAAGCAGGCTTTCAACCCTAGACTCCAAGCTTTGGGCTCTTAACCAAATCTTTGGGACCTAACATTCAGACATCGTGCCCTAAAGGAGGCGTTTGGAGCATAAAAAGGAGGCATTTTCCAGTGAAATGATTTACAGCATAAAAATGAGCGTTTGGGCCCTAAAAATGAGGGTTTGTACAATAAACGTGAGGATTTGGATTACAAAACGAGGAATTCAACCACAGAATCAAAGCTTTGGACTCTGAAGAGGAAGCTTTGGGACCACAAAACAAGGCTTTGTGCCCTAAATGAGATGTCCGGAACATAAAAGTGAGGGATTCTACAGTAAAAAGGACGTATTGACCCCTAAAAAGGAGGATTCGCGGCCAAAAAATGAGGCGTTGCGCCCTAAAAATGAGGGCTTGTACCTTCTAAATGACGCTTTGAAGCAGAACAGGGAGGCTTTCAACCCTGGAACCAACGTTCCGGACTCTAAAAAGGAAGCGTTGTGACCTAAAATGGAGACTTTGTGCCCTTAATGTAGCGTTTGGAGCGTAAAAAAGTGGGATTTCAGAATTAAAAGTAGGATTTGAAGCCTAAAGACGGTCGTTTGGAGCATAAAGATGTGGATTTCAACCCTGGACTCGAAGCTTGGGAATCTTAACAGGAGTGTTTGCACCCTAACAGCGAGGGCTTGTGCACCGAAAAGGAGGGTTTGTGCCCTAAACAGGAGGGTTTGTAGAGTAAAAAGCAGGCTTTGAACCCTAGACTCCAAGCTTTGGGCTCTTAACCAAATCTTTGGGACCTAACATTCAGACATCGTGCCCTATAGGAGGCGTTTGGAGCATAAAAAGGAGGCATTTTCCAGTGAAATGATTTACAGCATAAAAATGAGCGTTTGGGCCCTAAAAATGAGGGTTTGTACAATAAACGTGAGGATTTGGATTACAAAACGAGGAATTCAACCACAGAATCAAAGCTTTGGACTCTGAAGAGGAAGCTTTGGGACCACAAAACAAGGCTTTGTGCCCTAAATGAGATGTCCGGAACATAAAAGTGAGGGATTTTACAGTAAAAAGGACGTATTGACCCCTAAAAAGGAGGATTCGCGGCCAAAAAATGAGGCGTTGCGCCCTAAAAATGAGGGCTTGTACCTTCTAAATGACGCTTTGAAGCAGAACAGGGAGGCTTTCAACCCTGGAACCAACGTTCCGGACTCTAAAAAGGAAGCGTTGTGACCTAAAATGGAGACTTTGTGCCCTTAATGTAGTGTTTGGAGCGTAAAAAAGTGGGATTTCAGAATTAAAAGTAGGATTTGAAGCCTAAAGACGGTCGCTTGGAGCATAAAGATGTGGATTTCAACCCTGGACTCGAAGCTTGGGAATCTTAACAGGAGTGTTTGCACCCTAACAGCGAGGGCTTGTGCACCGAAAAGGAGGGTTTGTGCCCTAAACAGGAGGGTTTGTAGAGTAAAAAGCAGGCTTTGAACCCTAGACTCCAAGCTTTGGGCTCTTAACCAAATCTTTGGGACCTAACATTGAGGCTCGTGCCGTAAAGGAGGCGTTTGGAGAATGAAGAGGAGGCATTTTCAGTGAAATGATTTACAGCATAAAAATGAGCGTTTGGGCCCTAAAAATGAGGGTTTGTACAATAAACGTGAGGATTTGGATTATAAAACGAGGAATTCAACCACAGAATCAAAGCTTTGGACTCTGAAGAGGAAGCTTTGGGACCACAAAACAAGGCTTTGTGCCCTAAATGAGATGTCCGGAACATAAAAGTGAGGGATTTTACAGTAAAAAGGACGTATTGACCCCTAAAAAGGAGGATTCGCGGCCAAAAAATGAGGTGTTGCGCCCTAAAAATGAGGGCTTGTACCTTCTAAATGACGCTTTGAAGCAGAACAGGGAGGCTTTCAACCCTGGAACCAACGTTCCGGACTCTAAAAAGGAAGCGTTGTGACCTAAAATGGAGACTTTGTGCCCTTAATGTAGCGTTTGGAGCGTAAAAAAGTGGGATTTCAGAATTAAAAGTAGGATTTGAAGCCTAAAGACGGTCGTTTGGAGCATAAAGATGTGGATTTCAACCCTGGACTCGAAGCTTGGGAATCTTAACAGGAGTGTTTGCACCCTAACAGCGAGGGCTTGTGCACCGAAAAGGAGGGTTTGTGCCCTAAACAGGAGGGTTTGTAGAGTAAAAAGCAGGCTTTGAACCCTAGACTCAAAGCTTTGGGCTCTTAACCAAATCTTTGGGACCTAACATTCAGACATCGTGCCCTAAAGGAGGCGTTTGGAGCATAAAAAGGAGGCATTTTCCAGTGAAATGATTTACAGCATAAAAATGAGCGTTTGGGCCCTGAAAATGAGGGTTTGTACAATAAACGTGAGGATTTGGATTACGAAACGAGGAATTCAACCACAGAATCAAAGCTTTGGACTCTGAAGAGGAAGCTTTGGGACCACAAAACAAGGCTTTGTGCCCTAAATGAGATGTCCGGAACATAAAAGTGAGGGATTTTACAGTAAAAAGGACGTATTGACCCCTAAAAAGGAGGATTCGCGGCCAAAAAATGAGGCGTTGCGCCCTAAAAATGAGGGCTTGTACCTTCTAAATGACGCTTTGAAGCAGAACAGGGAGGCTTTCAACCCTGGAACCAACGTTCCGGACTCTAAAAAGGAAGCGTTGTGACCTAAAATGGAGACTTTGTGCCCTTAATGTAGCGTTTGGAGCGTAAAAAAGTGGGATTTCAGAATTAAAAGTAGGATTTGAAGCCTAAAGACGGTCGTTTGGAGCATAAAGATGTGGATTTCAACCCTGGACTCGAAGCTTGGGAATCTTAACAGGAGTGTTTGCACCCTAACAGCGAGGGCTTGTGCACCGAAAAGGAGGGTTTGTGCCCTAAACAGGAGGGTTTGTAGAGTAAAAAGCAGGCTTTCAACCCTAGACTCCAAGCTTTGGGCTCTTAACCAAATCTTTGGGACCTAACATTGAGGCTCGTGCCCTAAAGGAGGCGTTTGGAGCATAAAAAGGAGGCATTTTCCAGTGAAATGATTTACAGCATAAAAATGAGCGTTTGGGCCCTAAAAATGAGGGTTTGTACAATAAACGTGAGGATTTGGATTACGAAACGAGGAATTCAACCACAGAATCAAAGCTTTGGACTCTGAAGAGGAAGCTTTGGGACCACAAAACAAGGCTTTGTGCCCTAAATGAGATGTCCGGAACATAAAAGTGAGGGATTTTACAGTAAAAAGGACGTATTGACCCCTAAAAAGGAGGATTCGCGGCCAAAAAATGAGGCGTTGCGCCCTAAAAATGAGGGCTTGTACCTTCTAAATGACGCTTTGAAGCAGAACAGGGAGGCTTTCAACCCTGGAACCAACGTTCCGGACTCTAAAAAGGAAGCGTTGTGACCTAAAATGGAGACTTTGTGCCCTTAATGTAGCGTTTGGAGCGTAAAAAAGTGGGATTTCAGAATTAAAAGTAGGATTTGAAGCCTAAAGACGGTCGTTTGGAGCATAAAGATGTGGATTTCAACCCTGGACTCGAAGCTTGGGAATCTTAACAGGAGTGTTTGCACCCTAACAGCGAGGGCTTGTGCACCGAAAAGGAGGGTTTGTGCCCTAAACAGGAGGGTTTGTAGAGTAAAAAGCAGGCTTTGAACCCTAGACTCCAAGCTTTGGGCTCTTAACCAAATCTTTGGGACCTAACATTGAGGCTCGTGCCCTAAAGGAGGCGTTTGGAGCATAAAAAGGAGGCATTTTCCAGTGAAATGATTTACAGCATAAAAATGAGCGTTTGGGCCCTAAAAATGAGGGTTTGTACAATAAACGTGAGGATTTGGATTACAAAACGAGGAATTCAACCACAGAATCAAAGCTTTGGACTCTGAAGAGGAAGCTTTGGGACCACAAAACAAGGCTTTGTGCCCTAAATGAGATGTCCGGAACATAAAAGTGAGGGATTTTACAGTAAAAAGGACGTATTGACCCCTAAAAAGGAGGATTCGCGGCCAAAAAATGAGGCGTTGCGCCCTAAAAATGAGGGCTTGTACCTTCTAAATGACGCTTTGAAGCAGAACAGGGAGGCTTTCAACCCTGGAACCAACGTTCCGGACTCTAAAAAGGAAGCGTTGTGACCTAAAATGGAGACTTTGTGCCCTTAATGTAGTGTTTGGAGCGTAAAAAAGTGGGATTTCAGAATTAAAAGTAGGATTTGAAGCCTAAAGACGGTCGCTTGGAGCATAAAGATGTGGATTTCAACCCTGGACTCGAAGCTTGGGAATCTTAACAGGAGTGTTTGCACCCTAACAGCGAGGGCTTGTGCACCAAAAAGGAGGGTTTGTGCCCTAAACAGGAGGGTTTGTAGAGTAAAAAGCAGGCTTTCAACCCTAGACTCCAAGCTTTGGGCTCTTAACCAAATCTTTGGGACCTAACATTGAGGCTCGTGCCCTAAAGGAGGCGTTTGGAGCATAAAAAGGAGGCATTTTCCTGTGAAATGATTTACAGCATAAAAATGAGCGTTTGGGCCCTAAAAATGAGGGTTTGTACAATAAACGTGAGGATTTGGATTACAAAACGAGGAATTCAACCACAGAATCAAAGCTTTGGACTCTGAAGAGGAAGCTTTGGGACCACAAAACAAGGCTTTGTGCCCTAAATGAGATGTCCGGAACATAAAAGTGAGGGATTTTACAGTAAAAAGGACGTATTGACCCCTAAAAAGGAGGATTCGCGGCCAAAAAATGAGGCGTTGCGCCCTAAAAATGAGGGCTTGTACCTTCTAAATGACGCTTTGAAGCAGAACAGGGAGGCTTTCAACCCTGGAACCAACGTTCCGGACTCTAAAAAGGAAGCGTTGTGACCTAAAATGGAGACTTTGTGCCCTTAATGTAGCGTTTGGAGCGTAAAAAAGTGGGATTTCAGAATTAAAAGTAGGATTTGAAGCCTAAAGACGGTCGTTTGGAGCATAAAGATGTGGATTTCAACCCTGGACTCGAAGCTTGGGAATCTTAACAGGAGTGTTTGCACCCTAACAGCGAGGGCTTGTGCACCAAAAAGGAGGGTTTGTGCCCTAAACAGGAGGGTTTGTAGAGTAAAAAGCAGGCTTTCAACCCTAGACTCCAAGCTTTGGGCTCTTAACCAAATCTTTGGGACCTAACATTCAGACATCGTGCCCTAAAGGAGGCGTTTGGAGCATAAAAAGGAGGCATTTTCCAGTGAAATGATTTACAGCATAAAAATGAGCGTTTGGGCCCTAAAAATGAGGGTTTGTACAATAAACGTGAGGATTTGGATTACGAAACGAGGAATTCAACCACAGAATCAAAGCTTTGGACTCTGAAGAGGAAGCTTTGGGACCACAAAACAAGGCTTTGTGCCCTAAATGAGATGTCCGGAACATAAAAGTGAGGGATTTTACAGTAAAAAGGACGTATTGACCCCTAAAAAGGAGGATTCGCGGCCAAAAAATGAGGCGTTGCGCCCTAAAAATGAGGGCTTGTACCTTCTAAATGACGCTTTGAAGCAGAACAGGGAGGCTTTCAACCCTGGAACCAACGTTCCGGACTCTAAAAAGGAAGCGTTGTGACCTAAAATGGAGACTTTGTGCCCTTAATGTAGCGTTTGGAGCGTAAAAAAGTGGGATTTCAGAATTAAAAGTAGGATTTGAAGCCTAAAGACGGTCGTTTGGAGCATAAAGATGTGGATTTCAACCCTGGACTCGAAGCTTGGGAATCTTAACAGGAGTGTTTGCACCCTAACAGCGAGGGCTTGTGCACCGAAAAGGAGGGTTTGTGCCCTAAACAGGAGGGTTTGTAGAGTAAAAAGCAGGCTTTCAACCCTAGACTCCAAGCTTTGGGCTCTTAACCAAATCTTTGGGACCTAACATTGAGGCTCGTGCCCTAAAGGAGGCGTTTGGAGCATAAAAAGGAGGCATTTTCCAGTGAAATGATTTAAAGCATAAAAATGAGCGTTTGGGCCCTAAAAATGAGGGTTTGTACAATAAACGTGAGGATTTGGATTACAAAACGAGGAATTCAACCACAGAATCAAAGCTTTGGACTCTGAAGAGGAAGCTTTGGGACCACAAAACAAGGCTTTGTGCCCTAAATGAGATGTCCGGAACATAAAAGTGAGGGATTTTACAGTAAAAAGGACGTATTGACCCCTAAAAAGGAGGATTCGCGGCCAAAAAATGAGGCGTTGCGCCCTAAAAATGAGGGCTTGTACCTTCTAAATGACGCTTTGAAGCAGAACAGGGAGGCTTTCAACCCTGGAACCAACGTTCCGGACTCTAAAAAGGAAGCGTTGTGACCTAAAATGGAGACTTTGTGCCCTTAATGTAGTGTTTGGAGCGTAAAAAAGTGGGATTTCAGAATTAAAAGTAGGATTTGAAGCCTAAAGACGGTCGCTTGGAGCATAAAGATGTGGATTTCAACCCTGGACTCGAAGCTTGGGAATCTTAACAGGAGTGTTTGCACCCTAACAGCGAGGGCTTGTGCACCAAAAAGGAGGGTTTGTGCCCTAAACAGGAGGGTTTGTAGAGTAAAAAGCAGGCTTTGAACCCTAGACTCCAAGCTTTGGGCTCTTAACCAAATCTTTGGGACCTAACATTGAGGCTCGTGCCGTAAAGGAGGCGTTTGGAGCATAAAAAGGAGGGATTTTCCAGTGAAATGATTTACAGCATAAAAATGAGCGTTTGGGCCCTAAAAATGAGGGTTTGTACAATAAACGTGAGGGTTTGGATTATAAAACGAGGAATTCAACCACAGAATCAAAGCTTTGGACTCTGAAGAGGAAGCTTTGGGACCACAAAACAAGGCTTTGTGCCCTAAATGAGACGTCCGGAACATAAAAGTGAGGGATTTTACAGTAAAAAGGACGTATTGACCCCTAAAAAGGAGGATTCGCGGCCAAAAAATGAGGCGTTGCACCCTAAAAATGAGGGCTTGTACCTTCTAAATGACGCTTTGAAGCAGAACAGGGAGGCTTTCAACCCTGGAACCAACGTTCCGGACTCTAAAAAGGAAGCGTTGTGACCTAAAATGGAGACTTTGTGCCCTTAATGTAGCGTTTGGAGCGTAAAAAAGTGGGATTTCAGAATTAAAAGTAGGATTTGAAGCCTAAAGACGGTCGCTTGGAGCATAAAGATGTGGATTTCAACCCTGGACTCGAAGCTTGGGAATCTTAACAGGAGTGTTTGCACCCTAACAGCGAGGGTTTGTGCACCAAAAAGGAGGGTTTGTGCCCTAAACAGGAGGGTTTGTAGAGTAAAAAGCAGGCTTTCAACCCTACACTCCAAGCTTTGGGCTCTTAACCAAATCTTTGGGACCTAACATTGAGGCTCGTGCCCTAAAGGAGGCGTTTGGAGCATAAAAAGGAGGCATTTTCCTGTGAAATGATTTACAGCATAAAAATGAGCGTTTGGGCCCTAAAAATGAGGGTTTGTACAATAAACGTGAGGATTTGGATTACAAAACGAGGAATTCAACCACAGAATCAAAGCTTTGGACTCTGAAGAGGAAGCTTTGGGACCACAAAACAAGGCTTTGTGCCCTAAATGAGATGTCCGGAACATAAAAGTGAGGGATTTTACAGTAAAAAGGACGTATTGACCCCTAAAAAGGAGGATTCGCGGCCAAAAAATGAGGCGTTGCGCCCTAAAAATGAGGGCTTGTACCTTCTAAATGACGCTTTGAAGCAGAACAGGGAGGCTTTCAACCCTGGAACCAACGTTCCGGACTCTAAAAAGGAAGCGTTGTGACCTAAAATGGAGACTTTGTGCCCTTAATGTAGTGTTTGGAGCGTAAAAAAGTGGGATTTCAGAATTAAAAGTAGGATTTGAAGCCTAAAGACGGTCGTTTGGAGCATAAAGATGTGGATTTCAACCCTGGACTCGAAGCTTGGGAATCTTAACAGGAGTGTTTGCACCCTAACAGCGAGGGCTTGTGCACCGAAAAGGAGGGTTTGTGCCCTAAACAGGAGGGTTTGTAGAGTAAAAAGCAGGCTTTCAACCCTAGACTCCAAGCTTTGGGCTCTTAACCAAATCTTTGGGACCTAACATTGAGGCTCGTGCCCTAAAGGAGGCGTTTGGAGCATAAAAAGGAGGCATTTTCCAGTGAAATTGTTACAGCATAAAAATGAGCGTTTGGGCCCTAAAAATGAGGGTTTGTACAATAAACGTGAGGATTGGGATTATTAAACGAGGAGTTCAACCACAGAATCAAAGCTTTGGACTTTGAAGAGGAAGCTTTGGGACCACAAAACAAGGCTTTGTGCCCTAAATGAGATGTCCGGAACATAAAAGTGAGGGATTTTACAGTAAAAAGGACGTATTGACCCCTAAAAAGGAGGATTCGCGGCCAAAAAATGAGGCGTTGCGCCCTAAAAATGAGGGCTTGTACCTTCTAAATGACGCTTTGAAGCAGAACAGGGAGGCTTTCAACCCTGGAACCAACGTTCCGGACTCTAAAAAGGAAGCGTTGTGACCTAAAATGGAGACTTTGTGCCCTTAATGTAGTGTTTGGAGCGTAAAAAAGTGGGATTTCAGAATTAAAAGTAGGATTTGAAAGATAAAGACGGTCGCTTGGAGCATAAAGATGTGGATTTCAACCCTGGACTCGAAGCTTGGGAATCTTAACAGGAGTGTTTGCACCCTAACAGCGAGGGCTTGTGCACCGAAAAGGAGGGTTTGTGCCCTAAACAGGAGGGTTTGTAGAGTAAAAAGCAGGCTTTGAACCCTAGACTCAAAGCTTTGGGCTCTTAACCAAATCTTTGGGACCTAACATTCAGACATCGTGCCCTAAAGGAGGCGTTTGGAGCATAAAAAGGAGGCATTTTCCAGTGAAATGATTTACAGCATAAAAATGAGCGTTTGGGCCCTAAAAATGAGGGTTTGTACAATAAACGTGAGGGTTTGGATTACAAAACGAGGAATTCAACCACAGAATCAAAGCTTTGGACTCTGAAGAGGAAGCTTTGGGACCACAAAACAAGGCTTTGTGCCCTAAATGAGATGTCCGGAACATAAAAGTGAGGGATTTTACAGTAAAAAGGACGTATTGACCCCTAAAAAGGAGGATTCGCGGCCAAAAAATGAGGCGTTGCGCCCTAAAAATGAGGGCTTGTACCTTCTAAATGACGCTTTGAAGCAGAACAGGGAGGCTTTCAACCCTGGAACCAACGTTCCGGACTCTAAAAAGGAAGCGTTGTGACCTAAAATGGAGACTTTGTGCCCTTAATGTAGCGTTTGGAGCGTAAAAAAGTGGGATTTCAGAATTAAAAGTAGGATTTGAAGCCTAAAGACGGTCGCTTGGAGCATAAAGATGTGGATTTCAACCCTGGACTCGAAGCTTGGGAATCTTAACAGGAGTGTTTGCACCCTAACAGCGAGGGCTTGTGCACCGAAAAGGAGGGTTTGTGCCCTAAACAGGAGGGTTTGTAGAGTAAAAAGCAGGCTTTCAACCCTAGACTCCAAGCTTTGGGCTCTTAACCAAATCTTTGGGACCTAACATTGAGGCTCGTGCCCTAAAGGAGGCGTTTGGAGCATAAAAAGGAGGCATTTTCCAGTGAAATTGTTACAGCATAAAAATGAGCGTTTGGGCCCTAAAAATGAGGGTTTGTACAATAAACGTGAGGATTGGGATTATTAAACGAGGAGTTCAACCACAGAATCAAAGCTTTGGACTTTGAAGAGGAAGCTTTGGGACCACAAAACAAGGCTTTGTGCCCTAAATGAGATGTCCGGAACATAAAAGTGAGGGATTTTACAGTAAAAAGGACGTATTGACCCCTAAAAAGGAGGATTCGCGGCCAAAAAATGAGGCGTTGCGCCCTAAAAATGAGGGCTTGTACCTTCTAAATGACGCTTTGAAGCAGAACAGGGAGGCTTTCAACCCTGGAACCAACGTTCCGGACTCTAAAAAGGAAGCGTTGTGACCTAAAATGGAGACTTTGTGCCCTTAATGTAGTGTTTGGAGCGTAAAAAAGTGGGATTTCAGAATTAAAAGTAGGATTTGAAAGATAAAGACGGTCGCTTGGAGCATAAAGATGTGGATTTCAACCCTGGACTCGAAGCTTGGGAATCTTAACAGGAGTGTTTGCACCCTAACAGCGAGGGCTTGTGCACCGAAAAGGAGGGTTTGTGCCCTAAACAGGAGGGTTTGTAGAGTAAAAAGCAGGCTTTGAACCCTAGACTCAAAGCTTTGGGCTCTTAACCAAATCTTTGGGACCTAACATTCAGACATCGTGCCCTAAAGGAGGCGTTTGGAGCATAAAAAGGAGGCATTTTCCAGTGAAATGATTTACAGCATAAAAATGAGCGTTTGGGCCCTAAAAATGAGGGTTTGTACAATAAACGTGAGGGTTTGGATTACAAAACGAGGAATTCAACCACAGAATCAAAGCTTTGGACTCTGAAGAGGAAGCTTTGGGACCACAAAACAAGGCTTTGTGCCCTAAATGAGATGTCCGGAACATAAAAGTGAGGGATTTTACAGTAAAAAGGACGTATTGACCCCTAAAAAGGAGGATTCGCGGCCAAAAAATGAGGCGTTGCGCCCTAAAAATGAGGGCTTGTACCTTCTAAATGACGCTTTGAAGCAGAACAGGGAGGCTTTCAACCCTGGAACCAACGTTCCGGACTCTAAAAAGGAAGCGTTGTGACCTAAAATGGAGACTTTGTGCCCTTAATGTAGTGTTTGGAGCGTAAAAAAGTGGGATTTCAGAATTAAAAGTAGGATTTGAAGCCTAAAGACGGTCGCTTGGAGCATAAAGATGTGGATTTCAACCCTGGACTCGAAGCTTGGGAATCTTAACGTGAGTGTTTGCACCCTAACAGCGAGGGCTTGTGCACCGAAAAGGAGGGTTTGTGCCCTAAACAGGAGGGTTTGTAGAGTAAAAAGCAGGCTTTCAACCCTAGACTCCAAGCTTTGGGCTCTTAACCAAATCTTTGGGACCTAATATTGAGGCTCGTGCCCTAAAGGAGGCGTTTGGAGCATAAAAAGGAGGCATTTTCCTGTGAAATGATTTACAGCATAAAAATGAGCGTTTGGGCCCTAAAAATGAGGGTTTGTACAATAAACGTGAGGGTTTGGATTATAAAACGAGGAATTCAACCACAGAATCAAAGCTTTGGACTCTGAAGAGGAAGCTTTGGGACCACAAAACAAGGCTTTGTGCCCTAAAAGAGATGTCCGGAACATAAAAGTGAGGGATTTTACAGTAAAAAGGACGTATTGACCCCTAAAAAGGAGGATTCGCGGCCAAAAAATGAGGCGTTGCGCCCTAAAAATGAGGGCTTGTACCTTCTAAATGACGCTTTGAAGCAGAACAGGGAGGCTTTCAACCCTGGAACCAACGTTCCGGACTCTAAAAAGGAAGCGTTGTGACCTAAAATGGAGACTTTGTGCCCTTAATGTAGCGTTTGGAGCGTAAAAAAGTGGGATTTCAGAATTAAAAGTAGGATTTGAAGCCTAAAGACGGTCGCTTGGAGCATAAAGATGTGGATTTCAACCCTGGACTCGAAGCTTGGGAATCTTAACAGGAGTGTTTGCACCCTAACAGCGAGGGCTTGTGCACCAAAAAGGAGGGTTTGTGCCCTAAACAGGAGGGTTTGTAGAGTAAAAAGCAGGCTTTGAACCCTAGACTCCAAGCTTTGGGCTCTTAACCAAATCTTTGGGACCTAACATTCAGACATCGTGCCCTAAAGGAGGCGTTTGGAGCATAAAAAGGAGGCATTCTCCAGTGAAATGATTTACAGCATAAAAATGAGCGTTTGGGCCCTAAAAATGAGGGTTTGTACAATAAACGTGAGGGTTTGGATTATAAAACGAGGAATTCAACCACAGAATCAAAGCTTTGGACTCTGAAGAGGAAGCTTTGGGACCACAAAACAAGGCTTTGTGCCCTAAATGAGATGTCCGGAACATAAAAGTGAGGGATTTTACAGTAAAAAGGACGTATTGACCCCTAAAAAGGAGGATTCGCGGCCAAAAAATGAGGCGTTGCGCCCTAAAAATGAGGGCTTGTACCTTCTAAATGACGCTTTGAAGCAGAACAGGGAGGCTTTCAACCCTGGAACCAACGTTCCGGACTCTAAAAAGGAAGCGTTGGGACCTAAAATGGAGACTTTGTGCCCTTAATGTAGTGTTTGGAGCGTAAAAAAGTGGGATTTCAGAATTAAAAGTAGGATTTGAAGCCTAAAGACGGTCGCTTGGAGCATAAAGATGTGGATTTCAACCCTGGACTCGAAGCTTGGGAATCTTAACGTGAGTGTTTGCACCCTAACAGCGAGGGCTTGTGCACTGAAAAGGAGGGTTTGTGCCCTAAACAGGAGGGTTTGTAGAGTAAAAAGCAGGCTTTCAACCCTAGACTCCAAGCTTTGGGCTCTTAACCAAATCTTTGGGACCTAACATTCAGTCATCGTGCCCTAAAGGAGGCGTTTGGAGCATAAAAAGGAGGCATTTTCCAGTGAAATGATTTACAGCATAAAAATGAGCGTTTGGGCCCTAAAAATGAGGGTTTGTACAATAAACGTGAGGATTTGGATTACGAAACGAGGAATTCAACCACAGAATCAAAGCTTTGGACTCTGAAGAGGAAGCTTTGGGACCACAAAACAAGGCTTTGTGCCCTAAATGAGATGTCCGGAACATAAAAGTGAGGGATTTTACAGTAAAAAGGACGTATTGACCCCTAAAAAGGAGGATTCGCGGCCAAAAAATGAGGCGTTGCGCCCTAAAAATGAGGGCTTGTACCTTCTAAATGACGCTTTGAAGCAGAACAGGGAGGCTTTCAACCCTGGAACCAACGTTCCGGACTCTAAAAAGGAAGCGTTGTGACCTAAAATGGAGACTTTGTGCCCTTAATGTAGTGTTTGGAGCGTAAAAAAGTGGGATTTCAGAATTAAAAGTAGGATTTGAAGCCTAAAGACGGTCGCTTGGAGCATAAAGATGTGGATTTCAACCCTGGACTCGAAGCTTGGGAATCTTAACGTGAGTGTTTGCACCCTAACAGCGAGGGCTTGTGCACCGAAAAGGAGGGTTTGTGCCCTAAACAGGAGGGTTTGTAGAGTAAAAAGCAGGCTTTGAACCCTAGACTCAAAGCTTTGGGCTCTTAACCAAATCTTTGGGACCTAACATTCAGACATCGTGCCCTAAAGGAGGCGTTTGGAGCATAAAAAGGAGGCATTTTCCAGTGAAATGATTTACAGCATAAAAATGAGCGTTTGGGCCCTAAAAATGAGGGTTTGTACAATAAACGTGAGGGTTTGGATTACAAAACGAGGAATTCAACCACAGAATCAAAGCTTTGGACTCTGAAGAGGAAGCTTTGGGACCACAAAACAAGGCTTTGTGCCCTAAATGAGATGTCCGGAACATAAAAGTGAGGGATTTTACAGTAAAAAGGACGTATTGACCCCTAAAAAGGAGGATTCGCGGCCAAAAAATGAGGCGTTGCGCCCTAAAAATGAGGGCTTGTACCTTCTAAATGACGCTTTGAAGCAGAACAGGGAGGCTTTCAACCCTGGAACCAACGTTCCGGACTCTAAAAAGGAAGCGTTGTGACCTAAAATGGAGACTTTGTGCCCTTAATGTAGTGTTTGGAGCGTAAAAAAGTGGGATTTCAGAATTAAAAGTAGGATTTGAAGCCTAAAGACGGTCGCTTGGAGCATAAAGATGTGGATTTCAACCCTGGACTCGAAGCTTGGGAATCTTAACGTGAGTGTTTGCACCCTAACAGCGAGGGCTTGTGCACCGAAAAGGAGGGTTTGTGCCCTAAACAGGAGGGTTTGTAGAGTAAAAAGCAGGCTTTCAACCCTAGACTCCAAGCTTTGGGCTCTTAACCAAATCTTTGGGACCTAATATTGAGGCTCGTGCCCTAAAGGAGGCGTTTGGAGCATAAAAAGGAGGCATTTTCCTGTGAAATGATTTACAGCATAAAAATGAGCGTTTGGGCCCTAAAAATGAGGGTTTGTACAATAAACGTGAGGATTTGGATTATAAAACGAGGAATTCAACCACAGAATCAAAGCTTTGGACTCTGAAGAGGAAGCTTTGGGACCACAAAACAAGGCTTTGTGCCCTAAAAGAGATGTCCGGAACATAAAAGTGAGGGATTTTACAGTAAAAAGGACGTATTGACCCCTAAAAAGGAGGATTCGCGGCCAAAAAATGAGGCGTTGCGCCCTAAAAATGAGGGCTTGTACCTTCTAAATGACGCTTTGAAGCAGAACAGGGAGGCTTTCAACCCTGGAACCAACGTTCCGGACTCTAAAAAGGAAGCGTTGTGACCTAAAATGGAGACTTTGTGCCCTTAATGTAGCGTTTGGAGCGTAAAAAAGTGGGATTTCAGAATTAAAATTAGGATTTGAAGCCTAAAGACGGTCGCTTGGAGCATAAAGATGTGGATTTCAACCCTGGACTCGAAGCTTGGGAATCTTAACAGGAGTGTTTGCACCCTAACAGCGAGGGCTTGTGCACCAAAAAGGAGGGTTTGTGCCCTAAACAGGAGGGTTTGTAGAGTAAAAAGCAGGCTTTCAACCCTAGACTCCAAGCTTTGGGCTCTTAACCAAATCTTTGGGACCTAACATTCAGACATCGTGCCCTAAAGGAGGCGTTTGGAGCATAAAAAGGAGGCATTCTCCAGTGAAATGATTTACAGCATAAAAATGAGCGTTTGGGCCCTAAAAATGAGGGTTTGTACAATAAACGTGAGGGTTTGGATTATAAAACGAGGAATTCAACCACAGAATCAAAGCTTTGGACTCTGAAGAGGAAGCTTTGGGACCACAAAACAAGGCTTTGTGCCCTAAATGAGATGTCCGGAACATAAAAGTGAGGGATTTTACAGTAAAAAGGACGTATTGACCCCTAAAAAGGAGGATTCGCGGCCAAAAAATGAGGCGTTGCGCCCTAAAAATGAGGGCTTGTACCTTCTAAATGACGCTTTGAAGCAGAACAGGGAGGCTTTCAACCCTGGAACCAACGTTCCGGACTCTAAAAAGGAAGCGTTGGGACCTAAAATGGAGACTTTGTGCCCTTAATGTAGTGTTTGGAGCGTAAAAAAGTGGGATTTCAGAATTAAAAGTAGGATTTGAAGCCTAAAGACGGTCGCTTGGAGCATAAAGATGTGGATTTCAACCCTGGACTCGAAGCTTGGGAATCTTAACGTGAGTGTTTGCACCCTAACAGCGAGGGCTTGTGCACTGAAAAGGAGGGTTTGTGCCCTAAACAGGAGGGTTTGTAGAGTAAAAAGCAGGCTTTCAACCCTAGACTCCAAGCTTTGGGCTCTTAACCAAATCTTTGGGACCTAACATTCAGTCATCGTGCCCTAAAGGAGGCGTTTGGAGCATAAAAAGGAGGCATTTTCCAGTGAAATGATTTACAGCATAAAAATGAGCGTTTGGGCCCTAAAAATGAGGGTTTGTACAATAAACGTGAGGATTTGGATTACGAAACGAGGAATTCAACCACAGAATCAAAGCTTTGGACTCTGAAGAGGAAGCTTTGGGACCACAAAACAAGGCTTTGTGCCCTAAATGAGATGTCCGGAACATAAAAGTGAGGGATTTTACAGTAAAAAGGACGTATTGACCCCTAAAAAGGAGGATTCGCGGCCAAAAAATGAGGCGTTGCGCCCTAAAAATGAGGGCTTGTACCTTCTAAATGACGCTTTGAAGCAGAACAGGGAGGCTTTCAACCCTGGAACCAACGTTCCGGACTCTAAAAAGGAAGCGTTGTGACCTAAAATGGAGACTTTGTGCCCTTAATGTAGTGTTTGGAGCGTAAAAAAGTGGGATTTCAGAATTAAAAGTAGGATTTGAAGCCTAAAGACGGTCGCTTGGAGCATAAAGATGTGGATTTCAACCCTGGACTCGAAGCTTGGGAATCTTAACGTGAGTGTTTGCACCCTAACAGCGAGGGCTTGTGCACCGAAAAGGAGGGTTTGTGCCCTAAACAGGAGGGTTTGTAGAGTAAAAAGCAGGCTTTCAACCCTAGACTCCAAGCTTTGGGCTCTTAACCAAATCTTTGGGACCTAACATTGAGGCTCGTGCCCTAAAGGAGGCGTTTGGAGCATAAAAAGGAGGCATTTTCCAGTGAAATGATTTACAGCATAAAAATGAGCGTTTGGGCCCTAAAAATGAGGGTTTGTACAATAAACGTGAGGGTTTGGATTATAAAACGAGGAATTCAACCACAGAATCAAAGCTTTGGACTCTGAAGAGGAAGCTTTGGGACCACAAAACAAGGCTTTGTGCCCTAAATGAGATGTCCGGAACATAAAAGTGAGGGATTTTACAGTAAAAAGGACGTATTGACCCCTAAAAAGGAGGATTCGCGGCCAAAAAATGAGGCGTTGCGCCCTAAAAATGAGGGCTTGTACCTTCTAAATGACGCTTTGAAGCAGAACAGGGAGGCTTTCAACCCTGGAACCAACGTTCCGGACTCTAAAAAGGAAGCGTTGTGACCTAAAATGGAGACTTTGTGCCCTTAATGTAGCGTTTGGAGCGTAAAAAAGTGGGATTTCAGAATTAAAAGTAGGATTTGAAGCCTAAAGACGGTCGCTTGGAGCATAAAGATGTGGATTTCAACCCTGGACTCGAAGCTTGGGAATCTTAACAGGAGTGTTTGCACCCTAACAGCGAGGGCTTGTGCACCGAAAAGGAGGGTTTGTGCCCTAAACAGGAGGGTTTGTAGAGTAAAAAGCAGGCTTTCAACCCTAGACTCCAAGCTTTGGGCTCTTAACCAAATCTTTGGGACCTAACATTGAGGCTCGTGCCCTAAAGGAGGCGTTTGGAGCATAAAAAGGAGGCATTTTCCAGTGAAATTGTTACAGCATAAAAATGAGCGTTTGGGCCCTAAAAATGAGGGTTTGTACAATAAACGTGAGGATTGGGATTATTAAACGAGGAGTTCAACCACAGAATCAAAGCTTTGGACTTTGAAGAGGAAGCTTTGGGACCACAAAACAAGGCTTTGTGCCCTAAATGAGATGTCCGGAACATAAAAGTGAGGGATTTTACAGTAAAAAGGACGTATTGACCCCTAAAAAGGAGGATTCGCGGCCAAAAAATGAGGCGTTGCGCCCTAAAAATGAGGGCTTGTACCTTCTAAATGACGCTTTGAAGCAGAACAGGGAGGCTTTCAACCCTGGAACCAACGTTCCGGACTCTAAAAAGGAAGCGTTGTGACCTAAAATGGAGACTTTGTGCCCTTAATGTAGTGTTTGGAGCGTAAAAAAGTGGGATTTCAGAATTAAAAGTAGGATTTGAAAGATAAAGACGGTCGCTTGGAGCATAAAGATGTGGATTTCAACCCTGGACTCGAAGCTTGGGAATCTTAACAGGAGTGTTTGCACCCTAACAGCGAGGGCTTGTGCACCGAAAAGGAGGGTTTGTGCCCTAAACAGGAGGGTTTGTAGAGTAAAAAGCAGGCTTTGAACCCTAGACTCAAAGCTTTGGGCTCTTAACCAAATCTTTGGGACCTAACATTCAGACATCGTGCCCTAAAGGAGGCGTTTGGAGGATAAAAAGGAGGCATTTTCCAGTGAAATGATTTACAGCATAAAAATGAGCGTTTGGGCCCTAAAAATGAGGGTTTGTACAATAAACGTGAGGGTTTGGATTACAAAACGAGGAATTCAACCACAGAATCAAAGCTTTGGACTCTGAAGAGGAAGCTTTGGGACCACAAAACAAGGCTTTGTGCCCTAAATGAGATGTCCGGAACATAAAAGTGAGGGATTTTACAGTAAAAAGGACGTATTGACCCCTAAAAAGGAGGATTCGCGGCCAAAAAATGAGGCGTTGCGCCCTAAAAATGAGGGCTTGTACCTTCTAAATGACGCTTTGAAGCAGAACAGGGAGGCTTTCAACCCTGGAACCAACGTTCCGGACTCTAAAAAGGAAGCGTTGTGACCTAAAATGGAGACTTTGTGCCCTTAATGTAGCGTTTGGAGCGTAAAAAAGTGGGATTTCAGAATTAAAAGTAGGATTTGAAGCCTAAAGACGGTCGCTTGGAGCATAAAGATGTGGATTTCAACCCTGGACTCGAAGCTTGGGAATCTTAACAGGAGTGTTTGCACCCTAACAGCGAGGGCTTGTGCACCGAAAAGGAGGGTTTGTGCCCTAAACAGGAGGGTTTGTAGAGTAAAAAGCAGGCTTTCAACCCTAGACTCCAAGCTTTGGGCTCTTAACCAAATCTTTGGGACCTAACATTGAGGCTCGTGCCCTAAAGGAGGCGTTTGGAGCATAAAAAGGAGGCATTTTCCAGTGAAATTGTTACAGCATAAAAATGAGCGTTTGGGCCCTAAAAATGAGGGTTTGTACAATAAACGTGAGGATTGGGATTATTAAACGAGGAGTTCAACCACAGAATCAAAGCTTTGGACTTTGAAGAGGAAGCTTTGGGACCACAAAACAAGGCTTTGTGCCCTAAATGAGATGTCCGGAACATAAAAGTGAGGGATTTTACAGTAAAAAGGACGTATTGACCCCTAAAAAGGAGGATTCGCGGCCAAAAAATGAGGCGTTGCGCCCTAAAAATGAGGGCTTGTACCTTCTAAATGACGCTTTGAAGCAGAACAGGGAGGCTTTCAACCCTGGAACCAACGTTCCGGACTCTAAAAAGGAAGCGTTGTGACCTAAAATGGAGACTTTGTGCCCTTAATGTAGTGTTTGGAGCGTAAAAAAGTGGGATTTCAGAATTAAAAGTAGGATTTGAAGCCTAAAGACGGTCGCTTGGAGCATAAAGATGTGGATTTCAACCCTGGACTCGAAGCTTGGGAATCTTAACGTGAGTGTTTGCACCCTAACAGCGAGGGCTTGTGCACCGAAAAGGAGGGTTTGTGCCCTAAACAGGAGGGTTTGTAGAGTAAAAAGCAGGCTTTCAACCCTAGACTCCAAGCTTTGGGCTCTTAACCAAATCTTTGGGACCTAATATTGAGGCTCGTGCCCTAAAGGAGGCGTTTGGAGCATAAAAAGGAGGCATTTTCCTGTGAAATGATTTACAGCATAAAAATGAGCGTTTGGGCCCTAAAAATGAGGGTTTGTACAATAAACGTGAGGATTTGGATTATAAAACGAGGAATTCAACCACAGAATCAAAGCTTTGGACTCTGAAGAGGAAGCTTTGGGACCACAAAACAAGGCTTTGTGCCCTAAAAGAGATGTCCGGAACATAAAAGTGAGGGATTTTACAGTAAAAAGGACGTATTGACCCCTAAAAAGGAGGATTCGCGGCCAAAAAATGAGGCGTTGCGCCCTAAAAATGAGGGCTTGTACCTTCTAAATGACGCTTTGAAGCAGAACAGGGAGGCTTTCAACCCTGGAACCAACGTTCCGGACTCTAAAAAGGAAGCGTTGTGACCTAAAATGGAGACTTTGTGCCCTTAATGTAGTGTTTGGAGCGTAAAAAAGTGGGATTTCAGAATTAAAAGTAGGATTTGAAGCCTAAAGACGGTCGCTTGGAGCATAAAGATGTGGATTTCAACCCTGGACTCGAAGCTTGGGAATCTTAACAGGAGTGTTTGCACCCTAACAGCGAGGGCTTGTGCACCAAAAAGGAGGGTTTGTGCCCTAAACAGGAGGGTTTGTAGAGTAAAAAGCAGGCTTTGAACCCTAGACTCCAAGCTTTGGGCTCTTAACCAAATCTTTGGGACCTAACATTCAGACATCGTGCCCTAAAGGAGGCGTTTGGAGCATAAAAAGGAGGCATTCTCCAGTGAAATGATTTACAGCATAAAAATGAGCGTTTGGGCCCTAAAAATGAGGGTTTGTACAATAAACGTGAGGGTTTGGATTATAAAACGAGGAATTCAACCACAGAATCAAAGCTTTGGACTCTGAAGAGGAAGCTTTGGGACCACAAAACAAGGCTTTGTGCCGTAAATGAGATGTCCGGAACATAAAAGTGAGGGATTTTACAGTAAAAAGGACGTATTGACCCCTAAAAAGGAGGATTCGCGGCCAAAAAATGAGGCGTTGCGCCCTAAAAATGAGGGCTTGTACCTTCTAAATGACGCTTTGAAGCAGAACAGGGAGGCTTTCAACCCTGGAACCAACGTTCCGGACTCTAAAAAGGAAGCGTTGGGACCTAAAATGGAGACTTTGTGCCCTTAATGTAGTGTTTGGAGCGTAAAAAAGTGGGATTTCAGAATTAAAAGTAGGATTTGAAGCCTAAAGACGGTCGCTTGGAGCATAAAGATGTGGATTTCAACCCTGGACTCGAAGCTTGGGAATCTTAACGTGAGTGTTTGCACCCTAACAGCGAGGGCTTGTGCACCGAAAAGGAGGGTTTGTGCCCTAAACAGGAGGGTTTGTAGAGTAAAAAGCAGGCTTTCAACCCTAGACTCCAAGCTTTGGGCTCTTAACCAAATCTTTGGGACCTAACATTGAGGCTCGTGCCCTAAAGGAGGCGTTTGGAGCATAAAAAGGAGGCATTTTCCAGTGAAATGATTTACAGCATAAAAATGAGCGTTTGGGCCCTAAAAATGAGGGTTTGTACAATAAACGTGAGGGTTTGGATTATAAAACGAGGAATTCAACCACAGAATCAAAGCTTTGGACCCTGAAGAGGAAGCTTTGGGACCACAAAACAAGGCTTTGTGCCCTAAATGAGATGTCCGGAACATAAAAGTGAGGGATTTTACAGTAAAAAGGACGTATTGACCCCTAAAAAGGAGGATTCGCGGCCAAAAAATGAGGCGTTGCGCCCTAAAAATGAGGGCTTGTACCTTCTAAATGACGCTTTGAAGCAGAACAGGGAGGCTTTCAACCCTGGAACCAACGTTCCGGACTCTAAAAAGGAAGCGTTGTGACCTAAAATGGAGACTTTGTGCCCTTAATGTAGTGTTTGGAGCGTAAAAAAGTGGGATTTCAGAATTAAAAGTAGGATTTGAAGCCTAAAGACGGTCGCTTGGAGCATAAAGATGTGGATTTCAACCCTGGACTCGAAGCTTGGGAATCTTAACAGGAGTGTTTGCACCCTAACAGCGAGGGCTTGTGCACCAAAAAGGAGGGTTTGTGCCCTAAACAGGAGGGTTTGTAGAGTAAAAAGCAGGCTTTGAACCCTAGACTCAAAGCTTTGGGCTCTTAACCAAATCTTTGGGACCTAACATTGAGGCTCGTGCCCTAAAGGAGGCGTTTGGAGCATAAAAAGGAGGCATTTTCCAGTGAAATGATTTACAGCATAAAAATGAGCGTTTGGGCCCTAAAAATGAGGGTTTGTACAATAAACGTGAGGATTTGGATTATAAAACGAGGAATTCAACCACAGAATCAAAGCTTTGGACTCTGAAGAGGAAGCTTTTTTGACCACAAAACAAGGCTTTGTGCCCTAAATGAGATGTCCGGAACATAAAAGTGAGGGATTTTACAGTAAAAAGGACGTATTGACCCCTAAAAAGGAGGATTCGCGGCCAAAAAATGAGGCGTTGCGCCCTAAAAATGAGGGCTTGTACCTTCTAAATGACGCTTTGAAGCAGAACAGGGAGGCTTTCAACCCTGGAACCAACGTTCCGGACTCTAAAAAGGAAGCGTTGGGACCTAAAATGGAGACTTTGTGCCCTTAATGTAGTGTTTGGAGCGTAAAAAAGTGGGATTTCAGAATTAAAAGTAGGATTTGAAGCCTAAAGACGGTCGCTTGGAGCATAAAGATGTGGATTTCAACCCTGGACTCGAAGCTTGGGAATCTTAACAGGAGTGTTTGCACCCTAACAGCGAGGGCTTGTGCACCAAAAAGGAGGGTTTGTGCCCTAAACAGGAGGGTTTGTAGAGTAAAAAGCAGGCTTTCAACCCTAGACTCCAAGCTTTGGGCTCTTAACCAAATCTTTGGGACCTAACATTCAGACATCGTGCCCTAAAGGAGGCGTTTGGAGCATAAAAAGGAGGCATTTTCCAGTGAAATGATTTACAGCATAAAAATGAGCGTTTGGGCCCTAAAAATGAGGGTTTGTACAATAAACGTGAGGATTTGGATTACAAAACGAGGAATTCAACCACAGAATCAAAGCTTTGGACTCTGAAGAGGAAGCTTTTTTGACCACAAAACAAGGCTTTGTGCCCTAAATGAGATGTCCGGAACATAAAAGTGAGGGATTTTACAGTAAAAAGGACGTATTGACCCCTAAAAAGGAGGATTCGCGGCCAAAAAATGAGGCGTTGCACCCTAAAAATGAGGGCTTGTACCTTCTAAATGACGCTTTGAAGCAGAACAGGGAGGCTTTCAACCCTGGAACCAACGTTCCGGACTCTAAAAAGGAAGCGTTGTGACCTAAAATGGAGACTTTGTGCCCTTAATGTAGCGTTTGGAGCGTAAAAAAGTGGGATTTCAGAATTAAAAGTAGGATTTGAAGCCTAAAGACGGTCGCTTGGAGCATAAAGATGTGGATTTCAACCCTGGACTCGAAGCTTGGGAATCTTAACAGGAGTGTTTGCACCCTAACAGCGAGGGCTTGTGCACCGAAAAGGAGGGTTTGTGCCCTAAACAGGAGGGTTTGTAGAGTAAAAAGCAGGCTTTCAACCCTAGACTCCAAGCTTTGGGCTCTTAACCAAATCTTTGGGACCTAACATTGAGGCTCGTGCCCTAAAGGAGGCGTTTGGAGCATAAAAAGGAGGCATTTTCCAGTGAAATGATTTAAAGCATAAAAATGAGCGTTTGGGCCCTAAAAATGAGGGTTTGTACAATAAACGTGAGGATTTGGATTACAAAACGAGGAATTCAACCACAGAATCAAAGCTTTGGACTCTGAAGAGGAAGCTTTGGGACCACAAAACAAGGCTTTGTGCCCTAAATGAGATGTCCGGAACATAAAAGTGAGGGATTTTACAGTAAAAAGGACGTATTGACCCCTAAAAAGGAGGATTCGCGGCCAAAAAATGAGGCGTTGCGCCCTAAAAATGAGGGCTTGTACCTTCTAAATGACGCTTTGAAGCAGAACAGGGAGGCTTTCAACCCTGGAACCAACGTTCCGGACTCTAAAAAGGAAGCGTTGTGACCTAAAATGGAGACTTTGTGCCCTTAATGTAGTGTTTGGAGCGTAAAAAAGTGGGATTTCAGAATTAAAAGTAGGATTTGAAGCCTAAAGACGGTCGCTTGGAGCATAAAGATGTGGATTTCAACCCTGGACTCGAAGCTTGGGAATCTTAACAGGAGTGTTTGCACCCTAACAGCGAGGGCTTGTGCACCAAAAAGGAGGGTTTGTGCCCTAAACAGGAGGGTTTGTAGAGTAAAAAGCAGGCTTTGAACCCTAGACTCCAAGCTTTGGGCTCTTAACCAAATCTTTGGGACCTAACATTGAGGCTCGTGCCGTAAAGGAGGCGTTTGGAGCATAAAAAGGAGGGATTTTCCAGTGAAATGATTTACAGCATAAAAATGACCGTTTGGGCCCTAAAAATGAGGGTTTGTACAATAAACGTGAGGGTTTGGATTATAAAACGAGGAATTCAACCACAGAATCAAAGCTTTGGACTCTGAAGAGGAAGCTTTGGGACCACAAAACAAGGCTTTGTGCCCTAAATGAGACGTCCGGAACATAAAAGTGAGGGATTTTACAGTAAAAAGGACGTATTGACCCCTAAAAAGGAGGATTCGCGGCCAAAAAATGAGGCGTTGCACCCTAAAAATGAGGGCTTGTACCTTCTAAATGACGCTTTGAAGCAGAACAGGGAGGCTTTCAACCCTGGAACCAACGTTCCGGACTCTAAAAAGGAAGCGTTGTGACCTAAAATGGAGACTTTGTGCCCTTAATGTAGCGTTTGGAGCGTAAAAAAGTGGGATTTCAGAATTAAAAGTAGGATTTGAAGCCTAAAGACGGTCGCTTGGAGCATAAAGATGTGGATTTCAACCCTGGACTCGAAGCTTGGGAATCTTAACAGGAGTGTTTGCACCCTAACAGCGAGGGCTTGTGCACCAAAAAGGAGGGTTTGTGCCCTAAACAGGAGGGTTTGTAGAGTAAAAAGCAGGCTTTCAACCCTAGACTCCAAGCTTTGGGCTCTTAACCAAATCTTTGGGACCTAACATTGAGGCTCGTGCCCTAAAGGAGGCGTTTGGAGCATAAAAAGGAGGCATTTTCCTGTGAAATGATTTACAGCATAAAAATGAGCGTTTGGGCCCTAAAAATGAGGGTTTGTACAATAAACGTGAGGATTTGGATTACAAAACGAGGAATTCAACCACAGAATCAAAGCTTTGGACTCTGAAGAGGAAGCTTTGGGACCACAAAACAAGGCTTTGTGCCCTAAATGAGATGTCCGGAACATAAAAGTGAGGGATTTTACAGTAAAAAGGACGTATTGACCCCTAAAAAGGAGGATTCGCGGCCAAAAAATGAGGCGTTGCGCCCTAAAAATGAGGGCTTGTACCTTCTAAATGACGCTTTGAAGCAGAACAGGGAGGCTTTCAACCCTGGAACCAACGTTCCGGACTCTAAAAAGGAAGCGTTGGGACCTAAAATGGAGACTTTGTGCCCTTAATGTAGTGTTTGGAGCGTAAAAAAGTGGGATTTCAGAATTAAAAGTAGGATTTGAAGCCTAAAGACGGTCGTTTGGAGCATAAAGATGTGGATTTCAACCCTGGACTCGAAGCTTGGGAATCTTAACAGGAGTGTTTGCACCCTAACAGCGAGGGCTTGTGCACCAAAAAGGAGGGTTTGTGCCCTAAACAGGAGGGTTTGTAGAGTAAAAAGCAGGCTTTGAACCCTAGACTCAAAGCTTTGGGCTCTTAACCAAATCTTTGGGACCTAACATTCAGACATCGTGCCCTAAAGGAGGCGTTTGGAGCATAAAAAGGAGGCATTTTCCAGTGAAATGATTTACAGCATAAAAATGAGCGTTTGGGCCCTAAAAATGAGGGTTTGTACAATAAACGTGAGGATTTGGATTACAAAACGAGGAATTCAACCACAGAATCAAAGCTTTGGACCCTGAAGAGGAAGCTTTGGGACCACAAAACAAGGCTTTGTGCCCTAAATGAGATGTCCGGAACATAAAAGTGAGGGATTTTACAGTAAAAAGGACGTATTGACCCCTAAAAAGGAGGATTCGCGGCCAAAAAATGAGGCGTTGCGCCCTAAAAATGAGGGCTTGTACCTTCTAAATGACGCTTTGAAGCAGAACAGGGAGGCTTTCAACCCTGGAACCAACGTTCCGGACTCTAAAAAGGAAGCGTTGGGACCTAAAATGGAGACTTTGTGCCCTTAATGTAGTGTTTGGAGCGTAAAAAAGTGGGATTTCAGAATTAAAAGTAGGATTTGAAGCCTAAAGACGGTCGTTTGGAGCATAAAGATGTGGATTTCAACCCTGGACTCGAAGCTTGGGAATCTTAACAGGAGTGTTTGCACCCTAACAGCGAGGGCTTGTGCACCGAAAAGGAGGGTTTGTGCCCTAAACAGGAGGGTTTGTAGAGTAAAAAGCAGGCTTTCAACCCTAGACTCCAAGCTTTGGGCTCTTAACCAAATCTTTGGGACCTAACATTGAGGCTCGTGCCCTAAAGGAGGCGTTTGGAGCATAAAAAGGAGGCATTTTCCTGTGAAATGATTTACAGCATAAAAATGAGCGTTTGGGCCCTAAAAATGAGGGTTTGTACAATAAACGTGAGGATTTGGATTACAAAACGAGGAATTCAACCACAGAATCAAAGCTTTGGACTCTGAAGAGGAAGCTTTGGGACCACAAAACAAAGCTTTGTGCCCTAAATGAGATGTCCGGAACATAAAAGTGAGGGATTTTACAGTAAAAAGGACGTATTGACCCCTAAAAAGGAGGATTCGCGGCCAAAAAATGAGGCGTTGCGCCCTAAAAATGAGGGCTTGTACCTTCTAAATGACGCTTTGAAGCAGAACAGGGAGGCTTTCAACCCTGGAACCAACGTTCCGGACTCTAAAAAGGAAGCGTTGTGACCTAAAATGGAGACTTTGTGCCCTTAATGTAGCGTTTGGAGCGTAAAAAAGTGGGATTTCAGAATTAAAAGTAGGATTTGAAGCCTAAAGACGGTCGCTTGGAGCATAAAGATGTGGATTTCAACCCTGGACTCGAAGCTTGGGAATCTTAACAGGAGTGTTTGCACCCTAACAGCGAGGGCTTGTGCACCGAAAAGGAGGGTTTGTGCCCTAAACAGGAGGGTTTGTAGAGTAAAAAGCAGGCTTTCAACCCTAGACTCCAAGCTTTGGGCTCTTAACCAAATCTTTGGGACCTAATATTGAGGCTCGTGCCCTAAAGGAGGCGTTTGGAGCAAAAAAAGGAGGCATTTTCCAGTGAAATGATTTACAGCATAAAAATGAGCGTTTGGGCCCTAAAAATGAGGGTTTGTACAATAAACGTGAGGATTTGGATTACAAAACGAGGAATTCAACCACAGAATCAAAGCTTTGGACTCTGAAGAGGAAGCTTTGGGACCACAAAACAAGGCTTTGTGCCCTAAAAGAGATGTCCGGAACATAAAAGTGAGGGATTTTACAGTAAAAAGGACGTATTGACCCCTAAAAAGGAGGATTCGCGGCCAAAAAATGAGGCGTTGCGCCCTAAAAATGAGGGCTTGTACCTTCTAAATGACGCTTTGAAGCAGAACAGGGAGGCTTTCAACCCTGGAACCAACGTTCCGGACTCTAAAAAGGAAGCGTTGTGACCTAAAATGGAGACTTTGTGCCCTTAATGTAGTGTTTGGAGCGTAAAAAAGTGGGATTTCAGAATTAAAAGTAGGATTTGAAGCCTAAAGACGGTCGCTTGGAGCATAAAGATGTGGATTTCAACCCTGGACTCGAAGCTTGGGAATCTTAACAGGAGTGTTTGCACCCTAACAGCGAGGGCTTGTGCACCAAAAAGGAGGGTTTGTGCCCTAAACAGGAGGGTTTGTAGAGTAAAAAGCAGGCTTTGAACCCTAGACTCCAAGCTTTGGGCTCTTAACCAAATCTTTGGGACCTAACATTCAGACATCGTGCCCTAAAGGAGGCGTTTGGAGCATAAAAAGGAGGCATTCTCCAGTGAAATGATTTACAGCATAAAAATGAGCGTTTGGGCCCTAAAAATGAGGGTTTGTACAATAAACGTGAGGGTTTGGATTATAAAACGAGGAATTCAACCACAGAATCAAAGCTTTGGACTCTGAAGAGGAAGCTTTGGGACCACAAAACAAGGCTTTGTGCCCTAAATGAGATGTCCGGAACATAAAAGTGAGGGATTTTACAGTAAAAAGGACGTATTGACCCCTAAAAAGGAGGATTCGCGGCCAAAAAATGAGGCGTTGCGCCCTAAAAATGAGGGCTTGTACCTTCTAAATGACGCTTTGAAGCAGAACAGGGAGGCTTTCAACCCTGGAACCAACGTTCCGGACTCTAAAAAGGAAGCGTTGGGACCTAAAATGGAGACTTTGTGCCCTTAATGTAGTGTTTGGAGCGTAAAAAAGTGGGATTTCAGAATTAAAAGTAGGATTTGAAGCCTAAAGACGGTCGCTTGGAGCATAAAGATGTGGATTTCAACCCTGGACTCGAAGCTTGGGAATCTTAACAGGAGTGTTTGCACCCTAACAGCGAGGGCTTGTGCACCGAAAAGGAGGGTTTGTGCCCTAAACAGGAGGGTTTGTAGAGTAAAAAGCAGGCTTTCAACCCTAGACTCCAAGCTTTGGGCTCTTAACCAAATCTTTGGGACCTAACATTCAGACATCGTGCCCTATAGGAGGCGTTTGGAGCATAAAAAGGAGGCATTTTCCAGTGAAATTGTTACAGCATAAAAATGAGCGTTTGGGCCCTAAAAATGAGGGTTTGTACAATAAACGTGAGGGTTTGGATTATAAAACGAGGAATTCAACCACAGAATCAAAGCTTTGGACTCTGAAGAGGAAGCTTTGGGACCACAAAACAAGGCTTTGTGCCCTAAATGAGATGTCCGGAACATAAAAGTGAGGGATTTTACAGTAAAAAGGACGTATTGACCCCTAAAAAGGAGGATTCGCGGCCAAAAAATGAGGCGTTGCGCCCTAAAAATGAGGGCTTGTACCTTCTAAATGACGCTTTGAAGCAGAACAGGGAGGCTTTCAACCCTGGAACCAACGTTCCGGACTCTAAAAAGGAAGCGTTGTGACCTAAAATGGAGACTTTGTGCCCTTAATGTAGTGTTTGGAGCGTAAAAAAGTGGGATTTCAGAATTAAAAGTAGGATTTGAAGCCTAAAGACGGTCGCTTGGAGCATAAAGATGTGGATTTCAACCCTGGACTCGAAGCTTGGGAATCTTAACAGGAGTGTTTGCACCCTAACAGCGAGGGCTTGTGCACCAAAAAGGAGGGTTTGTGCCCTAAACAGGAGGGTTTGTAGAGTAAAAAGCAGGCTTTGAACCCTAGACTCCAAGCTTTGGGCTCTTAACCAAATCTTTGGGACCTAACATTCAGACATCGTGCCCTAAAGGAGGCGTTTGGAGCATAAAAAGGAGGCATTCTCCAGTGAAATGATTTACAGCATAAAAATGAGCGTTTGGGCCCTAAAAATGAGGGTTTGTACAATAAACGTGAGGGTTTGGATTATAAAACGAGGAATTCAACCACAGAATCAAAGCTTTGGACTCTGAAGAGGAAGCTTTGGGACCACAAAACAAGGCTTTGTGCCCTAAATGAGATGTCCGGAACATAAAAGTGAGGGATTTTACAGTAAAAAGGACGTATTGACCCCTAAAAAGGAGGATTCGCGGCCAAAAAATGAGGCGTTGCGCCCTAAAAATGAGGGCTTGTACCTTCTAAATGACGCTTTGAAGCAGAACAGGGAGGCTTTCAACCCTGGAACCAACGTTCCGGACTCTAAAAAGGAAGCGTTGGGACCTAAAATGGAGACTTTGTGCCCTTAATGTAGTGTTTGGAGCGTAAAAAAGTGGGATTTCAGAATTAAAAGTAGGATTTGAAGCCTAAAGACGGTCGCTTGGAGCATAAAGATGTGGATTTCAACCCTGGACTCGAAGCTTGGGAATCTTAACAGGAGTGTTTGCACCCTAACAGCGAGGGCTTGTGCACCGAAAAGGAGGGTTTGTGCCCTAAACAGGAGGGTTTGTAGAGTAAAAAGCAGGCTTTCAACCCTAGACTCCAAGCTTTGGGCTCTTAACCAAATCTTTGGGACCTAACATTCAGACATCGTGCCCTATAGGAGGCGTTTGGAGCATAAAAAGGAGGCATTTTCCAGTGAAATTGTTACAGCATAAAAATGAGCGTTTGGGCCCTAAAAATGAGGGTTTGTACAATAAACGTGAGGGTTTGGATTATAAAACGAGGAATTCAACCACAGAATCAAAGCTTTGGACTCTGAAGAGGAAGCTTTGGGACCACAAAACAAGGCTTTGTGCCCTAAATGAGATGTCCGGAACATAAAAGTGAGGGATTTTACAGTAAAAAGGACGTATTGACCCCTAAAAAGGAGGATTCGCGGCCAAAAAATGAGGCGTTGCGCCCTAAAAATGAGGGCTTGTACCTTCTAAATGACGCTTTGAAGCAGAACAGGGAGGCTTTCAACCCTGGAACCAACGTTCCGGACTCTAAAAAGGAAGCGTTGGGACCTAAAATGGAGACTTTGTGCCCTTAATGTAGTGTTTGGAGCGTAAAAAAGTGGGATTTCAGAATTAAAATTAGGATTTGAAGCCTAAAGACGGTCGCTTGGAGCATAAAGATGTGGATTTCAACCCTGGACTCGAAGCTTGGGAATCTTAACGTGAGTGTTTGCACCCTAACAGCGAGGGCTTGTGCACTGAAAAGGAGGGTTTGTGCCCTAAACAGGAGGGTTTGTAGAGTAAAAAGCAGGCTTTCAACCCTAGACTCCAAGCTTTGGGCTCTTAACCAAATCTTTGGGACCTAACATTCAGTCATCGTGCCCTAAAGGAGGCGTTTGGAGCATAAAAAGGAGGCATTTTCCAGTGAAATGATTTACAGCATAAAAATGAGCGTTTGGGCCCTAAAAATGAGGGTTTGTACAATAAACGTGAGGATTTGGATTACGAAACGAGGAATTCAACCACAGAATCAAAGCTTTGGACTCTGAAGAGGAAGCTTTGGGACCACAAAACAAGGCTTTGTGCCCTAAATGAGATGTCCGGAACATAAAAGTGAGGGATTTTACAGTAAAAAGGACGTATTGACCCCTAAAAAGGAGGATTCGCGGCCAAAAAATGAGGCGTTGCGCCCTAAAAATGAGGGCTTGTACCTTCTAAATGACGCTTTGAAGCAGAACAGGGAGGCTTTCAACCCTGGAACCAACGTTCCGGACTCTAAAAAGGAAGCGTTGTGACCTAAAATGGAGACTTTGTGCCCTTAATGTAGTGTTTGGAGCGTAAAAAAGTGGGATTTCAGAATTAAAAGTAGGATTTGAAGCCTAAAGACGGTCGCTTGGAGCATAAAGATGTGGATTTCAACCCTGGACTCGAAGCTTGGGAATCTTAACGTGAGTGTTTGCACCCTAACAGCGAGGGCTTGTGCACCGAAAAGGAGGGTTTGTGCCCTAAACAGGAGGGTTTGTAGAGTAAAAAGCAGGCTTTCAACCCTAGACTCCAAGCTTTGGGCTCTTAACCAAATCTTTGGGACCTAACATTGAGGCTCGTGCCCTAAAGGAGGCGTTTGGAGCATAAAAAGGAGGCATTTTCCAGTGAAATGATTTACAGCATAAAAATGAGCGTTTGGGCCCTAAAAATGAGGGTTTGTACAATAAACGTGAGGGTTTGGATTATAAAACGAGGAATTCAACCACAGAATCAAAGCTTTGGACTCTGAAGAGGAAGCTTTGGGACCACAAAACAAGGCTTTGTGCCCTAAATGAGATGTCCGGAACATAAAAGTGAGGGATTTTACAGTAAAAAGGACGTATTGACCCCTAAAAAGGAGGATTCGCGGCCAAAAAATGAGGCGTTGCGCCCTAAAAATGAGGGCTTGTACCTTCTAAATGACGCTTTGAAGCAGAACAGGGAGGCTTTCAACCCTGGAACCAACGTTCCGGACTCTAAAAAGGAAGCGTTGGGACCTAAAATGGAGACTTTGTGCCCTTAATGTAGTGTTTGGAGCGTAAAAAAGTGGGATTTCAGAATTAAAATTAGGATTTGAAGCCTAAACACGGTCGTTTGGAGCATAAAGATGTGGATTTCAACCCTGGACTCGAAGCTTGGGAATCTTAACAGGAGTGTTTGCACCCTAACAGCGAGGGCTTGTGCACCAAAAAGGAGGGTTTGTGCCCTAAACAGGAGGGTTTGTAGAGTAAAAAGCAGGCTTTCAACCCTAGACTCCAAGCTTTGGGCTCTTAACCAAATCTTTGGGACCTAACATTGAGGCTCGTGCCCTAAAGGAGGCGTTTGGAGCATAAAAAGGAGGCATTTTCCAGTGAAATTGTTACAGCATAAAAATGAGCGTTTGGGCCCTAAAAATGAGGGTTTGTACAATAAACGTGAGGATTTGGATTATAAAACGAGGAATTCAACCACAGAATCAAAGCTTTGGACTCTGAAGAGGAAGCTTTGGGACCACAAAACAAGGCTTTGTGCCGTAAATGAGATGTCCGGAACATAAAAGTGAGGGATTTTACAGTAAAAAGGACGTATTGACCCCTAAAAAGGAGGATTCGCGGCCAAAAAATGAGGCGTTGCGCCCTAAAAATGAGGGCTTGTACCTTCTAAATGACGCTTTGAAGCAGAACAGGGAGGCTTTCAACCCTGGAACCAACGTTCCGGACTCTAAAAAGGAAGCGTTGGGACCTAAAATGGAGACTTTGTGCCCTTAATGTAGTGTTTGGAGCGTAAAAAAGTGGGATTTCAGAATTAAAAGTAGGATTTGAAGCCTAAAGACGGTCGCTTGGAGCATAAAGATGTGGATTTCAACCCTGGACTCGAAGCTTGGGAATCTTAACGTGAGTGTTTGCACCCTAACAGCGAGGGCTTGTGCACCGAAAAGGAGGGTTTGTGCCCTAAACAGGAGGGTTTGTAGAGTAAAAAGCAGGCTTTCAACCCTAGACTCCAAGCTTTGGGCTCTTAACCAAATCTTTGGGACCTAACATTGAGGCTCGTGCCCTAAAGGAGGCGTTTGGAGGATAAAAAGGAGGCATTTTCCAGTGAAATGATTTACAGCATAAAAATGAGCGTTTGGGCCCTAAAAATGAGGGTTTGTACAATAAACGTGAGGGTTTGGATTATAAAACGAGGAATTCAACCACAGAATCAAAGCTTTGGACCCTGAAGAGGAAGCTTTGGGACCACAAAACAAGGCTTTGTGCCCTAAATGAGATGTCCGGAACATAAAAGTGAGGGATTTTACAGTAAAAAGGACGTATTGACCCCTAAAAAGGAGGATTCGCGGCCAAAAAATGAGGCGTTGCGCCCTAAAAATGAGGGCTTGTACCTTCTAAATGACGCTTTGAAGCAGAACAGGGAGGCTTTCAACCCTGGAACCAACGTTCCGGACTCTAAAAAGGAAGCGTTGGGACCTAAAATGGAGACTTTGTGCCCTTAATGTAGTGTTTGGAGCGTAAAAAAGTGGGATTTCAGAATTAAAAGTAGGATTTGAAGCCTAAAGACGGTCGCTTGGAGCATAAAGATGTGGATTTCAACCCTGGACTCGAAGCTTGGGAATCTTAACGTGAGTGTTTGCACCCTAACAGCGAGGGCTTGTGCACTGAAAAGGAGGGTTTGTGCCCTAAACAGGAGGGTTTGTAGAGTAAAAAGCAGGCTTTCAACCCTAGACTCCAAGCTTTGGGCTCTTAACCAAATCTTTGGGACCTAACATTCAGTCATCGTGCCCTAAAGGAGGCGTTTGGAGCATAAAAAGGAGGCATTTTCCAGTGAAATGATTTACAGCATAAAAATGAGCGTTTGGGCCCTAAAAATGAGGGTTTGTACAATAAACGTGAGGATTTGGATTACAAAACGAGGAATTCAACCACAGAATCAAAGCTTTGGACTCTGAAGAGGAAGCTTTGGGACCACAAAACAAGGCTTTGTGCCCTAAATGAGATGTCCGGAACATAAAAGTGAGGGATTTTACAGTAAAAAGGACGTATTGACCCCTAAAAAGGAGGATTCGCGGCCAAAAAATGAGGCGTTGCGCCCTAAAAATGAGGGCTTGTACCTTCTAAATGACGCTTTGAAGCAGAACAGGGAGGCTTTCAACCCTGGAACCAACGTTCCGGACTCTAAAAAGGAAGCGTTGTGACCTAAAATGGAGACTTTGTGCCCTTAATGTAGTGTTTGGAGCGTAAAAAAGTGGGATTTCAGAATTAAAAGTAGGATTTGAAGCCTAAAGACGGTCGCTTGGAGCATAAAGATGTGGATTTCAACCCTGGACTCGAAGCTTGGGAATCTTAACGTGAGTGTTTGCACCCTAACAGCGAGGGCTTGTGCACCGAAAAGGAGGGTTTGTGCCCTAAACAGGAGGGTTTGTAGAGTAAAAAGCAGGCTTTCAACCCTAGACTCCAAGCTTTGGGCTCTTAACCAAATCTTTGGGACCTAACATTGAGGCTCGTGCCCTAAAGGAGGCGTTTGGAGCATAAAAAGGAGGCATTTTCCAGTGAAATGATTTACAGCATAAAAATGAGCGTTTGGGCCCTAAAAATGAGGGTTTGTACAATAAACGTGAGGGTTTGGATTATAAAACGAGGAATTCAACCACAGAATCAAAGCTTTGGACTCTGAAGAGGAAGCTTTGGGACCACAAAACAAGGCTTTGTGCCCTAAATGAGATGTCCGGAACATAAAAGTGAGGGATTTTACAGTAAAAAGGACGTATTGACCCCTAAAAAGGAGGATTCGCGGCCAAAAAATGAGGCGTTGCGCCCTAAAAATGAGGGCTTGTACCTTCTAAATGACGCTTTGAAGCAGAACAGGGAGGCTTTCAACCCTGGAACCAACGTTCCGGACTCTAAAAAGGAAGCGTTGGGACCTAAAATGGAGACTTTGTGCCCTTAATGTAGTGTTTGGAGCGTAAAAAAGTGGGATTTCAGAATTAAAATTAGGATTTGAAGCCTAAACACGGTCGTTTGGAGCATAAAGATGTGGATTTCAACCCTGGACTCGAAGCTTGGGAATCTTAACAGGAGTGTTTGCACCCTAACAGCGAGGGCTTGTGCACCAAAAAGGAGGGTTTGTGCCCTAAACAGGAGGGTTTGTAGAGTAAAAAGCAGGCTTTCAACCCTAGACTCCAAGCTTTGGGCTCTTAACCAAATCTTTGGGACCTAACATTGAGGCTCGTGCCCTAAAGGAGGCGTTTGGAGCATAAAAAGGAGGCATTTTCCAGTGAAATTGTTACAGCATAAAAATGAGCGTTTGGGCCCTAAAAATGAGGGTTTGTACAATAAACGTGAGGATTTGGATTATAAAACGAGGAATTCAACCACAGAATCAAAGCTTTGGACTCTGAAGAGGAAGCTTTGGGACCACAAAACAAGGCTTTGTGCCGTAAATGAGATGTCCGGAACATAAAAGTGAGGGATTTTACAGTAAAAAGGACGTATTGACCCCTAAAAAGGAGGATTCGCGGCCAAAAAATGAGGCGTTGCGCCCTAAAAATGAGGGCTTGTACCTTCTAAATGACGCTTTGAAGCAGAACAGGGAGGCTTTCAACCCTGGAACCAACGTTCCGGACTCTAAAAAGGAAGCGTTGTGACCTAAAATGGAGACTTTGTGCCCTTAATGTAGTGTTTGGAGCGTAAAAAAGTGGGATTTCAGAATTAAAAGTAGGATTTGAAGCCTAAAGACGGTCGCTTGGAGCATAAAGATGTGGATTTCAACCCTGGACTCGAAGCTTGGGAATCTTAACGTGAGTGTTTGCACCCTAACAGCGAGGGCTTGTGCACCGAAAAGGAGGGTTTGTGCCCTAAACAGGAGGGTTTGTAGAGTAAAAAGCAGGCTTTCAACCCTAGACTCCAAGCTTTGGGCTCTTAACCAAATCTTTGGGACCTAACATTGAGGCTCGTGCCCTAAAGGAGGCGTTTGGAGCATAAAAAGGAGGCATTTTCCAGTGAAATGATTTACAGCATAAAAATGAGCGTTTGGGCCCTAAAAATGAGGGTTTGTACAATAAACGTGAGGGTTTGGATTATAAAACGAGGAATTCAACCACAGAATCAAAGCTTTGGACCCTGAAGAGGAAGCTTTGGGACCACAAAACAAGGCTTTGTGCCCTAAATGAGATGTCCGGAACATAAAAGTGAGGGATTTTACAGTAAAAAGGACGTATTGACCCCTAAAAAGGAGGATTCGCGGCCAAAAAATGAGGCGTTGCGCCCTAAAAATGAGGGCTTGTACCTTCTAAATGACGCTTTGAAGCAGAACAGGGAGGCTTTCAACCCTGGAACCAACGTTCCGGACTCTAAAAAGGAAGCGTTGGGACCTAAAATTGAGACTTTGTGCCCTTAATGTAGTGTTTGGAGCGTAAAAAAGTGGGATTTCAGAATTAAAAGTAGGATTTGAAGCCTAAAGACGGTCGCTTGGAGCATAAAGATGTGGATTTCAACCCTGGACTCGAAGCTTGGGAATCTTAACAGGAGTGTTTGCACCCTAACAGCGAGGGCTTGTGCACCAAAAAGGAGGGTTTGTGCCCTAAACAGGAGGGTTTGTAGAGTAAAAAGCAGGCTTTGAACCCTAGACTCAAAGCTTTGGGCTCTTAACCAAATCTTTGGGACCTAACATTGAGGCTCGTGCCCTAAAGGAGGCGTTTGGAGCATAAAAAGGAGGCATTTTCCTGTGAAATGATTTACAGCATAAAAATGAGCGTTTGGGCCCTAAAAATGAGGGTTTGTACAATAAACGTGAGGATTTGGATTATAAAACGAGGAATTCAACCACAGAATCAAAGCTTTGGACTCTGAAGAGGAAGCTTTTTTGATCACAAAACAAGGCTTTGTGCCATAAATGAGATGTCCGGAACATAAAAGTGAGGGATTTTACAGTAAAAAGGACGTATTGACCCCTAAAAAGGAGGATTCGTGGCCAAAAAATGAGGCGTTGCGCCCTAAAAATGAGGGCTTGTACCTTCTAAATGACGCTTTGAAGCAGAACAGGGAGGCTTTCAACCCTGGAACCAACGTTCCGGACTCTAAAAAGGAAGCGTTGTGACCTAAAATGGAGACTTTGTGCCCTTAATGTAGTGTTTGGAGCGTAAAAAAGTGGGATTTCAGAATTAAAAGTAGGATTTGAAGCCTAAAGACGGTCGCTTGGAGCATAAAGATGTGGATTTCAACCCTGGACTCGAAGCTTGGGAATCTTAACAGGAGTGTTTGCACCCTAACAGCGAGGGCTTGTGCACCAAAAAGGAGGGTTTGTGCCCTAAACAGGAGGGTTTGTAGAGTAAAAAGCAGGCTTTCAACCCTAGACTCCAAGCTTTGGGCTCTTAACCAAATCTTTGGGACCTAACATTGAGGCTCTGTTTTGCTGATCAGGGATATCAATTAAACTCAGACACCAGAGTGAAAAGAGCAGGTGTATTTACTAGAAATAACTAAATAATATAACAGAATAATATAGAAAACATACAGTAAGAAAAGACAAAGTAGCGCGCTTAAACAAATAGGAAAATACAGGGTAATGCATCAAATCATTACTGCCTGAGAGAGAGAATAGTGATTAAGAAAGATACATCACCACTTGCATACGTTACCATCATCCAGATCCGCAGTCGCTGGGGAGCCCCGGTCACAGCGAGGATTTGGAGAGCCTTTCCCTGCAAGTGGGAAATCCTACGCGGTGCGTCCACCCGTAGGTGAGGCTTCCAAAGTCGCTGTGAGCGGGCCCAGCCTTATATACCTAAAAATCAGTAAGCCAGAATAGCTGACACCTTTGTTTTAAGCGGAAATATCTGGTTTTCATCTCAGTTAGGTTCCCCCCAGAGCCTGGCCAGGGCTTAAGGGAGAAGCTAAGGGAGTTTCCCTGCTTATCTAGTTAATTTATGAGCAAGGTCACAAGGCCAGACAACTGTTTCCGTGGCCTTGTTATCTTGCCCACACATAAAGAAATATAAGGATACATTCAGGATAGACATGTTTTATGATGTTTAAACTACATCTTCTATGCATATTTCACTAATGACTACATACAGAGTTAGCAGTTTCAGTTCAAGGCCTGTTGCTCAGGCTTCAGTATTTCCACCTTTTACATCAAAATAGGTGGTTTGCTATAACTTAGTATAATACCTATTAGTACAATGATTATTAGTTATAAAATGTACAGGATTCATCTATAGGTCAACTCTGGCTTGGGCCTGTTGTCCAAGCCTTAGCACTTCATTCGGTCCTTTGACCTATAGGTGAATCATGGTTCTCAAATCATTTCTATGGTTAGTGACATTAGTTCTCGTTCATCAATTGATGATGTCTTGTCAGGTACAACTACAAATTGCATTTCTGTTACTGCGCGCTTAATCAACTGTATACCACAAGGGATTAAGCAAGGAATAAACACTAGGCTAGCAACAGCACAAAGGAAAAAGAAAAGGGCACGTTTGATCCAGGGACCCCCTGGCAGCCATGAGAACGGATCCAGGTCCAAGCCTTTCCATGTTTGGATCGGTACATGAGCTAGTTTTCTCATCTCTTGAGTTATTTGTTTTACTACTTTCCCATTGTCATCAATTTGTAAACAGCAATTGGATTCATTTAATTTCCCACAAACCCCACCTTCTTCTGCTAACAGATAATCTAAGACCATGCGATGCTGAAAAATCGCATTCCTCATTTGAGTGGATTGGTCAGCCAGAAGGTCAAGAGCCATAGCTGTCTGATTAGTTATTATTTCTAAAACGGCTTGTAACCGAATTATTCGATTTAAGTTATAAATGGGTTCCCTGGCACCTGAAATTATTTCGTTAGGATTCCAAGAAGCTGGACCGTAATGTTCTATGATTCTTTCAGGTGGCCATTCATCCTGTCCCCATTTTTGAGCACTTCCCCTAGTTATGGAAGTGTCAATGGACCGTTTTTCTCTAACCAAATCATCATATACTTTGACTCCAAGCCCCTTTCCCTGATCTTGTGACAGTAGAAAGAATAGGGGTCGGATGTATCCTATATAGCATATTCCTGACCAATTTGGGGGTAGCCTCCGATAAGCATGTTGGCCACAAATCCAATAATGTCCCTTTAAAGCCCAAGTTCCATTGGCAAAGGGACCTTCCCAGGTTTCATCATCAATTGGTGGGTCAAAATATAATGTGTTTCCTGGGCCTAGTGGTCCTCCGACCACAGTGGATGCACCATAAGAATCACAATAGGTGCATCTCCAGGCTCCCACAGGGGATTTCCATTTACAATTACATCCCCGAGATGTTTTGTTAGATTTGGACCAGAACGTACTAAAATGAGTTCGGGTGCCATTTTGGTGTTGCCACTTCCACTGATAATCTCGGACAACATGAGTTTTACTTGTAGAGTTATCTCTGGGACAGCTCAGAAATAAATGGTCAAAGAAACCGTCCTGTCCTACGGCTTTACAGCCTTCAAAATCTTGCTTATACTTGTGGTAAGAACATCTTACCCAGCTACCATTAGTGAGTTTAACATGTGTTTGATTCCATCTGTTCCGATATTTAAAACAATTATAAGGAGGACAATTAGGAGTCCAACAATCAAACCCAAGAGACAAGGTCCATTCACAAACACTTTTCCCCATTTGAACCCCATGTTCTCGTGTCCGATTGAGACAGAAAAGACCTTTTCCGGGAAAATGCAGTCGCCAAGGGTCGCTGTCATCAGTCCAAAATCCTGTTGTTTCGTGTACATCGCTTCGCGTGCTGATCCACCATCTAGGTGACACCGGTTGGGCTGTCCAAGGCCAGTCCTCAAATCCGCCTGGGCTCCCGCAGACCCAACAGTTGCGCAGGTCGAATATTTTTGCTATTGTTTCTCCGAGGGACAAGAACCTGTTTTCCCAATTTGCAATTTGATTACAATAACAGCATCTAATTAGTAATACCAACAACAATTTCATTGTCCTTATATCTTCTGTTCTTCGAAGATCAGTTTCTTAGATCAGGTTACGTGGATAATATCCTCTCCCGAAGGGGCCGTTGCGGTAGACAGGTAGATTCAATCGTGTAGAATCTATAAAACAAAATTCTATACCATCTAGTTATTCTCGCAAATAACATTTTGTTGCAGGGATATATTCCCATTTTTCTTGCCCAGGTTTCATAATCAGAATGGTATTGTCCTTCCCCGTGGCTATTACTTCAGCCGCTTCAGGGGGGCCGCTTGGCCTTTGGACCCATACTTTGGCTCCATTATTAATATCTGTTGATCCAAACCCCTTTCTTTCTTGGACTGTGGTGACTGGGGGTGGATCCCCTTTCTTTACCCCTGCTTGCAAAACCGGTAGTATCAACAATTGTGCTACTCGGTCACGGGGTTGAATAGTCAAATCTTGATCACTGTTGTTCAACAAGATTACTTTAATTTCACCTTGATAATCTGCATCAATCACCCCTCCCATGACTTGAACACCTTTCAGGGCTAGGCTCGAGCGAGCTGTTACTAGTCCAAAATGTCCAGTAGGAATCTGAATTCCTACACCAGTATCTATGACCCTTATCTGTTTCGGGGTCACTTTTGTCAATTTTAATGCATAAAGATCTAACCCTGCAGCTTCTGGAGTGGCCCGATAAGGGGCCAGGGCACCTGGGACAATTTCCCAGTAAGTTAAAGTCTCATTTACTGTCAAAGGTTTTATTTGCAGATTGGGTGTAGTCATACGCATTAAGGGGGTTTCCATTTCCCCAATAGGCCTGTTGTTGAGAATATGTAATGCATCTGTGAGATGGGACCTCCATCGGGATAGGTTCCCATCCCCCAATTTTCTCAATTGCTCTTTTAGCAACCCATTCATTCGCTCAACCAATCCAGCAGCTTGTGGGTAATATGGTATATGAAAAACCCATTGAATATTTTGTTGTTCAGCATATTGCTGTACAAACTTGTTTCGAAAATGAGAGCCATTGTCAGTTTGAATTTGTAGTGGAATTCCATAGTATAAAACTATTAAGTCTATGGTACAAATAGTACTATGATGGGTGGCTCTCTTACAGGGATGAGCAATCAAATATCCAGAGTAAGTATCTACAGCTGTGCAAATGTATTTGCACCCTCGATCTTGGGGTAGGGGTCCAACATAATCCATTTGCCAAATTTGTCCTGGCAACTTCCCTCTCCCCAGTTGTCCTTTTATCACATGTGGTACCGGGCGTTTATGAGTGTGCTGACACACAGGGCACTGAGCAATTATGGTTTTAATCATATCAAGTGACATTGTTATGCCACGATCTTGAGCCCACCTATAAGTGGCTTTTTCTCCGAGGTGCCCACACTTTTGATGTGCCCATTTCGCCAAGCCTTCATGATCCTCCTTCTGAGGGAATTCCAATCCAGCTTGGGAAATCTTTGCCCGGTTGTCTGTAACAGAGTTATAAAGTCTTTCTAGAGTGTCAGTGTTACTATGAGCATCCACATGAAACACAGTAACTTTAGTTCTTTGTATTATTTCCCAAATATCTTTCCACAGTTCTTTTCCCCAAACTTCTTTGGAATATATTTTCCAATCCTTTGCTACCCACGTCGGCAGCCAAGTTGTTAATCCATTAGCTACTGACCAAGAGTCAGTATATAGATGACATTCACCTAGGTCTTCTTGTCTCAGAGCCATATACACTGCATACAATTCAGCATACTGACTGCTTTTTCCTTCTCCTGTAGTTTCTAAAAATTTTTCTGAATGAGGATGATAGGCTACTGCTTTCCAAAACCTTTTCCCTCCTATGTACTTTGCTGATCCATCAGTAAACCAGGCATGTTCCTTTGCAGAGGGTTCTAATTGGTCCAAAGCCTTTCCCCACTGTACTGGGGATTCCTGTTCAGCTGTAAAATCAGGGTTTATTTCCTGATCCTCTGTGGGAATAGTAGCCACTCGCTCATGGAGGGTGGCTATTCCACCCACTCCTATCTTTGCTCTATCTTGAATATACCATTTCCACTTTATAATGCTTGATTCCTGAGCATGCCCAATTCGATGAGTTTTTGGAGAACTTTTAACCCATTGCATGATAGGAATCTCAGGACGGAGAGCCACTTCATGGCCTATTGTAAGCTGTTCCGTTTCAACTAATGCCCAATAACATGCTAATAATTGTTTCTCAAAAGGAGTATAATTGTTTCCTGCCTCTGGCAGCTTCCTGCCCCAAAATCCTAAAGGAACTTTTTTCTTTCCCTGTTTCTGCCACAGACTCCAGTTAGCATGGGATTTGTTTACTGACACATTCAATTCTACCTCCCCTTCCTGCAGGGGCCATAAATCTAATGCCTTTTGAATGGCTTCTTTAGCTAACTCAAAAGCAGCTTGCTGTTCATCACCCCATTCAAATTCATATTTTTTCCTTGTCACCTTATACAAGGGGGTTAAAATTTGTCCTAAATGGGGAATATGTTGCCTCCAGAAACCGAATAATCCAATAAATCTCTGAGCTTCTTTTTTGTTTTGTGGTACAGCAAAATCCAAAATCTTTTGTCGGGCTTTAGGCAGTATTTCTCGATGCCCGCAATGCCACTGAATTCCCAGAAACTTCACTGTCTGAGACGGTCCTTGGATTTTTTCAGGGTTAATTTCCCACCCCTTTTGTTTCATATGATCTACTATTAATTCAAGAACTTGTTGTACTTCCTCCTCATTATTTCCTTGAATCAGAATATCATCTATGTAGTGACTTAACTGTGTGTGAGGAGGCAGCTGTATTTCGTCTAAGTGTTCAGCTATAATTCTATGGCAGATAGTGGGGCTGTGCAACCACCCTTGTGGTAATCTGGTAAAAGTGTATTGCCGGCCCTGCCACGTGAAAGCAAACTGGTCCCAGTGCTCTTCTGCAATTGGGATAGTAAAAAATGCATTAGCTAAATCTATTACAGCATACCAAGTTCCTGGATGCTTCTGCACCCTTTCTATTAAAGTGACAGTGTCTGGCACAGCTGCTGTGAGCGGTGGAGTGTGTTTATTTAACTCTCTAAAATCCACCGTCATTCTCCAGGATCCATCACTTTTTTTGACAGGCCATATCGGATTGTTCCAAGCAGTGGTGGTTGGTTTTAAAACTCCTACATCTAATAAATCTTTAATTGTCTGTGATATTTCTTCATGTCCTCCTGGAATTCTATATTGCTTCATTGTAACCAACTTAGTTACAGCAGGGATCTGCACAGGAGGTATTTTTACTTTGCCAACTGTAACAGGTCTGGCACTAATGTAGGATCTGACTCCAAATTGATACTGACCATCAGAGAGATTTAAAGTCAGACCTTTTAAAATGTCTATACCAATTATATATTCAGGAATAGGAACAATCATTACCGGGTATAATCGCTTTGGGAGGTTCCCTATTTTCATTTCCATTTTTGTTTGCACTGCTTCAATTTGTTTTCCTCCCAACCCAGTAATAACTACAGGTTGTCCCCTATACTTCTTTGGGTTTCCAAAAATTAAAGAGGCCTCCGCTCCAGTGTCAATTAAAGCATTTACAGTTTGTGGGGATTGGTTGTTCCAGAAAATTTTAAGCTCCACATGAGGCCGTCGGTCCTTTTGTACCCACTGCACTGGAGCTTGGCCATTAATTCATTTGTGCTGATCATAATGTTGGCTCACCTCCCTTGCCTCCTGTAAAGGGTACAAGTCAGAGAACGGTGCCCAATCCTCTTTTGCCCCCGGAACCGATGATCCACTCACGGGGGGCCCTCCGTGAGCAGATGGAAGGTCCCGTTGAGGGTCAAGAGGTGGCGCCGAAGGCTGAGTTGCCCCTGCCTTTTTTGCCTGTGAATATTGCACCTTTTTGCCGGGTTTATTCAACCCTCTCTGTTTATATATTTTCCACATTTCTGGAGTCGAAATTCCATCTATTTTTTCACGGGACATACCATCTTTTAATAAAGCAGTAAACATTTCCTTACGAGAAATCCTATTTTCACTGCGTTTAGGGCTGTCTCGAGTATCTCGATTCCCTGCACTCCCTCGGGGGCCCCATTCTCCAAGGTCACGCAATTGTTGCACCTTTTCAATTACTTCATTGAGGGGGTTCCCCGTTTCATTAATGAGGAGGGTCATAATTACATTTTTATATGCTGGTGGAGCAGTTTTAATCACTCTGTTTCTCATAGTGACCGACAAAGGATACTGCATGAAAAGGTCAGTGTTTCCTAAAAATATAGCTGCTTTCATCCCTTCCTCTTTCATTCGCTGTATACAATCTCTCAAAGTATACCACTGACGGTCAGATGCCGGCCAATCATTTTCTGTAGGATATTTAGTAGCACATCCCAGAGCAGCCAATGCTAACAAATGGATACCCTGATGGTTGTTTCGAAATGCATCTTGCACAAATGAATCTGAACTTAAAATCAAAAACTTTTTAGAATCTCTTTCATCTAGGGTTATCCCTGCAGCTCCCTGATCATGCAAACGCACCATCCAAGAGAGTAGGGGTTCCCCCGGTTTCTGCTTAAATCTCTCAATTATATCGTTTACTTCATGCTGTGTATAATCCTCTATGGTATCCTTCCTCACAGATTGCATAGTATTAGGATCCACTTCTATCTTTCGCCTCCACACAGGTTTTGCATCTATAAATTCATCTGTGGAACCAGCCTCATCAGAATCTGTAGAATCCCAAATATCACCATCCCATTTCTCTGGGTCCCATTGCACACCTGCATCTGCAATTATTGCATGCACTTTCTTATGATTCACTCGCCCTCTCCTTTTCTTGTACTTATATTGTGCTACTCGCACTGCAGCTTTCTCCGCCACTGTCTGATAAGTATCCAGCTTATCAGCAAGCAACTTATTCTGGCACTGCAACATCACTATTTGACTCTGTAAATCACACATCTGCCGCTCCATCTGGGAGCGCTCTAACAGTAACCTCTCTTTACTCTGGTGCTGTTTTCTGTATGCAGTTAACAAAACCCATCCCCATTTATTTGAATTTGTAATTTCTTTTCCTTTTTCAATAGGTATCTTTTTCATACAATTTAAAACATCTAATGGCTCGGCTTCTTTCAGCCAGCTCTCCCATTGTTCGCACGGTCCTCCGACCCTAGCCCACTCCTGAGCCAGCGAACTATAGGGAGAATTTTCCCAGCCAGGGATTTCTGGTGGACTTGACAAATTACCTTTAAATTTAAATAACGGCATTTTTGTCGTATCCCACTTCTGACACCAATTTATGTTTTGCTGATCAGGGATATCAATTAAACTCAGACACCAGAGTGAAAAGAGCAGGTGTATTTACTAGAAATAACTAAATAATATAACAGAATAATATAGAAAACATACAGTAAGAAAAGACAAAGTAGCGCGCTTAAACAAATAGGAAAATACAGGGTAATGCATCAAATCATTACTGCCTGAGAGAGAGAATAGTGATTAAGAAAGATACATCACCACTTGCATACGTTACCATCATCCAGATCCGCAGTCGCTGGGGAGCCCCGGTCACAGCGAGGATTTGGAGAGCCTTTCCCTGCAAGTGGGAAATCCTACGCGGTGCGTCCACCCGTAGGTGAGGCTTCCAAAGTCGCTGTGAGCGGGCCCAGCCTTATATACCTAAAAATCAGTAAGCCAGAATAGCTGACACCTTTGTTTTAAGCGGAAATATCTGGTTTTCATCTCAGTTAGGTTCCCCCCAGAGCCTGGCCAGGGCTTAAGGGAGAAGCTAAGGGAGTTTCCCTGCTTATCTAGTTAATTTATGAGCAAGGTCACAAGGCCAGACAACTGTTTCCGTGGCCTTGTTATCTTGCCCACACATAAAGAAATATAAGGATACATTCAGGATAGACATGTTTTATGATGTTTAAACTACATCTTCTATGCATATTTCACTAATGACTACATACAGAGTTAGCAGTTCCAGTTCAAGGCCTGTTGCTCAGGCTTCAGTATTTCCACCTTTTACATCAAAATAGGTGGTTTGCTATAACTTAGTATAATACCTATTAGTACAATGATTATTAGTTATAAAATGTACAGGATTCATCTATAGGTCAACTCTGGCTTGGGCTTATTGTCCAAGCCTTAGCACTTCAGGCTCGTGCCCTAAAGGAGGCGTTTGGAGCATAAAAAGGAGGCATTTTCCTGTGAAATGATTTACAGCATAAAAATGAGCGTTTGGGCCCTAAAAATGAGGGTTTGTACAATAAACGTGAGGATTTGGATTATAAAACGAGGAATTCAACCACAGAATCAAAGCTTTGGACTCTGAAGAGGAAGCTTTTTTGACCACAAAACAAGGCTTTGTGCCCTAAATGAGATGTCCGGAACATAAAAGTGAGGGATTTTACAGTAAAAAGGACGTATTGACCCCTAAAAAGGAGGATTCGTGGCCAAAAAATGAGGCGTTGCGCCCTAAAAATGAGGGCTTGTACCTTCTAAATGACGCTTTGAAGCAGAACAGGGAGGCTTTCAACCCTGGAACCAACGTTCCGGACTCTAAAAAGGAAGCGTTGTGACCTAAAATGGAGACTTTGTGCCCTTAATGTAGTGTTTGGAGCGTAAAAAAGTGGGATTTCAGAATTAAAAGTAGGATTTGAAGCCTAAAGACGGTCGCTTGGAGCATAAAGATGTGGATTTCAACCCTGGACTCGAAGCTTGGGAATCTTAACAGGAGTGTTTGCACCCTAACAGCGAGGGCTTGTGCACCAAAAAGGAGGGTTTGTGCCCTAAACAGGAGGGTTTGTAGAGTAAAAAGCAGGCTTTCAACCCTAGACTCCAAGCTTTGGGCTCTTAACCAAATCTTTGGGACCTAACATTGAGGCTCTGTTTTGCTGATCAGGGATATCAATTAAACTCAGACACCAGAGTGAAAAGAGCAGGTGTATTTACTAGAAATAACTAAATAATATAACAGAATAATATAGAAAACATACAGTAAGAAAAGACAAAGTAGCGCGCTTAAACAAATAGGAAAATACAGGGTAATGCATCAAATCATTACTGCCTGAGAGAGAGAATAGTGATTAAGAAAGATACATCACCACTTGCATACGTTACCATCATCCAGATCCGCAGTCGCTGGGGAGCCCCGGTCACAGCGAGGATTTGGAGAGCCTTTCCCTGCAAGTGGGAAATCCTACGCGGTGCGTCCACCCGTAGGTGAGGCTTCCAAAGTCGCTGTGAGCGGGCCCAGCCTTATATACCTAAAAATCAGTAAGCCAGAATAGCTGACACCTTTGTTTTAAGCGGAAATATCTGGTTTTCATCTCAGTTAGGTTCCCCCCAGAGCCTGGCCAGGGCTTAAGGGAGAAGCTAAGGGAGTTTCCCTGCTTATCTAGTTAATTTATGAGCAAGGTCACAAGGCCAGACAACTGTTTCCGTGGCCTTGTTATCTTGCCCACACATAAAGAAATATAAGGATACATTCAGGATAGACATGTTTTATGATGTTTAAACTACATCTTCTATGCATATTTCACTAATGACTACATACAGAGTTAGCAGTTTCAGTTCAAGGCCTGTTGCTCAGGCTTCAGTATTTCCACCTTTTACATCAAAATAGGTGGTTTGCTATAACTTAGTATAATACCTATTAGTACAATGATTATTAGTTATAAAATGTACAGGATTCATCTATAGGTCAACTCTGGCTTGGGCCTGTTGTCCAAGCCTTAGCACTTCATTCGGTCCTTTGACCTATAGGTGAATCATGGTTCTCAAATCATTTCTATGGTTAGTGACATTAGTTCTCGTTCATCAATTGATGATGTCTTGTCAGGTACAACTACAAATTGCATTTCTGTTACTGCGCGCTTAATCAACTGTATACCACAAGGGATTAAGCAAGGAATAAACACTAGGCTAGCAACAGCACAAAGGAAAAAGAAAAGGGCACGTTTGATCCAGGGACCCCCTGGCAGCCATGAGAACGGATCCAGGTCCAAGCCTTTCCATGTTTGGATCGGTACATGAGCTAGTTTTCTCATCTCTTGAGTTATTTGTTTTACTACTTTCCCATTGTCATCAATTTGTAAACAGCAATTGGATTCATTTAATTTCCCACAAACCCCACCTTCTTCTGCTAACAGATAATCTAAGACCATGCGATGCTGAAAAATCGCATTCCTCATTTGAGTGGATTGGTCAGCCAGAAGGTCAAGAGCCATAGCTGTCTGATTAGTTATTATTTCTAAAACGGCTTGTAACCGAATTATTCGATTTAAGTTATAAATGGGTTCCCTGGCACCTGAAATTATTTCGTTAGGATTCCAAGAAGCTGGACCGTAATGTTCTATGATTCTTTCAGGTGGCCATTCATCCTGTCCCCATTTTTGAGCACTTCCCCTAGTTATGGAAGTGTCAATGGACCGTTTTTCTCTAACCAAATCATCATATACTTTGACTCCAAGCCCCTTTCCCTGATCTTGTGACAGTAGAAAGAATAGGGGTCGGATGTATCCTATATAGCATATTCCTGACCAATTTGGGGGTAGCCTCCGATAAGCATGTTGGCCACAAATCCAATAATGTCCCTTTAAAGCCCAAGTTCCATTGGCAAAGGGACCTTCCCAGGTTTCATCATCAATTGGTGGGTCAAAATATAATGTGTTTCCTGGGCCTAGTGGTCCTCCGACCACAGTGGATGCACCATAAGAATCACAATAGGTGCATCTCCAGGCTCCCACAGGGGATTTCCATTTACAATTACATCCCCGAGATGTTTTGTTAGATTTGGACCAGAACGTACTAAAATGAGTTCGGGTGCCATTTTGGTGTTGCCACTTCCACTGATAATCTCGGACAACATGAGTTTTACTTGTAGAGTTATCTCTGGGACAGCTCAGAAATAAATGGTCAAAGAAACCGTCCTGTCCTACGGCTTTACAGCCTTCAAAATCTTGCTTATACTTGTGGTAAGAACATCTTACCCAGCTACCATTAGTGAGTTTAACATGTGTTTGATTCCATCTGTTCCGATATTTAAAACAATTATAAGGAGGACAATTAGGAGTCCAACAATCAAACCCAAGAGACAAGGTCCATTCACAAACACTTTTCCCCATTTGAACCCCATGTTCTCGTGTCCGATTGAGACAGAAAAGACCTTTTCCGGGAAAATGCAGTCGCCAAGGGTCGCTGTCATCAGTCCAAAATCCTGTTGTTTCGTGTACATCGCTTCGCGTGCTGATCCACCATCTAGGTGACACCGGTTGGGCTGTCCAAGGCCAGTCCTCAAATCCGCCTGGGCTCCCGCAGACCCAACAGTTGCGCAGGTCGAATATTTTTGCTATTGTTTCTCCGAGGGACAAGAACCTGTTTTCCCAATTTGCAATTTGATTACAATAACAGCATCTAATTAGTAATACCAACAACAATTTCATTGTCCTTATATCTTCTGTTCTTCGAAGATCAGTTTCTTAGATCAGGTTACGTGGATAATATCCTCTCCCGAAGGGGCCGTTGCGGTAGACAGGTAGATTCAATCGTGTAGAATCTATAAAACAAAATTCTATACCATCTAGTTATTCTCGCAAATAACATTTTGTTGCAGGGATATATTCCCATTTTTCTTGCCCAGGTTTCATAATCAGAATGGTATTGTCCTTCCCCGTGGCTATTACTTCAGCCGCTTCAGGGGGGCCGCTTGGCCTTTGGACCCATACTTTGGCTCCATTATTAATATCTGTTGATCCAAACCCCTTTCTTTCTTGGACTGTGGTGACTGGGGGTGGATCCCCTTTCTTTACCCCTGCTTGCAAAACCGGTAGTATCAACAATTGTGCTACTCGGTCACGGGGTTGAATAGTCAAATCTTGATCACTGTTGTTCAACAAGATTACTTTAATTTCACCTTGATAATCTGCATCAATCACCCCTCCCATGACTTGAACACCTTTCAGGGCTAGGCTCGAGCGAGCTGTTACTAGTCCAAAATGTCCAGTAGGAATCTGAATTCCTACACCAGTATCTATGACCCTTATCTGTTTCGGGGTCACTTTTGTCAATTTTAATGCATAAAGATCTAACCCTGCAGCTTCTGGAGTGGCCCGATAAGGGGCCAGGGCACCTGGGACAATTTCCCAGTAAGTTAAAGTCTCATTTACTGTCAAAGGTTTTATTTGCAGATTGGGTGTAGTCATACGCATTAAGGGGGTTTCCATTTCCCCAATAGGCCTGTTGTTGAGAATATGTAATGCATCTGTGAGATGGGACCTCCATCGGGATAGGTTCCCATCCCCCAATTTTCTCAATTGCTCTTTTAGCAACCCATTCATTCGCTCAACCAATCCAGCAGCTTGTGGGTAATATGGTATATGAAAAACCCATTGAATATTTTGTTGTTCAGCATATTGCTGTACAAACTTGTTTCGAAAATGAGAGCCATTGTCAGTTTGAATTTGTAGTGGAATTCCATAGTATAAAACTATTAAGTCTATGGTACAAATAGTACTATGATGGGTGGCTCTCTTACAGGGATGAGCAATCAAATATCCAGAGTAAGTATCTACAGCTGTGCAAATGTATTTGCACCCTCGATCTTGGGGTAGGGGTCCAACATAATCCATTTGCCAAATTTGTCCTGGCAACTTCCCTCTCCCCAGTTGTCCTTTTATCACATGTGGTACCGGGCGTTTATGAGTGTGCTGACACACAGGGCACTGAGCAATTATGGTTTTAATCATATCAAGTGACATTGTTATGCCACGATCTTGAGCCCACCTATAAGTGGCTTTTTCTCCGAGGTGCCCACACTTTTGATGTGCCCATTTCGCCAAGCCTTCATGATCCTCCTTCTGAGGGAATTCCAATCCAGCTTGGGAAATCTTTGCCCGGTTGTCTGTAACAGAGTTATAAAGTCTTTCTAGAGTGTCAGTGTTACTATGAGCATCCACATGAAACACAGTAACTTTAGTTCTTTGTATTATTTCCCAAATATCTTTCCACAGTTCTTTTCCCCAAACTTCTTTGGAATATATTTTCCAATCCTTTGCTACCCACGTCGGCAGCCAAGTTGTTAATCCATTAGCTACTGACCAAGAGTCAGTATATAGATGACATTCACCTAGGTCTTCTTGTCTCAGAGCCATATACACTGCATACAATTCAGCATACTGACTGCTTTTTCCTTCTCCTGTAGTTTCTAAAAATTTTTCTGAATGAGGATGATAGGCTACTGCTTTCCAAAACCTTTTCCCTCCTATGTACTTTGCTGATCCATCAGTAAACCAGGCATGTTCCTTTGCAGAGGGTTCTAATTGGTCCAAAGCCTTTCCCCACTGTACTGGGGATTCCTGTTCAGCTGTAAAATCAGGGTTTATTTCCTGATCCTCTGTGGGAATAGTAGCCACTCGCTCATGGAGGGTGGCTATTCCACCCACTCCTATCTTTGCTCTATCTTGAATATACCATTTCCACTTTATAATGCTTGATTCCTGAGCATGCCCAATTCGATGAGTTTTTGGAGAACTTTTAACCCATTGCATGATAGGAATCTCAGGACGGAGAGCCACTTCATGGCCTATTGTAAGCTGTTCCGTTTCAACTAATGCCCAATAACATGCTAATAATTGTTTCTCAAAAGGAGTATAATTGTTTCCTGCCTCTGGCAGCTTCCTGCCCCAAAATCCTAAAGGAACTTTTTTCTTTCCCTGTTTCTGCCACAGACTCCAGTTAGCATGGGATTTGTTTACTGACACATTCAATTCTACCTCCCCTTCCTGCAGGGGCCATAAATCTAATGCCTTTTGAATGGCTTCTTTAGCTAACTCAAAAGCAGCTTTTTTCCTTGTCACCTTATACAAGGGGGTTAAAATTTGTCCTAAATGGGGAATATGTTGCCTCCAGAAACCGAATAATCCAATAAATCTCTGAGCTTCTTTTTTGTTTTGTGGTACAGCAAAATCCAAAATCTTTTGTCGGGCTTTAGGCAGTATTTCTCGATGCCCGCAATGCCACTGAATTCCCAGAAACTTCACTGTCTGAGACGGTCCTTGGATTTTTTCAGGGTTAATTTCCCACCCCTTTTGTTTCATATGATCTACTATTAATTCAAGAACTTGTTGTACTTCCTCCTCATTATTTCCTTGAATCAGAATATCATCTATGTAGTGACTTAACTGTGTGTGAGGAGGCAGTTGTATTTCGTCTAAGTGTTCAGCTATAATTCTATGGCAGATAGTGGGGCTGTGCAACCACCCTTGTGGTAATCTGGTAAAAGTGTATTGCCGGCCCTGCCACGTGAAAGCAAACTGGTCCCAGTGCTCTTCTGCAATTGGGATAGTAAAAAATGCATTAGCTAAATCTATTACAGCATACCAAGTTCCTGGATGCTTCTGCACCCTTTCTATTAAAGTGACAGTGTCTGGCACAGCTGCTGTGAGCGGTGGAGTGTGTTTATTTAACTCTCTAAAATCCACCGTCATTCTCCAGGATCCATCACTTTTTTTGACAGGCCATATCGGATTGTTCCAAGCAGTGGTGGTTGGTTTTAAAACTCCTACATCTAATAAATCTTTAATTGTCTGTGATATTTCTTCATGTCCTCCTGGAATTCTATATTGCTTCATTGTAACCAACTTAGTTACAGCAGGGATCTGCACAGGAGGTATTTTTACTTTGCCAACTGTAACAGGTCTGGCACTAATGTAGGATCTGACTCCAAATTGATACTGACCATCAGAGAGATTTAAAGTCAGACCTTTTAAAATGTCTATACCAATTATATATTCAGGAATAGGAACAATCATTACCGGGTATAATCGCTTTGGGAGGTTCCCTATTTTCATTTCCATTTTTGTTTGCACTGCTTCAATTTGTTTTCCTCCCAACCCAGTAATAACTACAGGTTGTCCCCTATACTTCTTTGGGTTTCCAAAAATTAAAGAGGCCTCCGCTCCAGTGTCAATTAAAGCATTTACAGTTTGTGGGGATTGGTTGTTCCAGAAAATTTTAAGCTCCACATGAGGCCGTCGGTCCTTTTGTACCCACTGCACTGGAGCTTGGCCATTAATTCATTTGTGCTGATCATAATGTTGGCTCACCTCCCTTGCCTCCTGTAAAGGGTACAAGTCAGAGAACGGTGCCCAATCCTCTTTTGCCCCCGGAACCGATGATCCACTCACGGGGGGCCCTCCGTGAGCAGATGGAAGGTCCCGTTGAGGGTCAAGAGGTGGCGCCGAAGGCTGAGTTGCCCCTGCCTTTTTTGCCTGTGAATATTGCACCTTTTTGCCGGGTTTATTCAACCCTCTCTGTTTATATATTTTCCACATTTCTGGAGTCGAAATTCCATCTATTTTTTCACGGGACATACCATCTTTTAATAAAGCAGTAAACATTTCCTTACGAGAAATCCTATTTTCACTGCGTTTAGGGCTGTCTCGAGTATCTCGATTCCCTGCACTCCCTCGGGGGCCCCATTCTCCAAGGTCACGCAATTGTTGCACCTTTTCAATTACTTCATTGAGGGGGTTCCCCGTTTCATTAATGAGGAGGGTCATAATTACATTTTTATATGCTGGTGGAGCAGTTTTAATCACTCTGTTTCTCATAGTGACCGACAAAGGATACTGCATGAAAAGGTCAGTGTTTCCTAAAAATATAGCTGCTTTCATCCCTTCCTCTTTCATTCGCTGTATACAATCTCTCAAAGTATACCACTGACGGTCAGATGCCGGCCAATCATTTTCTGTAGGATATTTAGTAGCACATCCCAGAGCAGCCAATGCTAACAAATGGATACCCTGATGGTTGTTTCGAAATGCATCTTGCACAAATGAATCTGAACTTAAAATCAAAAACTTTTTAGAATCTCTTTCATCTAGGGTTATCCCTGCAGCTCCCTGATCATGCAAACGCACCATCCAAGAGAGTAGGGGTTCCCCCGGTTTCTGCTTAAATCTCTCAATTATATCGTTTACTTCATGCTGTGTATAATCCTCTATGGTATCCTTCCTCACAGATTGCATAGTATTAGGATCCACTTCTATCTTTCGCCTCCACACAGGTTTTGCATCTATAAATTCATCTGTGGAACCAGCCTCATCAGAATCTGTAGAATCCCAAATATCACCATCCCATTTCTCTGGGTCCCATTGCACACCTGCATCTGCAATTATTGCATGCACTTTCTTATGATTCACTCGCCCTCTCCTTTTCTTGTACTTATATTGTGCTACTCGCACTGCAGCTTTCTCCGCCACTGTCTGATAAGTATCCAGCTTATCAGCAAGCAACTTATTCTGGCACTGCAACATCACTATTTGACTCTGTAAATCACACATCTGCCGCTCCATCTGGGAGCGCTCTAACAGTAACCTCTCTTTACTCTGGTGCTGTTTTCTGTATGCAGTTAACAAAACCCATCCCCATTTATTTGAATTTGTAATTTCTTTTCCTTTTTCAATAGGTATCTTTTTCATACAATTTAAAACATCTAATGGCTCGGCTTCTTTCAGCCAGCTCTCCCATTGTTCGCACGGTCCTCCGACCCTAGCCCACTCCTGAGCCAGCGAACTATAGGGAGAATTTTCCCAGCCAGGGATTTCTGGTGGACTTGACAAATTACCTTTAAATTTAAATAACGGCATTTTTGTCGTATCCCACTTCTGACACCAATTTATGTTTTGCTGATCAGGGATATCAATTAAACTCAGACACCAGAGTGAAAAGAGCAGGTGTATTTACTAGAAATAACTAAATAATATAACAGAATAATATAGAAAACATACAGTAAGAAAAGACAAAGTAGCGCGCTTAAACAAATAGGAAAATACAGGGTAATGCATCAAATCATTACTGCCTGAGAGAGAGAATAGTGATTAAGAAAGATACATCACCACTTGCATACGTTACCATCATCCAGATCCGCAGTCGCTGGGGAGCCCCGGTCACAGCGAGGATTTGGAGAGCCTTTCCCTGCAAGTGGGAAATCCTACGCGGTGCGTCCACCCGTAGGTGAGGCTTCCAAAGTCGCTGTGAGCGGGCCCAGCCTTATATACCTAAAAATCAGTAAGCCAGAATAGCTGACACCTTTGTTTTAAGCGGAAATATCTGGTTTTCATCTCAGTTAGGTTCCCCCCAGAGCCTGGCCAGGGCTTAAGGGAGAAGCTAAGGGAGTTTCCCTGCTTATCTAGTTAATTTATGAGCAAGGTCACAAGGCCAGACAACTGTTTCCGTGGCCTTGTTATCTTGCCCACACATAAAGAAATATAAGGATACATTCAGGATAGACATGTTTTATGATGTTTAAACTACATCTTCTATGCATATTTCACTAATGACTACATACAGAGTTAGCAGTTCCAGTTCAAGGCCTGTTGCTCAGGCTTCAGTATTTCCACCTTTTACATCAAAATAGGTGGTTTGCTATAACTTAGTATAATACCTATTAGTACAATGATTATTAGTTATAAAATGTACAGGATTCATCTATAGGTCAACTCTGGCTTGGGCTTATTGTCCAAGCCTTAGCACTTCAGGCTCGTGCCCTAAAGGAGGCGTTTGGAGCATAAAAAGGAGGCATTTTCCTGTGAAATGATTTACAGCATAAAAATGAGCGTTTGGGCCCTAAAAATGAGGGTTTGTACAATAAACGTGAGGATTTGGATTATAAAACGAGGAATTCAACCACAGAATCAAAGCTTTGGACTCTGAAGAGGAAGCTTTTTTGACCACAAAACAAGGCTTTGTGCCCTAAATGAGATGTCCGGAACATAAAAGTGAGGGATTTTACAGTAAAAAGGACGTATTGACCCCTAAAAAGGAGGATTCGTGGCCAAAAAATGAGGCGTTGCGCCCTAAAAATGAGGGCTTGTACCTTCTAAATGACGCTTTGAAGCAGAACAGGGAGGCTTTCAACCCTGGAACCAACGTTCCGGACTCTAAAAAGGAAGCGTTGTGACCTAAAATGGAGACTTTGTGCCCTTAATGTAGTGTTTGGAGCGTAAAAAAGTGGGATTTCAGAATTAAAAGTAGGATTTGAAGCCTAAAGACGGTCGCTTGGAGCATAAAGATGTGGATTTCAACCCTGGACTCGAAGCTTGGGAATCTTAACAGGAGTGTTTGCACCCTAACAGCGAGGGCTTGTGCACCAAAAAGGAGGGTTTGTGCCCTAAACAGGAGGGTTTGTAGAGTAAAAAGCAGGCTTTCAACCCTAGACTCCAAGCTTTGGGCTCTTAACCAAATCTTTGGGACCTAACATTGAGGCTCGTGCCCTAAAGGAGGCGTTTGGAGCATAAAAAGGAGGCATTTTCCAGTGAAATGATTTACAGCATAAAAATGAGCGTTTGGGCCCTAAAAATGAGGGTTTGTACAATAAACGTGAGGGTTTGGATTATAAAACGAGGAATTCAACCACAGAATCAAAGCTTTGGACTCTGAAGAGGAAGCTTTTTTGACCACAAAACAAGGCTTTGTGCCCTAAATGAGATGTCCGGAACATAAAAGTGAGGGATTTTACAGTAAAAAGGACGTATTGACCCCTAAAAAGGAGGATTCGCGGCCAAAAAATGAGGCGTTGCGCCCTAAAAATGAGGGCTTGTACCTTCTAAATGACGCTTTGAAGCAGAACAGGGAGGCTTTCAACCCTGGAACCAACGTTCCGGACTCTAAAAAGGAAGCGTTGTGACCTAAAATGGAGACTTTGTGCCCTTAATGTAGTGTTTGGAGCGTAAAAAAGTGGGATTTCAGAATTAAAAGTAGGATTTGAAGCCTAAAGACGGTCGCTTGGAGCATAAAGATGTGGATTTCAACCCTGGACTCGAAGCTTGGGAATCTTAACAGGAGTGTTTGCACCCTAACAGCGAGGGCTTGTGCACCAAAAAGGAGGGTTTGTGCCCTAAACAGGAGGGTTTGTAGAGTAAAAAGCAGGCTTTCAACCCTAGACTCCAAGCTTTGGGCTCTTAACCAAATCTTTGGGACCTAACATTGAGGCTCGTGCCCTAAAGGAGGCGTTTGGAGCATAAAAAGGAGGCATTTTCCAGTGAAATGATTTACAGCATAAAAATGAGCGTTTGGGCCCTAAAAATGAGGGTTTGTACAATAAACGTGAGGGTTTGGATTATAAAACGAGGAATTCAACCAGAGAATCAAAGCTTTGGACTCTGAAGAGGAAGCTTTTTTGACCACAAAACAAGGCTTTGTGCCCTAAATGAGATGTCCGGAACATAAAAGTGAGGGATTTTACAGTAAAAAGGACGTATTGACCCCTAAAAAGGAGGATTCGCGGCCAAAAAATGAGGCGTTGCGCCCTAAAAATGAGGGCTTGTACCTTCTAAATGACGCTTTGAAGCAGAACAGGGAGGCTTTCAACCCTGGAACCAACATTCCGGACTCTAAAAAGGAAGCGTTGTGACCTAAAATGGAGACTTTGTGCCCTTAATGTAGTGTTTGGAGCGTAAAAAAGTGGGATTTCAGAATTAAAAGTAGGATTTGAAGCCTAAAGACGGTCGCTTGGAGCATAAAGATGTGGATTTCAACCCTGGACTCGAAGCTTGGGAATCTTAACAGGAGTGTTTGCACCCTAACAGCGAGGGCTTGTGCACCAAAAAGGAGGGTTTGTGCCCTAAACAGGAGGGTTTGTAGAGTAAAAAGCAGGCTTTCAACCCTAGACTCCAAGCTTTGGGCTCTTAACCAAATCTTTGGGACCTAACATTGAGGCTCGTGCCCTAAAGGAGGCGTTTGGAGCATAAAAAGGAGGCATTTTCCAGTGAAATGATTTACAGCATAAAAATGAGCGTTTGGGCCCTAAAAATGAGGGTTTGTACAATAAACGTGAGGGTTTGGATTATAAAACGAGGAATTCAACCACAGAATCAAAGCTTTGGACTCTGAAGAGGAAGCTTTTTTGACCACAAAACAAGGCTTTGTGCCCTAAATGAGATGTCCGGAACATAAAAGTGAGGGATTTTACAGCAAAAAGGACGTATTGACCCCTAAAAAGGAGGATTCGCGGCCAAAAAATGAGGCGTTGCGCCCTAAAAATGAGGGCTTGTACCTTCTAAATGACGCTTTGAAGCAGAACAGGGAGGCTTTCAACCCTGGAACCAACGTTCCGGACTCTAAAAAGGAAGCGTTGTGACCTAAAATGGAGACTTTGTGCCCTTAATGTAGTGTTTGGAGCGTAAAAAAGTGGGATTTCAGAATTAAAAGTAGGATTTGAAGCCTAAAGACGGTCGCTTGGAGCATAAAGATGTGGATTTCAACCCTGGACTCGAAGCTTGGGAATCTTAACAGGAGTGTTTGCACCCTAACAGCGAGGGCTTGTGCACCAAAAAGGAGGGTTTGTGCCCTAAACAGGAGGGTTTGTAGAGTAAAAAGCAGGCTTTCAACCCTAGACTCCAAGCTTTGGGCTCTTAACCAAATCTTTGGGACCTAACATTGAGGCTCGTGCCCTAAAGGAGGCGTTTGGAGCATAAAAAGGAGGCATTTTCCAGTGAAATGATTTACAGCATAAAAATGAGCGTTTGGGCCCTAAAAACGAGGGTTTGTACAATAAACGTGAGGTTTGGGATTATAAAACGAGGAATTCAACCACAGAATCAAAGCTTTGGACTCTGAAGAGGAAGCTTTTTTGACCACAAAACAAGGCTTTGTGCCCTAAATGAGATGTCCGGAACATAAAAGTGAGGGATTTTACAGTAAAAAGGACGTATTGACCCCTAAAAAGGAGGATTCGCGGCCAAAAAATGAGGCGTTGCGCCCTAAAAATGAGGGCTTGTACCTTCTAAATGACGCTTTGAAGCAGAACAGGGAGGCTTTCAACCCTGGAACCAACGTTCCGGACTCTAAAAAGGAAGCGTTGTGACCTAAAATGGAGACTTTGTGCCCTTAATGTAGTGTTTGGAGCGTAAAAAAGTGGGATTTCAGAATTAAAAGTAGGATTTGAAGCCTAAAGACGGTCGCTTGGAGCATAAAGATGTGGATTTCAACCCTGGACTCGAAGCTTGGGAATCTTAACAGGAGTGTTTGCACCCTAACAGCGAGGGCTTGTGCACCAAAAAGGAGGGTTTGTGCCCTAAACAGGAGGGTTTGTAGAGTAAAAAGCAGGCTTTCAACCCTAGACTCAAAGCTTTGGGCTCTTAACCAAATCTTTGGGACCTAACATTGAGGCTTGTGCCCTAAAGGAGGCGTTTGGAGCATAAAAAGGAGGCATTTTCCAGTGAAATGATTTACAGCATAAAAATGAGCGTTTGGGCCCTAAAAATGAGGGTTTGTACAATAAACGTGAGGGTTTGGATTATAAAACGAGGAATTCAACCACAGAATCAAAGCTTTGGACTCTGAAGAGGAAGCTTTTTTGACCACAAAACAAGGCTTTGTGCCCTAAATGAGATGTCCGGAACATAAAAGTGAGGGATTTTACAGTAAAAAGGACGTATTGACCCCTAAAAAGGAGGATTCGCGGCCAAAAAATGAGGCGTTGCGCCCTAAAAATGAGGGCTTGTACCTTCTAAATGACGCTTTGAAGCAGAACAGGGAGGCTTTCAACCCTGGAACCAACATTCCGGACTCTAAAAAGGAAGCGTTGTGACCTAAAATGGAGACTTTGTGCCCTTAATGTAGTGTTTGGAGCGTAAAAAAGTGGGATTTCAGAATTAAAAGTAGGATTTGAAGCCTAAAGACGGTCGCTTGGAGCATAAAGATGTGGATTTCAACCCTGGACTCGAAGCTTGGGAATCTTAACAGGAGTGTTTGCACCCTAACAGCGAGGGCTTGTGCACCAAAAAGGAGGGTTTGTGCCCTAAACAGGAGGGTTTGTAGAGTAAAAAGCAGGCTTTCAACCCTAGACTCCAAGCTTTGGGCTCTTAACCAAATCTTTGGGACCTAACATTGAGGCTCGTGCCCTAAAGGAGGCGTTTGGAGCATAAAAAGGAGGCATTTTCCAGTGAAATGATTTACAGCATAAAAATGAGCGTTTGGGCCCTAAAAATGAGGGTTTGTACAATAAACGTGAGGGTTTGGATTATAAAACGAGGAATTCAACCACAGAATCAAAGCTTTGGACTCTGAAGAGGAAGCTTTTTTGACCACAAAACAAGGCTTTGTGCCCTAAATGAGATGTCCGGAACATAAAAGTGAGGGATTTTACAGTAAAAAGGACGTATTGACCCCTAAAAAGGAGGATTCGCGGCCAAAAAATGAGGCGTTGCGCCCTAAAAATGAGGGCTTGTACCTTCTAAATGACGCTTTGAAGCAGAACAGGGAGGCTTTCAACCCTGGAACCAACATTCCGGACTCTAAAAAGGAAGCGTTGTGACCTAAAATGGAGACTTTGTGCCCTTAATGTAGTGTTTGGAGCGTAAAAAAGTGGGATTTCAGAATTAAAAGTAGGATTTGAAGCCTAAAGACGGTCGCTTGGAGCATAAAGATGTGGATTTCAACCCTGGACTCGAAGCTTGGGAATCTTAACAGGAGTGTTTGCACCCTAACAGCGAGGGCTTGTGCACCAAAAAGGAGGGTTTGTGCCCTAAACAGGAGGGTTTGTAGAGTAAAAAGCAGGCTTTCAACCCTAGACTCCAAGCTTTGGGCTCTTAACCAAATCTTTGGGACCTAACATTGAGGCTCGTGCCCTAAAGGAGGCGTTTGGAGCATAAAAAGGAGGCATTTTCCAGTGAAATGATTTACAGCATAAAAATGAGCGTTTGGGCCCTAAAAATGAGGGTTTGTACAATAAACGTGAGGGTTTGGATTATAAAACGAGGAATTCAACCACAGAATCAAAGCTTTGGACTCTGAAGAGGAAGCTTTTTTGACCACAAAACAAGGCTTTGTGCCCTAAATGAGATGTCCGGAACATAAAAGTGAGGGATTTTACAGCAAAAAGGACGTATTGACCCCTAAAAAGGAGGATTCGCGGCCAAAAAATGAGGCGTTGCGCCCTAAAAATGAGGGCTTGTACCTTCTAAATGACGCTTTGAAGCAGAACAGGGAGGCTTTCAACCCTGGAACCAACGTTCCGGACTCTAAAAAGGAAGCGTTGTGACCTAAAATGGAGACTTTGTGCCCTTAATGTAGTGTTTGGAGCGTAAAAAAGTGGGATTTCAGAATTAAAAGTAGGATTTGAAGCCTAAAGACGGTCGCTTGGAGCATAAAGATGTGGATTTCAACCCTGGACTCGAAGCTTGGGAATCTTAACAGGAGTGTTTGCACCCTAACAGCGAGGGCTTGTGCACCAAAAAGGAGGGTTTGTGCCCTAAACAGGAGGGTTTGTAGAGTAAAAAGCAGGCTTTCAACCCTAGACTCCAAGCTTTGGGCTCTTAACCAAATCTTTGGGACCTAACATTGAGGCTCGTGCCCTAAAGGAGGCGTTTGGAGCATAAAAAGGAGGCATTTTCCAGTGAAATGATTTACAGCATAAAAATGAGCGTTTGGGCCCTAAAAATGAGGGTTTGTACAATAAACGTGAGGGTTTGGATTATAAAACGAGGAATTCAACCACAGAATCAAAGCTTTGGACTCTGAAGAGGAAGCTTTGGGACCACAAAACAAGGCTTTGTGCCCTAAATGAGATGTCCGGAACATAAAAGTGAGGGATTTTACAGTAAAAAGGACGTATTGACCCCTAAAAAGGAGGATTCGCGGCCAAAAAATGAGGCGTTGCGCCCTAAAAATGAGGGCTTGTACCTTCTAAATGACGCTTTGAAGCAGAACAGGGAGGCTTTCAACCCTGGAACCAACATTCCGGACTCTAAAAAGGAAGCGTTGTGACCTAAAATGGAGACTTTGTGCCCTTAATGTAGTGTTTGGAGCGTAAAAAAGTGGGATTTCAGAATTAAAAGTAGGATTTGAAGCCTAAAGACGGTCGCTTGGAGCATAAAGATGTGGATTTCAACCCTGGACTCGAAGCTTGGGAATCTTAACAGGAGTGTTTGCACCCTAACAGCGAGGGCTTGTGCACCAAAAAGGAGGGTTTGTGCCCTAAACAGGAGGGTTTGTAGAGTAAAAAGCAGGCTTTCAACCCTAGACTCCAAGCTTTGGGCTCTTAACCAAATCTTTGGGACCTAACATTGAGGCTCGTGCCCTAAAGGAGGCGTTTGGAGCATAAAAAGGAGGCATTTTCCAGTGAAATGATTTACAGCATAAAAATGAGCGTTTGGGCCCTAAAAATGAGGGTTTGTACAATAAACGTGAGGGTTTGGATTATAAAACGAGGAATTCAACCACAGAATCAAAGCTTTGGACTCTGAAGAGGAAGCTTTTTTGACCACAAAACAAGGCTTTGTGCCCTAAATGAGATGTCCGGAACATAAAAGTGAGGGATTTTACAGTAAAAAGGACGTATTGACCCCTAAAAAGGAGGATTCGCGGCCAAAAAATGAGGCGTTGCGCCCTAAAAATGAGGGCTTGTACCTTCTAAATGACGCTTTGAAGCAGAACAGGGAGGCTTTCAACCCTGGAACCAACGTTCCGGACTCTAAAAAGGAAGCGTTGTGACCTAAAATGGAGACTTTGTGCCCTTAATGTAGTGTTTGGAGCGTAAAAAAGTGGGATTTCAGAATTAAAAGTAGGATTTGAAGCCTAAAGACGGTCGCTTGGAGCATAAAGATGTGGATTTCAACCCTGGACTCGAAGCTTGGGAATCTTAACAGGAGTGTTTGCACCCTAACAGCGAGGGCTTGTGCACCAAAAAGGAGGGTTTGTGCCCTAAACAGGAGGGTTTGTAGAGTAAAAAGCAGGCTTTCAACCCTAGACTCCAAGCTTTGGGCTCTTAACCAAATCTTTGGGACCTAACATTGAGGCTCGTGCCCTAAAGGAGGCGTTTGGAGCATAAAAAGGAGGCATTTTCCAGTGAAATGATTTACAGCATAAAAATGAGCGTTTGGGCCCTAAAAATGAGGGTTTGTACAATAAACGTGAGGGTTTGGATTATAAAACGAAGAATTCAACCACAGAATCAAAGCTTTGGACTCTGAAGAGGAAGCTTTTTTGACCACAAAACAAGGCTTTGTGCCCTAAATGAGATGTCCGGAACATAAAAGTGAGGGATTTTACAGTAAAAAGGACGTATTGACCCCTAAAAAGGAGGATTCGCGGCCAAAAAATGAGGCGTTGCGCCCTAAAAATGAGGGCTTGTACCTTCTAAATGACGCTTTGAAGCAGAACAGGGAGGCTTTCAACCCTGGAACCAACGTTCCGGACTCTAAAAAGGAAGCGTTGTGACCTAAAATGGAGACTTTGTGCCCTTAATGTAGTGTTTGGAGCGTAAAAAAGTGGGATTTCAGAATTAAAAGTAGGATTTGAAGCCTAAAGACGGTCGCTTGGAGCATAAAGATGTGGATTTCAACCCTGGACTCGAAGCTTGGGAATCTTAACAGGAGTGTTTGCACCCTAACAGCGAGGGCTTGTGCACCAAAAAGGAGGGTTTGTGCCCTAAACAGGAGGGTTTGTAGAGTAAAAAGCAGGCTTTCAACCCTAGACTCCAAGCTTTGGGCTCTTAACCAAATCTTTGGGACCTAACATTGAGGCTCGTGCCCTAAAGGAGGCGTTTGGAGCATAAAAAGGAGGCATTTTCCAGTGAAATGATTTACAGCATAAAAATGAGCGTTTGGGCCCTAAAAATGAGGGTTTGTACAATAAACGTGAGGATTTGGATTACGAAACGAGGAATTCAACCACAGAATCAAAGCTTTGGACTCTGAAGAGGAAGCTTTGGGACCACAAAACAAGGCTTTGTGCCCTAAATGAGATGTCCGGAACATAAAAGTGAGGGATTTTACAGTAAAAAGGACGTATTGACCCCTAAAAAGGAGGATTCGCGGCCAAAAAATGAGGCGTTGCGCCCTAAAAATGAGGGCTTGTACCTTCTAAATGACGCTTTGAAGCAGAACAGGGAGGCTTTCAACCCTGGAACCAACATTCCGGACTCTAAAAAGGAAGCGTTGTGACCTAAAATGGAGACTTTGTGCCCTTAATGTAGTGTTTGGAGCGTAAAAAAGTGGGATTTCAGAATTAAAAGTAGGATTTGAAGCCTAAAGACGGTCGCTTGGAGCATAAAGATGTGGATTTCAACCCTGGACTCGAAGCTTGGGAATCTTAACAGGAGTGTTTGCACCCTAACAGCGAGGGCTTGTGCACCAAAAAGGAGGGTTTGTGCCCTAAACAGGAGGGTTTGTAGAGTAAAAAGCAGGCTTTCAACCCTAGACTCCAAGCTTTGGGCTCTTAACCAAATCTTTGGGACCTAACATTGAGGCTCGTGCCCTAAAGGAGGCGTTTGGAGCATAAAAAGGAGGCATTTTCCAGTGAAATGATTTACAGCATAAAAATGAGCGTTTGGGCCCTAAAAATGAGGGTTTGTACAATAAACGTGAGGGTTTGGATTATAAAACGAGGAATTCAACCACAGAATCAAAGCTTTGGACTCTGAAGAGGAAGCTTTGGGACCACAAAACAAGGCTTTGTGCCCTAAATGAGATGTCCGGAACATAAAAGTGAGGGATTTTACAGTAAAAAGGACGTATTGACCCCTAAAAAGGAGGATTCGCGGCCAAAAAATGAGGCGTTGCGCCCTAAAAATGAGGGCTTGTACCTTCTAAATGACGCTTTGAAGCAGAACAGGGAGGCTTTCAACCCTGGAACCAACGTTCCGGACTCTAAAAAGGAAGCGTTGTGACCTAAAATGGAGACTTTGTGCCCTTAATGTAGTGTTTGGAGCGTAAAAAAGTGGGATTTCAGAATTAAAAGTAGGATTTGAAGCCTAAAGACGGTCGCTTGGAGCATAAAGATGTGGATTTCAACCCTGGACTCGAAGCTTGGGAATCTTAACAGGAGTGTTTGCACCCTAACAGCGAGGGCTTGTGCACCAAAAAGGAGGGTTTGTGCCCTAAACAGGAGGGTTTGTAGAGTAAAAAGCAGGCTTTCAACCCTAGACTCCAAGCTTTGGGCTCTTAACCAAATCTTTGGGACCTAACATTGAGGCTCGTGCCCTAAAGGAGGCGTTTGGAGCATAAAAAGGAGGCATTTTCCAGTGAAATGATTTACAGCATAAAAATGAGCGTTTGGGCCCTAAAAATGAGGGTTTGTACAATAAACGTGAGGGTTTGGATTATAAAACGAGGAATTCAACCACAGAATCAAAGCTTTGGACTCTGAAGAGGAAGCTTTGGGACCACAAAACAAGGCTTTGTGCCCTAAATGAGATGTCCGGAACATAAAAGTGAGGGATTTTACAGTAAAAAGGACGTATTGACCCCTAAAAAGGAGGATTCGCGGCCAAAAAATGAGGCGTTGCGCCCTAAAAATGAGGGCTTGTACCTTCTAAATGACGCTTTGAAGCAGAACAGGGAGGCTTTCAACCCTGGAACCAACGTTCCGGACTCTAAAAAGGAAGCGTTGTGACCTAAAATGGAGACTTTGTGCCCTTAATGTAGTGTTTGGAGCGTAAAAAAGTGGGATTTCAGAATTAAAAGTAGGATTTGAAGCCTAAAGACGGTCGCTTGGAGCATAAAGATGTGGATTTCAACCCTGGACTCGAAGCTTGGGAATCTTAACAGGAGTGTTTGCACCCTAACAGCGAGGGCTTGTGCACCAAAAAGGAGGGTTTGTGCCCTAAACAGGAGGGTTTGTAGAGTAAAAAGCAGGCTTTCAACCCTAGACTCAAAGCTTTGGGCTCTTAACCAAATCTTTGGGACCTAACATTGAGGCTCGTGCCCTAAAGGAGGCGTTTGGAGCATAAAAAGGAGGCATTTTCCAGTGAAATGATTTACAGCATAAAAATGAGCGTTTGGGCCCTAAAAATGAGGGTTTGTACAATAAACGTGAGGGTTTGGATTATAACACGAGGAATTCAACCACAGAATCAAAGCTTTGGACTCTGAAGAGGAAGCTTTTTTGACCACAAAACAAGGCTTTGTGCCCTAAATGAGATGTCCGGAACATAAAAGTGAGGGATTTTACAGTAAAAAGGACGTATTGACCCCTAAAAAGGAGGATTCGCGGCCAAAAAATGAGGCGTTGCGCCCTAAAAATGAGGGCTTGTACCTTCTAAATGACGCTTTGAAGCAGAACAGGGAGGCTTTCAACCCTGGAACCAACGTTCCGGACTCTAAAAAGGAAGCGTTGTGACCTAAAATGGAGACTTTGTGCCCTTAATGTAGTGTTTGGAGCGTAAAAAAGTGGGATTTCAGAATTAAAAGTAGGATTTGAAGCCTAAAGACGGTCGCTTGGAGCATAAAGATGTGGATTTCAACCCTGGACTCGAAGCTTGGGAATCTTAACAGGAGTGTTTGCACCCTAACAGCGAGGGCTTGTGCACCAAAAAGGAGGGTTTGTGCCCTAAACAGGAGGGTTTGTAGAGTAAAAAGCAGGCTTTCAACCCTAGACTCCAAGCTTTGGGCTCTTAACCAAATCTTTGGGACCTAACATTGAGGCTCGTGCCCTAAAGGAGGCGTTTGGAGCATAAAAAGGAGGCATTTTCCAGTGAAATGATTTACAGCATAAAAATGAGCGTTTGGGCCCTAAAAATGAGGGTTTGTACAATAAACGTGAGGTTTGGGATTATAAAACGAGGAATTCAACCACAGAATCAAAGCTTTGGACTCTGAAGAGGAAGCTTTTTTGACCACAAAACAAGGCTTTGTGCCCTAAATGAGATGTCCGGAACATAAAAGTGAGGGATTTTACAGTAAAAAGGACGTATTGACCCCTAAAAAGGAGGATTCGCGGCCAAAAAATGAGGCGTTGCGCCCTAAAAATGAGGGCTTGTACCTTCTAAATGACGCTTTGAAGCAGAACAGGGAGGCTTTCAACCCTGGAACCAACGTTCCGGACTCTAAAAAGGAAGCGTTGTGACCTAAAATGGAGACTTTGTGCCCTTAATGTAGTGTTTGGAGCGTAAAAAAGTGGGATTTCAGAATTAAAAGTAGGATTTGAAGCCTAAAGACGGTCGCTTGGAGCATAAAGATGTGGATTTCAACCCTGGACTCGAAGCTTGGGAATCTTAACAGGAGTGTTTGCACCCTAACAGCGAGGGCTTGTGCACCGAAAAGGAGGGTTTGTGCCCTAAACAGGAGGGTTTGTAGAGTAAAAAGCAGGCTTTCAACCCTAGACTCCAAGCTTTGGGCTCTTAACCAAATCTTTGGGACCTAACATTGAGGCTCGTGCCCTAAAGGAGGCGTTTGGAGCATAAAAAGGAGGCATTTTCCAGTGAAATGATTTACAGCATAAAAATGAGCGTTTGGGCCCTAAAAATGAGGGTTTGTACAATAAACGTGAGGATTGGGATTATAAAACGAGGAATTCAACCACAGAATCAAAGCTTTGGACTCTGAAGAGGAAGCTTTGGGACCACAAAACAAGGCTTTGTGCCCTAAATGAGATGTCCGGAACATAAAAGTGAGGGATTTTACAGTAAAAAGGACGTATTGACCCCTAAAAAGGAGGATTCGCGGCCAAAAAATGAGGCGTTGCGCCCTAAAAATGAGGGCTTGTACCTTCTAAATGACGCTTTGAAGCAGAACAGGGAGGCTTTCAACCCTGGAACCAACGTTCCGGACTCTAAAAAGGAAGCGTTGTGACCTAAAATGGAGACTTTGTGCCCTTAATGTAGTGTTTGGAGCGTAAAAAAGTGGGATTTCAGAATTAAAAGTAGGATTTGAAGCCTAAAGACGGTCGCTTGGAGCATAAAGATGTGGATTTCAACCCTGGACTCGAAGCTTGGGAATCTTAACAGGAGTGTTTGCACCCTAACAGCGAGGGCTTGTGCACCAAAAAGGAGGGTTTGTGCCCTAAACAGGAGGGTTTGTAGAGTAAAAAGCAGGCTTTCAACCCTAGACTCAAAGCTTTGGGCTCTTAACCAAATCTTTGGGACCTAACATTGAGGCTCGTGCCCTAAAGGAGGCGTTTGGAGCATAAAAAGGAGGCATTTTCCAGTGAAATGATTTACAGCATAAAAATGAGCGTTTGGGCCCTAAAAATGAGGGTTTGTACAATAAACGTGAGGGTTTGGATTATAAAATGAGGAATTCAACCACAGAATCAAAGCTTTGGACTCTGAAGAGGAAGCTTTTTTGACCACAAAACAAGGCTTTGTGCCCTAAATGAGATGTCCGGAACATAAAAGTGAGGGATTTTACAGTAAAAAGGACGTATTGACCCCTAAAAAGGAGGATTCGCGGCCAAAAAATGAGGCGTTGCGCCCTAAAAATGAGGGCTTGTACCTTCTAAATGACGCTTTGAAGCAGAACAGGGAGGCTTTCAACCCTGGAACCAACGTTCCGGACTCTAAAAAGGAAGCGTTGTGACCTAAAATGGAGACTTTGTGCCCTTAATGTAGTGTTTGGAGCGTAAAAAAGTGGGATTTCAGAATTAAAAGTAGGATTTGAAGCCTAAAGACGGTCGCTTGGAGCATAAAGATGTGGATTTCAACCCTGGACTCGAAGCTTGGGAATCTTAACAGGAGTGTTTGCACCCTAACAGCGAGGGCTTGTGCACCAAAAAGGAGGGTTTGTGCCCTAAACAGGAGGGTTTGTAGAGTAAAAAGCAGGCTTTCAACCCTAGACTCAAAGCTTTGGGCTCTTAACCAAATCTTTGGGACCTAACATTGAGGCTTGTGCCCTAAAGGAGGCGTTTGGAGCATAAAAAGGAGGCATTTTCCAGTGAAATGATTTACAGCATAAAAATGAGCGTTTGGGCCCTAAAAATGAGGGTTTGTACAATAAACGTGAGGGTTTGGATTATAAAACGAGGAATTCAACCACAGAATCAAAGCTTTGGACTCTGAAGAGGAAGCTTTGGGACCACAAAACAAGGCTTTGTGCCCTAAATGAGATGTCCGGAACATAAAAGTGAGGGATTTTACAGTAAAAAGGACGTATTGACCCCTAAAAAGGAGGATTCGCGGCCAAAAAATGAGGCGTTGCGCCCTAAAAATGAGGGCTTGTACCTTCTAAATGACGCTTTGAAGCAGAACAGGGAGGCTTTCAACCCTGGAACCAACGTTCCGGACTCTAAAAAGGAAGCGTTGTGACCTAAAATGGAGACTTTGTGCCCTTAATGTAGTGTTTGGAGCGTAAAAAAGTGGGATTTCAGAATTAAAAGTAGGATTTGAAGCCTAAAGACGGTCGCTTGGAGCATAAAGATGTGGATTTCAACCCTGGACTCGAAGCTTGGGAATCTTAACAGGAGTGTTTGCACCCTAACAGCGAGGGCTTGTGCACCAAAAAGGAGGGTTTGTGCCCTAAACAGGAGGGTTTGTAGAGTAAAAAGCAGGCTTTCAACCCTAGACTCCAAGCTTTGGGCTCTTAACCAAATCTTTGGGACCTAACATTGAGGCTCGTGCCCTAAAGGAGGCGTTTGGAGCATAAAAAGGAGGCATTTTCCAGTGAAATGATTTACAGCATAAAAATGAGCGTTTGGGCCCTAAAAATGAGGGTTTGTACAATAAACGTGAGGGTTTGGATTATAAAACGAGGAATTCAACCACAGAATCAAAGCTTTGGACTCTGAAGAGGAAGCTTTTTTGACCACAAAACAAGGCTTTGTGCCCTAAATGAGATGTCCGGAACATAAAAGTGAGGGATTTTACAGTAAAAAGGACGTATTGACCCCTAAAAAGGAGGATTCGCGGCCAAAAAATGAGGCGTTGCGCCCTAAAAATGAGGGCTTGTACCTTCTAAATGACGCTTTGAAGCAGAACAGGGAGGCTTTCAACCCTGGAACCAACGTTCCGGACTCTAAAAAGGAAGCGTTGTGACCTAAAATGGAGACTTTGTGCCCTTAATGTAGTGTTTGGAGCGTAAAAAAGTGGGATTTCAGAATTAAAAGTAGGATTTGAAGCCTAAAGACGGTCGCTTGGAGCATAAAGATGTGGATTTCAACCCTGGACTCGAAGCTTGGGAATCTTAACAGGAGTGTTTGCACCCTAACAGCGAGGGCTTGTGCACCGAAAAGGAGGGTTTGTGCCCTAAACAGGAGGGTTTGTAGAGTAAAAAGCAGGCTTTCAACCCTAGACTCAAAGCTTTGGGCTCTTAACCAAATCTTTGGGACCTAACATTGAGGCTCGTGCCCTAAAGGAGGCGTTTGGAGCATAAAAAGGAGGCATTTTCCAGTGAAATGATTTACAGCATAAAAATGAGCGTTTGGGCCCTAAAAATGAGGGTTTGTACAATAAACGTGAGGATTTGGATTATAAAACGAGGAATTCAACCACAGAATCAAAGCTTTGGACTCTGAAGAGGAAGCTTTTTTGACCACAAAACAAGGCTTTGTGCCCTAAATGAGATGTCCGGAACATAAAAGTGAGGGATTTTACAGTAAAAAGGACGTATTGACCCCTAAAAAGGAGGATTCGCGGCCAAAAAATGAGGCGTTGCGCCCTAAAAATGAGGGCTTGTACCTTCTAAATGACGCTTTGAAGCAGAACAGGGAGGCTTTCAACCCTGGAACCAACGTTCCGGACTCTAAAAAGGAAGCGTTGTGACCTAAAATGGAGACTTTGTGCCCTTAATGTAGTGTTTGGAGCGTAAAAAAGTGGGATTTCAGAATTAAAAGTAGGATTTGAAGCCTAAAGACGGTCGCTTGGAGCATAAAGATGTGGATTTCAACCCTGGACTCGAAGCTTGGGAATCTTAACAGGAGTGTTTGCACCCTAACAGCGAGGGCTTGTGCACCAAAAAGGAGGGTTTGTGCCCTAAACAGGAGGGTTTGTAGAGTAAAAAGCAGGCTTTGAACCCTAGACTCAAAGCTTTGGGCTCTTAACCAAATCTTTGGGACCTAACATTGAGGCTCGTGCCCTAAAGGAGGCGTTTGGAGCATAAAAAGGAGGCATTTTCCAGTGAAATGATTTACAGCATAAAAATGAGCGTTTGGGCCCTAAAACTGAGGGTTTGTACAATAAACGTGAGGGTTTGGATTATAAAACGAGGAATTCAACCACAGAATCAAAGCTTTGGACTCTGAAGAGGAAGCTTTTTTGACCACAAAACAAGGCTTTGTGCCCTAAATGAGATGTCCGGAACATAAAAGTGAGGGATTTTACAGTAAAAAGGACGTATTGACCCCTAAAAAGGAGGATTCGCGGCCAAAAAATGAGGCGTTGCGCCCTAAAAATGAGGGCTTGTACCTTCTAAATGACGCTTTGAAGCAGAACAGGGAGGCTTTCAACCCTGGAACCAACGTTCCGGACTCTAAAAAGGAAGCGTTGTGACCTAAAATTGAGACTTTGTGCCCTTAATGTAGTGTTTGGAGCGTAAAAAAGTGGGATTTCAGAATTAAAAGTAGGATTTGAAGCCTAAAGACGGTCGCTTGGAGCATAAAGATGTGGATTTCAACCCTGGACTCGAAGCTTGGGAATCTTAACAGGAGTGTTTGCACCCTAACAGCGAGGGCTTGTGCACCAAAAAGGAGGGTTTGTGCCCTAAACAGGAGGGTTTGTAGAGTAAAAAGCAGGCTTTCAACCCTACACTCCAAGCTTTGGGCTCTTAACCAAATCTTTGGGACCTAACATTGAGGCTCGTGCCCTAAAGGAGGCGTTTGGAGCATAAAAAGGAGGCATTTTCCAGTGAAATGATTTACAGCATAAAAATGAGCGTTTGGGCCCTAAAAATGAGGGTTTGTACAATAAACGTGAGGATTTGGATTACAAAACGAGGAATTCAACCACAGAATCAAAGCTTTGGACTCTGAAGAGGAAGCTTTGGGACCACAAAACAAGGCTTTGTGCCCTAAATGAGATGTCCGGAACATAAAAGTGAGGGATTTTACAGTAAAAAGGACGTATTGACCCCTAAAAAGGAGGATTCGCGGCCAAAAAATGAGGCGTTGCGCCCTAAAAATGAGGGCTTGTACCTTCTAAATGACGCTTTGAAGCAGAACAGGGAGGCTTTCAACCCTGGAACCAACGTTCCGGACTCTAAAAAGGAAGCGTTGTGACCTAAAATGGAGACTTTGTGCCCTTAATGTAGCGTTTGGAGCGTAAAAAAGTGGGATTTCAGAATTAAAAGTAGGATTTGAAGCCTAAAGACGGTCGTTTGGAGCATAAAGATGTGGATTTCAACCCTGGACTCGAAGCTTGGGAATCTTAACAGGAGTGTTTGCACCCTAACAGCGAGGGCTTGTGCACCAAAAAGGAGGGTTTGTGCCCTAAACAGGAGGGTTTGTAGAGTAAAAAGCAGGCTTTCAACCCTAGACTCCAAGCTTTGGGCTCTTAACCAAATCTTTGGGACCTAACATTCAGACATCGTGCCCTAAAGGAGGCGTTTGGAGCATAAAAAGGAGGCATTTTCCAGTGAAATGATTTACAGCATAAAAATGAGCGTTTGGGCCCTAAAAATGAGGGTTTGTACAATAAACGTGAGGATTTGGATTATAAAACGAGGAATTCAACCACAGAATCAAAGCTTTGGACTCTGAAGAGGAAGCTTTTTTGACCACAAAACAAGGCTTTGTGCCCTAAATGAGATGTCCGGAACATAAAAGTGAGGGATTTTACAGTAAAAAGGACGTATTGACCCCTAAAAAGGAGGATTCGCGGCCAAAAAATGAGGCGTTGCGCCCTAAAAATGAGGGCTTGTACCTTCTAAATGACGCTTTGAAGCAGAACAGGGAGGCTTTCAACCCTGGAACCAACGTTCCGGACTCTAAAAAGGAAGCGTTGTGACCTAAAATGGAGACTTTGTGCCCTTAATGTAGTGTTTGGAGCGTAAAAAAGTGGGATTTCAGAATTAAAAGTAGGATTTGAAGCCTAAAGACGGTCGCTTGGAGCATAAAGATGTGGATTTCAACCCTGGACTCGAAGCTTGGGAATCTTAACAGGAGTGTTTGCACCCTAACAGCGAGGGCTTGTGCACCAAAAAGGAGGGTTTGTGCCCTAAACAGGAGGGTTTGTAGAGTAAAAAGCAGGCTTTCAACCCTAGACTCAAAGCTTTGGGCTCTTAACCAAATCTTTGGGACCTAACATTGAGGCTCGTGCCCTAAAGGAGGCGTTTGGAGCATAAAAAGGAGGCATTTTCCAGTGAAATGATTTACAGCATAAAAATGAGCGTTTGGGCCCTAAAAATGAGGGTTTGTACAATAAACGTGAGGGTTTGGATTATAAAACGAGGAATTCAACCACAGAATCAAAGCTTTGGACTCTGAAGAGGAAGCTTTTTTGACCACAAAACAAGGCTTTGTGCCCTAAATGAGATGTCCGGAACATAAAAGTGAGGGATTTTACAGTAAAAAGGACGTATTGACCCCTAAAAAGGAGGATTCGCGGCCAAAAAATGAGGCGTTGCGCCCTAAAAATGAGGGCTTGTACCTTCTAAATGACGCTTTGAAGCAGAACAGGGAGGCTTTCAACCCTGGAACCAACGTTCCGGACTCTAAAAAGGAAGCGTTGTGACCTAAAATGGAGACTTTGTGCCCTTAATGTAGTGTTTGGAGCGTAAAAAAGTGGGATTTCAGAATTAAAAGTAGGATTTGAAGCCTAAAGACGGTCGCTTGGAGCATAAAGATGTGGATTTCAACCCTGGACTCGAAGCTTGGGAATCTTAACAGGAGTGTTTGCACCCTAACAGCGAGGGCTTGTGCACCGAAAAGGAGGGTTTGTGCCCTAAACAGGAGGGTTTGTAGAGTAAAAAGCAGGCTTTCAACCCTAGACTCCAAGCTTTGGGCTCTTAACCAAATCTTTGGGACCTAACATTGAGGCTCGTGCCCTAAAGGAGGCGTTTGGAGCATAAAAAGGAGGCATTTTCCAGTGAAATGATTTACAGCATAAAAATGAGCGTTTGGGCCCTAAAAATGAGGGTTTGTACAATAAACGTGAGGGTTTGGATTATAAAACGAGGAATTCAACCACAGAATCAAAGCTTTGGACTCTGAAGAGGAAGCTTTTTTGACCACAAAACAAGGCTTTGTGCCCTAAATGAGATGTCCGGAACATAAAAGTGAGGGATTTTACAGTAAAAAGGACGTATTGACCCCTAAAAAGGAGGATTCGCGGCCAAAAAATGAGGCGTTGCGCCCTAAAAATGAGGGCTTGTACCTTCTAAATGACGCTTTGAAGCAGAACAGGGAGGCTTTCAACCCTGGAACCAACGTTCCGGACTCTAAAAAGGAAGCGTTGTGACCTAAAATGGAGACTTTGTGCCCTTAATGTAGTGTTTGGAGCGTAAAAAAGTGGGATTTCAGAATTAAAAGTAGGATTTGAAGCCTAAAGACGGTCGCTTGGAGCATAAAGATGTGGATTTCAACCCTGGACTCGAAGCTTGGGAATCTTAACAGGAGTGTTTGCACCCTAACAGCGAGGGCTTGTGCACCAAAAAGGAGGGTTTGTGCCCTAAACAGGAGGGTTTGTAGAGTAAAAAGCAGGCTTTGAACCCTAGACTCAAAGCTTTGGGCTCTTAACCAAATCTTTGGGACCTAACATTGAGGCTTGTGCCCTATAGGAGGCGTTTGGAGCATAAAAAGGAGGCATTTTCCAGTGAAATGATTTACAGCATAAAAATGAGCGTTTGGGCCCTAAAAATGAGGGTTTGTACAATAAACGTGAGGATTTGGATTATAAAACGAGGAATTCAACCACAGAATCAAAGCTTTGGACTCTGAAGAGGAAGCTTTGGGACCACAAAACAAGGCTTTGTGCCCTAAATGAGATGTCTGGAACATAAAAGTGAGGGATTTTACAGTAAAAAGGACGTATTGACCCCTAAAAAGGAGGATTCGCGGCCAAAAAATGAGGCGTTGCGCCCTAAAAATGAGGGCTTGTACCTTCTAAATGACGCTTTGAAGCAGAACAGGGAGGCTTTCAACCCTGGAACCAACGTTCCGGACTCTAAAAAGGAAGCGTTGTGACCTAAAATGGAGACTTTGTGCCCTTAATGTAGTGTTTGGAGCGTAAAAAAGTGGGATTTCAGAATTAAAAGTAGGATTTGAAGCCTAAAGACGGTCGCTTGGAGCATAAAGATGTGGATTTCAACCCTGGACTCGAAGCTTGGGAATCTTAACAGGAGTGTTTGCACCCTAACAGCGAGGGCTTGTGCACCAAAAAGGAGGGTTTGTGCCCTAAACAGGAGGGTTTGTAGAGTAAAAATCAGGCTTTGAACCCTAGACTCAAAGCTTTGGGCTCTTAACCAAATCTTTGGGACCTAACATTGAGGCTTGTGCCCTAAAGGAGGCGTTTGGAGCATAAAAAGGAGGCATTTTCCAGTGAAATGATTTACAGCATAAAAATGAGCGTTTGGGCCCTAAAACTGAGGGTTTGTACAATAAACGTGAGGGTTTGGATTATAAAACGAGGAATTCAACCACAGAATCAAAGCTTTGGACTCTGAAGAGGAAGCTTTTTTGACCACAAAACAAGGCTTTGTGCCCTAAATGAGATGTCCGGAACATAAAAGTGAGGGATTTTACAGTAAAAAGGACGTATTGACCCCTAAAAAGGAGGATTCGCGGCCAAAAAATGAGGCGTTGCGCCCTAAAAATGAGGGCTTGTACCTTCTAAATGACGCTTTGAAGCAGAACAGGGAGGCTTTCAACCCTGGAACCAACGTTCCGGACTCTAAAAAGGAAGCGTTGTGACCTAAAATGGAGACTTTGTGCCCTTAATGTAGTGTTTGGAGCGTAAAAAAGTGGGATTTCAGAATTAAAAGTAGGATTTGAAGCCTAAAGACGGTCGCTTGGAGCATAAAGATGTGGATTTCAACCCTGGACTCGAAGCTTGGGAATCTTAACAGGAGTGTTTGCACCCTAACAGCGAGGGCTTGTGCACCAAAAAGGAGGGTTTGTGCCCTAAACAGGAGGGTTTGTAGAGTAAAAAGCAGGCTTTCAACCCTAGACTCCAAGCTTTGGGCTCTTAACCAAATCTTTGGGACCTAACATTCAGACATCATGCCCTAAAGGAGGCGTTTGGAGCATAAAAAGGAGGCATTTTCCAGTGAAATGATTTACAGCATAAAAATGAGCGTTTGGGCCCTAAAAATGAGGGTTTGTACAATAAACGTGAGGATTTGGATTATAAAACGAGGAATTCAACCACAGAATCAAAGCTTTGGACTCTGAAGAGGAAGCTTTGGGACCACAGAACAAGGCTTTGTGCCCTAAATGAGATGTCCGGAACATAAAAGTGAGGGATTTTACAGTAAAAAGGACGTATTGACCCCTAAAAAGGAGGATTCGCGGCCAAAAAATGAGGCGTTGCACCCTAAAAATGAGGGCTTGTACCTTCTAAATGACGCTTTGAAGCAGAACAGGGAGGCTTTCAACCCTGGAACCAACGTTCCGGACTCTAAAAAGGAAGCGTTGTGACCTAAAATGGAGACTTTGTGCCCTTAATGTAGTGTTTGGAGCGTAAAAAAGTGGGATTTCAGAATTAAAAGTAGGATTTGAAGCCTAAAGACGGTCGCTTGGAGCATAAAGATGTGGATTTCAACCCTGGACTCGAAGCTTGGGAATCTTAACAGGAGTGTTTGCACCCTAACAGCGAGGGCTTGTGCACCAAAAAGGAGGGTTTGTGCCCTAAACAGGAGGGTTTGTAGAGTAAAAAGCAGGCTTTCAACCCTAGACTCCAAGCTTTGGGCTCTTAACCGAATCTTTGGTACCTAACATTGAGGCTCGTGCCCTAAAGGAGGCGATTGGAGCATAAAAAGGAGGCATTTTCCAGTGAAATGATTTACAGCATAAAAATGAGCGTTTGGGCCCTAAAAATGAGGGTTTGTACAATAAACGTGAGGATTTGGATTATAAAACGAGGAATTCAACCACAGAATCAAAGCTTTGGACTCTGAAGAGGAAGCTTTGGGACCACAAAACAAGGCTTTGTGCCCTAAATGAGATGTCTGGAACATAAAAGTGAGGGATTTTACAGCAAAAAGGACGTATTGACCCCTAAAAAGGAGGATTCGCGGCCAAAAAATGAGGCGTTGCGCCCTAAAAATGAGGGCTTGTACCTTCTAAATGACGCTTTGAAGCAGAACAGGGAGGCTTTCAACCCTGGAACCAACATTCCGGACTCTAAAAAGGAAGCGTTGTGACCTAAAATGGAGACTTTGTGCCCTTAATGTAGTGTTTGGAGCGTAAAAAAGTGGGATTTCAGAATTAAAAGTAGGATTTGAAGCCTAAAGACGGTCGCTTGGAGCATAAAGATGTGGATTTCAACCCTGGACTCGAAGCTTGGGAATCTTAACAGGAGTGTTTGCACCCTAACAGCGAGGGCTTGTGCACCAAAAAGGAGGGTTTGTGCCCTAAACAGGAGGGTTTGTAGAGTAAAAAGCAGGCTTTCAACCCTAGACTCCAAGCTTTGGGCTCTTAACCAAATCTTTGGGACCTAACATTCAGACATCGTGCCCTAAAGGAGGCGTTTGGAGCATAAAAAGGAGGCATTTTCCAGTGAAATGATTTACAGCATAAAAATGAGCGTTTGGGCCCTAAAAATGAGGGTTTGTACAATAAACGTGAGGATTTGGATTATAAAACGAGGAATTCAACCACAGAATCAAAGCTTTGGACTCTGAAGAGGAAGCTTTGGGACCACAAAACAAGGCTTTGTGCCCTAAATGAGATGTCTGGAACATAAAAGTGAGGGATTTTACAGCAAAAAGGACGTATTGACCCCTAAAAAGGAGGATTCGCGGCCAAAAAATGAGGCGTTGTGCCCTAAAAATGAGGGCTTGTACCTTCTAAATGACGCTTTGAAGCAGAACAGGGAGGCTTTCAACCCTGGAACCAACGTTCCGGACTCTAAAAAGGAAGCGTTGTGACCTAAAATGGAGACTTTGTGCCCTTAATGTAGTGTTTGGAGCGTAAAAAAGTGGGATTTCAGAATTAAAAGTAGGATTTGAAGCCTAAAGACGGTCGCTTGGAGCATAAAGATGTGGATTTCAACCCTGGACTCGAAGCTTGGGAATCTTAACAGGAGTGTTTGCACCCTAACAGCGAGGGCTTGTGCACCAAAAAGGAGGGTTTGTGCCCTAAACAGGAGGGTTTGTAGAGTAAAAAGCAGGCTTTCAACCCTAGACTCCAAGCTTTGGGCTCTTAACCGAATCTTTGGTACCTAACATTGAGGCTCGTGCCCTAAAGGAGGCGTTTGGAGCATAAAAAGGAGGCATTTTCCAGTGAAATGATTTACAGCATAAAAATGAGCGTTTGGGCCCTAAAAATGAGGGTTTGTACAATAAACGTGAGGATTTGGATTATAAAACGAGGAATTCAACCACAGAATCAAAGCTTTGGACTCTGAAGAGGAAGCTTTGGGACCACAAAACAAGGCTTTGTGCCCTAAATGAGATGTCTGGAACATAAAAGTGAGGGATTTTACAGCAAAAAGGACGTATTGACCCCTAAAAAGGAGGATTCGCGGCCAAAAAATGAGGCGTTGCGCCCTAAAAATGAGGGCTTGTACCTTCTAAATGACGCTTTGAAGCAGAACAGGGAGGCTTTCAACCCTGGAACCAACGTTCCGGACTCTAAAAAGGAAGCGTTGTGACCTAAAATGGAGACTTTGTGCCCTTAATGTAGTGTTTGGAGCGTAAAAAAGTGGGATTTCAGAATTAAAAGTAGGATTTGAAGCCTAAAGACGGTCGCTTGGAGCATAAAGATGTGGATTTCAACCCTGGACTCGAAGCTTGGGAATCTTAACAGGAGTGTTTGCACCCTAACAGCGAGGGCTTGTGCACCAAAAAGGAGGGTTTGTGCCCTAAACAGGAGGGTTTGTAGAGTAAAAAGCAGGCTTTCAACCCTAGACTCCAAGCTTTGGGCTCTTAACCAAATCTTTGGGACCTAACATTCAGACATCGTGCCCTAAAGGAGGCGTTTGGAGCATAAAAAGGAGGCATTTTCCAGTGAAATGATTTACAGCATAAAAATGAGCGTTTGGGCCCTAAAAATGAGGGTTTGTACAATAAACGTGAGGATTTGGATTATAAAACGAGGAATTCAACCACAGAATCAAAGCTTTGGACTCTGAAGAGGAAGCTTTGGGACCACAAAACAAGGCTTTGTGCCCTAAATGAGATGTCCGGAACATAAAAGTGAGGGATTTTACAGTAAAAAGGACGTATTGACCCCTAAAAAGGAGGATTCGCGGCCAAAAAATGAGGCGTTGCGCCCTAAAAATGAGGGCTTGTACCTTCTAAATGACGCTTTGAAGCAGAACAGGGAGGCTTTCAACCCTGGAACCAACGTTCCGGACTCTAAAAAGGAAGCGTTGTGACCTAAAATGGAGACTTTGTGCCCTTAATGTAGTGTTTGGAGCGTAAAAAAGTGGGATTTCAGAATTAAAAGTAGGATTTGAAGCCTAAAGACGGTCGCTTGGAGCATAAAGATGTGGATTTCAACCCTGGACTCGAAGCTTGGGAATCTTAACAGGAGTGTTTGCACCCTAACAGCGAGGGCTTGTGCACCAAAAAGGAGGGTTTGTGCCCTAAACAGGAGGGTTTGTAGAGTAAAAAGCAGGCTTTCAACCCTAGACTCCAAGCTTTGGGCTCTTAACCAAATCTTTGGGACCTAACATTCAGACATCATGCCCTAAAGGAGGCGTTTGGAGCATAAAAAGGAGGCATTTTCCAGTGAAATGATTTACAGCATAAAAATGAGCGTTTGGGCCCTAAAAATGAGGGTTTGTACAATAAACGTGAGGATTTGGATTATAAAACGAGGAATTCAACCACAGAATCAAAGCTTTGGACTCTGAAGAGGAAGCTTTTTTGACCACAAAACAAGGCTTTGTGCCCTAAATGAGATGTCCGGAACATAAAAGTGAGGGATTTTACAGTAAAAAGGACGTATTGACCCCTAAAAAGGAGGATTCGCGGCCAAAAAATGAGGCGTTGCGCCCTAAAAATGAGGGCTTGTACCTTCTAAATGACGCTTTGAAGCAGAACAGGGAGGCTTTCAACCCTGGAACCAACGTTCCGGACTCTAAAAAGGAAGCGTTGTGACCTAAAATGGAGACTTTGTGCCCTTAATGTAGTGTTTGGAGCGTAAAAAAGTGGGATTTCAGAATTAAAAGTAGGATTTGAAGCCTAAAGACGGTCGCTTGGAGCATAAAGATGTGGATTTCAACCCTGGACTCGAAGCTTGGGAATCTTAACAGGAGTGTTTGCACCCTAACAGCGAGGGCTTGTGCACCAAAAAGGAGGGTTTGTGCCCTAAACAGGAGGGTTTGTAGAGTAAAAAGCAGGCTTTCAACCCTAGACTCCAAGCTTTGGGCTCTTAACCAAATCTTTGGGACCTAACATTCAGACATCATGCCCTAAAGGAGGCGTTTGGAGCATAAAAAGGAGGCATTTTCCAGTGAAATGATTTACAGCATAAAAATGAGCGTTTGGGCCCTAAAAATGAGGGTTTGTACAATAAACGTGAGGATTGGGATTATAAAACGAGGAATTCAACCACAGAATCAAAGCTTTGGACTCTGAAGAGGAAGCTTTTTTGACCACAAAACAAGGCTTTGTGCCCTAAATGAGATGTCCGGAACATAAAAGTGAGGGATTTTACAGTAAAAAGGACGTATTGACCCCTAAAAAGGAGGATTCGCGGCCAAAAAATGAGGCGTTGCGCCCTAAAAATGAGGGCTTGTACCTTCTAAATGACGCTTTGAAGCAGAACAGGGAGGCTTTCAACCCTGGAACCAACGTTCCGGACTCTAAAAAGGAAGCGTTGTGACCTAAAATGGAGACTTTGTGCCCTTAATGTAGCGTTTGGAGCGTAAAAAAGTGGGATTTCAGAATTAAAAGTAGGATTTGAAGCCTAAAGACGGTCGCTTGGAGCATAAAGATGTGGATTTCAACCCTGGACTCGAAGCTTGGGAATCTTAACAGGAGTGTTTGCACCCTAACAGCGAGGGCTTGTGCACCAAAAAGGAGGGTTTGTGCCCTAAACAGGAGGGTTTGTAGAGTAAAAAGCAGGCTTTCAACCCTAGACTCCAAGCTTTGGGCTCTTAACCAAATCTTTGGGACCTAACATTCAGACATCATGCCCTAAAGGAGGCGTTTGGAGCATAAAAAGGAGGCATTTTCCAGTGAAATGATTTACAGCATAAAAATGAGCGTTTGGGCCCTAAAACTGAGGGTTTGTACAATAAACGTGAGGGTTTGGATTATAAAACGAGGAATTCAACCACAGAATCAAAGCTTTGGACTCTGAAGAGGAAGCTTTTTTGACCACAAAACAAGGCTTTGTGCCCTAAATGAGATGTCCGGAACATAAAAGTGAGGGATTTTACAGCAAAAAGGACGTATTGACCCCTAAAAAGGAGGATTCGCGGCCAAAAAATGAGGCGTTGCGCCCTAAAAATGAGGGCTTGTACCTTCTAAATGACGCTTTGAAGCAGAACAGGGAGGCTTTCAACCCTGGAACCAACATTCCGGACTCTAAAAAGGAAGCGTTGTGACCTAAAATGGAGACTTTGTGCCCTTAATGTAGCGTTTGGAGCGTAAAAAAGTGGGATTTCAGAATTAAAAGTAGGATTTGAAGCCTAAAGACGGTCGCTTGGAGCATAAAGATGTGGATTTCAACCCTGGACTCGAAGCTTGGGAATCTTAACAGGAGTGTTTGCACCCTAACAGCGAGGGCTTGTGCACCAAAAAGGAGGGTTTGTGCCCTAAACAGGAGGGTTTGTAGAGTAAAAAGCAGGCTTTCAACCCTACACTCCAAGCTTTGGGCTCTTAACCAAATCTTTGGGACCTAACATTGAGGCTCGTGCCCTAAAGGAGGCGTTTGGAGCATAAAAAGGAGGCATTTTCCAGTGAAATGATTTACAGCATAAAAATGAGCGTTTGGGCCCTAAAAATGAGGGTTTGTACAATAAACGTGAGGATTTGGATTATAAAACGAGGAATTCAACCACAGAATCAAAGCTTTGGACTCTGAAGAGGAAGCTTTGGGACCACAAAACAAGGCTTTGTGCCCTAAATGAGATGTCCGGAACATAAAAGTGAGGGATTTTACAGCAAAAAGGACGTATTGACCCCTAAAAAGGAGGATTCGCGGCCAAAAAATGAGGCGTTGCGCCCTAAAAATGAGGGCTTGTACCTTCTAAATGACGCTTTGAAGCAGAACAGGGAGGCTTTCAACCCTGGAACCAACGTTCCGGACTCTAAAAAGGAAGCGTTGTGACCTAAAATGGAGACTTTGTGCCCTTAATGTAGTGTTTGGAGCGTAAAAAAGTGGGATTTCAGAATTAAAATTAGGATTTGAAGCCTAAAGACGGTCGCTTGGAGCATAAAGATGTGGATTTCAACCCTGGACTCGAAGCTTGGGAATCTTAACAGGAGTGTTTGCACCCTAACAGCGAGGGCTTGTGCACCAAAAAGGAGGGTTTGTGCCCTAAACAGGAGGGTTTGTACAGTAAAAAGCAGGCTTTCAACCCTAGACTCCAAGCTTTGGGCTCTTAACCAAATCTTTGGGACCTAACATTCAGACATCGTGCCCTAAAGGAGGCGTTTGGAGCATAAAAAGGAGGCATTTTCCAGTGAAATGATTTACAGCATAAAAATGAGCGTTTGGGCCCTAAAAATGAGGGTTTGTACAATAAACGTGAGGATTTGGATTATAAAACGAGGAATTCAACCACAGAATCAAAGCTTTGGACTCTGAAGAGGAAGCTTTTTTGACCACAAAACAAGGCTTTGTGCCCTAAATGAGATGTCCGGAACATAAAAGTGAGGGATTTTACAGTAAAAAGGACGTATTGACCCCTAAAAAGGAGGATTCGCGGCCAAAAAATGAGGCGTTGCGCCCTAAAAATGAGGGCTTGTACCTTCTAAATGACGCTTTGAAGCAGAACAGGGAGGCTTTCAACCCTGGAACCAACGTTCCGGACTCTAAAAAGGAAGCGTTGTGACCTAAAATGGAGACTTTGTGCCCTTAATGTAGCGTTTGGAGCGTAAAAAAGTGGGATTTCAGAATTAAAAGTAGGATTTGAAGCCTAAAGACGGTCGCTTGGAGCATAAAGATGTGGATTTCAACCCTGGACTCGAAGCTTGGGAATCTTAACAGGAGTGTTTGCACCCTAACAGCGAGGGCTTGTGCACCAAAAAGGAGGGTTTGTGCCCTAAACAGGAGGGTTTGTAGAGTAAAAAGCAGGCTTTCAACCCTAGACTCCAAGCTTTGGGCTCTTAACCAAATCTTTGGGACCTAACATTCAGACATCATGCCCTAAAGGAGGCGTTTGGAGCATAAAAAGGAGGCATTTTCCAGTGAAATGATTTACAGCATAAAAATGAGCGTTTGGGCCCTAAAAATGAGGGTTTGTACAATAAACGTGAGGATTGGGATTATTAAACGAGGAATTCAACCACAGAATCAAAGCTTTGGACTCTGAAGAGGAAGCTTTGGGACCACAAAACAAGGCTTTGTGCCCTAAATGAGATGTCCGGAACATAAAAGTGAGGGATTTTACAGCAAAAAGGACGTATTGACCCCTAAAAAGGAGGATTCGCGGCCAAAAAATGAGGCGTTGCGCCCTAAAAATGAGGGCTTGTACCTTCTAAATGACGCTTTGAAGCAGAACAGGGAGGCTTTCAACCCTGGAACCAACGTTCCGGACTCTAAAAAGGAAGCGTTGTGACCTAAAATGGAGACTTTGTGCCCTTAATGTAGTGTTTGGAGCGTAAAAAAGTGGGATTTCAGAATTAAAAGTAGGATTTGAAGCCTAAAGACGGTCGCTTGGAGCATAAAGATGTGGATTTCAACCCTGGACTCGAAGCTTGGGAATCTTAACAGGAGTGTTTGCACCCTAACAGCGAGGGCTTGTGCACCAAAAAGGAGGGTTTGTGCCCTAAACAGGAGGGTTTGTAGAGTAAAAAGCAGGCTTTCAACCCTAGACTCCAAGCTTTGGGCTCTTAACCAAATCTTTGGGACCTAACATTCAGACATCGTGCCCTAAAGGAGGCGTTTGGAGCATAAAAAGGAGGCATTTTCCAGTGAAATGATTTACAGCATAAAAATGAGCGTTTGGGCCCTAAAAATGAGGGTTTGTACAATAAACGTGAGGATTTGGATTATAAAACGAGGAATTCAACCACAGAATCAAAGCTTTGGACTCTGAAGAGGAAGCTTTGGGACCACAAAACAAGGCTTTGTGCCCTAAATGAGATGTCTGGAACATAAAAGTGAGGGATTTTACAGCAAAAAGGACGTATTGACCCCTAAAAAGGAGGATTCGCGGCCAAAAAATGAGGCGTTGCGCCCTAAAAATGAGGGCTTGTACCTTCTAAATGACGCTTTGAAGCAGAACAGGGAGGCTTTCAACCCTGGAACCAACGTTCCGGACTCTAAAAAGGAAGCGTTGTGACCTAAAATGGAGACTTTGTGCCCTTAATGTAGTGTTTGGAGCGTAAAAAAGTGGGATTTCAGAATTAAAAGTAGGATTTGAAGCCTAAAGACGGTCGCTTGGAGCATAAAGATGTGGATTTCAACCCTGGACTCGAAGCTTGGGAATCTTAACAGGAGTGTTTGCACCCTAACAGCGAGGGCTTGTGCACCAAAAAGGAGGGTTTGTGCCCTAAACAGGAGGGTTTGTAGAGTAAAAAGCAGGCTTTCAACCCTAGACTCCAAGCTTTGGGCTCTTAACCAAATCTTTGGGACCTAACATTCAGACATCATGCCCTAAAGGAGGCGTTTGGAGCATAAAAAGGAGGCATTTTCCAGTGAAATGATTTACAGCATAAAAATGAGCGTTTGGGCCCTAAAAATGAGGGTTTGTACAATAAACGTGAGGATTGGGATTATTAAACGAGGAATTCAACCACAGAATCAAAGCTTTGGACTCTGAAGAGGAAGCTTTGGGACCACAAAACAAGCCTTTGTGCCCTAAATGAGATGTCCGGAACATAAAAGTGAGGGATTTTACAGTAAAAGGGACGTATTGACCCCTAAAAAGGAGGATTCGCGGCCAAAAAATGAGGCGTTGCGCCCTAAAAATGAGGGCTTGTACCTTCTAAATGACGCTTTGAAGCAGAACAGGGAGGCTTTCAACCCATGAACCAACGTTCCGGACTCTAAAAAGGAAGCGTTGTGACCTAAAATGGAGACTTTGTGCCCTTAATGTAGTGTTTGGAGCGTAAAAAAGTGGGATTTCAGAATTAAAAGTAGGATTTGAAGCCTAAAGACGGTCGCTTGGAGCATAAAGATGTGGATTTCAACCCTGGACTCGAAGCTTGGGAATCTTAACAGGAGTGTTTGCACCCTAACAGCGAGGGCTTGTGCACCAAAAAGGAGGGTTTGTGCCCTAAACAGGAGGGTTTGTAGAGTAAAAAGCAGGCTTTCAACCCTAGACTCAAAGCTTTGGGCTCTTAACCAAATCTTTGGGACCTAACATTCAGACATCGTGCCCTAAAGGAGGCGTTTGGAGCATGAAGAGGAGGCATTTTCCAGTGAAATGATTTACAGCATAAAAATGAGCGTTTGGGCCCTAAAAATGAGGGTTTGTACAATAAACGTGAGGATTTGGATTATAAAACGAGGAATTCAACCACAGAATCAAAGCTTTGGACTCTGAAGAGGAAGCTTTTTTGACCACAAAACAAGGCTTTGTGCCCTAAATGAGATGTCCGGAACATAAAAGTGAGGGATTTTACAGTAAAAAGGACGTATTGACCCCTAAAAAGGAGGATTCGCGGCCAAAAAATGAGGCGTTGCGCCCTAAAAATGAGGGCTTGTACCTTCTAAATGACGCTTTGAAGCAGAACAGGGAGGCTTTCAACCCTGGAACCAACGTTCCGGACTCTAAAAAGGAAGCGTTGTGACCTAAAATGGAGACTTTGTGCCCTTAATGTAGTGTTTGGAGCGTAAAAAAGTGGGATTTCAGAATTAAAAGTAGGATTTGAAGCCTAAAGACGGTCGCTTGGAGCATAAAGATGTGGATTTCAACCCTGGACTCGAAGCTTGGGAATCTTAACAGGAGTGTTTGCACCCTAACAGCGAGGGCTTGTGCACCAAAAAGGAGGGTTTGTGCCCTAAACAGGAGGGTTTGTAGAGTAAAAAGCAGGCTTTCAACCCTAGACTCCAAGCTTTGGGCTCTTAACCAAATCTTTGGGACCTAACATTGAGGCTCGTGCCCTATAGGAGGCGTTTGGAGCATAAAAAGGAGGCATTTTCCAGTGAAATGATTTACAGCATAAAAATGAGCGTTTGGGCCCTAAAAATGAGGGTTTGTACAATAAACGTGAGGATTTGGATTATAAAACGAGGAATTCAACCACAGAATCAAAGCTTTGGACTCTGAAGAGGAAGCTTTTTTGACCACAAAACAAGGCTTTGTGCCCTAAATGAGATGTCCGGAACATAAAAGTGAGGGATTTTACAGTAAAAAGGACGTATTGACCCCTAAAAAGGAGGATTCGCGGCCAAAAAATGAGGCGTTGCGCCCTAAAAATGAGGGCTTGTACCTTCTAAATGACGCTTTGAAGCAGAACAGGGAGGCTTTCAACCCTGGAACCAACGTTCCGGACTCTAAAAAGGAAGCGTTGTGACCTAAAATGGAGACTTTGTGCCCTTAATGTAGTGTTTGGAGCGTAAAAAAGTGGGATTTCAGAATTAAAATTAGGATTCGAAGCCTAAAGACGGTCGCTTGGAGCATAAAGATGTGGATTTCAACCCTGGACTCGAAGCTTGGGAATCTTAACAGGAGTGTTTGCACCCTAACAGCGAGGGCTTGTGCACCAAAAAGGAGGGTTTGTGCCCTACAAAGGAGGGTTTGTAGAGTAAAAAGCAGGCTTTCAACCCTAGACTCAAAGCTTTGGGCTCTTAACCAAATCTTTGGGACCTAACATTCAGACATCGTGCCCTAAAGGAGGCGTTTGGAGCATAAAAAGGAGGCATTTTCCAGTGAAATGATTTACAGCATAAAAATGAGCGTTTGGGCCCTAAAAATGAGGGTTTGTACAATAAACGTGAGGATTTGGATTACAAAACGAGGAATTCAACCACAGAATCAAAGCTTTGGACTCTGAAGAGGAAGCTTTGGGACCACAAAACAAGCCTTTGTGCCCTAAATGAGATGTCCGGAACATAAAAGTGAGGGATTTTACAGTAAAAGGGACGTATTGACCTCTAAAAAGGAGGATTCGCGGCCAAAAAATGAGGCGTTGCGCCCTAAAAATGAGGGCTTGTACCTTCTAAATGATGCTTTGAAGCAGAACAGGGAGGCTTTCAACCCTGGAACCAACGTTCCGGACTCTAAAAAGGAAGCGTTGTGACCTAAAATGGAGACTTTGTGCCCTTAATGTAGTGTTTGGAGCGTAAAAAAGTGGGATTTCAGAATTAAAAGTAGGATTTGAAGATTAAAGACGGTCGCTTGGAGCATAAAGATGTGGATTTCAACCCTGGACTCGAAGCTTGGGAATCTTAACAGGAGTGTTTGCACCCTAACAGCGAGGGCTTGTGCACCAAAAAGGAGGGTTTGTGCCCTAAACAGGAGGGTTTGTAGAGTAAAAAGCAGGCTTTCAACCCTAGACTCCAAGCTTTGGGCTCTTAACCAAATCTTTGGGACCTAACATTCAGACATCATGCCCTAAAGGAGGCGTTTGGAGCATAAAAAGGAGGCATTTTCCAGTGAAATGATTTACAGCATAAAAATGAGCGTTTGGGCCCTAAAAATGAGGGTTTGTACAATAAACGTGAGGATTGGGATTATTAAACGAGGAATTCAACCACAGAATCAAAGCTTTGGACTCTGAAGAGGAAGCTTTGGGACCACAAAACAAGCCTTTGTGCCCTAAATGAGATGTCCGGAACATAAAAGTGAGGGATTTTACAGTAAAAGGGACGTATTGACCCCTAAAAAGGAGGATTCGCGGCCAAAAAATGAGGCGTTGCGCCCTAAAAATGAGGGCTTGTACCTTCTAAATGACGCTTTGAAGCAGAACAGGGAGGCTTTCAACCCTGGAACCAACGTTCCGGACTCTAAAAAGGAAGCGTTGTGACCTAAAATGGAGACTTTGTGCCCTTAATGTAGTGTTTGGAGCGTAAAAAAGTGGGATTTCAGAATTAAAATTAGGATTTGAAGCCTAAAGACGGTCGCTTGGAGCATAAAGATGTGGATTTCAACCCTGGACTCGAAGCTTGGGAATCTTAACAGGAGTGTTTGCACCCTAACAGCGAGGGCTTGTGCACCAAAAAGGAGGGTTTGTGCCCTAAACAGGAGGGTTTGTAGAGTAAAAAGCAGGCTTTCAACCCTAGACTCAAAGCTTTGGGCTCTTAACCAAATCTTTGGGACCTAACATTCAGACATCGTGCCCTAAAGGAGGCGTTTGGAGCATAAAAAGGAGGCATTTTCCAGTGAAATGATTTACAGCATAAAAATGAGCGTTTGGGCCCTAAAAATGAGGGTTTGTACAATAAACGTGAGGATTTGGATTACAAAACGAGGAATTCAACCACAGAATCAAAGCTTTGGACTCTGAAGAGGAAGCTTTGGGACCACAAAACAAGCCTTTGTGCCCTAAATGAGATGTCCGGAACATAAAAGTGAGGGATTTTACAGTAAAAGGGACGTATTGACCTCTAAAAAGGAGGATTCGCGGCCAAAAAATGAGGCGTTGCGCCCTAAAAATGAGGGCTTGTACCTTCTAAATGATGCTTTGAAGCAGAACAGGGAGGCTTTCAACCCTGGAACCAACGTTCCGGACTCTAAAAAGGAAGCGTTGTGACCTAAAATGGAGACTTTGTGCCCTTAATGTAGTGTTTGGAGCGTAAAAAAGTGGGATTTCAGAATTAAAAGTAGGATTTGAAGATTAAAGACGGTCGCTTGGAGCATAAAGATGTGGATTTCAACCCTGGACTCGAAGCTTGGGAATCTTAACAGGAGTGTTTGCACCCTAACAGCGAGGGCTTGTGCACCAAAAAGGAGGGTTTGTGCCCTAAACAGGAGGGTTTGTAGAGTAAAAAGCAGGCTTTCAACCCTAGACTCCAAGCTTTGGGCTCTTAACCAAATCTTTGGGACCTAACATTCAGACATCATGCCCTAAAGGAGGCGTTTGGAGCATAAAAAGGAGGCATTTTCCAGTGAAATGATTTACAGCATAAAAATGAGCGTTTGGGCCCTAAAAATGAGGGTTTGTACAATAAACGTGAGGATTGGGATTATTAAACGAGGAATTCAACCACAGAATCAAAGCTTTGGACTCTGAAGAGGAAGCTTTGGGACCACAAAACAAGCCTTTGTGCCCTAAATGAGATGTCCGGAACATAAAAGTGAGGGATTTTACAGTAAAAGGGACGTATTGACCCCTAAAAAGGAGGATTCGCGGCCAAAAAATGAGGCGTTGCGCCCTAAAAATGAGGGCTTGTACCTTCTAAATGACGCTTTGAAGCAGAACAGGGAGGCTTTCAACCCATGAACCAACGTTCCGGACTCTAAAAAGGAAGCGTTGTGACCTAAAATGGAGACTTTGTGCCCTTAATGTAGTGTTTGGAGCGTAAAAAAGTGGGATTTCAGAATTAAAAGTAGGATTTGAAGCCTAAAGACGGTCGCTTGGAGCATAAAGATGTGGATTTCAACCCTGGACTCGAAGCTTGGGAATCTTAACAGGAGTGTTTGCACCCTAACAGCGAGGGCTTGTGCACCAAAAAGGAGGGTTTGTGCCCTAAACAGGAGGGTTTGTAGAGTAAAAAGCAGGCTTTCAACCCTAGACTCAAAGCTTTGGGCTCTTAACCAAATCTTTGGGACCTAACATTGAGGCTCGTGCCCTATAGGAGGCGTTTGGAGCATAAAAAGGAGGCATTTTCCAGTGAAATGATTTACAGCATAAAAATGAGCGTTTGGGCCCTAAAAATGAGGGTTTGTACAATAAACGTGAGGATTTGGATTATAAAACGAGGAATTCAACCACAGAATCAAAGCTTTGGACTCTGAAGAGGAAGCTTTTTTGACCACAAAACAAGGCTTTGTGCCCTAAATGAGATGTCCGGAACATAAAAGTGAGGGATTTTACAGTAAAAAGGACGTATTGACCCCTAAAAAGGAGGATTCGCGGCCAAAAAATGAGGCGTTGCGCCCTAAAAATGAGGGCTTGTACCTTCTAAATGACGCTTTGAAGCAGAACAGGGAGGCTTTCAACCCTGGAACCAACGTTCCGGACTCTAAAAAGGAAGCGTTGTGACCTAAAATGGAGACTTTGTGCCCTTAATGTAGTGTTTGGAGCGTAAAAAAGTGGGATTTCAGAATTAAAAGTAGGATTTGAAGCCTAAAGACGGTCGCTTGGAGCATAAAGATGTGGATTTCAACCCTGGACTCGAAGCTTGGGAATCTTAACAGGAGTGTTTGCACCCTAACAGCGAGGGCTTGTGCACCAAAAAGGAGGGTTTGTGCCCTAAACAGGAGGGTTTGTAGAGTAAAAAGCAGGCTTTCAACCCTAGACTCCAAGCTTTGGGCTCTTAACCAAATCTTTGGGACCTAACATTGAGGCTCGTGCCCTATAGGAGGCGTTTGGAGCATAAAAAGGAGGCATTTTCCAGTGAAATGATTTACAGCATAAAAATGAGCGTTTGGGCCCTAAAAATGAGGGTTTGTACAATAAACGTGAGGATTTGGATTATAAAACGAGGAATTCAACCACAGAATCAAAGCTTTGGACTCTGAAGAGGAAGCTTTTTTGACCACAAAACAAGGCTTTGTGCCCTAAATGAGATGTCCGGAACATAAAAGTGAGGGATTTTACAGTAAAAAGGACGTATTGACCCCTAAAAAGGAGGATTCGCGGCCAAAAAATGAGGCGTTGCGCCCTAAAAATGAGGGCTTGTACCTTCTAAATGACGCTTTGAAGCAGAACAGGGAGGCTTTCAACCCTGGAACCAACGTTCCGGACTCTAAAAAGGAAGCGTTGTGACCTAAAATGGAGACTTTGTGCCCTTAATGTAGTGTTTGGAGCGTAAAAAAGTGGGATTTCAGAATTAAAAGTAGGATTTGAAGCCTAAAGACGGTCGCTTGGAGCATAAAGATGTGGATTTCAACCCTGGACTCGAAGCTTGGGAATCTTAACAGGAGTGTTTGCACCCTAACAGCGAGGGCTTGTGCACCAAAAAGGAGGGTTTGTGCCCTAAACAGGAGGGTTTGTAGAGTAAAAAGCAGGCTTTCAACCCTAGACTCCAAGCTTTGGGCTCTTAACCAAATCTTTGGGACCTAACATTCAGACATCGTGCCCTAAAGGAGGCGTTTGGAGCATAAAAAGGAGGCATTTTCCAGTGAAATGATTTACAGCATAAAAATGAGCGTTTGGGCCCTAAAAATGAGGGTTTGTACAATAAACGAGAGGATTTGGATTATAAAATGAGGAATTCAACCACAGAATCAAAGCTTTGGACTCTGCAGAGGAAGCTTTGGGACCACAAAACAAGGCTTTGTGCCCTAAATGAGATGTCTGGAACATAAAAGTGAGGGATTTTACAGTAAAAAGGACGTATTGACCCCTAAAAAGGAGGATTCGCGGCCAAAAAATGAGGCGTTGCGCCCTAAAAATGAGGGCTTGTACCTTCTAAATGACGCTTTGAAGCAGAACAGGGAGGCTTTCAACCCTGGAACCAACGTTCCGGACTCTAAAAAGGAAGCGTTGTGACCTAAAATTGAGACTTTGTGCCCTTAATGTAGTGTTTGGAGCGTAAAAAAGTGGGATTTCAGAATTAAAAGTAGGATTTGAAGCCTAAAGACGGTCGCTTGGAGCATAAAGATGTGGATTTCAACCCTGGACTCGAAGCTTGGGAATCTTAACAGGAGTGTTTGCACCCTAACAGCGAGGGCTTGTGCACCAAAAAGGAGGGTTTGTGCCCTAAACAGGAGGGTTTGTAGAGTAAAAAGCAGGCTTTCAACCCTAGACTCCAAGCTTTGGGCTCTTAACCAAATCTTTGGGACCTAACATTCAGACATCGTGCCCTAAAGGAGGCGTTTGGAGCATAAAAAGGAGGCATTTTCCAGTGAAATGATTTACAGCATAAAAATGAGCGTTTGGGCCCTAAAAATGAGGGTTTGTACAATAAACGTGAGGATTTGGATTACAAAACGAGGAATTCAACCACAGAATCAAAGCTTTGGACTCTGAAGAGGAAGCTTTTTTGACCACAAAACAAGGCTTTGTGCCCTAAATGAGATGTCCGGAACATAAAAGTGAGGGATTTTACAGTAAAAAGGACGTATTGACCCCTAAAAAGGAGGATTCGCGGCCAAAAAATGAGGCGTTGCGCCCTAAAAATGAGGGCTTGTACCTTCTAAATGATGCTTTGAAGCAGAACAGGGAGGCTTTCAACCCTGGAACCAACGTTCCGGACTCTAAAAAGGAAGCGTTGTGACCTAAAATGGAGACTTTGTGCCCTTAATGTAGTGTTTGGAGCGTAAAAAAGTGGGATTTCAGAATTAAAAGTAGGATTTGAAGCCTAAAGACGGTCGCTTGGAGCATAAAGATGTGGATTTCAACCCTGGACTCGAAGCTTGGGAATCTTAACAGGAGTGTTTGCACCCTAACAGCGAGGGCTTGTACACCAAAAAGGAGGGTTTGTGCCCTAAACAGGAGGGTTTGTAGAGTAAAAAGCAGGCTTTCAACCCTAGACTCCAAGCTTTGGGCTCTTAACCAAATCTTTGGGACCTAACATTCAGACATCGTGCCCTAAAGGAGGCGTTTGGAGCATAAAAAGGAGGCATTTTCCAGTGAAATGATTTACAGCATAAAAATGAGCGTTTGGGCCCTAAAAATGAGGGTTTGTACAATAAACGAGAGGATTTGGATTATAAAATGAGGAATTCAACCACAGAATCAAAGCTTTGGACTCTGCAGAGGAAGCTTTGGGACCACAAAACAAGGCTTTGTGCCCTAAATGAGATGTCTGGAACATAAAAGTGAGGGATTTTACAGTAAAAAGGACGTATTGACCCCTAAAAAGGAGGATTCGCGGCCAAAAAATGAGGCGTTGCGCCCTAAAAATGAGGGCTTGTACCTTCTAAATGACGCTTTGAAGCAGAACAGGGAGGCTTTCAACCCTGGAACCAACGTTCCGGACTCTAAAAAGGAAGCGTTGTGACCTAAAATGGAGACTTTGTGCCCTTAATGTAGTGTTTGGAGCGTAAAAAAGTGGGATTTCAGAATTAAAAGTAGGATTTGAAGCCTAAAGACGGTCGCTTGGAGCATAAAGATGTGGATTTCAACCCTGGACTCGAAGCTTGGGAATCTTAACAGGAGTGTTTGCACCCTAACAGCGAGGGCTTGTGCACCAAAAAGGAGGGTTTGTGCCCTAAACAGGAGGGTTTGTAGAGTAAAAAGCAGGCTTTCAACCCTAGACTCCAAGCTTTGGGCTCTTAACCAAATCTTTGGGACCTAACATTCAGACATCGTGCCCTAAAGGAGGCGTTTGGAGCATAAAAAGGAGGCATTTTCCAGTGAAATGATTTACAGCATAAAAATGAGCGTTTGGGCCCTAAAAATGAGGGTTTGTACAATAAACGTGAGGATTTGGATTACAAAACGAGGAATTCAACCACAGAATCAAAGCTTTGGACTCTGAAGAGGAAGCTTTGGGACCACAAAACAAGCCTTTGTGCCCTAAATGAGATGTCCGGAACATAAAAGTGAGGGATTTTACAGTAAAAGGGACGTATTGACCTCTAAAAAGGAGGATTCGCGGCCAAAAAATGAGGCGTTGCGCCCTAAAAATGAGGGCTTGTACCTTCTAAATGATGCTTTGAAGCAGAACAGGGAGGCTTTCAACCCTGGAACCAACGTTCCGGACTCTAAAAAGGAAGCGTTGTGACCTAAAATGGAGACTTTGTGCCCTTAATGTAGTGTTTGGAGCGTAAAAAAGTGGGATTTCAGAATTAAAAGTAGGATTTGAAGATTAAAGACGGTCGCTTGGAGCATAAAGATGTGGATTTCAACCCTGGACTCGAAGCTTGGGAATCTTAACAGGAGTGTTTGCACCCTAACAGCGAGGGCTTGTGCACCAAAAAGGAGGGTTTGTGCCCTAAACAGGAGGGTTTGTAGAGTAAAAAGCAGGCTTTCAACCCTAGACTCCAAGCTTTGGGCTCTTAACCAAATCTTTGGGACCTAACATTCAGACATCATGCCCTAAAGGAGGCGTTTAGAGCATAAAAAGGAGGCATTTTCCAGTGAAATGATTTACAGCATAAAAATGAGCGTTTGGGCCCTAAAAATGAGGGTTTGTACAATAAACGTGAGGATTGGGATTATTAAACGAGGAATTCAACCACAGAATCAAAGCTTTGGACTCTGAAGAGGAAGCTTTGGGACCACAAAACAAGCCTTTGTGCCCTAAATGAGATGTCCGGAACATAAAAGTGAGGGATTTTACAGTAAAAGGGACGTATTGACCCCTAAAAAGGAGGATTCGCGGCCAAAAAATGAGGCGTTGCGCCCTAAAAATGAGGGCTTGTACCTTCTAAATGACGCTTTGAAGCAGAACAGGGAGGCTTTCAACCCTGGAACCAACGTTCCGGACTCTAAAAAGGAAGCGTTGTGACCTAAAATGGAGACTTTGTGCCCTTAATGTAGTGTTTGGAGCGTAAAAAAGTGGGATTTCAGAATTAAAAGTAGGATTTGAAGATTAAAGACGGTCGCTTGGAGCATAAAGATGTGGATTTCAACCCTGGACTCGAAGCTTGGGAATCTTAACAGGAGTGTTTGCACCCTAACAGCGAGGGCTTGTGCACCAAAAAGGAGGGTTTGTGCCCTAAACAGGAGGGTTTGTAGAGTAAAAAGCAGGCTTTCAACCCTAGACTCAAAGCTTTGGGCTCTTAACCAAATCTTTGGGACCTAACATTGAGGCTCGTGCCCTATAGGAGGCGTTTGGAGCATAAAAAGGAGGCATTTTCCAGTGAAATGATTTACAGCATAAAAATGAGCGTTTGGGCCCTAAAAATGAGGGTTTGTACAATAAACGTGAGGATTTGGATTATAAAACGAGGAATTCAACCACAGAATCAAAGCTTTGGACTCTGAAGAGGAAGCTTTTTTGACCACAAAACAAGGCTTTGTGCCCTAAATGAGATGTCCGGAACATAAAAGTGAGGGATTTTACAGTAAAAAGGACGTATTGACCCCTAAAAAGGAGGATTCGCGGCCAAAAAATGAGGCGTTGCGCCCTAAAAATGAGGGCTTGTACCTTCTAAATGACGCTTTGAAGCAGAACAGGGAGGCTTTCAACCCTGGAACCAACGTTCCGGACTCTAAAAAGGAAGCGTTGTGACCTAAAATGGAGACTTTGTGCCCTTAATGTAGTGTTTGGAGCGTAAAAAAGTGGGATTTCAGAATTAAAAGTAGGATTTGAAGCCTAAAGACGGTCGCTTGGAGCATAAAGATGTGGATTTCAACCCTGGACTCGAAGCTTGGGAATCTTAACAGGAGTGTTTGCACCCTAACAGCGAGGGCTTGTGCACCAAAAAGGAGGGTTTGTGCCCTAAACAGGAGGGTTTGTAGAGTAAAAAGCAGGCTTTCAACCCTAGACTCCAAGCTTTGGGCTCTTAACCAAATCTTTGGGACCTAACATTGAGGCTCGTGCCCTATAGGAGGCGTTTGGAGCATAAAAAGGAGGCATTTTCCAGTGAAATGATTTACAGCATAAAAATGAGCGTTTGGGCCCTAAAAATGAGGGTTTGTACAATAAACGTGAGGATTTGGATTATAAAACGAGGAATTCAACCACAGAATCAAAGCTTTGGACTCTGAAGAGGAAGCTTTTTTGACCACAAAACAAGGCTTTGTGCCCTAAATGAGATGTCCGGAACATAAAAGTGAGGGATTTTACAGTAAAAAGGACGTATTGACCCCTAAAAAGGAGGATTCGCGGCCAAAAAATGAGGCGTTGCGCCCTAAAAATGAGGGCTTGTACCTTCTAAATGACGCTTTGAAGCAGAACAGGGAGGCTTTCAACCCTGGAACCAACGTTCCGGACTCTAAAAAGGAAGCGTTGTGACCTAAAATGGAGACTTTGTGCCCTTAATGTAGTGTTTGGAGCGTAAAAAAGTGGGATTTCAGAATTAAAAGTAGGATTTGAAGCCTAAAGACGGTCGCTTGGAGCATAAAGATGTGGATTTCAACCCTGGACTCGAAGCTTGGGAATCTTAACAGGAGTGTTTGCACCCTAACAGCGAGGGCTTGTGCACCAAAAAGGAGGGTTTGTGCCCTAAACAGGAGGGTTTGTAGAGTAAAAAGCAGGCTTTCAACCCTAGACTCCAAGCTTTGGGCTCTTAACCAAATCTTTGGGACCTAACATTCAGACATCGTGCCCTAAAGGAGGCGTTTGGAGCATAAAAAGGAGGCATTTTCCAGTGAAATGATTTACAGCATAAAAATGAGCGTTTGGGCCCTAAAAATGAGGGTTTGTACAATAAACGTGAGGATTTGGATTACAAAACGAGGAATTCAACCACAGAATCAAAGCTTTGGACTCTGAAGAGGAAGCTTTGGGACCACAAAACAAGGCTTTGTGCCCTAAATGAGATGTCCGGAACATAAAAGTGAGGGATTTTACAGTAAAAGGGACGTATTGACCTCTAAAAAGGAGGATTCGCGGCCAAAAAATGAGGCGTTGCGCCCTAAAAATGAGGGCTTGTACCTTCTAAATGATGCTTTGAAGCAGAACAGGGAGGCTTTCAACCCTGGAACCAACGTTCCGGACTCTAAAAAGGAAGCGTTGTGACCTAAAATGGAGACTTTGTGCCCTTAATGTAGTGTTTGGAGCGTAAAAAAGTGGGATTTCAGAATTAAAAGTAGGATTTGAAGATTAAAGACGGTCGCTTGGAGCATAAAGATGTGGATTTCAACCCTGGACTCGAAGCTTGGGAATCTTAACAGGAGTGTTTGCACCCTAACAGCGAGGGCTTGTGCACCAAAAAGGAGGGTTTGTGCCCTAAACAGGAGGGTTTGTAGAGTAAAAAGCAGGCTTTCAACCCTAGACTCCAAGCTTTGGGCTCTTAACCAAATCTTTGGGACCTAACATTCAGACATCATGCCCTAAAGGAGGCGTTTGGAGCATAAAAAGGAGGCATTTTCCAGTGAAATGATTTACAGCATAAAAATGAGCGTTTGGGCCCTAAAAATGAGGGTTTGTACAATAAACGAGAGGATTTGGATTATAAAACGAGGAATTCAACCACAGAATCAAAGCTTTGGACTCTGAAGAGGAAGCTTTTTTGACCACAAAACAAGGCTTTGTGCCCTAAATGAGATGTCCGGAACATAAAAATGAGGGATTTTACAGTAAAAAGGACGTATTGACCCCTAAAAAGGAGGATTCGCGGCCAAAAAATGAGGCGTTGCGCCCTAAAAATGAGGGCTTGTACCTTCTAAATGACGCTTTGAAGCAGAACAGGGAGGCTTTCAACCCTGGAACCAACGTTCCGGACTCTAAAAAGGAAGCGTTGTGACCTAAAATGGAGACTTTGTGCCCTTAATGTAGTGTTTGGAGCGTAAAAAGTGGGATTTCAGAATTAAAAGTAGGATTTGAAGCCTAAAGACGGTCGCTTGGAGCATAAAGATGTGGATTTCAACCCTGGACTCGAAGCTTGGGAATCTTAACAGGAGTGTTTGCACCCTAACAGCGAGGACTTGTGCACCAAAAAGGAGGGTTTGTGCCCTAAACAGGAGGGTTTGTAGAGTAAAAAGCAGGCTTTCAACCCTAGACTCAAAGCTTTGGGCTCTTAACCAAATCTTTGGGACCTAACATTGAGGCTCGTGCCCTAAAGGAGGCGTTTGGAGCATAAAAAGGAGGCATTTTCCAGTGAAATGATTTACAGCATAAAAATGAGCGTTTGGGCCCTAAAAATGAGGGTTTGTACAATAAGCGTGAGGATTTGGATTATAAAACGAGGAATTCAACCACAGAATCAAAGCTTTGGACTCTGAAGAGGAAGCTTTTTTGACCACAAAACAAGGCTTTGTGCCCTAAATGAGATGTCCGGAACATAAAAGTGAGGGATTTTACAGTAAAAAGGACGTATTGACCCCTAAAAAGGAGGATTCGCGGCCAAAAAATGAGGCGTTGCGCCCTAAAAATGAGGGCTTGTACCTTCTAAATGACGCTTTGAAGCAGAACAGGGAGGCTTTCAACCCTGGAACCAACATTCCGGACTCTAAAAAGGAAGCGTTGTGACCTAAAATGGAGACTTTGTGCCCTTAATGTAGTGTTTGGAGCGTAAAAAAGTGGGATTTCAGAATTAAAAGTAGGATTTGAAGCCTAAAGACGGTCGCTTGGAGCATAAAGATGTGGATTTCAACCCTGGACTCGAAGCTTGGGAATCTTAACAGGAGTGTTTGCACCCTAACAGCGAGGGCTTGTGCACCAAAAAGGAGGGTTTGTGCCCTAAACAGGAGGGTTTGTAGAGTAAAAAGCAGGCTTTCAACCCTAGACTCAAAGCTTTGGATTCTTATCCAAATCTTTGGGACCTAACATTGAGGCTCGTGCCCTAAAGGAGGCGTTTGGAGCATAAAAAGGAGGCATTTTCCAGTGAAATGATTTACAGCATAAAAATGAGCGTTTGGGCCCTAAAAATGAGGGTTTGTACAATAAACGAGAGGATTTGGATTATAAAACGAGGAATTCAACCACAGAATCAAAGCTTTGGACTCTGAAGAGGAAGCTTTTTTGACCACAAAACAAGGCTTTGTGCCCTAAATGAGATGTCTGGAACATAAAAGTGAGGGATTTTACAGTAAAAAGGACGTATTGACCCCTAAAAAGGAGGATTCGCGGCCAAAAAATGAGGCGTTGCGCCCTAAAAATGAGGGCTTGTACCTTCTAAATGATGCTTTGAAGCAGAACAGGGAGGCTTTCAACCCTGGAACCAACATTCCGGACTCTAAAAAGGAAGCGTTGTGACCTAAAATTGAGACTTTGTGCCCTTAATGTAGTGTTTGGAGCGTAAAAAAGTGGGATTTCAGAATTAAAAGTAGGATTTGAAGCCTAAAGACGGTCGCTTGGAGCATAAAGATGTGGATTTCAACCCTGGACTCGAAGCTTGGGAATCTTAACAGGAGTGTTTGCACCCTAACAGCGAGGGCTTGTGCACCAAAAAGGAGGGTTTGTGCCCTAAACAGGAGGGTTTGTAGAGTAAAAAGCAGGCTTTCAACCCTAGACTCCAAGCTTTGGGCTCTTAACCAAATCTTTGGGACCTAACATTCAGACATCGTGCCCTAAAGGAGGCGTTTGGAGCATAAAAAGGAGGCATTTTCCAGTGAAATGATTTACAGCATAAAAATGAGCGTTTGGGCCCTAAAAATGAGGGTTTGTACAATAAACGTGAGGATTGGGATTATAAAATGAGGAATTCAACCACAGAATCAAAGCTTTGGACTCTGAAGAGGAAGCTTTGGGACCACAAAACAAGGCTTTGTGCCCTAAATGAGATGTCTGGAACATAAAAGTGAGGGATTTTACAGTAAAAAGGACGTATTGACCCCTAAAAAGGAGGATTCGCGGCCAAAAAATGAGGCGTTGCGCCCTAAAAATGAGGGCTTGTACCTTCTAAATGACGCTTTGAAGCAGAACAGGGAGGCTTTCAACCCTGGAACCAACATTCCGGACTCTAAAAAGGAAGCGTTGTGACCTAAAATGGAGACTTTGTGCCCTTAATGTAGTGTTTGGAGCGTAAAAAAGTGGGATTTCAGAATTAAAAGTAGGATTTGAAGCCTAAAGACGGTCGCTTGGAGCATAAAGATGTGGATTTCAACCCTGGACTCGAAGCTTGGGAATCTTAACAGGAGTGTTTGCACCCTAACAGCGAGGGCTTGTGCACCAAAAAGGAGGGTTTGTGCCCTAAACAGGAGGGTTTGTAGAGTAAAAAGCAGGCTTTCAACCCTAGACTCAAAGCTTTGGATTCTTATCCAAATCTTTGGGACCTAACATTGAGGCTCGTGCCCTAAAGGAGGCGTTTGGAGCATAAAAAGGAGGCATTTTCCAGTGAAATGATTTACAGCATAAAAATGAGCGTTTGGGCCCTAAAAATGAGGGTTTGTACAATAAACGAGAGGGTTTGGATTATAAAACGAGGAATTCAACCACAGAATCAAAGCTTTGGACTCTGAAGAGGAAGCTTTGGGACCACAAAACAAGGCTTTGTGCCCTAAATGAGATGTCTGGAACATAAAAGTGAGGGATTTTACAGTAAAAAGGACGTATTGACCCCTAAAAAGGAGGATTCGCGGCCAAAAAATGAGGCGTTGCGCCCTAAAAATGAGGGCTTGTACCTTCTAAATGACGCTTTGAAGCAGAACAGGGAGGCTTTCAACCCTGGAACCAACGTTCCGGACTCTAAAAAGGAAGCGTTGTGACCTAAAATGGAGACTTTGTGCCCTTAATGTAGTGTTTGGAGCGTAAAAAAGTGGGATTTCAGAATTAAAAGTAGGATTTGAAGCCTAAAGACGGTCGCTTGGAGCATAAAGATGTGGATTTCAACCCTGGACTCGAAGCTTGGGAATCTTAACAGGAGTGTTTGCACCCTAACAGCGAGGGCTTGTGCACCAAAAAGGAGGGTTTGTGCCCTAAACAGGAGGGTTTGTAGAGTAAAAAGCAGGCTTTGAACCCTAGACTCAAAGCTTTGGGCTCTTAACCAAATCTTTGGGACCTAACATTCAGACATCGTGCCCTAAAGGAGGCGTTTGGAGCATAAAAAGGAGGCATTTTCCAGTGAAATGATTTACAGCATAAAAATGAGCGTTTGGGCCCTAAAAATGAGGGTTTGTACAATAAACGAGAGGGTTTGGATTATAAAACGAGGAATTCAACCACAGAATCAAAGCTTTGGACTCTGAAGAGGAAGCTTTTTTGACCACAAAACAAGGCTTTGTGCCCTAAATGAGATGTCTGGAACATAAAAGTGAGGGATTTTACAGTAAAAAGGACGTATTGACCCCTAAAAAGGAGGATTCGCGGCCAAAAAATGAGGCGTTGCGCCCTAAAAATGAGGGCTTGTACCTTCTAAATGACGCTTTGAAGCAGAACAGGGAGGCTTTCAACCCTGGAACCAACATTCCGGACTCTAAAAAGGAAGCGTTGTGACCTAAAATGGAGACTTTGTGCCCTTAATGTAGTGTTTGGAGCGTAAAAAAGTGGGATTTCAGAATTAAAAGTAGGATTTGAAGCCTAAAGACGGTCGCTTGGAGCATAAAGATGTGGATTTCAACCCTGGACTCGAAGCTTGGGAATCTTAACAGGAGTGTTTGCACCCTAACAGCGAGGGCTTGTGCACCAAAAAGGAGGGTTTGTGCCCTAAACAGGAGGGTTTGTAGAGTAAAAAGCAGGCTTTCAACCCTAGACTCAAAGCTTTGGATTCTTATCCAAATCTTTGGGACCTAACATTGAGGCTCGTGCCCTAAAGGAGGCGTTTGGAGCATAAAAAGGAGGCATTTTCCAGTGAAATGATTTACAGCATAAAAATGAGCGTTTGGGCCCTAAAAATGAGGGTTTGTACAATAAACGAGAGGGTTTGGATTATAAAACGAGGAATTCAACCACAGAATCAAAGCTTTGGACTCTGAAGAGGAAGCTTTTTTGACCACAAAACAAGGCTTTGTGCCCTAAATGAGATGTCTGGAACATAAAAGTGAGGGATTTTACAGTAAAAAGGACGTATTGACCCCTAAAAAGGAGGATTCGCGGCCAAAAAATGAGGCGTTGCGCCCTAAAAATGAGGGCTTGTACCTTCTAAATGACGCTTTGAAGCAGAACAGGGAGGCTTTCAACCCTGGAACCAACATTCCGGACTCTAAAAAGGAAGCGTTGTGACCTAAAATGGAGACTTTGTGCCCTTAATGTAGTGTTTGGAGCGTAAAAAAGTGGGATTTCAGAATTAAAAGTAGGATTTGAAGCCTAAAGACGGTCGCTTGGAGCATAAAGATGTGGATTTCAACCCTGGACTCGAAGCTTGGGAATCTTAACAGGAGTGTTTGCACCCTAACAGCGAGGGCTTGTGCACCAAAAAGGAGGGTTTGTGCCCTAAACAGGAGGGTTTGTAGAGTAAAAAGCAGGCTTTCAACCCTAGACTCCAAGCTTTGGGCTCTTAACCAAATCTTTGGGACCTAACATTGAGGCTTGTGCCCTAAAGGAGGCGTTTGGAGCATAAAAAGGAGGCATTTTCCAGTGAAATGATTTACAGCATAAAAATGAGCGTTTGGGCCCTAAAAATGAGGGTTTGTACAATAAACGTGAGGATTGGGATTATAAAACGAGGAATTCAACCACAGAATCAAAGCTTTGGACTCTGAAGAGGAAGCTTTGGGACCACAAAACAAGGCTTTGTGCCCTAAATGAGATGTCTGGAACATAAAAGTGAGGGATTTTACAGTAAAAAGGACGTATTGACCCCTAAAAAGGAGGATTCGCGGCCAAAAAATGAGGCGTTGCGCCCTAAAAATGAGGGCTTGTACCTTCTAAATGACGCTTTGAAGCAGAACAGGGAGGCTTTCAACCCTGGAACCAACGTTCCGGACTCTAAAAAGGAAGCGTTGTGACCTAAAATGGAGACTTTGTGCCCTTAATGTAGTGTTTGGAGCGTAAAAAAGTGGGATTTCAGAATTAAAAGTAGGATTTGAAGCCTAAAGACGGTCGCTTGGAGCATAAAGATGTGGATTTCAACCCTGGACTCGAAGCTTGGGAATCTTAACAGGAGTGTTTGCACCCTAACAGCGAGGGCTTGTGCACCAAAAAGGAGGGTTTGTGCCCTAAACAGGAGGGTTTGTAGAGTAAAAAGCAGGCTTTGAACCCTAGACTCAAAGCTTTGGGCTCTTAACCAAATCTTTGGGACCTAACATTCAGACATCGTGCCCTAAAGGAGGCGTTTGGAGCATAAAAAGGAGGCATTTTCCAGTGAAATGATTTACAGCATAAAAATGAGCGTTTGGGCCCTAAAAATGAGGGTTTGTACAATAAACGAGAGGATTTGGATTATAAAACGAGGAATTCAACCACAGAATCAAAGCTTTGGACTCTGAAGAGGAAGCTTTGGGACCACAAAACAAGGCTTTGTGCCCTAAATGAGATGTCCGGAACATAAAAGTGAGGGATTTTACAGTAAAAAGGACGTATTGACCCCTAAAAAGGAGGATTCGCGGCCAAAAAATGAGGCGTTGCGCCCTAAAAATGAGGGCTTGTACCTTCTAAATGATGCTTTGAAGCAGAACAGGGAGGCTTTCAACCCTGGAACCAACGTTCCGGACTCTAAAAAGGAAGCGTTGTGACCTAAAATGGAGACTTTGTGTCCTTAATGTAGTGTTTGGAGCGTAAAAAAGTGGGATTTCAGAATTAAAAGTAGGATTTGAAGATTAAAGACGGTCGCTTGGAGCATAAAGATGTGGATTTCAACCCTGGACTCGAAGCTTGGGAATCTTAACAGGAGTGTTTGCACCCTAACAGCGAGGGCTTGTGCACCAAAAAGGAGGGTTTGTGCCCTAAACAGGAGGGTTTGTAGAGTAAAAAGCAGGCTTTCAACCCTACACTCCAAGCTTTGGGCTCTTAACCAAATCTTTGGGACCTAACATTCAGACATCGTGCCCTAAAGGAGGCGTTTGGAGCATAAAAAGGAGGCATTTTCCAGTGAAATGATTTACAGCATAAAAATGAGCGTTTGGGCCCTAAAAATGAGGGTTTGTACAATAAACGTGAGGATTGGGATTATAAAACGAGGAATTCAACCACAGAATCAAAGCTTTGGACTCTGAAGAGGAAGCTTTTTTGACCACAAAACAAGGCTTTGTGCCCTAAATGAGATGTCTGGAACATAAAAGTGAGGGATTTTACAGTAAAAAGGACGTATTGACCCCTAAAAAGGAGGATTCGCGGCCAAAAAATGAGGCGTTGCGCCCTAAAAATGAGGGCTTGTACCTTCTAAATGACGCTTTGAAGCAGAACAGGGAGGCTTTCAACCCTGGAACCAACATTCCGGACTCTAAAAAGGAAGCGTTGTGACCTAAAATGGAGACTTTGTGCCCTTAATGTAGTGTTTGGAGCGTAAAAAAGTGGGATTTCAGAATTAAAAGTAGGATTTGAAGCCTAAAGACGGTCGCTTGGAGCATAAAGATGTGGATTTCAACCCTGGACTCGAAGCTTGGGAATCTTAACAGGAGTGTTTGCACCCTAACAGCGAGGGCTTGTGCACCAAAAAGGAGGGTTTGTGCCCTAAACAGGAGGGTTTGTAGAGTAAAAAGCTGGCTTTCAACCCAAGACTCCAAGCTTTGGGCTCTTAACCAAATCTTTGGGACCTAACATTCAGACATCGTGCCCTAAAGGAGGCGTTTGGAGCATAAAAAGGAGGCATTTTCCAGTGAAATGATTTACAGCATAAAAATGAGCGTTTGGGCCCTAAAAATGAGGGTTTGTACAATAAACGAGAGGATTTGAATTATAAAATGAGGAATTCAACCACAGAATCAAAGCTTTGGACTCTGAAGAGGAAGCTTTGGGACCACAAAACAAGGCTTTGTGCCCTAAATGAGATGTCTGGAACATAAAAGTGAGGGATTTTACAGTAAAAAGGACGTATTGACCCCTAAAAAGGAGGATTCGCGGCCAAAAAATGAGGCGTTGCGCCCTAAAAATGAGGGCTTGTACCTTCTAAATGACGCTTTGAAGCAGAACAGGGAGGCTTTCAACCCTGGAACCAACGTTCCGGACTCTAAAAAGGTAGCGTTGTGACCTAAAATGGAGACTTTGTGCCCTTAATGTAGTGTTTGGAGCGTAAAAAAGTGGGATTTCAGAATTAAAAGTAGGATTTGAAGCCTAAAGACGGTCGCTTGGAGCATAAAGATGTGGATTTCAACCCTGGACTCGAAGCTTGGGAATCTTAACAGGAGTGTTTGCACCCTAACAGCGAGGGCTTGTGCACCAAAAAGGAGGGTTTGTGCCCTAAACAGGAGGGTTTGTAGAGTAAAAAGCAGGCTTTCAACCCTAGACTCAAAGCTTTGGGCTCTTAACCAAATCTTTGGGACCTAACATTGAGGCTTGTGCCCTATAGGAGGCGTTTGGAGCATAAAAAGGAGGCATTTTCCAGTGAAATGATTTACAGCATAAAAATGAGCGTTTGGGCCCTAAAAATGAGGGTTTGTACAATAAACGTGAGGATTGGGATTATAAAATGAGGAATTCAACCACAGAATCAAAGCTTTGGACTCTGAAGAGGAAGCTTTGGGACCACAAAACAAGGCTTTGTGCCCTAAATGAGATGTCTGGAACATAAAAGTGAGGGATTTTACAGTAAAAAGGACGTATTGACCCCTAAAAAGGAGGATTCGCGGCCAAAAAATGAGGCGTTGCGCCCTAAAAATGAGGGCTTGTACCTTCTAAATGATGCTTTGAAGCAGAACAGGGAGGCTTTCAACCCTGGAACCAACGTTCCGGACTCTAAAAAGGAAGCGTTGTGACCTAAAATGGAGACTTTGTGCCCTTAATGTAGTGTTTGGAGCGTAAAAAAGTGGGATTTCAGAATTAAAAGTAGGATTTGAAGATTAAAGACGGTCGCTTGGAGCATAAAGATGTGGATTTCAACCCTGGACTCGAAGCTTGGGAATCTTAACAGGAGTGTTTGCACCCTAACAGTGAGGGCTTGTGCACCAAAAAGGAGGGTTTGTGCCCTAAACAGGAGGGTTTGTAGAGTAAAAAGCAGGCTTTCAACCCTAGACTCCAAGCTTTGGGCTCTTAACCAAATCTTTGGGACCTAACATTCAGACATCATGCCCTAAAGGAGGCGTTTGGAGCATAAAAAGGAGGCATTTTCCAGTGAAATGATTTACAGCATAAAAATGAGCGTTTGGGCCCTAAAAATGAGGGTTTGTACAATAAACGAGAGGATTTGGATTATAAAACGAGGAATTCAACCACAGAATCAAAGCTTTGGACTCTGAAGAGGAAGCTTTTTTGACCACAAAACAAGGCTTTGTGCCCTAAATGAGATGTCCGGAACATAAAAGTGAGGGATTTTACAGTAAAAAGGACGTATTGACCCCTAAAAAGGAGGATTCGCGGCCAAAAAATGAGGCGTTGCGCCCTAAAAATGAGGGCTTGTACCTTCTAAATGACGCTTTGAAGCAGAACAGGGAGGCTTTCAACCCTGGAACCAACGTTCCGGACTCTAAAAAGGAAGCGTTGTGACCTAAAATGGAGACTTTGTGCCCTTAATGTAGTGTTTGGAGCGTAAAAAAGTGGGATTTCAGAATTAAAAGTAGGATTTGAAGCCTAAAGACGGTCGCTTGGAGCATAAAGATGTGGATTTCAACCCTGGACTCGAAGCTTGGGAATCTTAACAGGAGTGTTTGCACCCTAACAGCGAGGACTTGTGCACCAAAAAGGAGGGTTTGTGCCCTAAACAGGAGGGTTTGTAGAGTAAAAAGCAGGCTTTCAACCCTAGACTCAAAGCTTTGGGCTCTTAACCAAATCTTTGGGACCTAACATTGAGGCTCGTGCCCTAAAGGAGGCGTTTGGAGCATAAAAAGGAGGCATTTTCCAGTGAAATGATTTACAGCATAAAAATGAGCGTTTGGGCCCTAAAAATGAGGGTTTGTACAATAAGCGTGAGGATTTGGATTATAAAACGAGGAATTCAACCACAGAATCAAAGCTTTGGACTCTGAAGAGGAAGCTTTTTTGACCACAAAACAAGGCTTTGTGCCCTAAATGAGATGTCCGGAACATAAAAGTGAGGGATTTTACAGTAAAAAGGACGTATTGACCCCTAAAAAGGAGGATTCGCGGCCAAAAAATGAGGCGTTGCGCCCTAAAAATGAGGGCTTGTACCTTCTAAATGACGCTTTGAAGCAGAACAGGGAGGCTTTCAACCCTGGAACCAACATTCCGGACTCTAAAAAGGAAGCGTTGTGACCTAAAATTGAGACTTTGTGCCCTTAATGTAGTGTTTGGAGCGTAAAAAAGTGGGATTTCAGAATTAAAAGTAGGATTTGAAGCCTAAAGACGGTCGCTTGGAGCATAAAGATGTGGATTTCAACCCTGGACTCGAAGCTTGGGAATCTTAACAGGAGTGTTTGCACCCTAACAGCGAGGGCTTGTGCACCAAAAAGGAGGGTTTGTGCCCTAAACAGGAGGGTTTGTAGAGTAAAAAGCAGGCTTTCAACCCTAGACTCAAAGCTTTGGATTCTTATCCAAATCTTTGGGACCTAACATTGAGGCTCGTGCCCTAAAGGAGGCGTTTGGAGCATAAAAAGGAGGCATTTTCCAGTGAAATGATTTACAGCATAAAAATGAGCGTTTGGGCCCTAAAAATGAGGGTTTGTACAATAAACGAGAGGGTTTGGATTATAAAACGAGGAATTCAACCACAGAATCAAAGCTTTGGACTCTGAAGAGGAAGCTTTTTTGACCACAAAACAAGGCTTTGTGCCCTAAATGAGATGTCTGGAACATAAAAGTGAGGGATTTTACAGTAAAAAGGACGTATTGACCCCTAAAAAGGAGGATTCGCGGCCAAAAAATGAGGCGTTGCGCCCTAAAAATGAGGGCTTGTACCTTCTAAATGACACTTTGAAGCAGAACAGGGAGGCTTTCAACCCTGGAACCAACATTCCGGACTCTAAAAAGGAAGCGTTGTGACCTAAAATGGAGACTTTGTGCCCTTAATGTAGTGTTTGGAGCGTAAAAAAGTGGGATTTCAGAATTAAAAGTAGGATTTGAAGCCTAAAGACGGTCGCTTGGAGCATAAAGATGTGGATTTCAACCCTGGACTCGAAGCTTGGGAATCTTAACAGGAGTGTTTGCACCCTAACAGCGAGGGCTTGTGCACCAAAAAGGAGGGTTTGTGCCCTAAACAGGAGGGTTTGTAGAGTAAAAAGCAGGCTTTCAACCCTAGACTCCAAGCTTTGGGCTCTTAACCAAATCTTTGGGACCTAACATTGAGGCTTGTGCCCTAAAGGAGGCGTTTGGAGCATAAAAAGGAGGCATTTTCCAGTGAAATGATTTACAGCATAAAAATGAGCGTTTGGGCCCTAAAAATGAGGGTTTGTACAATAAACGTGAGGATTGGGATTATAAAACGAGGAATTCAACCACAGAATCAAAGCTTTGGACTCTGAAGAGGAAGCTTTGGGACCACAAAACAAGGCTTTGTGCCCTAAATGAGATGTCTGGAACATAAAAGTGAGGGATTTTACAGTAAAAAGGACGTATTGACCCCTAAAAAGGAGGATTCGCGGCCAAAAAATGAGGCGTTGCGCCCTAAAAATGAGGGCTTGTACCTTCTAAATGACGCTTTGAAGCAGAACAGGGAGGCTTTCAACCCTGGAACCAACGTTCCGGACTCTAAAAAGGAAGCGTTGTGACCTAAAATGGAGACTTTGTGCCCTTAATGTAGTGTTTGGAGCGTAAAAAAGTGGGATTTCAGAATTAAAAGTAGGATTTGAAGCCTAAAGACGGTCGCTTGGAGCATAAAGATGTGGATTTCAACCCTGGACTCGAAGCTTGGGAATCTTAACAGGAGTGTTTGCACCCTAACAGCGAGGGCTTGTGCACCAAAAAGGAGGGTTTGTGCCCTAAACAGGAGGGTTTGTAGAGTAAAAAGCAGGCTTTGAACCCTAGACTCAAAGCTTTGGGCTCTTAACCAAATCTTTGGGACCTAACATTCAGACATCGTGCCCTAAAGGAGGCGTTTGGAGCATAAAAAGGAGGCATTTTCCAGTGAAATGATTTACAGCATAAAAATGAGCGTTTGGGCCCTAAAAATGAGGGTTTGTACAATAAACGAGAGGATTTGGATTATAAAACGAGGAATTCAACCACAGAATCAAAGCTTTGGACTCTGAAGAGGAAGCTTTGGGACCACAAAACAAGGCTTTGTGCCCTAAATGAGATGTCCGGAACATAAAAGTGAGGGATTTTACAGTAAAAAGGACGTATTGACCCCTAAAAAGGAGGATTCGCGGCCAAAAAATGAGGCGTTGCGCCCTAAAAATGAGGGCTTGTACCTTCTAAATGATGCTTTGAAGCAGAACAGGGAGGCTTTCAACCCTGGAACCAACGTTCCGGACTCTAAAAAGGAAGCGTTGTGACCTAAAATGGAGACTTTGTGCCCTTAATGTAGTGTTTGGAGCGTAAAAAAGTGGGATTTCAGAATTAAAAGTAGGATTTGAAGCCTAAAGACGGTCGCTTGGAGCATAAAGATGTGGATTTCAACCCTGGACTCGAAGCTTGGGAATCTTAACAGGAGTGTTTGCACCCTAACAGCGAGGGCTTGTGCACCAAAAAGGAGGGTTTGTGCCCTAAACAGGAGGGTTTGTAGAGTAAAAAGCTGGCTTTCAACCCAAGACTCCAAGCTTTGGGCTCTTAACCAAATCTTTGGGACCTAACATTCAGACATCGTGCCCTAAAGGAGGCGTTTGGAGCATAAAAAGGAGGCATTTTCCAGTGAAATGATTTACAGCATAAAAATGAGCGTTTGGGCCCTAAAAATGAGGGTTTGTACAATAAACGAGAGGATTTGAATTATAAAATGAGGAATTCAACCACAGAATCAAAGCTTTGGACTCTGAAGAGGAAGCTTTGGGACCACAAAACAAGGCTTTGTGCCCTAAATGAGATGTCTGGAACATAAAAGTGAGGGATTTTACAGTAAAAAGGACGTATTGACCCCTAAAAAGGAGGATTCGCGGCCAAAAAATGAGGCGTTGCGCCCTAAAAATGAGGGCTTGTACCTTCTAAATGACGCTTTGAAGCAGAACAGGGAGGCTTTCAACCCTGGAACCAACGTTCCGGACTCTAAAAAGGTAGCGTTGTGACCTAAAATGGAGACTTTGTGCCCTTAATGTAGTGTTTGGAGCGTAAAAAAGTGGGATTTCAGAATTAAAAGTAGGATTTGAAGCCTAAAGACGGTCGCTTGGAGCATAAAGATGTGGATTTCAACCCTGGACTCGAAGCTTGGGAATCTTAACAGGAGTGTTTGCACCCTAACAGCGAGGGCTTGTGCACCAAAAAGGAGGGTTTGTGCCCTAAACAGGAGGGTTTGTAGAGTAAAAAGCAGGCTTTCAACCCTAGACTCCAAGCTTTGGGCTCTTAACCAAATCTTTGGGACCTAACATTCAGACATAGTGCCCTAAAGGAGGCGTTTGGAGCATAAAAAGGAGGCATTTTCCAGTGAAATTGTTACAGCATAAAAATGAGCGTTTGGGCCCTAAAAATGAGGGTTTGTACAATAAACGTGAGGATTTGGATTACAAAACGAGGAATTCAACCACAGAATCAAAGCTTTGGACTCTGAAGAGGAAGCTTTGGGACCACAAAACAAGGCTTTGTGCCCTAAATGAGATGTCCGGAACATAAAAGTGAGGGATTTTACAGTAAAAAGGACGTATTGACCCCTAAAAAGGAGGATTCGCGGCCAAAAAATGAGGCGTTGCGCCCTAAAAATGAGGGCTTGTACCTTCTAAATGACGCTTTGAAGCAGAACAGGGAGGCTTTCAACCCTGGAACCAACGTTCCGGAATCTAAAAAGGAAGCGTTGTGACCTAAAATTGAGACTTTGTGCCCTTAATGTAGTGTTTGGAGCGTAAAAAAGTGGGATTTCAGAATTAAAAGTAGGATTTGAAGCCTAAAGACGGTCGCTTGGAGCATAAAGATGTGGATTACAACCCTGGACTCGAAGCTTGGGAATCTTAACAGGAGTGTTGCACCCTAACAGCGAGGGCTTGTGCACCAAAAAGGAGGGTTTGTGCCCTAAACAGGAGGGTTTGTAGAGTAAAAAGCAGGCTTTGAACCCTAGACTCAAAGCTTTGGATTCTTATCCAAATCTTTGGGACCTAACATTCAGACATCGTGCCCTAAAGGAGGCGTTTGGAGCATAAAAAGGAGGCATTTTCCAGTGAAATGATTTACAGCATAAAAATGAGCGTTTGGGCCCTAAAAATGAGGGTTTGTACAATAAACGTGAGGATTTGGATTATAAAACGAGGAATTCAACCACAGAATCAAAGCTTTGGACTCTGAAGAGGAAGCTTTTTTGACCACAAAACAAGGCTTTGTGCCCTAAATGAGATGTCCGGAACATAAAAGTGAGGGATTTTACAGCAAAAAGGACGTATTGACCCCTAAAAAGGAGGATTCGCGGCCAAGAAGTGAGGCGTTGCGCCCTAAAAATGAGGGCTTGTACCTTCTAAATGACGCTTTGAAGCAGAACAGGGAGGCTTTCAACCCTGGAACCAACGTTCCGGACTCTAAAAAGGAAGCGTTGTGACCTAAAATTGAGACTTTGTGCCCTTAATGTAGTGTTTGGAGTGTAAAAAAGTGGGATTTCAGAATTAAAAGTAGGATTTGAAGCCTAAAGACGGTCGCTTGGAGCATAAAGATGTGGATTACAACCCTGGACTCGAAGCTTGGGAATCTTAACAGGAGTGTTGCACCCTAACAGCGAGGGCTTGTGCACCAAAAAGGAGGGTTTGTGCCCTAAACAGGAGGGTTTGTAGAGTAAAAAGCAGGCTTTGAACCCTAGACTCAAAGCTTTGGATTCTTATCCAAATCTTTGGGACCTAACATTGAGGCTCGTGCCCTAAAGGAGGCGTTTGGAGCATAAAAAGGAGGCATTTTCCAGTGAAATGATTTACAGCATAAAAATGAGCGTTTGGGCCCTAAAAATGAGGGTTTGTACAATAAACGTGAGGATTTGGATTATAAAACGAGGAATTCAACCACAGAATCAAAGCTTTGGACTCTGAAGAGGAAGCTTTTTTGACCACAAAACAAGGCTTTGTGCCCTAAATGAGATGTCCGGAACATAAAAGTGAGGGATTTTACAGCAAAAAGGACGTATTGACCCCTAAAAAGGAGGATTCGCGGCCAAGAAGTGAGGCGTTGCGCCCTAAAAATGAGGGCTTGTACCTTCTAAATGACGCTTTGAAGCAGAACAGGGAGGCTTTCAACCCTGGAACCAACGTTCCGGACTCTAAAAAGGAAGCGTTGTGACCTAAAATTGAGACTTTGTGCCCTTAATGTAGTGTTTGGAGCGTAAAAAAGTGGGATTTCAGAATTAAAAGTAGGATTTGAAGCCTAAAGACGGTCGCTTGGAGCATAAAGATGTGGATTTCAACCCTGGACTCGAAGCTTGGGAATCTTAACAGGAGTGTTTGCACCCTAACAGCGAGGGCTTGTGCACCAAAAAGGAGGGTTTGTGCCCTAAACAGGAGGGTTTGTAGAGTAAAAAGCAGGCTTACAACCCTAGACTCAAAGCTTTGGGCTCTTAACCAAATCTTTGGGACCTAACATTGAGGCTTGTGCCCTAAAGGAGGCGTTTGGAGCATAAAAAGGAGGCATTTTCCAGTGAAATGATTTACAGCATAAAAATGAGCGTTTGGGCCCTAAAAATGAGGGTTTGTACAATAAACGTGAGGATTGGGATTATAAAATGAGGAATTCAACCACAGAATCAAAGCTTTGGACTCTGAAGAGGAAGCTTTGGGACCACAAAACAAGGCTTTGTGCCCTAAATGAGATGTCTGGAACATAAAAGTGAGGGATTTTACAGTAAAAAGGACGTATTGACCCCTAAAAAGGAGGATTCGCGGCCAAAAAATGAGGCGTTGCGCCCTAAAAATGAGGGCTTGTACCTTCTAAATGACGCTTTGAAGCAGAACAGGGAGGCTTTCAACCCTGGAACCAACGTTCCGGACTCTAAAAAGGAAGCGTTGTGACCTAAAATTGAGACTTTGTGCCCTTAATGTAGTGTTTGGAGCGTAAAAAAGTGGGATTTCAGAATTAAAAGTAGGATTTGAAGCCTAAAGACGGTCGCTTGGAGCATAAAGATGTGGATTTCAACCCTGGACTCGAAGCTTGGGAATCTTAACAGGAGTGTTGCACCCTAACAGCGAGGGCTTGTGCACCAAAAAGGAGGGTTTGTGCCCTAAACAGGAGGGTTTGTAGAGTAAAAAGCAGGCTTTGAACCCTAGACTCAAAGCTTTGGATTCTTATCCAAATCTTTGGGACCTAACATTGAGGCTCGTGCCCTAAAGGAGGCGTTTGGAGCATAAAAAGGAGGCATTTTCCAGTGAAATGATTTACAGCATAAAAATGAGCGTTTGGGCCCTAAAAATGAGGGTTTGTACAATAAACGTGAGGATTGGGATTATAAAACGAGGAATTCAACCACAGAATCAAAGCTTTGGACTCTGAAGAGGAAGCTTTGGGACCACAAAACAAGGCTTTGTGCCCTAAATGAGATGTCCGGAACATAAAAGTGAGGGATTTTACAGTAAAAAGGACGTATTGACCCCTAAAAAGGAGGATTCGCGGCCAAAAAATGAGGCGTTGCGCCCTAAAAATGAGGGCTTGTACCTTCTAAATGACGCTTTGAAGCAGAACAGGGAGGCTTTCAACCCTGGAACCAACGTTCCGGACTCTAAAAAGGAAGCGTTGTGACCTAAAATGGAGACTTTGTGCCCTTAATGTAGTGTTTGGAGCGTAAAAAAGTGGGATTTCAGAATTAAAAGTAGGATTTGAAGCCTAAAGACGGTCGCTTGGAGCATAAAGATGTGGATTTCAACCCTGGACTCGAAGCTTGGGAATCTTAACAGGAGTGTTTGCACCCTAACAGCGAGGGCTTGTGCACCAAAAAGGAGGGTTTGTGCCCTAAACAGGAGGGTTTGTAGAGTAAAAAGCAGGCTTTCAACCCTAGACTCCAAGCTTTGGGCTCTTAACCAAATCTTTGGGACCTAACATTCAGACATCGTGCCCTAAAGGAGGCGTTTGGAGCATAAAAAGGAGGCATTTTCCAGTGAAATGTTTTACAGCATAAAAATGAGCGTTTGGGCCCTAAAAATGAGGGTTTGTACAATAAACGAGAGGATTTGGATTATAAAACGAGGAATTCAACCACAGAATCAAAGCTTTGGACTCTGAAGAGGAAGCTTTGGGACCACAAAACAAGGCTTTGTGCCCTAAATGAGATGTCCGGAACATAAAAGTGAGGGATTTTACAGTAAAAAGGACGTATTGACCCCTAAAAAGGAGGATTCGCGGCCAAAAAATGAGGCGTTGCGCCCTAAAAATGAGGGCTTGTACCTTCTAAATGACGCTTTGAAGCAGAACAGGGAGGCTTTCAACCCTGGAACCAACGTTCCGGACTCTAAAAAGGAAGCGTTGTGACCTAAAATGGAGACTTTGTGCCCTTAATGTAGTGTTTGGAGCGTAAAAAAGTGGGATTTCAGAATTAAAAGTAGGATTTGAAGCCTAAAGACGGTCGCTTGGAGCATAAAGATGTGGATTTCAACCCTGGACTCGAAGCTTGGGAATCTTAACAGGAGTGTTTGCACCCTAACAGCGAGGGCTTGTGCACCAAAAAGGAGGGTTTGTGCCCTAAACAGGAGGGTTTGTAGAGTAAAAAGCAGGCTTTCAACCCTAGACTCAAAGCTTTGGGCTCTTAACCAAATCTTTGGGACCTAACATTGAGGCTCGTGCCCTATAGGAGGCGTTTGGAGCATAAAAAGGAGGCATTTTCCAGTGAAATGATTTACAGCATAAAAATGAGCGTTTGGGCCCTAAAAATGAGGGTTTGTACAATAAACGTGAGGATTGGGATTATAAAACGAGGAATTCAACCACAGAATCAAAGCTTTGGACTCTGAAGAGGAAGCTTTGGGACCACAAAACAAGGCTTTGTGCCCTAAATGAGATGTCCGGAACATAAAAGTGAGGGATTTTACAGTAAAAAGGACGTATTGACCCCTAAAAAGGAGGATTCGCGGCCAAAAAATGAGGCGTTGCGCCCTAAAAATGAGGGCTTGTACCTTCTAAATGACGCTTTGAAGCAGAACAGGGAGGCTTTCAACCCTGGAACCAACGTTCCGGACTCTAAAAAGGAAGCGTTGTGACCTAAAATGGAGACTTTGTGCCCTTAATGTAGTGTTTGGAGCGTAAAAAAGTGGGATTTCAGAATTAAAAGTAGGATTTGAAGCCTAAAGACGGTCGCTTGGAGCATAAAGATGTGGATTTCAACCCTGGACTCGAAGCTTGGGAATCTTAACAGGAGTGTTTGCACCCTAACAGCGAGGGCTTGTGCACCAAAAAGGAGGGTTTGTGCCCTAAACAGGAGGGTTTGTAGAGTAAAAAGCAGGCTTTGAACCCTAGACTCAAAGCTTTGGATTCTTATCCAAATCTTTGGGACCTAACATTGAGGCTCGTGCCCTAAAGGAGGCGTTTGGAGCATAAAAAGGAGGCATTTTCCAGTGAAATGATTTACAGCATAAAAATGAGCGTTTGGGCCCTAAAAATGAGGGTTTGTACAATAAACGTGAGGATTGGGATTATAAAACGAGGAATTCAACCACAGAATCAAAGCTTTGGACTCTGAAGAGGAAGCTTTGGGACCACAAAACAAGCCTTTGTGCCCTAAATGAGATGTCCGGAACATAAAAGTGAGGGATTTTACAGTAAAAAGGACGTATTGACCCCTAAAAAGGAGGATTCGCGGCCAAAAAATGAGGCGTTGCGCCCTAAAAATGAGGGCTTGTACCTTCTAAATGACGCTTTGAAGCAGAACAGGGAGGCTTTCAACCCTGGAACCAACGTTCCGGACTCTAAAAAGGAAGTGTTGTGACCTAAAATGGAGACTTTGTGCCCTTAATGTAGTGTTTGGAGCGTAAAAAAGTGGGATTTCAGAATTAAAAGTAGGATTTGAAGCCTAAAGACGGTCGCTTGGAGCATAAAGATGTGGATTTCAACCCTGGACTCGAAGCTTGGGAATCTTAACAGGAGTGTTTGCACCCTAACAGCGAGGGCTTGTGCACCAAAAAGGAGGGTTTGTGCCCTAAACAGGAGGGTTTGTAGAGTAAAAAGCAGGCTTTCAACCCTAGACTCAAAGCTTTGGGCTCTTAACCAAATCTTTGGGACCTAACATTGAGGCTCGTGCCCTATAGGAGGCGTTTGGAGCATAAAAAGGAGGCATTTTCCAGTGAAATGATTTACAGCATAAAAATGAGCGTTTGGGCCCTAAAAATGAGGGTTTGTACAATAAACGTGAGGATTGGGATTATAAAACGAGGAATTCAACCACAGAATCAAAGCTTTGGACTCTGAAGAGGAAGCTTTGGGACCACAAAACAAGGCTTTGTGCCCTAAATGAGATGTCCGGAACATAAAAGTGAGGGATTTTACAGTAAAAAGGACGTATTGACCCCTAAAAAGGAGGATTCGCGGCCAAAAAATGAGGCGTTGCGCCCTAAAAATGAGGGCTTGTACCTTCTAAATGACGCTTTGAAGCAGAACAGGGAGGCTTTCAACCCTGGAACCAACGTTCCGGACTCTAAAAAGGAAGCGTTGTGACCTAAAATGGAGACTTTGTGCCCTTAATGTAGTGTTTGGAGCGTAAAAAAGTGGGATTTCAGAATTAAAAGTAGGATTTGAAGCCTAAAGACGGTCGCTTGGAGCATAAAGATGTGGATTTCAACCCTGGACTCGAAGCTTGGGAATCTTAACAGGAGTGTTTGCACCCTAACAGCGAGGGCTTGTGCACCAAAAAGGAGGGTTTGTGCCCTAAACAGGAGGGTTTGTAGAGTAAAAAGCAGGCTTTCAACCCTAGACTCCAAGCTTTGGGCTCTTAACCAAATCTTTGGGACCTAACATTCATACATCGTGCCCTAAAGGAGGCGTTTGGAGCATAAAAAGGAGGCATTTTCCAGTGAAATGATTTACAGCATAAAAATGAGCGTTTGGGCCCTAAAAATGAGGGTTTGTACAATAAACGTGAGGATTGGGATTATAAAACGAGGAATTCAACCACAGAATCAAAGCTTTGGACTCTGAAGAGGAAGCTTTGGGACCACAAAACAAGCCTTTGTGCCCTAAATGAGATGTCCGGAACATAAAAGTGAGGGATTTTACAGTAAAAAGGACGTATTGACCCCTAAAAAGGAGGATTCGCGGCCAAAAAATGAGGCGTTGCGCCCTAAAAATGAGGGCTTGTACCTTCTAAATGACGCTTTGAAGCAGAACAGGGAGGCTTTCAACCCTGGAACCAACGTTCCGGACTCTAAAAAGGAAGCGTTGTGACCTAAAATGGAGACTTTGTGCCCTTAATGTAGTGTTTGGAGCGTAAAAAAGTGGGATTTCAGAATTAAAAGTAGGATTTGAAGCCTAAAGACGGTCGCTTGGAGCATAAAGATGTGGATTCCAACCCTGGACTCGAAGCTTGGGAATCTTAACAGGAGTGTTTGCACCCTAACAGCGAGGGCTTGTGCACCAAAAAGGAGGGTTTGTGCCCTAAACAGGAGGGTTTGTAGAGTAAAAAGCAGGCTTTCAACCCTAGACTCAAAGCTTTGGGCTCTTAACCAAATCTTTGGGACCTAACATTGAGGCTCGTGCCCTATAGGAGGCGTTTGGAGCATAAAAAGGAGGCATTTTCCAGTGAAATGATTTACAGCATAAAAATGAGCGTTTGGGCCCTAAAAATGAGGGTTTGTACAATAAACGTGAGGATTGGGATTATAAAACGAGGAATTCAACCACAGAATCAAAGCTTTGGACTCTGAAGAGGAAGCTTTGGGACCACAAAACAAGGCTTTGTGCCCTAAATGAGATGTCTGGAACATAAAAGTGAGGGATTTTACAGTAAAAAGGACGTATTGACCCCTAAAAAGGAGGATTCGCGGCCAAAAAATGAGGCGTTGCGCCCTAAAAATGAGGGCTTGTACCTTCTAAATGACGCTTTGAAGCAGAACAGGGAGGCTTTCAACCCTGGAACCAACGTTCCGGACTCTAAAAAGGAAGCGTTGTGACCTAAAATTGAGACTTTGTGCCCTTAATGTAGTGTTTGGAGTGTAAAAAAGTGGGATTTCAGAATTAAAAGTAGGATTTGAAGCCTAAAGACGGTCGCTTGGAGCATAAAGATGTGGATTTCAACCCTGGACTCGAAGCTTGGGAATCTTAACAGGAGTGTTTGCACCCTAACAGCGAGGGCTTGTGCACCAAAAAGGAGGGTTTGTGCCCTAAACAGGAGGGTTTGTAGAGTAAAAAGCAGGCTTTCAACCCTAGACTCCAAGCTTTGGGCTCTTAACCAAATCTTTGGGACCTAACATTCAGACATCGTGCCCTAAAGGAGGCGTTTGGAGCATAAAAAGGAGGCATTTTCCAGTGAAATGATTTACAGCATAAAAATGAGCGTTTGGGCCCTAAAAATGAGGGTTTGTACAATAAACGTGAGGATTGGGATTATAAAATGAGGAATTCAACCACAGAATCAAAGCTTTGGACTCTGAAGAGGAAGCTTTGGGACCACAAAACAAGGCTTTGTGCCCTAAATGAGATGTCTGGAACATAAAAGTGAGGGATTTTACAGTAAAAAGGACGTATTGACCCCTAAAAAGGAGGATTCGCGGCCAAAAAATGAGGCGTTGCGCCCTAAAAATGAGGGCTTGTACCTTCTAAATGACGCTTTGAAGCAGAACAGGGAGGCTTTCAACCCTGGAACCAACGTTCCGGACTCTAAAAAGGAAGCGTTGTGACCTAAAATGGAGACTTTGTGCCCTTAATGTAGTGTTTGGAGCGTAAAAAAGTGGGATTTCAGAATTAAAAGTAGGATTTGAAGCCTAAAGACGGTCGCTTGGAGCATAAAGATGTGGATTTCAACCCTGGACTCGAAGCTTGGGAATCTTAACAGGAGTGTTTGCACCCTAACAGCGAGGGCTTGTGCACCAAAAAGGAGGGTTTGTGCCCTAAACAGGAGGGTTTGTAGAGTAAAAAGCAGGCTTTCAACCCTAGACTCCAAGCTTTGGGCTCTTAACCAAATCTTTGGGACCTAACATTCAGACATCGTGCCCTAAAGGAGGCGTTTGGAGCATAAAAAGGAGGCATTTTCCAGTGAAATGATTTACAGCATAAAAATGAGCGTTTGGGCCCTAAAAATGAGGGTTTGTACAATAAACGAGAGGGTTTGGATTATAAAACGAGGAATTCAACCACAGAATCAAAGCTTTGGACTCTGAAGAGGAAGCTTTTTTGACCACAAAACAAGGCTTTGTGCCCTAAATGAGATGTCTGGAACATAAAAGTGAGGGATTTTACAGTAAAAAGGACGTATTGACCCCTAAAAAGGAGGATTCGCGGCCAAAAAATGAGGCGTTGCGCCCTAAAAATGAGGGCTTGTACCTTCTAAATGACGCTTTGAAGCAGAACAGGGAGGCTTTCAACCCTGGAACCAACATTCCGGACTCTAAAAAGGAAGCGTTGTGACCTAAAATGGAGACTTTGTGCCCTTAATGTAGTGTTTGGAGCGTAAAAAAGTGGGATTTCAGAATTAAAAGTAGGATTTGAAGCCTAAAGACGGTCGCTTGGAGCATAAAGATGTGGATTTCAACCCTGGACTCGAAGCTTGGGAATCTTAACAGGAGTGTTTGCACCCTAACAGCGAGGGCTTGTGCACCAAAAAGGAGGGTTTGTGCCCTAAACAGGAGGGTTTGTAGAGTAAAAAGCAGGCTTTCAACCCTAGACTCCAAGCTTTGGGCTCTTAACCAAATCTTTGGGACCTAACATTGAGGCTTGTGCCCTAAAGGAGGCGTTTGGAGCATAAAAAGGAGGCATTTTCCAGTGAAATGATTTACAGCATAAAAATGAGCGTTTGGGCCCTAAAAATGAGGGTTTGTACAATAAACGTGAGGATTGGGATTATAAAACGAGGAATTCAACCACAGAATCAAAGCTTTGGACTCTGAAGAGGAAGCTTTGGGACCACAAAACAAGGCTTTGTGCCCTAAATGAGATGTCTGGAACATAAAAGTGAGGGATTTTACAGCAAAAAGGACGTATTGACCCCTAAAAAGGAGGATTCGCGGCCAAAAAATGAGGCGTTGCGCCCTAAAAATGAGGGCTTGTACCTTCTAAATGACGCTTTGAAGCAGAACAGGGAGGCTTTCAACCCTGGAACCAACGTTCCGGACTCTAAAAAGGAAGCGTTGTGACCTAAAATGGAGACTTTGTGCCCTTAATGTAGTGTTTGGAGCGTAAAAAAGTGGGATTTCAGAATTAAAAGTAGGATTTGAAGCCTAAAGACGGTCGCTTGGAGCATAAAGATGTGGATTTCAACCCTGGACTCGAAGCTTGGGAATCTTAACAGGAGTGTTTGCACCCTAACAGCGAGGGCTTGTGCACCAAAAAGGAGGGTTTGTGCCCTAAACAGGAGGGTTTGTAGAGTAAAAAGCAGGCTTTGAACCCTAGACTCAAAGCTTTGGGCTCTTAACCAAATCTTTGGGACCTAACATTCAGACATCGTGCCCTAAAGGAGGCGTTTGGAGCATAAAAAGGAGGCATTTTCCAGTGAAATGATTTACAGCATAAAAATGAGCGTTTGGGCCCTAAAAATGAGGGTTTGTACAATAAACGTGAGGATTGGGATTATAAAACGAGGAATTCAACCACAGAATCAAAGCTTTGGACTCTGAAGAGGAAGCTTTTTTGACCACAAAACAAGGCTTTGTGCCCTAAATGAGATGTCCGGAACATAAAAGTGAGGGATTTTACAGTAAAAAGGACGTATTGACCCCTAAAAAGGAGGATTCGTGGCCAAAAAATGAGGCGTTGCGCCCTAAAAATGAGGGCTTGTACCTTCTAAATGACGCTTTGAAGCAGAACAGGGAGGCTTTCAACCCTGGAACCAACGTTCCGGACTCTAAAAAGGAAGCGTTGTGACCTAAAATGGAGACTTTGTGCCCTTAATGTAGTGTTTGGAGCGTAAAAAAGTGGGATTTCAGAATTAAAAGTAGGATTTGAAGCCTAAAGACGGTCGCTTGGAGCATAAAGATGTGGATTTCAACCCTGGACTCGAAGCTTGGGAATCTTAACAGGAGTGTTTGCACCCTAACAGCGAGGGCTTGTGCACCAAAAAGGAGGGTTTGTGCCCTAAACAGGAGGGTTTGTAGAGTAAAAAGCAGGCTTTCAACCCTAGACTCCAAGCTTTGGGCTCTTAACCAAATCTTTGGGACCTAACATTCAGACATAGTGCCCTAAAGGAGGCGTTTGGAGCATAAAAAGGAGGCATTTTCCAGTGAAATTGTTACAGCATAAAAATGAGCGTTTGGGCCCTAAAAATGAGGGTTTGTACAATAAACGTGAGGATTGGGATTATAAAACGAGGAATTCAACCACAGAATCAAAGCTTTGGACTCTGAAGAGGAAGCTTTGGGACCACAAAACAAGGCTTTGTGCCCTAAATGAGATGTCTGGAACATAAAAGTGAGGGATTTTACAGTAAAAAGGACGTATTGACCCCTAAAAAGGAGGATTCGCGGCCAAAAAATGAGGCGTTGCGCCCTAAAAATGAGGGCTTGTACCTTCTAAATGACGCTTTGAAGCAGAACAGGGAGGCTTTCAACCCTGGAACCAACGTTCCGGACTCTAAAAAGGAAGCGTTGTGACCTAAAATTGAGACTTTGTGCCCTTAATGTAGTGTTTGGAGTGTAAAAAAGTGGGATTTCAGAATTAAAAGTAGGATTTGAAGCCTAAAGACGGTCGCTTGGAGCATAAAGATGTGGATTTCAACCCTGGACTCGAAGCTTGGGAATCTTAACAGGAGTGTTTGCACCCTAACAGCGAGGGCTTGTGCACCAAAAAGGAGGGTTTGTGCCCTAAACAGGAGGGTTTGTAGAGTAAAAAGCAGGCTTTCAACCCTAGACTCCAAGCTTTGGGCTCTTAACCAAATCTTTGGGACCTAACATTCAGACATCGTGCCCTAAAGGAGGCGTTTGGAGCATAAAAAGGAGGCATTTTCCAGTGAAATGATTTACAGCATAAAAATGAGCGTTTGGGCCCTAAAAATGAGGGTTTGTACAATAAACGTGAGGATTGGGATTATAAAATGAGGAATTCAACCACAGAATCAAAGCTTTGGACTCTGAAGAGGAAGCTTTGGGACCACAAAACAAGGCTTTGTGCCCTAAATGAGATGTCTGGAACATAAAAGTGAGGGATTTTACAGTAAAAAGGACGTATTGACCCCTAAAAAGGAGGATTCGCGGCCAAAAAATGAGGCGTTGCGCCCTAAAAATGAGGGCTTGTACCTTCTAAATGACGCTTTGAAGCAGAACAGGGAGGCTTTCAACCCTGGAACCAACGTTCCGGACTCTAAAAAGGAAGCGTTGTGACCTAAAATGGAGACTTTGTGCCCTTAATGTAGTGTTTGGAGCGTAAAAAAGTGGGATTTCAGAATTAAAAGTAGGATTTGAAGCCTAAAGACGGTCGCTTGGAGCATAAAGATGTGGATTTCAACCCTGGACTCGAAGCTTGGGAATCTTAACAGGAGTGTTTGCACCCTAACAGCGAGGGCTTGTGCACCAAAAAGGAGGGTTTGTGCCCTAAACAGGAGGGTTTGTAGAGTAAAAAGCAGGCTTTCAACCCTAGACTCCAAGCTTTGGGCTCTTAACCAAATCTTTGGGACCTAACATTCAGACATCGTGCCCTAAAGGAGGCGTTTGGAGCATAAAAAGGAGGCATTTTCCAGTGAAATGATTTACAGCATAAAAATGAGCGTTTGGGCCCTAAAAATGAGGGTTTGTACAATAAACGAGAGGGTTTGGATTATAAAACGAGGAATTCAACCACAGAATCAAAGCTTTGGACTCTGAAGAGGAAGCTTTTTTGACCACAAAACAAGGCTTTGTGCCCTAAATGAGATGTCTGGAACATAAAAGTGAGGGATTTTACAGTAAAAAGGACGTATTGACCCCTAAAAAGGAGGATTCGCGGCCAAAAAATGAGGCGTTGCGCCCTAAAAATGAGGGCTTGTACCTTCTAAATGACGCTTTGAAGCAGAACAGGGAGGCTTTCAACCCTGGAACCAACATTCCGGACTCTAAAAAGGAAGCGTTGTGACCTAAAATGGAGACTTTGTGCCCTTAATGTAGTGTTTGGAGCGTAAAAAAGTGGGATTTCAGAATTAAAAGTAGGATTTGAAGCCTAAAGACGGTCGCTTGGAGCATAAAGATGTGGATTTCAACCCTGGACTCGAAGCTTGGGAATCTTAACAGGAGTGTTTGCACCCTAACAGCGAGGGCTTGTGCACCAAAAAGGAGGGTTTGTGCCCTAAACAGGAGGGTTTGTAGAGTAAAAAGCAGGCTTTCAACCCTAGACTCCAAGCTTTGGGCTCTTAACCAAATCTTTGGGACCTAACATTGAGGCTTGTGCCCTAAAGGAGGCGTTTGGAGCATAAAAAGGAGGCATTTTCCAGTGAAATGATTTACAGCATAAAAATGAGCGTTTGGGCCCTAAAAATGAGGGTTTGTACAATAAACGTGAGGATTGGGATTATAAAACGAGGAATTCAACCACAGAATCAAAGCTTTGGACTCTGAAGAGGAAGCTTTGGGACCACAAAACAAGGCTTTGTGCCCTAAATGAGATGTCTGGAACATAAAAGTGAGGGATTTTACAGCAAAAAGGACGTATTGACCCCTAAAAAGGAGGATTCGCGGCCAAAAAATGAGGCGTTGCGCCCTAAAAATGAGGGCTTGTACCTTCTAAATGACGCTTTGAAGCAGAACAGGGAGGCTTTCAACCCTGGAACCAACGTTCCGGACTCTAAAAAGGAAGCGTTGTGACCTAAAATGGAGACTTTGTGCCCTTAATGTAGTGTTTGGAGCGTAAAAAAGTGGGATTTCAGAATTAAAAGTAGGATTTGAAGCCTAAAGACGGTCGCTTGGAGCATAAAGATGTGGATTTCAACCCTGGACTCGAAGCTTGGGAATCTTAACAGGAGTGTTTGCACCCTAACAGCGAGGGCTTGTGCACCAAAAAGGAGGGTTTGTGCCCTAAACAGGAGGGTTTGTAGAGTAAAAAGCAGGCTTTGAACCCTAGACTCAAAGCTTTGGGCTCTTAACCAAATCTTTGGGACCTAACATTCAGACATCGTGCCCTAAAGGAGGCGTTTGGAGCATAAAAAGGAGGCATTTTCCAGTGAAATGATTTACAGCATAAAAATGAGCGTTTGGGCCCTAAAAATGAGGGTTTGTACAATAAACGTGAGGATTGGGATTATAAAACGAGGAATTCAACCACAGAATCAAAGCTTTGGACTCTGAAGAGGAAGCTTTTTTGACCACAAAACAAGGCTTTGTGCCCTAAATGAGATGTCCGGAACATAAAAGTGAGGGATTTTACAGTAAAAAGGACGTATTGACCCCTAAAAAGGAGGATTCGTGGCCAAAAAATGAGGCGTTGCGCCCTAAAAATGAGGGCTTGTACCTTCTAAATGACGCTTTGAAGCAGAACAGGGAGGCTTTCAACCCTGGAACCAACGTTCCGGACTCTAAAAAGGAAGCGTTGTGACCTAAAATGGAGACTTTGTGCCCTTAATGTAGTGTTTGGAGCGTAAAAAAGTGGGATTTCAGAATTAAAAGTAGGATTTGAAGCCTAAAGACGGTCGCTTGGAGCATAAAGATGTGGATTTCAACCCTGGACTCGAAGCTTGGGAATCTTAACAGGAGTGTTTGCACCCTAACAGCGAGGGCTTGTGCACCAAAAAGGAGGGTTTGTGCCCTAAACAGGAGGGTTTGTAGAGTAAAAAGCAGGCTTTCAACCCTAGACTCCAAGCTTTGGGCTCTTAACCAAATCTTTGGGACCTAACATTCAGACATAGTGCCCTAAAGGAGGCGTTTGGAGCATAAAAAGGAGGCATTTTCCAGTGAAATTGTTACAGCATAAAAATGAGCGTTTGGGCCCTAAAAATGAGGGTTTGTACAATAAACGTGAGGATTTGGATTACAAAACGAGGAATTCAACCACAGAATCAAAGCTTTGGACTCTGAAGAGGAAGCTTTGGGACCACAAAACAAGGCTTTGTGCCCTAAATGAGATGTCCGGAACATAAAAGTGAGGGATTTTACAGTAAAAAGGACGTATTGACCCCTAAAAAGGAGGATTCGCGGCCAAAAAATGAGGCGTTGCGCCCTAAAAATGAGGGCTTGTACCTTCTAAATGACGCTTTGAAGCAGAACAGGGAGGCTTTCAACCCTGGAACCAACGTTCCGGAATCTAAAAAGGAAGCGTTGTGACCTAAAATTGAGACTTTGTGCCCTTAATGTAGTGTTTGGAGCGTAAAAAAGTGGGATTTCAGAATTAAAAGTAGGATTTGAAGCCTAAAGACGGTCGCTTGGAGCATAAAGATGTGGATTACAACCCTGGACTCGAAGCTTGGGAATCTTAACAGGAGTGTTGCACCCTAACAGCGAGGGCTTGTGCACCAAAAAGGAGGGTTTGTGCCCTAAACAGGAGGGTTTGTAGAGTAAAAAGCAGGCTTTCAACCCTAGACTCAAAGCTTTGGGCTCTTAACCAAATCTTTGGGACCTAACATTGAGGCTTGTGCCCTATAGGAGGCGTTTGGAGCATAAAAAGGAGGCATTTTCCAGTGAAATGATTTACAGCATAAAAATGAGCGTTTGGGCCCTAAAAATGAGGGTTTGTACAATAAACGTGAGGATTGGGATTATAAAACGAGGAATTCAACCACAGAATCAAAGCTTTGGACTCTGAAGAGGAAGCTTTGGGACCACAAAACAAGGCTTTGTGCCCTAAATGAGATGTCCGGAACATAAAAGTGAGGGATTTTACAGTAAAAAGGACGTATTGACCCCTAAAAAGGAGGATTCGCGGCCAAAAAATGAGGCGTTGCGCCCTAAAAATGAGGGCTTGTACCTTCTAAATGACGCTTTGAAGCAGAACAGGGAGGCTTTCAACCCTGGAACCAACGTTCCGGAATCTAAAAAGGAAGCGTTGTGACCTAAAATTGAGACTTTGTGCCCTTAATGTAGTGTTTGGAGCGTAAAAAAGTGGGATTTCAGAATTAAAAGTAGGATTTGAAGCCTAAAGACGGTCGCTTGGAGCATAAAGATGTGGATTACAACCCTGGACTCGAAGCTTGGGAATCTTAACAGGAGTGTTGCACCCTAACAGCGAGGGCTTGTGCACCAAAAAGGAGGGTTTGTGCCCTAAACAGGAGGGTTTGTAGAGTAAAAAGCAGGCTTTGAACCCTAGACTCAAAGCTTTGGATTCTTATCCAAATCTTTGGGACCTAACATTGAGGCTCGTGCCCTAAAGGAGGCGTTTGGAGCATAAAAAGGAGGCATTTTCCAGTGAAATGATTTACAGCATAAAAATGAGCGTTTGGGCCCTAAAAATGAGGGTTTGTACAATAAACGTGAGGATTTGGATTATAAAACGAGGAATTCAACCACAGAATCAAAGCTTTGGACTCTGAAGAGGAAGCTTTTTTGACCACAAAACAAGGCTTTGTGCCCTAAATGAGATGTCCGGAACATAAAAGTGAGGGATTTTACAGCAAAAAGGACGTATTGACCCCTAAAAAGGAGGATTCGCGGCCAAAAAGTGAGGCGTTGCGCCCTAAAAATGAGGGCTTGTACCTTCTAAATGACGCTTTGAAGCAGAACAGGGAGGCTTTCAACCCTGGAACCAACGTTCCGGACTCTAAAAAGGAAGCGTTGTGACCTAAAATTGAGACTTTGTGCCCTTAATGTAGTGTTTGGAGTGTAAAAAAGTGGGATTTCAGAATTAAAAGTAGGATTTGAAGCCTAAAGACGGTCGCTTGGAGCATAAAGATGTGGATTTCAACCCTGGACTCGAAGCTTGGGAATCTTAACAGGAGTGTTTGCACCCTAACAGCGAGGGCTTGTGCACCAAAAAGGAGGGTTTGTGCCCTAAACAGGAGGGTTTGTAGAGTAAAAAGCAGGCTTTCAACCCTAGACTCCAAGCTTTGGGCTCTTAACCAAATCTTTGGGACCTAACATTCAGACATAGTGCCCTAAAGGAGGCGTTTGGAGCATAAAAAGGAGGCATTTTCCAGTGAAATTGTTACAGCATAAAAATGAGCGTTTGGGCCCTAAAAATGAGGGTTTGTACAATAAACGTGAGGATTTGGATTACAAAACGAGGAATTCAACCACAGAATCAAAGCTTTGGACTCTGAAGAGGAAGCTTTGGGACCACAAAACAAGGCTTTGTGCCCTAAATGAGATGTCCGGAACATAAAAGTGAGGGATTTTACAGTAAAAAGGACGTATTGACCCCTAAAAAGGAGGATTCGCGGCCAAAAAATGAGGCGTTGCGCCCTAAAAATGAGGGCTTGTACCTTCTAAATGACGCTTTGAAGCAGAACAGGGAGGCTTTCAACCCTGGAACCAACGTTCCGGAATCTAAAAAGGAAGCGTTGTGACCTAAAATTGAGACTTTGTGCCCTTAATGTAGTGTTTGGAGCGTAAAAAAGTGGGATTTCAGAATTAAAAGTAGGATTTGAAGCCTAAAGACGGTCGCTTGGAGCATAAAGATGTGGATTACAACCCTGGACTCGAAGCTTGGGAATCTTAACAGGAGTGTTGCACCCTAACAGCGAGGGCTTGTGCACCAAAAAGGAGGGTTTGTGCCCTAAACAGGAGGGTTTGTAGAGTAAAAAGCAGGCTTTCAACCCTAGACTCAAAGCTTTGGGCTCTTAACCAAATCTTTGGGACCTAACATTGAGGCTTGTGCCCTATAGGAGGCGTTTGGAGCATAAAAAGGAGGCATTTTCCAGTGAAATGATTTACAGCATAAAAATGAGCGTTTGGGCCCTAAAAATGAGGGTTTGTACAATAAACGTGAGGATTGGGATTATAAAATGAGGAATTCAACCACAGAATCAAAGCTTTGGACTCTGAAGAGGAAGCTTTGGGACCACAAAACAAGGCTTTGTGCCCTAAATGAGATGTCTGGAACATAAAAGTGAGGGATTTTACAGTAAAAAGGACGTATTGACCCCTAAAAAGGAGGATTCGCGGCCAAAAAATGAGGCGTTGCGCCCTAAAAATGAGGGCTTGTACCTTCTAAATGACGCTTTGAAGCAGAACAGGGAGGCTTTCAACCCTGGAACCAACGTTCCGGACTCTAAAAAGGAAGCGTTGTGACCTAAAATGGAGACTTTGTGCCCTTAATGTAGTGTTTGGAGCGTAAAAAAGTGGGATTTCAGAATTAAAAGTAGGATTTGAAGCCTAAAGACGGTCGCTTGGAGCATAAAGATGTGGATTACAATTCTGGACTCGAAGCTTGGGAATCTTAACAGGAGTGTTGCACCCTAACAGCGAGGGCTTGTGCACCAAAAAGGAGGGTTTGTGCCCTAAACAGGAGGGTTTGTACAGTAAAAAGCAGGCTTTGAACTCTAGACTCAAAGCTTTGGATTCTTATCCAAATCTTTGGGACCTAACATTGAGGCTCGTGCCCTAAAGGAGGCGTTTGGAGCATAAAAAGGAGGCATTTTCCAGTGAAATGATTTACAGCATAAAAATGAGCGTTTGGGCCCTAAAAATGAGGGTTTGTACAATAAACGTGAGGATTTGGATTATAAAACGAGGAATTCAACCACAGAATCAAAGCTTTGGACTCTGAAGAGGAAGCTTTGGGACCACAAAACAAGGCTTTGTGCCCTAAATGAGATGTCCGGAACATAAAAGTGAGGGATTTTACAGCAAAAAGGACGTATTGACCCCTAAAAAGGAGGATTCGCGGCCAAAAAGTGAGGCGTTGCGCCCTAAAAATGAGGGCTTGTACCTTCTAAATGACGCTTTGAAGCAGAACAGGGAGGCTTTCAACCCTGGAACCAACGTTCCGGACTCTAAAAAGGAAGCGTTGTGACCTAAAATGGAGACTTTGTGCCCTTAATGTAGTGTTTGGAGCGTAAAAAAGTGGGATTTCAGAATTAAAAGTAGGATTTGAAGCCTAAAGACGGTCGCTTGGAGCATAAAGATGTGGATTTCAACCCTGGACTCGAAGCTTGGGAATCTTAACAGGAGTGTTTGCACCCTAACAGCGAGGGCTTGTGCACCAAAAAGGAGGGTTTGTGCCCTAAACAGGAGGGTTTGTAGAGTAAAAAGCAGGCTTTCAACCCTAGACTCCAAGCTTTGGGCTCTTAACCAAATCTTTGGGACCTAACATTCATACATCGTGCCCTAAAGGAGGCGTTTGGAGCATAAAAAGGAGGCATTTTCCAGTGAAATGTTTTACAGCATAAAAATGAGCGTTTGGGCCCTAAAAATGAGGGTTTGTACAATAAACGTGAGGATTTGGATTATAAAACGAGGAATTCAACCACAGAATCAAAGCTTTGGACTCTGAAGAGGAAGCTTTGGGACCACAAAACAAGGCTTTGTGCCCTAAATGAGATGTCCGGAACATAAAAGTGAGGGATTTTACAGTAAAAAGGACGTATTGACCCCTAAAAAGGAGGATTCGCGGCCAAAAAATGAGGCGTTGCGCCCTAAAAATGAGGGCTTGTACTTTCTAAATGACGCTTTGAAGCAGAACAGGGAGGCTTTCAACCCTGGAACCAACGTTCCGGACTCTAAAAAGGAAGCGTTGTGACCTAAAATGGAGACTTTGTGCCCTTAATGTAGTGTTTGGAGCGTAAAAAAGTGGGATTTCAGAATTAAAAGTAGGATTTGAAGCCTAAAGACGGTCGCTTGGAGCATAAAGATGTGGATTTCAACCCTGGACTCGAAGCTTGGGAATCTTAACAGGAGTGTTTGCACCCTAACAGCGAGGGCTTGTGCACCAAAAAGGAGGGTTTGTGCCCTAAACAGGAGGGTTTGTAGAGTAAAAAGCAGGCTTTCAACCCTAGACTCCAAGCTTTGGGCTCTTAACCAAATCTTTGGGACCTAACATTCAGACATCGTGCCCTAAAGGAGGCGTTTGGAGCATAAAAAGGAGGCATTTTCCAGTGAAATGTTTTACAGCATAAAAATGAGCGTTTGGGCCCTAAAAATGAGGGTTTGTACAATAAACGTGAGGATTTGGATTATAAAACGAGGAATTCAACCACAGAATCAAAGCTTTGGACTCTGAAGAGGAAGCTTTGGGACCACAAAACAAGGCTTTGTGCCCTAAATGAGATGTCCGGAACATAAAAGTGAGGGATTTTACAGTAAAAAGGACGTATTGACCCCTAAAAAGGAGGATTCGCGGCCAAAAAATGAGGCGTTGCGCCCTAAAAATGAGGGCTTGTACCTTCTAAATGACGCTTTGAAGCAGAACAGGGAGGCTTTCAACCCTGGAACCAACGTTCCGGACTCTAAAAAGGAAGCGTTGTGACCTAAAATGGAGACTTTGTGCCCTTAATGTAGTGTTTGGAGCGTAAAAAAGTGGGATTTCAGAATTAAAAGTAGGATTTGAAGCCTAAAGACGGTCGCTTGGAGCATAAAGATGTGGATTTCAACCCTGGACTCGAAGCTTGGGAATCTTAACAGGAGTGTTTGCACCCTAACAGCGAGGGCTTGTGCACCAAAAAGGAGGGTTTGTGCCCTAAACAGGAGGGTTTGTAGAGTAAAAAGCAGGCTTTCAACCCTAGACTCAAAGCTTTGGGCTCTTAACCAAATCTTTGGGACCTAACATTGAGGCTCGTGCCCTAAACGAGGCGTTTGGAGCATAAAAAGGAGGCATTTTCCAGTGAAATGATTTACAGCATAAAAATGAGCGTTTGGGCCCTAAAAATGAGGGTTTGTACAATAAACGTGAGGATTTGGATTATAAAACGAGGAATTCAACCACAGAATCAAAGCTTTGGACTCTGAAGAGGAAGCTTTTTTGACCACAAAACAAGGCTTTGTGCCCTAAATGAGATGTCCGGAACATAAAAGTGAGGGATTTTACAGCAAAAAGGACGTATTGACCCCTAAAAAGGAGGATTCGCGGCCAAAAAGTGAGGCGTTGCGCCCTAAAAATGAGGGCTTGTACCTTCTAAATGACGCTTTGAAGCAGAACAGGGAGGCTTTCAACCCTGGAACCAACGTTCCGGACTCTAAAAAGGAAGCGTTGTGACCTAAAATGGAGACTTTGTGCCCTTAATGTAGTGTTTGGAGTGTAAAAAAGTGGGATTTCAGAATTAAAAGTAGGATTTGAAGCCTAAAGACGGTCGCTTGGAGCATAAAGATGTGGATTTCAACCCTGGACTCGAAGCTTGGGAATCTTAACAGGAGTGTTTGCACCCTAACAGCGAGGGCTTGTGCACCAAAAAGGAGGGTTTGTGCCCTAAACAGGAGGGTTTGTAGAGTAAAAAGCAGGCTTTCAACCCTAGACTCCAAGCTTTGGGCTCTTAACCAAATCTTTGGGACCTAACATTCAGACATAGTGCCCTAAAGGAGGCGTTTGGAGCATAAAAAGGAGGCATTTTCCAGTGAAATTGTTACAGCATAAAAATGAGCGTTTGGGCCCTAAAAATGAGGGTTTGTACAATAAACGTGAGGATTTGGATTATAAAACGAGGAATTCAACCACAGAATCAAAGCTTTGGACTCTGAAGAGGAAGCTTTGGGACCACAAAACAAGGCTTTGTGCCCTAAATGAGATGTCCGGAACATAAAAGTGAGGGATTTTACAGTAAAAAGGACGTATTGACCCCTAAAAAGGAGGATTCGCGGCCAAAAAATGAGGCGTTGCGCCCTAAAAATGAGGGCTTGTACCTTCTAAATGACGCTTTGAAGCAGAACAGGGAGGCTTTCAACCCTGGAACCAACGTTCCGGAATCTAAAAAGGAAGCGTTGTGACCTAAAATTGAGACTTTGTGCCCTTAATGTAGTGTTTGGAGCGTAAAAAAGTGGGATTTCAGAATTAAAAGTAGGATTTGAAGCCTAAAGACGGTCGCTTGGAGCATAAAGATGTGGATTACAACCCTGGACTCGAAGCTTGGGAATCTTAACAGGAGTGTTGCACCCTAACAGCGAGGGCTTGTGCACCAAAAAGGAGGGTTTGTGCCCTAAACAGGAGGGTTTGTAGAGTAAAAAGCAGGCTTTCAACCCTAGACTCAAAGCTTTGGGCTCTTAACCAAATCTTTGGGACCTAACATTGAGGCTTGTGCCCTATAGGAGGCGTTTGGAGCATAAAAAGGAGGCATTTTCCAGTGAAATGATTTACAGCATAAAAATGAGCGTTTGGGCCCTAAAAATGAGGGTTTGTACAATAAACGTGAGGATTGGGATTATAAAATGAGGAATTCAACCACAGAATCAAAGCTTTGGACTCTGAAGAGGAAGCTTTGGGACCACAAAACAAGGCTTTGTGCCCTAAATGAGATGTCTGGAACATAAAAGTGAGGGATTTTACAGTAAAAAGGACGTATTGACCCCTAAAAAGGAGGATTCGCGGCCAAAAAATGAGGCGTTGCGCCCTAAAAATGAGGGCTTGTACCTTCTAAATGACGCTTTGAAGCAGAACAGGGAGGCTTTCAACCCTGGAACCAACGTTCCGGACTCTAAAAAGGAAGCGTTGTGACCTAAAATGGAGACTTTGTGCCCTTAATGTAGTGTTTGGAGCGTAAAAAAGTGGGATTTCAGAATTAAAAGTAGGATTTGAAGCCTAAAGACGGTCGCTTGGAGCATAAAGATGTGGATTACAATTCTGGACTCGAAGCTTGGGAATCTTAACAGGAGTGTTGCACCCTAACAGCGAGGGCTTGTGCACCAAAAAGGAGGGTTTGTGCCCTAAACAGGAGGGTTTGTACAGTAAAAAGCAGGCTTTGAACTCTAGACTCAAAGCTTTGGATTCTTATCCAAATCTTTGGGACCTAACATTGAGGCTCGTGCCCTAAAGGAGGCGTTTGGAGCATAAAAAGGAGGCATTTTCCAGTGAAATGATTTACAGCATAAAAATGAGCGTTTGGGCCCTAAAAATGAGGGTTTGTACAATAAACGTGAGGATTTGGATTATAAAACGAGGAATTCAACCACAGAATCAAAGCTTTGGACTCTGAAGAGGAAGCTTTTTTGACCACAAAACAAGGCTTTGTGCCCTAAATGAGATGTCCGGAACATAAAAGTGAGGGATTTTACAGCAAAAAGGACGTATTGACCCCTAAAAAGGAGGATTCGCGGCCAAAAAGTGAGGCGTTGCGCCCTAAAAATGAGGGCTTGTACCTTCTAAATGACGCTTTGAAGCAGAACAGGGAGGCTTTCAACCCTGGAACCAACGTTCCGGACTCTAAAAAGGAAGCGTTGTGACCTAAAATGGAGACTTTGTGCCCTTAATGTAGTGTTTGGAGCGTAAAAAAGTGGGATTTCAGAATTAAAAGTAGGATTTGAAGCCTAAAGACGGTCGCTTGGAGCATAAAGATGTGGATTTCAACCCTGGACTCGAAGCTTGGGAATCTTAACAGGAGTGTTTGCACCCTAACAGCGAGGGCTTGTGCACCAAAAAGGAGGGTTTGTGCCCTAAACAGGAGGGTTTGTAGAGTAAAAAGCAGGCTTTCAACCCTAGACTCCAAGCTTTGGGCTCTTAACCAAATCTTTGGGACCTAACATTCATACATCGTGCCCTAAAGGAGGCGTTTGGAGCATAAAAAGGAGGCATTTTCCAGTGAAATGTTTTACAGCATAAAAATGAGCGTTTGGGCCCTAAAAATGAGGGTTTGTACAATAAACGTGAGGATTTGGATTATAAAACGAGGAATTCAACCACAGAATCAAAGCTTTGGACTCTGAAGAGGAAGCTTTGGGACCACAAAACAAGGCTTTGTGCCCTAAATGAGATGTCCGGAACATAAAAGTGAGGGATTTTACAGTAAAAAGGACGTATTGACCCCTAAAAAGGAGGATTCGCGGCCAAAAAATGAGGCGTTGCGCCCTAAAAATGAGGGCTTGTACTTTCTAAATGACGCTTTGAAGCAGAACAGGGAGGCTTTCAACCCTGGAACCAACGTTCCGGACTCTAAAAAGGAAGCGTTGTGACCTAAAATGGAGACTTTGTGCCCTTAATGTAGTGTTTGGAGCGTAAAAAAGTGGGATTTCAGAATTAAAAGTAGGATTTGAAGCCTAAAGACGGTCGCTTGGAGCATAAAGATGTGGATTTCAACCCTGGACTCGAAGCTTGGGAATCTTAACAGGAGTGTTTGCACCCTAACAGCGAGGGCTTGTGCACCAAAAAGGAGGGTTTGTGCCCTAAACAGGAGGGTTTGTAGAGTAAAAAGCAGGCTTTCAACCCTAGACTCCAAGCTTTGGGCTCTTAACCAAATCTTTGGGACCTAACATTCAGACATCGTGCCCTAAAGGAGGCGTTTGGAGCATAAAAAGGAGGCATTTTCCAGTGAAATGTTTTACAGCATAAAAATGAGCGTTTGGGCCCTAAAAATGAGGGTTTGTACAATAAACGTGAGGATTTGGATTATAAAACGAGGAATTCAACCACAGAATCAAAGCTTTGGACTCTGAAGAGGAAGCTTTGGGACCACAAAACAAGGCTTTGTGCCCTAAATGAGATGTCCGGAACATAAAAGTGAGGGATTTTACAGTAAAAAGGACGTATTGACCCCTAAAAAGGAGGATTCGCGGCCAAAAAATGAGGCGTTGCGCCCTAAAAATGAGGGCTTGTACCTTCTAAATGACGCTTTGAAGCAGAACAGGGAGGCTTTCAACCCTGGAACCAACGTTCCGGACTCTAAAAAGGAAGCGTTGTGACCTAAAATGGAGACTTTGTGCCCTTAATGTAGTGTTTGGAGCGTAAAAAAGTGGGATTTCAGAATTAAAAGTAGGATTTGAAGCCTAAAGACGGTCGCTTGGAGCATAAAGATGTGGATTTCAACCCTGGACTCGAAGCTTGGGAATCTTAACAGGAGTGTTTGCACCCTAACAGCGAGGGCTTGTGCACCAAAAAGGAGGGTTTGTGCCCTAAACAGGAGGGTTTGTAGAGTAAAAAGCAGGCTTTCAACCCTAGACTCAAAGCTTTGGGCTCTTAACCAAATCTTTGGGACCTAACATTGAGGCTCGTGCCCTAAAGGAGGCGTTTGGAGCATAAAAAGGAGGCATTTTCCAGTGAAATGATTTACAGCATAAAAATGAGCGTTTGGGCCCGAAAAATGAGGGTTTGTACAATAAACGAGGGAATTTGGATTATAAAATGAGGAATTAAACCACAGAATCAAAGCTTTGGACTCTGAAGAGGAAGCTTTGGGACCACAAAACAAGGCTTTGTGCCCTAAATGAGATGTCCGGAACATAAAAGTGAGGGATTTTACAGTAAAAAGGACGTATTGACCCCTAAAAAGGAGGATTCGCGGCCAAAAAATGAGGCGTTGCGCCCTAAAAATGAGGGCTTGTACCTTCTAAATGACGCTTTGAAGCAGAACAGGGAGGCTTTCAACCCTGGAACCAACGTTCCGGACTCTAAAAAGGAAGCGTTGTGACCTAAAATGGAGACTTTGTGCCCTTAATGTAGTGTTTGGAGCGTAAAAAATTGGGATTTCAGAATTAAAAGTAGGATTTGAAGCCTAAAGACGGTCGCTTGGAGCATAAAGATGTGGATTTCAACCCTGGACTCGAAGCTTGGGAATCTTAACAGGAGTGTTTGCACCCTAACAGCGAGGGCTTGTGCACCAAAAAGGAGGGTTTGTGCCCTAAACAGGAGGGTTTGTACAGTAAAAAGCAGGCTTTCAACCCTAGACTCAAAGCTTTGGGCTCTTAACCAAATCTTTGGGACCTAACATTGAGGCTCGTGCCCTATAGGAGGCGTTTGGAGCATAAAAAGGAGGCATTTTCCAGTGAAATGATTTACAGCATAAAAATGAGCGTTTGGGCCCTAAAAATGATGGTTTGTACAATAAACGTGAGGATTTGGATTATAAAATGAGGAATTCAACCACAGAATCAAAGCTTTGGACTCTGAAGAGGAAGCTTTTTTGACCACAAAACAAGGCTTTGTGCCCTAAATGAGATGTCTGGAACATAAAAGTGAGGGATTTTACAGTAAAAAGGACGTATTGACCCCTAAAAAGGAGGATTCGCGGCCAAAAAATGAGGCGTTGCGCCCTAAAAATGAGGGCTTGTACCTTCTAAATGACGCTTTGAAGCAGAACAGGGAGGCTTTCAACCCTGGAACCAACGTTCCGGACTCTAAAAAGGAAGCGTTGTGACCTAAAATGGAGACTTTGTGCCCTTAATGTAGTGTTTGGAGCGTAAAAAAGTGGGATTTCAGAATTAAAAGTAGGATTTGAAGCCTAAAGACGGTCGCTTGGAGCATAAAGATGTGGATTTCAACCCTGGACTCGAAGCTTGGGAATCTTAACAGGAGTGTTTGCACCCTAACAGCGAGGGCTTGTGCACCAAAAAGGAGGGTTTGTGCCCTAAACAGGAGGGTTTGTAGAGTAAAAAGCAGGCTTTCAACCCTAGACTCAAAGCTTTGGGCTCTTAACCAAATCTTTGGGACCTAACATTGAGGCTCGTGCCCTAAAGGAGGCGTTTGGAGCATAAAAAGGAGGCATTTTCCAGTGATATGATTTACAGCATAAAAATGAGCGTTTGGGCCCTAAAAATGAGGGTTTGTACAATAAACGTGAGGATTTGGATTATAAAACGAGGAATTCAACCACAGAATCAAAGCTTTGGACTCTGAAGAGGAAGCTTTGGGACCACAAAACAAGCCTTTGTGCCCTAAATGAGATGTCCGGAACATAAAAGTGAGGGATTTTACAGTAAAAAGGACGTATTGACCCCTAAAAAGGAGGATTCGCGGCCAAAAAATGAGGCGTTGCGCCCTAAAAATGAGGGCTTGTACCTTCTAAATGACGCTTTGAAGCAGAACAGGGAGGCTTTCAACCCTGGAACCAACGTTCCGGACTCTAAAAAGGAAGCGTTGTGACCTAAAATGGAGACTTTGTGCCCTTAATGTAGTGTTTGGAGCGTAAAAAAGTGGGATTTCAGAATTAAAAGTAGGATTTGAAGCCTAAAGACGGTCGCTTGGAGCATAAAGATGTGGATTTCAACCCTGGACTCGAAGCTTGGGAATCTTAACAGGAGTGTTTGCACCCTAACAGCGAGGGCTTGTGCACCGAAAAGGAGGGTTTGTGCCCTAAACAGGAGGGTTTGTAGAGTAAAAAGCAGGCTTTGAACCCTAGACTCAAAGCTTTGGGCTCTTAACCAAATCTTTGGGACCTAACATTCAGACATCATGCCCTAAAGGAGGCGTTTGGAGCATAAAAAGGAGGCATTTTCCAGTGAAATGATTTACAGCATAAAAATGAGCGTTTGGGCCCTAAAAATGAGGGTTTGTACAATAAACGTGAGGATTTGGATTATAAAACGAGGAGTTCAACCACAGAATCAAAGCTTTGGACTCTGAAGAGGAAGCTTTTTTGACCACAAAACAAGGCTTTGTGCCCTAAATGAGATGTCCGGAACATAAAAGTGAGGGATTTTACAGTAAAAAGGACGTATTGACCCCTAAAAAGGAGGATTCGCGGCCAAAAAATGAGGCGTTGCGCCCTAAAAATGAGGGCTTGTACCTGCTAAATGACGCTTTGAAGCAGAACAGTGAGGCTTTCAACCCTGGAACCAACATTCCGGACTCTAAAAAGGAAGCGTTGTGACCTAAAATTGAGACTTTGTGCCCTTAATGTAGAGTTTGGAGCGTAAAAAAGTGGGATTTCATAATTAAAATTAGGATTTGAAGCCTAAAGACGGTTGCTTGGAGCATAAAGATGTGGATTTCAACCCTGGACTCGAAGCTTGGGAATCTTAACAGGAGTGTTTGCACCCTAACAGCGAGGGTTTGTGCACCAAAAAGGAGGGTTTGTGCCCTAAACAGGAGGGTTTGTAGAGTAAAAAGCAGGCTTTCAACCCTAGACTCAAAGCTTTGGGCTCTTAACCAAATCTTTGGGACCTAACATTGAGGCTTGTGCCCTATAGGAGGCGTTTGGAGCATAAAAAGGAGGCATTTTCCAGTGAAATGATTTACAGCATAAAAATGAGCGTTTGGGCCCTAAAAATGAGGGTTTGTACAATAAACGTGAGGATTGGGATTATAAAACGAGGAATTCAACCACAGAATCAAAGCTTTGGACTCTGAAGAGGAAGCTTTGGGACCACAAAACAAGGCTTTGTGCCCTAAATGAGATGTCCGGAACATAAAAGTGAGGGATTTTACAGTAAAAAGGACGTATTGACCCCTAAAAAGGAGGATTCGCGGCCAAAAAATGAGGCGTTGCGCCCTAAAAATGAGGGCTTGTACCTTCTAAATGACGCTTTGAAGCAGAACAGGGAGGCTTTCAACCCTGGAACCAACGTTCCGGACTCTAAAAAGGAAGCGTTGTGACCTAAAATGGAGACTTTGTGCCCTTAATGTAGTGTTTGGAGCGTAAAAAAGTGGGATTTCAGAATTAAAAGTAGGATTTGAAGCCTAAAGACGGTCGCTTGGAGCATAAAGATGTGGATTTCAACCCTGGACTCGAAGCTTGGGAATCTTAACAGGAGTGTTTGCACCCTAACAGCGAGGGCTTGTGCACCGAAAAGGAGGGTTTGTGCCCTAAACAGGAGGGTTTGTAGAGTAAAAAGCAGGCTTTGAACCCTAGACTCAAAGCTTTGGGCTCTTAACCAAATCTTTGGGACCTAACATTCAGACATCATGCCCTAAAGGAGGCGTTTGGAGCATAAAAAGGAGGCATTTTCCAGTGAAATGATTTACAGCATAAAAATGAGCGTTTGGGCCCTAAAAATGAGGGTTTGTACAATAAACGTGAGGATTTGGATTATAAAACGAGGAATTCAACCACAGAATCAAAGCTTTGGACTCTGAAGAGGAAGCTTTTTTGACCACAAAACAAGGCTTTGTGCCCTAAATGAGATGTCCGGAACATAAAAGTGAGGGATTTTACAGTAAAAAGGACGTATTGACCCCTAAAAAGGAGGATTCGCGGCCAAAAAATGAGGCGTTGCGCCCTAAAAATGAGGGCTTGTACCTGCTAAATGACGCTTTGAAGCAGAACAGTGAGGCTTTCAACCCTGGAACCAACGTTCCGGACTCTAAAAAGGAAGCATTGTGACCTAAAATGGAGACTTTGTGCCCTTAATGTAGAGTTTGGAGCGTAAAAAAGTGGGATTTCATAATTAAAATTAGGATTTGAAGCCTAAAGACGGTTGCTTGGAGCATAAAGATGTGGATTTCAACCCTGGACTCGAAGCTTGGGAATCTTAACAGGAGTGTTTGCACCCTAACAGCGAGGGTTTGTGCACCAAAAAGGAGGGTTTGTGCCCTAAACAGGAGGGTTTGTAGAGTAAAAAGCAGGCTTTCAACCCTAGACTCCAAGCTTTGGGCTCTTAACCAAATCTTTGGGACCTAACATTGAGGCTCGTGCCCTATAGGAGGCGTTTGGAGCATAAAAAGGAGGCATTTTCCAGTGAAATGATTTACAGCATAAAAATGAGCGTTTGGGCCCTAAAAATGAGGGTTTGTACAATAAACGTGAGGATTGGGATTATAAAACGAGGAATTCAACCACAGAATCAAAGCTTTGGACTCTGAAGAGGAAGCTTTGGGACCACAAAACAAGGCTTTGTGCCCTAAATGAGATGTCCGGAACATAAAAGTGAGGGATTTTACAGTAAAAAGGACGTATTGACCCCTAAAAAGGAGGATTCGCGGCCAAAAAATGAGGCGTTGCGCCCTAAAAATGAGGGCTTGTACCTTCTAAATGACGCTTTGAAGCAGAACAGGGAGGCTTTCAACCCTGGAACCAACGTTCCGGACTCTAAAAAGGAAGCGTTGTGACCTAAAATGGAGACTTTGTGCCCTTAATGTAGTGTTTGGAGCGTAAAAAAGTGGGATTTCAGAATTAAAAGTAGGATTTGAAGCCTAAAGACGGTCGCTTGGAGCATAAAGATGTGGATTTCAACCCTGGACTCGAAGCTTGGGAATCTTAACAGGAGTGTTTGCACCCTAACAGCGAGGGCTTGTGCACCAAAAAGGAGGGTTTGTGCCCTACAAAGGAGGGTTTGTACAGTAAAAAGCAGGCTTTCAACCCTAGACTCAAAGCTTTGGATTCTTAACCAAATCTTTGGGACCTAACATTGAGGCTCGTGCCCTAAAGGAGGCGTTTGGAGCATAAAAAGGAGGCATTTTCCAGTGATATGATTTACAGCATAAAAATGAGCGTTTGGGCCCTAAAAATGAGGGTTTGTACAATAAACGTGAGGATTTGGATTATAAAACGAGGAATTCAACCACAGAATCAAAGCTTTGGACTCTGAAGAGGAAGCTTTGGGACCACAAAACAAGCCTTTGTGCCCTAAATGAGATATCCGGAACATAAAAGTGAGGGATTTTACAGCAAAAAGGACGTATTGACCCCTAAAAAGGAGGATTCGCGGCCAAAAAATGAGGCGTTGCGCCCTAAAAATGAGGGCTTGTACCTTCTAAATGACGCTTTGAAGCAGAACAGGGAGGCTTTCAACCCTGGAACCAACGTTCCGGACTCTAAAAAGGAAGCGTTGTGACCTAAAATTGAGACTTTGTGCCCTTAATGTAGAGTTTGGAGCGTAAAAAAGTGGGATTTCAGAATTAAAATTAGGATTTGAAGCCTAAAGACTGTTGCTTGGAGCATAAACATGTGGATTTCAACCCTGGACTCGAAGCTTGGGAATCTTAACAGGAGCGTTTGCACCCTAACAGCGAGGGCTTGTGCACCAAAAAGGAGGGTTTGTGACCTAAACAGGAGGGTTTGTAGAGTAAAAAGCAGGCTTTCAACCCTAGACTCCAAGCTTTGGGCTCTTAACCAAATCTTTGGGACCTAACATTGAGGCTTGTGCCCTAAAGGAGGCATTTGGAGCATAAAAAGGAGGCATTTTCCAGTGAAATGATTTACAGCATAAAAATGAGCGTTTGGGCCCTAAAAATGAGGGTTTGTACAATAAACGTGAGGATTGGGATTACAAAACGAGGAATTCAACCACAGAATCAAAGCTTTGGACTCTGAAGAGGAAGCTTTGGGACCACAAAACAAGGCTTTGTGCCCTAAATGAGATGTCTGGAACATAAAAGTGAGGGATTTTACAGTAAAAAGGACGTATTGACCCCTAAAAAGGAGGATTCGCGGCCAAAAAATGAGGCGTTGCGCCCTAAAAATGAGGGCTTGTACCTTCTAAATGACGCTTTGAAGCAGAACAGGGAGGCTTTCAACCCTGGAACCAACGTTCCGGACTCTAAAAAGGAAGCGTTGTGACCTAAAATTGAGACTTTGTGCCCTTAATGTAGTGTTTGGAGCGTAAAAAAGTGGGGTTTCAGAATTAAAATTAGGATTTGAAGCCTAAAGACGGTCGCTTGGAGCATAAAGATGTGGATTTCAACCCTGGACTTGAAGCTTGGGAATCTTAACAGGAGCGTTTGCACCCTAACAGTGAGGGCTTGTGCACCAAAAAGGAGGGTTTGTGCCCTAAACAGGAGGGTTTGTAGAGTAAAAAGCAGGCTTTCAACCCTAGACTCCAAGCTTTGGGCTCTTAACCAAATCTTTGGGACCTAACATTGAGGCTTGTGCCCTATAGGAGGCGTTTGGAGCATAAAAAGGAGGCATTTTCCAGTGAAATGATTTACAGCATAAAAATGAGCATTTGGGCCCTAAAAATGAGGGTTTGTACAATAAACGTGAGGATTGGGATTATAAAACGAGGAATTCAACCACAGAATCAAAGCTTTGGACTCTGAAGAGGAAGCTTTGGGACCACAAAACAAGGCTTTGTGCCCTAAATGAGATGTCTGGAACATAAAAGTGAGGGATTTTACAGTAAAAAGGACGTATTGACCCCTAAAAAGGAGGATTCGCGGCCAAAAAATGAGGCGTTGCGCCCTAAAAATGAGGGCTTGTACCTTCTAAATGACGCTTTGAAGCAGAACAGGGAGGCTTTCAACCCTGGAACCAACGTTCCGGACTCTAAAAAGGAAGCGTTGTGACCTAAAATTGAGACTTTGTGCCCTTAATGTAGAGTTTGGAGCGTAAAAAAGTGGGATTTCAGAATTAAAATTAGGATTTGAAGCCTAAAGACTGTTGCTTGGAGCATAAACATGTGGATTTCAACCCTGGACTTGAAGCTTGGGAATCTTAACAGGAGTGTTTGCACCCTAACAGGGAGTGCTTGTGCACCAAAAAGGAGGGTTTGTGCCCTAAACAGGAGGGTTTGTACAGTAAAAAGCAGGCTTTCAACCCTAGACTCAAAGCTTTGGATTCTTAACCAAATCTTTGGGACCTAACATTGAGGCTCGTGCCCTAAAGGAGGCGTTTGGAGCATAAAAAGGAGGCATTTTCCAGTGAAATGATTTACAGCATAAAAATGAGCGTTTGGGCCCTAAAAATGAGGGTTTGTACAATAAACGTGAGGATTGGGATTATAAAACGAGGAATTCAACCACAGAATCAAAGCTTTGGACTCTGAAGAGGAAGCTTTGGGACCACAAAACAAGGCTTTGTGCCCTAAATGAGATGTCCGGAACATAAAAGTGAGGGATTTTACAGTAAAAAGGACGTATTGACCCCTAAAAAGGAGGATTCGCGGCCAAAAAATGAGGCGTTGCGCCCTAAAAATGAGGGCTTGTACCTTCTAAATGACGCTTTGAAGCAGAACAGGGAGGCTTTCAACCCTGGAACCAACGTTCCGGACTCTAAAAAGGAAGCGTTGTGACCTAAAATGGAGACTTTGTGCCCTTAATGTAGTGTTTGGAGCGTAAAAAAGTGGGATTTCAGAATTAAAAGTAGGATTTGAAGCCTAAAGACGGTCGCTTGGAGCATAAAGATGTGGATTTCAACCCTGGACTCGAAGCTTGGGAATCTTAACAGGAGTGTTTGCACCCTAACAGCGAGGGCTTGTGCACCGAAAAGGAGGGTTTGTGCCCTAAACAGGAGGGTTTGTAGAGTAAAAAGCAGGCTTTGAACCCTAGACTCAAAGCTTTGGGCTCTTAACCAAATCTTTGGGACCTAACATTCAGACATCATGCCCTAAAGGAGGCGTTTGGAGCATAAAAAGGAGGCATTTTCCAGTGAAATGATTTACAGCATAAAAATGAGCGTTTGGGCCCTAAAAATGAGGGTTTGTACAATAAACGTGAGGATTTGGATTATAAAACGAGGAATTCAACCACAGAATCAAAGCTTTGGACTCTGAAGAGGAAGCTTTTTTGACCACAAAACAAGGCTTTGTGCCCTAAATGAGATGTCCGGAACATAAAAGTGAGGGATTTTACAGTAAAAAGGACGTATTGACCCCTAAAAAGGAGGATTCGCGGCCAAAAAATGAGGCGTTGCGCCCTAAAAATGAGGGCTTGTACCTGCTAAATGACGCTTTGAAGCAGAACAGTGAGGCTTTCAACCCTGGAACCAACGTTCCGGACTCTAAAAAGGAAGCATTGTGACCTAAAATGGAGACTTTGTGCCCTTAATGTAGAGTTTGGAGCGTAAAAAAGTGGGATTTCATAATTAAAATTAGGATTTGAAGCCTAAAGACGGTTGCTTGGAGCATAAAGATGTGGATTTCAACCCTGGACTCGAAGCTTGGGAATCTTAACAGGAGTGTTTGCACCCTAACAGCGAGGGTTTGTGCACCAAAAAGGAGGGTTTGTGCCCTAAACAGGAGGGTTTGTAGAGTAAAAAGCAGGCTTTCAACCCTAGACTCCAAGCTTTGGGCTCTTAACCAAATCTTTGGGACCTAACATTGAGGCTCGTGCCCTATAGGAGGCGTTTGGAGCATAAAAAGGAGGCATTTTCCAGTGAAATGATTTACAGCATAAAAATGAGCGTTTGGGCCCTAAAAATGAGGGTTTGTACAATAAACGTGAGGATTGGGATTATAAAACGAGGAATTCAACCACAGAATCAAAGCTTTGGACTCTGAAGAGGAAGCTTTGGGACCACAAAACAAGGCTTTGTGCCCTAAATGAGATGTCCGGAACATAAAAGTGAGGGATTTTACAGTAAAAAGGACGTATTGACCCCTAAAAAGGAGGATTCGCGGCCAAAAAATGAGGCGTTGCGCCCTAAAAATGAGGGCTTGTACCTTCTAAATGACGCTTTGAAGCAGAACAGGGAGGCTTTCAACCCTGGAACCAACGTTCCGGACTCTAAAAAGGAAGCGTTGTGACCTAAAATGGAGACTTTGTGCCCTTAATGTAGTGTTTGGAGCGTAAAAAAGTGGGATTTCAGAATTAAAAGTAGGATTTGAAGCCTAAAGACGGTCGCTTGGAGCATAAAGATGTGGATTTCAACCCTGGACTCGAAGCTTGGGAATCTTAACAGGAGTGTTTGCACCCTAACAGCGAGGGCTTGTGCACCAAAAAGGAGGGTTTGTGCCCTACAAAGGAGGGTTTGTACAGTAAAAAGCAGGCTTTCAACCCTAGACTCAAAGCTTTGGATTCTTAACCAAATCTTTGGGACCTAACATTGAGGCTCGTGCCCTAAAGGAGGCGTTTGGAGCATAAAAAGGAGGCATTTTCCAGTGATATGATTTACAGCATAAAAATGAGCGTTTGGGCCCTAAAAATGAGGGTTTGTACAATAAACGTGAGGATTTGGATTATAAAACGAGGAATTCAACCACAGAATCAAAGCTTTGGACTCTGAAGAGGAAGCTTTGGGACCACAAAACAAGCCTTTGTGCCCTAAATGAGATATCCGGAACATAAAAGTGAGGGATTTTACAGCAAAAAGGACGTATTGACCCCTAAAAAGGAGGATTCGCGGCCAAAAAATGAGGCGTTGCGCCCTAAAAATGAGGGCTTGTACCTTCTAAATGACGCTTTGAAGCAGAACAGGGAGGCTTTCAACCCTGGAACCAACGTTCCGGACTCTAAAAAGGAAGCGTTGTGACCTAAAATTGAGACTTTGTGCCCTTAATGTAGAGTTTGGAGCGTAAAAAAGTGGGATTTCAGAATTAAAATTAGGATTTGAAGCCTAAAGACTGTTGCTTGGAGCATAAACATGTGGATTTCAACCCTGGACTCGAAGCTTGGGAATCTTAACAGGAGCGTTTGCACCCTAACAGCGAGGGCTTGTGCACCAAAAAGGAGGGTTTGTGACCTAAACAGGAGGGTTTGTAGAGTAAAAAGCAGGCTTTCAACCCTAGACTCCAAGCTTTGGGCTCTTAACCAAATCTTTGGGACCTAACATTGAGGCTTGTGCCCTAAAGGAGGCATTTGGAGCATAAAAAGGAGGCATTTTCCAGTGAAATGATTTACAGCATAAAAATGAGCGTTTGGGCCCTAAAAATGAGGGTTTGTACAATAAACGTGAGGATTGGGATTACAAAACGAGGAATTCAACCACAGAATCAAAGCTTTGGACTCTGAAGAGGAAGCTTTGGGACCACAAAACAAGGCTTTGTGCCCTAAATGAGATGTCTGGAACATAAAAGTGAGGGATTTTACAGTAAAAAGGACGTATTGACCCCTAAAAAGGAGGATTCGCGGCCAAAAAATGAGGCGTTGCGCCCTAAAAATGAGGGCTTGTACCTTCTAAATGACGCTTTGAAGCAGAACAGGGAGGCTTTCAACCCTGGAACCAACGTTCCGGACTCTAAAAAGGAAGCGTTGTGACCTAAAATTGAGACTTTGTGCCCTTAATGTAGTGTTTGGAGCGTAAAAAAGTGGGGTTTCAGAATTAAAATTAGGATTTGAAGCCTAAAGACGGTCGCTTGGAGCATAAAGATGTGGATTTCAACCCTGGACTTGAAGCTTGGGAATCTTAACAGGAGCGTTTGCACCCTAACAGTGAGGGCTTGTGCACCAAAAAGGAGGGTTTGTGCCCTAAACAGGAGGGTTTGTAGAGTAAAAAGCAGGCTTTCAACCCTAGACTCCAAGCTTTGGGCTCTTAACCAAATCTTTGGGACCTAACATTGAGGCTTGTGCCCTATAGGAGGCGTTTGGAGCATAAAAAGGAGGCATTTTCCAGTGAAATGATTTACAGCATAAAAATGAGCATTTGGGCCCTAAAAATGAGGGTTTGTACAATAAACGTGAGGATTGGGATTATAAAACGAGGAATTCAACCACAGAATCAAAGCTTTGGACTCTGAAGAGGAAGCTTTGGGACCACAAAACAAGGCTTTGTGCCCTAAATGAGATGTCTGGAACATAAAAGTGAGGGATTTTACAGTAAAAAGGACGTATTGACCCCTAAAAAGGAGGATTCGCGGCCAAAAAATGAGGCGTTGCGCCCTAAAAATGAGGGCTTGTACCTTCTAAATGACGCTTTGAAGCAGAACAGGGAGGCTTTCAACCCTGGAACCAACGTTCCGGACTCTAAAAAGGAAGCGTTGTGACCTAAAATTGAGACTTTGTGCCCTTAATGTAGAGTTTGGAGCGTAAAAAAGTGGGATTTCAGAATTAAAATTAGGATTTGAAGCCTAAAGACTGTTGCTTGGAGCATAAACATGTGGATTTCAACCCTGGACTTGAAGCTTGGGAATCTTAACAGGAGTGTTTGCACCCTAACAGCGAGGGCTTGTGCACCAAAAAGGAGGGTTTGTGCCCTAAACAGGAGGGTTTGTACAGTAAAAAGCAGGCTTTCAACCCTAGACTCAAAGCTTTGGATTCTTAACCAAATCTTTGGGACCTAACATTGAGGCTCGTGCCCTAAAGGAGGCGTTTGGAGCATAAAAAGGAGGCATTTTCCAGTGAAATGATTTACAGCATAAAAATGAGCGTTTGGGCCCTAAAAATGAGGGTTTGTACAATAAACGTGAGGATTTGGGTTATAAAACGAGGAATTCAACCACAGAATCAAAGCTTTGGACTCTGAAGAGGAAGCTTTGGGACCACAAAACAAGGCTTTGTGCCCTAAATGAGATGTCTGGAACATAAAAGTGAGGGATTTTACAGTAAAAAGGACGTATTGACCCCTAAAAAGGAGGATTCGCGGCCAAAAAATGAGGCGTTGCGCCCTAAAAATGAGGGCTTGTACCTTCTAAATGACGCTTTGAAGCAGAACAGGGAGGCTTTCAACCCTGGAACCAACGTTCCGGACTCTAAAAAGGAAGCGTTGTGACCTAAAATGGAGACTTTGTGCCCTTAATGTAGTGTTTGGAGCGTAAAAAAGTGGGATTTCAGAATTAAAAGTAGGATTTGAAGCCTAAAGACGGTCGCTTGGAGCATAAAGATGTGGATTTCAACCCTGGACTCGAAGCTTGGGAATCTTAACAGGAGCGTTTGCACCCTAACAGCGAGGGCTTGTGCACCAAAAAGGAGGGTTTGTGACCTAAACAGGAGGGTTTGTAGAGTAAAAAGCAGGCTTTCAACCCTAGACTCCAAGCTTTGGGCTCTTAACCAAATCTTTGGGACCTAACATTGAGGCTTGTGCCCTAAAGGAGGCGTTTGGAGCATAAAAAGGAGGCATTTTCCAGTGAAATGATTTACAGCATAAAAATGAGCGTTTGGGCCCTAAAAATGAGGGTTTGTACAATAAACGTGAGGATTTGGATTATAAAACGAGGAATTCAACCACAGAATCAAAGCTTTGGACTCTGAAGAGGAAGCTTTGGGACCACAAAACAAGGCTTTGTGCCCTAAATGAGATGTCCGGAACATAAAAGTGAGGGATTTTACAGTAAAAAGGACGTATTGACCCCTAAAAAGGAGGATTCGCGGCCAAAAAATGAGGCGTTGCGCCCTAAAAATGAGGGCTTGTACCTTCTAAATGACGCTTTGAAGCAGAACAGGGAGGCTTTCAACCCTGGAACCAACATTCCGGACTCTAAAAAGGAAGCGTTGTGACCTAAAATTGAGACTTTGTGCCCTTAATGTAGAGTTTGGAGCGTAAAGAAGTGGGATTTCAGAATTAAAATTAGGATTTGAAGCCTAAAGACGGTTGCTTGGAGCATAAAGATGTGGATTTCAACCCTGGACTCGAAGCTTGGGAATCTTAACAGGAGTGTTTGCACCCTAACAGCGAGGGCTTGTGCACCAAAAAGGAGGGTTTGTGCCCTAAACAGGAGGGTTTGTAGAGTAAAAAGCAGGCTTTCAACCCTAGACTCAAAGCTTTGGGCTCTTAACCAAATCTTTGGGACCTAACATTGAGGCTCGTGCCCTATAGGAGGCGTTTGGAGCATAAAAAGGAGGCATTTTCCAGTGAAATGATTTACAGCATAAAAATGAGCGTTTGGGCCCTAAAAATGAGGGTTTGTACAATAAACGTGAGGATTGGGATTATAAAACGAGGAATTCAACCACAGAATCAAAGCTTTGGACTCTGAAGAGGAAGCTTTGGGGCCACAAAACAAGCCTTTGTGCCCTAAATGAGATGTCCGGAACATAAAAGTGAGGGATTTTACAGTAAAAAGGACGTATTGACCCCTAAAAAGGAGGATTCGCGGCCAAAAAATGAGGCGTTGCGCCCTAAAAATGAGGGCTTGTACCTTCTAAATGACGCTTTGAAGCAGAACAGGGAGGCTTTCAACCCTGGAACCAACGTTCCGGACTCTAAAAAGGAAGCGTTGTGACCTAAAATTGAGACTTTGTGCCCTTAATGTAGTGTTTGGAGCGTAAAAAAGTGGGGTTTCAGAATTAAAATTAGGATTTGAAGCCTAAAGACGGTCGCTTGGAGCATAAAGATGTGGATTTCAACCCTGGACTTGAAGCTTGGGAATCTTAACAGGAGTGTTTGCACCCTAACAGCGAGGGCTTGTGCACCAAAAAGGAGGGTTTGTGACCTAAACAGGAGGGTTTGTAGAGTAAAAAGCAGGCTTTCAACCCTAGACTCCAAGCTTTGGGCTCTTAACCAAATCTTTGGGACCTAACATTCATACATCGTGCCCTAAAGGAGGCGTTTGGAGCATAAAAAGGAGGCATTTTCCAGTGAAATGATTTACAGCGTAAAAATGAGCGTTTGGGCCCTAAAAATGAGGGTTTGTACAATAAACGTGAGGATTGGGATTATAAAACGAGGAATTCAACCACAGAATCAAAGCTTTGGACTCTGAAGAGGAAGCTTTTTTGACCACAAAACAAGGCTTTGTGCCCTAAATGAGATGTCCGGAACATAAAAGTGAGGGATTTTACAGTAAAAAGGACGTATTGACCCCTAAAAAGGAGGATTCGCGGCCAAAAAATGAGGCGTTGCGCCCTAAAAATGAGGGCTTGTACCTTCTAAATGACGCTTTGAAGCAGAACAGGGAGGCTTTCAACCCTGGAACCAACGTTCCGGACTCTAAAAAGGAAGCGTTGTGACCTAAAATTGAGACTTTGTGCCCTTAATGTAGAGTTTGGAGCGTAAAAAAGTGGGATTTCAGAATTAAAATTAGGATTTGAAGCCTAAAGACTGTTGCTTGGAGCATAAACATGTGGATTTCAACCCTGGACTTGAAGCTTGGGAATCTTAACAGGAGTGTTTGCACCCTAACAGGGAGTGCTTGTGCACCAAAAAGGAGGGTTTGTGCCCTAAACAGGAGGGTTTGTAGAGTAAAAAGCAGGCTTTCAACCCTAGACTCAAAGCTTTGGATTCTTAACCAAATCTTTGGGACCTAACATTGAGGCTCGTGCCCTAAAGGAGGCGTTTGGAGCATAAAAAGGAGGCATTTTCCAGTGAAATGATTTACAGCATAAAAATGAGCGTTTGGGCCCTAAAAATGAGGGTTTGTACAATAAACGTGAGGATTGGGATTATAAAACGAGGAATTCAACCACAGAATCAAAGCTTTGGACTCTGAAGAGGAAGCTTTGGGACCACAAAACAAGGCTTTGTGCCCTAAATGAGATGTCTGGAACATAAAAGTGAGGGATTTTACAGTAAAAAGGACGTATTGACCCCTAAAAAGGAGGATTCGCGGCCAAAAAATGAGGCGTTGCGCCCTAAAAATGAGGGCTTGTACCTTCTAAATGACGCTTTGAAGCAGAACAGGGAGGCTTTCAACCCTGGAACCAACGTTCCGGACTCTAAAAAGGAAGCGTTGTGACCTAAAATGGAGACTTTGTGCCCTTAATGTAGTGTTTGGAGCGTAAAAAAGTGGGATTTCAGAATTAAAAGTAGGATTTGAAGCCTAAAGACGGTCGCTTGGAGCATAAAGATGTGGATTTCAACCCTGGACTCGAAGCTTGGGAATCTTAACAGGAGCGTTTGCACCCTAACAGCGAGGGCTTGTGCACCAAAAAGGAGGGTTTGTGACCTAAACAGGAGGGTTTGTAGAGTAAAAAGCAGGCTTTCAACCCTAGACTCCAAGCTTTGGGCTCTTAACCAAATCTTTGGGACCTAACATTGAGGCTTGTGCCCTAAAGGAGGCGTTTGGAGCATAAAAAGGAGGCATTTTCCAGTGAAATGATTTACAGCATAAAAATGAGCGTTTGGGCCCTAAAAATGAGGGTTTGTACAATAAACGTGAGGATTGGGATTACAAAACGAGGAATTCAACCACAGAATCAAAGCTTTGGACTCTGAAGAGGAAGCTTTGGGACCACAAAACAAGGCTTTGTGCCCTAAATGAGATGTCTGGAACATAAAAGTGAGGGATTTTACAGTAAAAAGGACGTATTGACCCCTAAAAAGGAGGATTCGCGGCCAAAAAATGAGGCGTTGCGCCCTAAAAATGAGGGCTTGTACCTTCTAAATGACGCTTTGAAGCAGAACAGGGAGGCTTTCAACCCTGGAACCAACGTTCCGGACTCTAAAAAGGAAGCGTTGTGACCTAAAATTGAGACTTTGTGCCCTTAATGTAGTGTTTGGAGCGTAAAAAAGTGGGGTTTCAGAATTAAAATTAGGATTTGAAGCCTAAAGACGGTCGCTTGGAGCATAAAGATGTGGATTTCAACCCTGGACTTGAAGCTTGGGAATCTTAACAGGAGTGTTTGCACCCTAACAGCGAGGGTTTGTGCACCAAAAAGGAGGGTTTGTGCCCTAAACAGGAGGGTTTGTAGAGTAAAAAGCAGGCTTTCAACCCTAGACTCAAAGCTTTGGGCTCTTAACCAAATCTTTGGGACCTAACATTGAGGCTTGTGCCCTATAGGAGGCGTTTGGAGCATAAAAAGGAGGCATTTTCCAGTGAAATGATTTACAGCATAAAAATGAGCGTTTGGGCCCTAAAAATGAGGGTTTGTACAATAAACGTGAGGATTTGGGTTATAAAACGAGGAATTCAACCACAGAATCAAAGCTTTGGACTCTGAAGAGGAAGCTTTGGGACCACAAAACAAGGCTTTGTGCCCTAAATGAGATGTCTGGAACATAAAAGTGAGGGATTTTACAGTAAAAAGGACGTATTGACCCCTAAAAAGGAGGATTCGCGGCCAAAAAATGAGGCGTTGCGCCCTAAAAATGAGGGCTTGTACCTTCTAAATGACGCTTTGAAGCAGAACAGGGAGGCTTTCAACCCTGGAACCAACGTTCCGGACTCTAAAAAGGAAGCGTTGTGACCTAAAATGGAGACTTTGTGCCCTTAATGTAGTGTTTGGAGCGTAAAAAAGTGGGATTTCAGAATTAAAAGTAGGATTTGAAGCCTAAAGACGGTCGCTTGGAGCATAAAGATGTGGATTTCAACCCTGGACTCGAAGCTTGGGAATCTTAACAGGAGCGTTTGCACCCTAACAGCGAGGGCTTGTGCACCAAAAAGGAGGGTTTGTGACCTAAACAGGAGGGTTTGTAGAGTAAAAAGCAGGCTTTCAACCCTAGACTCCAAGCTTTGGGCTCTTAACCAAATCTTTGGGACCTAACATTCAGACATCGTGCCCTAAAGGAGGCGTTTGGAGCATAAAAAGGAGGCATTTTCCAGTGAAATGATTTACAGCATAAAAATGAGCGTTTGGGCCCTAAAAATGTGGGTTTGTACAATAAACGTGAGGATTGGGATTATAAAACGAGGAATTCAACCACAGAATCAAAGCTTTGGACTCTGAAGAGGAAGCTTTTTTGACCACAAAACAAGGCTTTGTGCCCTAAATGAGATGTCCGGAACATAAAAGTGAGGGATTTTACAGTAAAAAGGACGTATTGACCCCTAAAAAGGAGGATTCGCGGCCAAAAAATGAGGCGTTGCGCCCTAAAAATGAGGGCTTGTACCTTCTAAATGACGCTTTGAAGCAGAACAGGGAGGCTTTCAACCCTGGAACCAACATTCCGGACTCTAAAAAGGAAGCGTTGTGACCTAAAATGGAGACTTTGTGCCCTTAATGTAGTGTTTGGAGTGTAAAAAAGTGGGATTTCAGAATTAAAAGTAGGATTTGAAGCCTAAAGACGGTCGCTTGGAGCATAAAGATGTGGATTTCAACCCTGGACTCGAAGCTTGGGAATCTTAACAGGAGTGTTTGCACCCTAACAGGGAGTGCTTGTGCACCAAAAAGGAGGGTTTGTGCCCTAAACAGGAGGGTTTGTACAGTAAAAAGCAGGCTTTCAACCCTAGACTCAAAGCTTTGGATTCTTAACCAAATCTTTGGGACCTAACATTGAGGCTCGTGCCCTAAAGGAGGCGTTTGGAGCATAAAAAGGAGGCATTTTCCAGTGAAATGATTTACAGCATAAAAATGAGCGTTTGGGCCCTAAAAATGAGGGTTTGTACAATAAACGTGAGGATTTGGGTTATAAAACGAGGAATTCAGCCACAGAATCAAAGCTTTGGACTCTGAAGAGGAAGCTTTGGGACCACAAAACAAGGCTTTGTGCCCTAAATGAGATGTCTGGAACATAAAAGTGAGGGATTTTACAGTAAAAAGGACGTATTGACCCCTAAAAAGGAGGATTCGCGGCCAAAAAATGAGGCGTTGCGCCCTAAAAATGAGGGCTTGTACCTTCTAAATGACGCTTTGAAGCAGAACAGGGAGGCTTTCAACCCTGGAACCAACGTTCCGGACTCTAAAAAGGAAGCGTTGTGACCTAAAATGGAGACTTTGTGCCCTTAATGTAGTGTTTGGAGCGTAAAAAAGTGGGATTTCAGAATTAAAAGTAGGATTTGAAGCCTAAAGACGGTCGCTTGGAGCATAAAGATGTGGATTTCAACCCTGGACTTGAAGCTTGGGAATCTTAACAGGAGTGTTTGCACCCTAACAGCGAGGGTTTGTGCACCAAAAAGGAGGGTTTGTGCCCTAAACAGGAGGGTTTGTAGAGTAAAAAGCAGGCTTTCAACCCTAGACTCAAAGCTTTGGGCTCTTAACCAAATCTTTGGGACCTAACATTGAGGCTTGTGCCCTATAGGAGGCGTTTGGAGCATAAAAAGGAGGCATTTTCCAGTGAAATGATTTACAGCATAAAAATGAGCGTTTGGGCCCTAAAAATGAGGGTTTGTACAATAAACGTGAGGATTTGGATTATAAAACGAGGAATTCAACCACAGAATCAAAGCTTTGGACTCTGAAGAGGAAGCTTTGGGACCACAAAACAAGGCTTTGTGCCCTAAATGAGATGTCCGGAACATAAAAGTGAGGGATTTTACAGTAAAAAGGACGTATTGACCCCTAAAAAGGAGGATTCGCGGCCAAAAAATGAGGCGTTGCGCCCTAAAAATGAGGGCTTGTACCTTCTAAATGACGCTTTGAAGCAGAACAGGGAGGCTTTCAACCCTGGAACCAACATTCCGGACTCTAAAAAGGAAGCGTTGTGACCTAAAATTGAGACTTTGTGCCCTTAATGTAGTGTTTGGAGCGTAAAAAAGTGGGGTTTCAGAATTAAAATTAGGATTTGAAGCCTAAAGACGGTCGCTTGGAGCATAAAGATGTGGATTTCAACCCTGGACTTGAAGCTTGGGAATCTTAACAGGAGTGTTTGCACCCTAACAGCGAGGGCTTGTGCACCAAAAAGGAGGGTTTGTGACCTAAACAGGAGGGTTTGTAGAGTAAAAAGCAGGCTTTCAACCCTAGACTCCAAGCTTTGGGCTCTTAACCAAATCTTTGGGACCTAACATTCATACATCGTGCCCTAAAGGAGGCGTTTGGAGCATAAAAAGGAGGCATTTTCCAGTGAAATGATTTACAGCATAAAAATGAGCGTTTGGGCCCTAAAAATGAGGGTTTGTACAATAAACGTGAGGATTTGGATTATAAAACGAGGAATTCAACCACAGAATCAAAGCTTTGGACTCTGAAGAGGAAGCTTTGGGACCACAAAACAAGGCTTTGTGCCCTAAATGAGATGTCCGGAACATAAAAGTGAGGGATTTTACAGTAAAAAGGACGTATTGACCCCTAAAAAGGAGGATTCGCGGCCAAAAAATGAGGCGTTGCGCCCTAAAAATGAGGGCTTGTACCTTCTAAATGACGCTTTGAAGCAGAACAGGGAGGCTTTCAACCCTGGAACCAACATTCCGGACTCTAAAAAGGAAGCGTTGTGACCTAAAATTGAGACTTTGTGCCCTTAATGTAGTGTTTGGAGCGTAAAAAAGTGGGGTTTCAGAATTAAAATTAGGATTTGAAGCCTAAAGACGGTCGCTTGGAGCATAAAGATGTGGATTTCAACCCTGGACTTGAAGCTTGGGAATCTTAACAGGAGTGTTTGCACCCTAACAGCGAGGGCTTGTGCACCAAAAAGGAGGGTTTGTGACCTAAACAGGAGGGTTTGTAGAGTAAAAAGCAGGCTTTCAACCCTAGACTCCAAGCTTTGGGCTCTTAACCAAATCTTTGGGACCTAACATTCATACATCGTGCCCTAAAGGAGGCGTTTGGAGCATAAAAAGGAGGCATTTTCCAGTGAAATGATTTACAGCGTAAAAATGAGCGTTTGGGCCCTAAAAATGAGGGTTTGTACAATAAACGTGAGGATTGGGATTATAAAACGAGGAATTCAACCACAGAATCAAAGCTTTGGACTCTGAAGAGGAAGCTTTTTTGACCACAAAACAAGGCTTTGTGCCCTAAATGAGATGTCCGGAACATAAAAGTGAGGGATTTTACAGTAAAAAGGACGTATTGACCCCTAAAAAGGAGGATTCGCGGCCAAAAAATGAGGCGTTGCGCCCTAAAAATGAGGGCTTGTACCTTCTAAATGACGCTTTGAAGCAGAACAGGGAGGCTTTCAACCCTGGAACCAACATTCCGGACTCTAAAAAGGAAGCGTTGTGACCTAAAATGGAGACTTTGTGCCCTTAATGTAGTGTTTGGAGTGTAAAAAAGTGGCATTTCAGAATTAAAAGTAGGATTTGAAGCCTAAAGACGGTCGCTTGGAGCATAAAGATGTGGATTTCAACCCTGGACTCGAAGCTTGGGAATCTTAACAGGAGTGTTTGCACCCTAACAGTGAGGGCTTGTGCACCAAAAAGGAGGGTTTGTGCCCTAAACAGGAGGGTTTGTAGAGTAAAAAGCAGGCTTTCAACCCTAGACTCCAAGCTTTGGGCTCTTAACCAAATCTTTGGGACCTAACATTGAGGCTTGTGCCCTATAGGAGGCGTTTGGAGCATAAAAAGGAGGCATTTTCCAGTGAAATGATTTACAGCATAAAAATGAGCATTTGGGCCCTAAAAATGAGGGTTTGTACAATAAACGTGAGGATTGGGATTATAAAACGAGGAATTCAACCACAGAATCAAAGCTTTGGACTCTGAAGAGGAAGCTTTGGGACCACAAAACAAGGCTTTGTGCCCTAAATGAGATGTCTGGAACATAAAAGTGAGGGATTTTACAGTAAAAAGGACGTATTGACCCCTAAAAAGGAGGATTCGCGGCCAAAAAATGAGGCGTTGCGCCCTAAAAATGAGGGCTTGTACCTTCTAAATGACGCTTTGAAGCAGAACAGGGAGGCTTTCAACCCTGGAACCAACGTTCCGGACTCTAAAAAGGAAGCGTTGTGACCTAAAATTGAGACTTTGTGCCCTTAATGTAGAGTTTGGAGCGTAAAAAAGTGGGATTTCAGAATTAAAATTAGGATTTGAAGCCTAAAGACTGTTGCTTGGAGCATAAACATGTGGATTTCAACCCTGGACTTGAAGCTTGGGAATCTTAACAGGAGTGTTTGCACCCTAACAGGGAGTGCTTGTGCACCAAAAAGGAGGGTTTGTGCCCTAAACAGGAGGGTTTGTACAGTAAAAAGCAGGCTTTCAACCCTAGACTCAAAGCTTTGGATTCTTAACCAAATCTTTGGGACCTAACATTGAGGCTCGTGCCCTAAAGGAGGCGTTTGGAGCATAAAAAGGAGGCATTTTCCAGTTAAATGATTTACAGCATAAAAATGAGCGTTTGGGCCCTAAAAATGAGGGTTTGTACAATAAACGTGAGGATTGGGATTATAAAACGAGGAATTCAACCACAGAATCAAAGCTTTGGACTCTGAAGAGGAAGCTTTGGGACCACAAAACAAGGCTTTGTGCCCTAAATGAGATGTCTGGAACATAAAAGTGAGGGATTTTACAGTAAAAAGGACGTATTGACCCCTAAAAAGGAGGATTCGCGGCCAAAAAATGAGGCGTTGCGCCCTAAAAATGAGGGCTTGTACCTTCTAAATGACGCTTTGAAGCAGAACAGGGAGGCTTTCAACCCTGGAACCAACGTTCCGGACTCTAAAAAGGAAGCGTTGTGACCTAAAATGGAGACTTTGTGCCCTTAATGTAGTGTTTGGAGCGTAAAAAAGTGGGATTTCAGAATTAAAAGTAGGATTTGAAGCCTAAAGACGGTCGTTTGGAGCATAAAGATGTGGATTTCAACCCTGGACTCGAAGCTTGGGAATCTTAACAGGAGCGTTTGCACCCTAACAGCGAGGGCTTGTGCACCAAAAAGGAGGGTTTGTGACCTAAACAGGAGGGTTTGTAGAGTAAAAAGCAGGCTTTCAACCCTAGACTCCAAGCTTTGGGCTCTTAACCAAATCTTTGGGACCTAACATTGAGGCTTGTGCCCTAAAGGAGGCGTTTGGAGCATAAAAAGGAGGCATTTTCCAGTGAAATGATTTACAGCATAAAAATGAGCGTTTGGGCCCTAAAAATGAGGGTTTGTACAATAAACGTGAGGATTGGGATTACAAAACGAGGAATTCAACCACAGAATCAAAGCTTTGGACTCTGAAGAGGAAGCTTTGGGACCACAAAACAAGGCTTTGTGCCCTAAATGAGATGTCTGGAACATAAAAGTGAGGGATTTTACAGTAAAAAGGACGTATTGACCCCTAAAAAGGAGGATTCGCGGCCAAAAAATGAGGCGTTGCGCCCTAAAAATGAGGGCTTGTACCTTCTAAATGACGCTTTGAAGCAGAACAGGGAGGCTTTCAACCCTGGAACCAACGTTCCGGACTCTAAAAAGGAAGCGTTGTGACCTAAAATTGAGACTTTGTGCCCTTAATGTAGTGTTTGGAGCGTAAAAAAGTGGGGTTTCAGAATTAAAATTAGGATTTGAAGCCTAAAGACGGTCGCTTGGAGCATAAAGATGTGGATTTCAACCCTGGACTTGAAGCTTGGGAATCTTAACAGGAGTGTTTGCACCCTAACAGCGAGGGTTTGTGCACCAAAAAGGAGGGTTTGTGCCCTAAACAGGAGGGTTTGTAGAGTAAAAAGCAGGCTTTCAACCCTAGACTCAAAGCTTTGGGCTCTTAACCAAATCTTTGGGACCTAACATTGAGGCTTGTGCCCTATAGGAGGCGTTTGGAGCATAAAAAGGAGGCATTTTCCAGTGAAATGATTTACAGCATAAAAATGAGCGTTTGGGCCCTAAAAATGAGGGTTTGTACAATAAACGTGAGGATTGGGATTACAAAACGAGGAATTCAACCACAGAATCAAAGCTTTGGACTCTGAAGAGGAAGCTTTGGGACCACAAAACAAGGCTTTGTGCCCTAAATGAGATGTCCGGAACATAAAAGTGAGGGATTTTACAGTAAAAAGGACGTATTGACCCCTAAAAAGGAGGATTCGCGGCCAAAAAATGAGGCGTTGCGCCCTAAAAATGAGGGCTTGTACCTTCTAAATGACGCTTTGAAGCAGAACAGGGAGGCTTTCAACCCTGGAACCAACATTCCGGACTCTAAAAAGGAAGCGTTGTGACCTAAAATGGAGACTTTGTGCCCTTAATGTAGTGTTTGGAGTGTAAAAAAGTGGGATTTCAGAATTAAAAGTAGGATTTGAAGCCTAAAGACGGTCGCTTGGAGCATAAAGATGTGGATTTCAACCCTGGACTCGAAGCTTGGGAATCTTAACAGGAGTGTTTGCACCCTAACAGTGAGGGCTTGTGCACCAAAAAGGAGGGTTTGTGCCCTAAACAGGAGGGTTTGTAGAGTAAAAAGCAGGCTTTCAACCCTAGACTCCAAGCTTTGGGCTCTTAACCAAATCTTTGGGACCTAACATTGAGGCTTGTGCCCTATAGGAGGCGTTTGGAGCATAAAAAGGAGGCATTTTCCAGTGAAATGATTTACAGCATAAAAATGAGCATTTGGGCCCTAAAAATGAGGGTTTGTACAATAAACGTGAGGATTGGGATTATAAAACGAGGAATTCAACCACAGAATCAAAGCTTTGGACTCTGAAGAGGAAGCTTTGGGACCACAAAACAAGGCTTTGTGCCCTAAATGAGATGTCTGGAACATAAAAGTGAGGGATTTTACAGTAAAAAGGACGTATTGACCCCTAAAAAGGAGGATTCGCGGCCAAAAAATGAGGCGTTGCGCCCTAAAAATGAGGGCTTGTACCTTCTAAATGACGCTTTGAAGCAGAACAGGGAGGCTTTCAACCCTGGAACCAACGTTCCGGACTCTAAAAAGGAAGCGTTGTGACCTAAAATTGAGACTTTGTGCCCTTAATGTAGAGTTTGGAGCGTAAAAAAGTGGGATTTCAGAATTAAAATTAGGATTTGAAGCCTAAAGACTGTTGCTTGGAGCATAAACATGTGGATTTCAACCCTGGACTTGAAGCTTGGGAATCTTAACAGGAGTGTTTGCACCCTAACAGGGAGTGCTTGTGCACCAAAAAGGAGGGTTTGTGCCCTAAACAGGAGGGTTTGTACAGTAAAAAGCAGGCTTTCAACCCTAGACTCAAAGCTTTGGATTCTTAACCAAATCTTTGGGACCTAACATTGAGGCTCGTGCCCTAAAGGAGGCGTTTGGAGCATAAAAAGGAGGCATTTTCCAGTGAAATGATTTACAGCATAAAAATGAGCGTTTGGGCCCTAAAAATGAGGGTTTGTACAATAAACGTGAGGATTTGGGTTATAAAACGAGGAATTCAGCCACAGAATCAAAGCTTTGGACTCTGAAGAGGAAGCTTTGGGACCACAAAACAAGGCTTTGTGCCCTAAATGAGATGTCTGGAACATAAAAGTGAGGGATTTTACAGTAAAAAGGACGTATTGACCCCTAAAAAGGAGGATTCGTGGCCAAAAAATGAGGCGTTGCGCCCTAAAAATGAGGGCTTGTACCTTCTAAATGACGCTTTGAAGCAGAACAGGGAGGCTTTCAACCCTGGAACCAACGTTCCGGACTCTAAAAAGGAAGCGTTGTGACCTAAAATGGAGACTTTGTGCCCTTAATGTAGTGTTTGGAGCGTAAAAAAGTGGGATTTCAGAATTAAAAGTAGGATTTGAAGCCTAAAGACGGTCGCTTGGAGCATAAAGATGTGGATTTCAACCCTGGACTCGAAGCTTGGGAATCTTAACAGGAGCGTTTGCACCCTAACAGCGAGGGCTTGTGCACCAAAAAGGAGGGTTTGTGACCTAAACAGGAGGGTTTGTAGAGTAAAAAGCAGGCTTTCAACCCTAGACTCCAAGCTTTGGGCTCTTAACCAAATCTTTGGGACCTAACATTGAGGCTTGTGCCCTAAAGGAGGCGTTTGGAGCATAAAAAGGAGGCATTTTCCAGTGAAATGATTTACAGCATAAAAATGAGCGTTTGGGCCCTAAAAATGAGGGTTTGTACAATAAACGTGAGGATTGGGATTACAAAACGAGGAATTCAACCACAGAATCAAAGCTTTGGACTCTGAAGAGGAAGCTTTGGGACCACAAAACAAGGCTTTGTGCCCTAAATGAGATGTCTGGAACATAAAAGTGAGGGATTTTACAGTAAAAAGGACGTATTGACCCCTAAAAAGGAGGATTCGCGGCCAAAAAATGAGGCGTTGCGCCCTAAAAATGAGGGCTTGTACCTTCTAAATGACGCTTTGAAGCAGAACAGGGAGGCTTTCAACCCTGGAACCAATGTTCCGGACTCTAAAAAGGAAGCGTTGTGACCTAAAATTGAGACTTTGTGCCCTTAATGTAGTGTTTGGAGCGTAAAAAAGTGGGGTTTCAGAATTAAAATTAGGATTTGAAGCCTAAAGACGGTCGCTTGGAGCATAAAGATGTGGATTTCAACCCTGGACTTGAAGCTTGGGAATCTTAACAGGAGTGTTTGCACCCTAACAGCGAGGGTTTGTGCACCAAAAAGGAGGGTTTGTGCCCTAAACAGGAGGGTTTGTAGAGTAAAAAGCAGGCTTTGAACCCTAGACTCCAAGCTTTGGGCTCTTAACCAAATCTTTGGGACCTAACATTGAGGCTTGTGCCCTATAGGAGGCGTTTGGAGCATAAAAAGGAGGCATTTTCCAGTGAAATGATTTACAGCATAAAAATGAGCGTTTGGGCCCTAAAAATGAGGGTTTGTACAATAAACGTGAGGATTTGGATTATAAAACGAGGAATTCAACCACAGAATCAAAGCTTTGGACTCTGAAGAGGAAGCTTTGGGACCACAAAACAAGGCTTTGTGCCCTAAATGAGATGTCCGGAACATAAAAGTGAGGGATTTTACAGTAAAAAGGACGTATTGACCCCTAAAAAGGAGGATTCGCGGCCAAAAAATGAGGCGTTGCGCCCTAAAAATGAGGGCTTGTACCTTCTAAATGACGCTTTGAAGCAGAACAGGGAGGCTTTCAACCCTGGAACCAACATTCCGGACTCTAAAAAGGAAGCGTTGTGACCTAAAATTGAGACTTTGTGCCCTTAATGTAGAGTTTGGAGCGTAAAGAAGTGGGATTTCAGAATTAAAATTAGGATTTGAAGCCTAAAGACGGTTGCTTGGAGCATAAAGATGTGGATTTCAACCCTGGACTCGAAGCTTGGGAATCTTAACGTGAGTGTTTGCACCCTAACAGCGAGGGCTTGTGCACCAAAAAGGAGGGTTTGTGCCCTAAACAGGAGGGTTTGTAGAGTAAAAAGCAGGCTTTCAACCCTAGACTCAAAGCTTTGGGCTCTTAACCAAATCTTTGGGACCTAACATTGAGGCTCGTGCCCTATAGGAGGCGTTTGGAGCATAAAAAGGAGGCATTTTCCAGTGAAATGATTTACAGCATAAAAATGAGCGTTTGGGCCCTAAAAATGAGGGTTTGTACAATAAACGTGAGGATTGGGATTATAAAACGAGGAATTCAACCACAGAATCAAAGCTTTGGACTCTGAAGAGGAAGCTTTGGGACCACAAAACAAGCCTTTGTGCCCTAAATGAGATGTCCGGAACATAAAAGTGAGGGATTTTACAGTAAAAAGGACGTATTGACCCCTAAAAAGGAGGATTCGCGGCCAAAAAATGAGGCGTTGCGCCCTAAAAATGAGGGCTTGTACCTTCTAAATGACGCTTTGAAGCAGAACAGGGAGGCTTTCAACCCTGGAACCAACGTTCCGGACTCTAAAAAGGAAGCGTTGTGACCTAAAATTGAGACTTTGTGCCCTTAATGTAGAGTTTGGAGCGTAAAAAAGTGGGATTTCAGAATTAAAATTAGGATTTGAAGCCTAAAGACTGTTGCTTGGAGCATAAACATGTGGATTTCAACCCTGGACTTGAAGCTTGGGAATCTTAACAGGAGTGTTTGCACCCTAACAGGGAGTGCTTGTGCACCAAAAAGGAGGGTTTGTGCCCTAAACAGGAGGGTTTGTACAGTAAAAAGCAGGCTTTCAACCCTAGACTCAAAGCTTTGGATTCTTAACCAAATCTTTGGGACCTAACATTGAGGCTCGTGCCCTAAAGGAGGCGTTTGGAGCATAAAAAGGAGGCATTTTCCAGTGAAATGATTTACAGCATAAAAATGAGCGTTTGGGCCCTAAAAATGAGGGTTTGTACAATAAACGTGAGGATTGGGATTATAAAACGAGGAATTCAACCACAGAATCAAAGCTTTGGACTCTGAAGAGGAAGCTTTGGGACCACAAAACAAGGCTTTGTGCCCTAAATGAGATGTCTGGAACATAAAAGTGAGGGATTTTACAGTAAAAAGGACGTATTGACCCCTAAAAAGGAGGATTCGCGGCCAAAAAATGAGGCGTTGCGCCCTAAAAATGAGGGCTTGTACCTTCTAAATGACGCTTTGAAGCAGAACAGGGAGGCTTTCAACCCTGGAACCAACGTTCCGGACTCTAAAAAGGAAGCGTTGTGACCTAAAATTGAGACTTTGTGCCCTTAATGTAGTGTTTGGAGCGTAAAAAAGTGGGGTTTCAGAATTAAAATTAGGATTTGAAGCCTAAAGACGGTCGCTTGGAGCATAAAGATGTGGATTTCAACCCTGGACTTGAAGCTTGGGAATCTTAACAGGAGTGTTTGCACCCTAACAGCGAGGGTTTGTGCACCAAAAAGGAGGGTTTGTGCCCTAAACAGGAGGGTTTGTAGAGTAAAAAGCAGGCTTTCAACCCTAGACTCCAAGCTTTGGGCTCTTAACCAAATCTTTGGGACCTAACATTGAGGCTTGTGCCCTATAGGAGGCGTTTGGAGCATAAAAAGGAGGCATTTTCCAGTGAAATGATTTACAGCATAAAAATGAGCGTTTGGGCCCTAAAAATGAGGGTTTGTACAATAAACGTGAGGATTGGGATTATAAAACGAGGAATTCAACCACAGAATCAAAGCTTTGGACTCTGAAGAGGAAGCTTTGGGACCACAAAACAAGCCTTTGTGCCCTAAATGAGATGTCCGGAACATAAAAGTGAGGGATTTTACAGTAAAAAGGACGTATTGACCCCTAAAAAGGAGGATTCGCGGCCAAAAAATGAGGCGTTGCGCCCTAAAAATGAGGGCTTGTACCTTCTAAATGACGCTTTGAAGCAGAACAGGGAGGCTTTCAACCCTGGAACCAACGTTCCGGACTCTAAAAAGGAAGCGTTGTGACCTAAAATTGAGACTTTGTGCCCTTAATGTAGAGTTTGGAGCGTAAAAAAGTGGGATTTCAGAATTAAAATTAGGATTTGAAGCCTAAAGACTGTTGCTTGGAGCATAAACATGTGGATTTCAACCCTGGACTTGAAGCTTGGGAATCTTAACAGGAGTGTTTGCACCCTAACAGGGAGTGCTTGTGCACCAAAAAGGAGGGTTTGTGCCCTAAACAGGAGGGTTTGTACAGTAAAAAGCAGGCTTTCAACCCTAGACTCAAAGCTTTGGATTCTTAACCAAATCTTTGGGACCTAACATTGAGGCTCGTGCCCTAAAGGAGGCGTTTGGAGCATAAAAAGGAGGCATTTTCCAGTGAAATGATTTACAGCATAAAAATGAGCGTTTGGGCCCTAAAAATGAGGGTTTGTACAATAAACGTGAGGATTGGGATTATAAAACGAGGAATTCAACCACAGAATCAAAGCTTTGGACTCTGAAGAGGAAGCTTTGGGACCACAAAACAAGGCTTTGTGCCCTAAATGAGATGTCTGGAACATAAAAGTGAGGGATTTTACAGTAAAAAGGACGTATTGACCCCTAAAAAGGAGGATTCGCGGCCAAAAAATGAGGCGTTGCGCCCTAAAAATGAGGGCTTGTACCTTCTAAATGACGCTTTGAAGCAGAACAGGGAGGCTTTCAACCCTGGAACCAACGTTCCGGACTCTAAAAAGGAAGCGTTGTGACCTAAAATGGAGACTTTGTGCCCTTAATGTAGTGTTTGGAGCGTAAAAAAGTGGGATTTCAGAATTAAAAGTAGGATTTGAAGCCTAAAGACGGTCGTTTGGAGCATAAAGATGTGGATTTCAACCCTGGACTCGAAGCTTGGGAATCTTAACAGGAGCGTTTGCACCCTAACAGCGAGGGCTTGTGCACCAAAAAGGAGGGTTTGTGACCTAAACAGGAGGGTTTGTAGAGTAAAAAGCAGGCTTTCAACCCTAGACTCCAAGCTTTGGGCTCTTAACCAAATCTTTGGGACCTAACATTGAGGCTTGTGCCCTAAAGGAGGCGTTTGGAGCATAAAAAGGAGGCATTTTCCAGTGAAATGATTTACAGCATAAAAATGAGCGTTTGGGCCCTAAAAATGAGGGTTTGTACAATAAACGTGAGGATTGGGATTACAAAACGAGGAATTCAACCACAGAATCAAAGCTTTGGACTCTGAAGAGGAAGCTTTGGGACCACAAAACAAGGCTTTGTGCCCTAAATGAGATGTCTGGAACATAAAAGTGAGGGATTTTACAGTAAAAAGGACGTATTGACCCCTAAAAAGGAGGATTCGCGGCCAAAAAATGAGGCGTTGCGCCCTAAAAATGAGGGCTTGTACCTTCTAAATGACGCTTTGAAGCAGAACAGGGAGGCTTTCAACCCTGGAACCAACGTTCCGGACTCTAAAAAGGAAGCGTTGTGACCTAAAATTGAGACTTTGTGCCCTTAATGTAGTGTTTGGAGCGTAAAAAAGTGGGGTTTCAGAATTAAAATTAGGATTTGAAGCCTAAAGACGGTCGCTTGGAGCATAAAGATGTGGATTTCAACCCTGGACTTGAAGCTTGGGAATCTTAACAGGAGTGTTTGCACCCTAACAGCGAGGGTTTGTGCACCAAAAAGGAGGGTTTGTGCCCTAAACAGGAGGGTTTGTAGAGTAAAAAGCAGGCTTTCAACCCTAGACTCAAAGCTTTGGGCTCTTAACCAAATCTTTGGGACCTAACATTGAGGCTTGTGCCCTATAGGAGGCGTTTGGAGCATAAAAAGGAGGCATTTTCCAGTGAAATGATTTACAGCATAAAAATGAGCGTTTGGGCCCTAAAAATGAGGGTTTGTACAATAAACGTGAGGATTGGGATTACAAAACGAGGAATTCAACCACAGAATCAAAGCTTTGGACTCTGAAGAGGAAGCTTTGGGACCACAAAACAAGGCTTTGTGCCCTAAATGAGATGTCCGGAACATAAAAGTGAGGGATTTTACAGTAAAAAGGACGTATTGACCCCTAAAAAGGAGGATTCGCGGCCAAAAAATGAGGCGTTGCGCCCTAAAAATGAGGGCTTGTACCTTCTAAATGACGCTTTGAAGCAGAACAGGGAGGCTTTCAACCCTGGAACCAACATTCCGGACTCTAAAAAGGAAGCGTTGTGACCTAAAATGGAGACTTTGTGCCCTTAATGTAGTGTTTGGAGTGTAAAAAAGTGGGATTTCAGAATTAAAAGTAGGATTTGAAGCCTAAAGACGGTCGCTTGGAGCATAAAGATGTGGATTTCAACCCTGGACTCGAAGCTTGGGAATCTTAACAGGAGTGTTTGCACCCTAACAGTGAGGGCTTGTGCACCAAAAAGGAGGGTTTGTGCCCTAAACAGGAGGGTTTGTAGAGTAAAAAGCAGGCTTTCAACCCTAGACTCCAAGCTTTGGGCTCTTAACCAAATCTTTGGGACCTAACATTGAGGCTTGTGCCCTATAGGAGGCGTTTGGAGCATAAAAAGGAGGCATTTTCCAGTGAAATGATTTACAGCATAAAAATGAGCGTTTGGGCCCTAAAAATGAGGGTTTGTACAATAAACGTGAGGATTGGGATTATAAAACGAGGAATTCAACCACAGAATCAAAGCTTTGGACTCTGAAGAGGAAGCTTTGGGACCACAAAACAAGGCTTTGTGCCCTAAATGAGATGTCTGGAACATAAAAGTGAGGGATTTTACAGTAAAAAGGACGTATTGACCCCTAAAAAGGAGGATTCGCGGCCAAAAAATGAGGCGTTGCGCCCTAAAAATGAGGGCTTGTACCTTCTAAATGACGCTTTGAAGCAGAACAGGGAGGCTTTCAACCCTGGAACCAACGTTCCGGACTCTAAAAAGGAAGCGTTGTGACCTAAAATTGAGACTTTGTGCCCTTAATGTAGAGTTTGGAGCGTAAAAAAGTGGGATTTCAGAATTAAAATTAGGATTTGAAGCCTAAAGACTGTTGCTTGGAGCATAAACATGTGGATTTCAACCCTGGACTTGAAGCTTGGGAATCTTAACAGGAGTGTTTGCACCCTAACAGGGAGTGCTTGTGCACCAAAAAGGAGGGTTTGTGCCCTAAACAGGAGGGTTTGTACAGTAAAAAGCAGGCTTTCAACCCTAGACTCAAAGCTTTGGATTCTTAACCAAATCTTTGGGACCTAACATTGAGGCTCGTGCCCTAAAGGAGGCGTTTGGAGCATAAAAAGGAGGCATTTTCCAGTGAAATGATTTACAGCATAAAAATGAGCGTTTGGGCCCTAAAAATGAGGGTTTGTACAATAAACGTGAGGATTTGGGTTATAAAACGAGGAATTCAGCCACAGAATCAAAGCTTTGGACTCTGAAGAGGAAGCTTTGGGACCACAAAACAAGGCTTTGTGCCCTAAATGAGATGTCTGGAACATAAAAGTGAGGGATTTTACAGTAAAAAGGACGTATTGACCCCTAAAAAGGAGGATTCGCGGCCAAAAAATGAGGCGTTGCGCCCTAAAAATGAGGGCTTGTACCTTCTAAATGACGCTTTGAAGCAGAACAGGGAGGCTTTCAACCCTGGAACCAACGTTCCGGACTCTAAAAAGGAAGCGTTGTGACCTAAAATTGAGACTTTGTGCCCTTAATGTAGTGTTTGGAGCGTAAAAAAGTGGGATTTCAGAATTAAAAGTAGGATTTGAAGCCTAAAGACGGTCGCTTGGAGCATAAAGATGTGGATTTCAACCCTGGACTCGAAGCTTGGGAATCTTAACAGGAGCGTTTGCACCCTAACAGCGAGGGCTTGTGCACCAAAAAGGAGGGTTTGTGACCTAAACAGGAGGGTTTGTAGAGTAAAAAGCAGGCTTTCAACCCTAGACTCCAAGCTTTGGGCTCTTAACCAAATCTTTGGGACCTAACATTGAGGCTTGTGCCCTAAAGGAGGCGTTTGGAGCATAAAAAGGAGGCATTTTCCAGTGAAATGATTTACAGCATAAAAATGAGCGTTTGGGCCCTAAAAATGAGGGTTTGTACAATAAACGTGAGGATTGGGATTACAAAACGAGGAATTCAACCACAGAATCAAAGCTTTGGACTCTGAAGAGGAAGCTTTGGGACCACAAAACAAGGCTTTGTGCCCTAAATGAGATGTCTGGAACATAAAAGTGAGGGATTTTACAGTAAAAAGGACGTATTGACCCCTAAAAAGGAGGATTCGCGGCCAAAAAATGAGGCGTTGCGCCCTAAAAATGAGGGCTTGTACCTTCTAAATGACGCTTTGAAGCAGAACAGGGAGGCTTTCAACCCTGGAACCAACGTTCCGGACTCTAAAAAGGAAGCGTTGTGACCTAAAATTGAGACTTTGTGCCCTTAATGTAGTGTTTGGAGCGTAAAAAAGTGGGGTTTCAGAATTAAAATTAGGATTTGAAGCCTAAAGACGGTCGCTTGGAGCATAAAGATGTGGATTTCAACCCTGGACTTGAAGCTTGGGAATCTTAACAGGAGTGTTTGCACCCTAACAGCGAGGGTTTGTGCACCAAAAAGGAGGGTTTGTGCCCTAAACAGGAGGGTTTGTAGAGTAAAAAGCAGGCTTTCAACCCTAGACTCCAAGCTTTGGGCTCTTAACCAAATCTTTGGGACCTAACATTGAGGCTTGTGCCCTATAGGAGGCGTTTGGAGCATAAAAAGGAGGCATTTTCCAGTGAAATGATTTACAGCATAAAAATGAGCGTTTGGGCCCTAAAAATGAGGGTTTGTACAATAAACGTGAGGATTTGGATTATAAAACGAGGAATTCAACCACAGAATCAAAGCTTTGGACTCTGAAGAGGAAGCTTTGGGACCACAAAACAAGGCTTTGTGCCCTAAATGAGATGTCCGGAACATAAAAGTGAGGGATTTTACAGTAAAAAGGACGTATTGACCCCTAAAAAGGAGGATTCGCGGCCAAAAAATGAGGCGTTGCGCCCTAAAAATGAGGGCTTGTACCTTCTAAATGACGCTTTGAAGCAGAACAGGGAGGCTTTCAACCCTGGAACCAACATTCCGGACTCTAAAAAGGAAGCGTTGTGACCTAAAATGGAGACTTTGTGCCCTTAATGTAGAGTTTGGAGCGTAAAGAAGTGGGATTTCAGAATTAAAATTAGGATTTGAAGCCTAAAGACGGTTGCTTGGAGCATAAAGATGTGGATTTCAACCCTGGACTCGAAGCTTGGGAATCTTAACAGGAGTGTTTGCACCCTAACAGGGAGTGCTTGTGCACCAAAAAGGAGGGTTTGTGCCCTAAACAGGAGGGTTTGTAGAGTAAAAAGCAGGCTTTCAACCCTAGACTCCAAGCTTTGGGCTCTTAACCAAATCTTTGGGACCTAACATTGAGGCTCGTGCCCTATAGGAGGCGTTTGGAGCATAAAAAGGAGGCATTTTCCAGTGAAATGATTTACAGCATAAAAATGAGCGTTTGGGCCCTAAAAATGAGGGTTTGTACAATAAACGTGAGGATTGGGATTATAAAACGAGGAATTCAACCACAGAATCAAAGCTTTGGACTCTGAAGAGGAAGCTTTGGGACCACAAAACAAGCCTTTGTGCCCTAAATGAGATGTCCGGAACATAAAAGTGAGGGATTTTACAGTAAAAAGGACGTATTGACCCCTAAAAAGGAGGATTCGCGGCCAAAAAATGAGGCGTTGCGCCCTAAAAATGAGGGCTTGTACCTTCTAAATGACGCTTTGAAGCAGAACAGGGAGGCTTTCAACCCTGGAACCAACGTTCCGGACTCTAAAAAGGAAGCGTTGTGACCTAAAATTGAGACTTTGTGCCCTTAATGTAGTGTTTGGAGCGTAAAAAAGTGGGGTTTCAGAATTAAAATTAGGATTTGAAGCCTAAAGACGGTCGCTTGGAGCATAAAGATGTGGATTTCAACCCTGGACTTGAAGCTTGGGAATCTTAACAGGAGTGTTTGCACCCTAACAGCGAGGGTTTGTGCACCAAAAAGGAGGGTTTGTGCCCTAAACAGGAGGGTTTGTAGAGTAAAAAGCAGGCTTTCAACCCTAGACTCAAAGCTTTGGGCTCTTAACCAAATCTTTGGGACCTAACATTGAGGCTTGTGCCCTATAGGAGGCGTTTGGAGCATAAAAAGGAGGCATTTTCCAGTGAAATGATTTACAGCATAAAAATGAGCGTTTGGGCCCTAAAAATGAGGGTTTGTACAATAAACGTGAGGATTGGGATTATAAAACGAGGAATTCAACCACAGAATCAAAGCTTTGGACTCTGAAGAGGAAGCTTTTTTGACCACAAAACAAGGCTTTGTGCCCTAAATGAGATGTCCGGAACATAAAAGTGAGGGATTTTACAGTAAAAAGGACGTATTGACCCCTAAAAAGGAGGATTCGCGGCCAAAAAATGAGGCGTTGCGCCCTAAAAATGAGGGCTTGTACCTTCTAAATGACGCTTTGAAGCAGAACAGGGAGGCTTTCAACCCTGGAACCAACATTCCGGACTCTAAAAAGGAAGCGTTGTGACCTAAAATGGAGACTTTGTGCCCTTAATGTAGTGTTTGGAGTGTAAAAAAGTGGGATTTCAGAATTAAAAGTAGGATTTGAAGCCTAAAGACGGTCGCTTGGAGCATAAAGATGTGGATTTCAACCCTGGACTCGAAGCTTGGGAATCTTAACAGGAGTGTTTGCACCCTAACAGTGAGGGCTTGTGCACCAAAAAGGAGGGTTTGTGCCCTAAACAGGAGGGTTTGTAGAGTAAAAAGCAGGCTTTCAACCCTAGACTCCAAGCTTTGGGCTCTTAACCAAATCTTTGGGACCTAACATTGAGGCTTGTGCCCTATAGGAGGCGTTTGGAGCATAAAAAGGAGGCATTTTCCAGTGAAATGATTTACAGCATAAAAATGAGCATTTGGGCCCTAAAAATGAGGGTTTGTACAATAAACGTGAGGATTGGGATTATAAAACGAGGAATTCAACCACAGAATCAAAGCTTTGGACTCTGAAGAGGAAGCTTTGGGACCACAAAACAAGGCTTTGTGCCCTAAATGAGATGTCTGGAACATAAAAGTGAGGGATTTTACAGTAAAAAGGACGTATTGACCCCTAAAAAGGAGGATTCGCGGCCAAAAAATGAGGCGTTGCGCCCTAAAAATGAGGGCTTGTACCTTCTAAATGACGCTTTGAAGCAGAACAGGGAGGCTTTCAACCCTGGAACCAACGTTCCGGACTCTAAAAAGGAAGCGTTGTGACCTAAAATGGAGACTTTGTGCCCTTAATGTAGTGTTTGGAGCGTAAAAAAGTGGTATTTCAGAATTAAAAGTAGGATTTGAAGCCTAAAGACGGTCGCTTGGAGCATAAAGATGTGGATTTCAACCCTGGACTCGAAGCTTGGGAATCTTAACAGGAGCGTTTGCACCCTAACAGCGAGGGCTTGTGCACCAAAAAGGAGGGTTTGTGACCTAAACAGGAGGGTTTGTAGAGTAAAAAGCAGGCTTTCAACCCTAGACTCCAAGCTTTGGGCTCTTAACCAAATCTTTGGGACCTAACATTCATACATCGTGCCCTAAAGGAGGCGTTTGGAGCATAAAAAGGAGGCATTTTCCAGTGAAATGATTTACAGCATAAAAATGAGCGTTTGGGCCCTAAAAATGTGGGTTTGTACAATAAACGTGAGGATTGGGATTATAAAACGAGGAATTCAACCACAGAATCAAAGCTTTGGACTCTGAAGAGGAAGCTTTTTTGACCACAAAACAAGGCTTTGTGCCCTAAATGAGATGTCCGGAACATAAAAGTGAGGGATTTTACAGTAAAAAGGACGTATTGACCCCTAAAAAGGAGGATTCGCGGCCAAAAAATGAGGCGTTGCGCCCTAAAAATGAGGGCTTGTACCTTCTAAATGACGCTTTGAAGCAGAACAGGGAGGCTTTCAACCCTGGAACCAACATTCCGGACTCTAAAAAGGAAGCGTTGTGACCTAAAATGGAGACTTTGTGCCCTTAATGTAGTGTTTGGAGTGTAAAAAAGTGGGATTTCAGAATTAAAAGTAGGATTTGAAGCCTAAAGACGGTCGCTTGGAGCATAAAGATGTGGATTTCAACCCTGGACTCGAAGCTTGGGAATCTTAACAGGAGTGTTTGCACCCTAACAGTGAGGGCTTGTGCACCAAAAAGGAGGGTTTGTGCCCTAAACAGGAGGGTTTGTAGAGTAAAAAGCAGGCTTTCAACCCTAGACTCCAAGCTTTGGGCTCTTAACCAAATCTTTGGGACCTAACATTGAGGCTTGTGCCCTATAGGAGGCGTTTGGAGCATAAAAAGGAGGCATTTTCCAGTGAAATGATTTACAGCATAAAAATGAGCATTTGGGCCCTAAAAATGAGGGTTTGTACAATAAATGTGAGGATTGGGATTATAAAACGAGGAATTCAACCACAGAATCAAAGCTTTGGACTCTGAAGAGGAAGCTTTGGGACCACAAAACAAGGCTTTGTGCCCTAAATGAGATGTCTGGAACATAAAAGTGAGGGATTTTACAGTAAAAAGGACGTATTGACCCCTAAAAAGGAGGATTCGCGGCCAAAAAATGAGGCGTTGCGCCCTAAAAATGAGGGCTTGTACCTTCTAAATGACGCTTTGAAGCAGAACAGGGAGGCTTTCAACCCTGGAACCAACGTTCCGGACTCTAAAAAGGAAGCGTTGTGACCTAAAATTGAGACTTTGTGCCCTTAATGTAGAGTTTGGAGCGTAAAAAAGTGGGATTTCAGAATTAAAATTAGGATTTGAAGCCTAAAGACTGTTGCTTGGAGCATAAAGATGTGGATTTCAACCCTGGACTTGAAGCTTGGGAATCTTAACAGGAGTGTTTGCACCCTAACAGGGAGTGCTTGTGCACCAAAAAGGAGGGTTTGTGCCCTAAACAGGAGGGTTTGTACAGTAAAAAGCAGGCTTTCAACCCTAGACTCAAAGCTTTGGATTCTTAACCAAATCTTTGGGACCTAACATTGAGGCTCGTGCCCTAAAGGAGGCGTTTGGAGCATAAAAAGGAGGCATTTTCCAGTGAAATGATTTACAGCATAAAAATGAGCGTTTGGGCCCTAAAAATGAGGGTTTGTACAATAAACGTGAGGATTTGGGTTATAAAACGAGGAATTCAACCACAGAATCAAAGCTTTGGACTCTGAAGAGGAAGCTTTGGGACCACAAAACAAGGCTTTGTGCCCTAAATGAGATGTCTGGAACATAAAAGTGAGGGATTTTACAGTAAAAAGGACGTATTGACCCCTAAAAAGGAGGATTCGCGGCCAAAAAATGAGGCGTTGCGCCCTAAAAATGAGGGCTTGTACCTTCTAAATGACGCTTTGAAGCAGAACAGGGAGGCTTTCAACCCTGGAACCAACGTTCCGGACTCTAAAAAGGAAGCGTTGTGACCTAAAATGGAGACTTTGTGCCCTTAATGTAGTGTTTGGAGCGTAAAAAAGTGGGATTTCAGAATTAAAAGTAGGATTTGAAGCCTAAAGACGGTCGCTTGGAGCATAAAGATGTGGATTTCAACCCTGGACTCGAAGCTTGGGAATCTTAACAGGAGCGTTTGCACCCTAACAGCGAGGGCTTGTGCACCAAAAAGGAGGGTTTGTGACCTAAACAGGAGGGTTTGTAGAGTAAAAAGCAGGCTTTCAACCCTAGACTCCAAGCTTTGGGCTCTTAACCAAATCTTTGGGACCTAACATTGAGGCTTGTGCCCTATAGGAGGCGTTTGGAGCATAAAAAGGAGGCATTTTCCAGTGAAATGATTTACAGCATAAAAATGAGCGTTTGGGCCCTAAAAATGAGGGTTTGTACAATAAACGTGAGGATTTGGATTATAAAACGAGGAATTCAACCACAGAATCAAAGCTTTGGACTCTGAAGAGGAAGCTTTGGGACCACAAAACAAGGCTTTGTGCCCTAAATGAGATGTCCGGAACATAAAAGTGAGGGATTTTACAGTAAAAAGGACGTATTGACCCCTAAAAAGGAGGATTCGCGGCCAAAAAATGAGGCGTTGCGCCCTAAAAATGAGGGCTTGTACCTTCTAAATGACGCTTTGAAGCAGAACAGGGAGGCTTTCAACCCTGGAACCAACATTCCGGACTCTAAAAAGGAAGCGTTGTGACCTAAAATTGAGACTTTGTGCCCTTAATGTAGAGTTTGGAGCGTAAAGAAGTGGGATTTCAGAATTAAAATTAGGATTTGAGGCCTAAAGACGGTTGCTTGGAGCATAAAGATGTGGATTTCAACCCTGGACTCGAAGCTTGGGAATCTTAACAGGAGTGTTTGCACCCTAACAGCGAGGGCTTGTGCACCAAAAAGGAGGGTTTGTGCCCTAAACAGGAGGGTTTGTAGAGTAAAAAGCAGGCTTTCAACCCTAGACTCAAAGCTTTGGGCTCTTAACCAAATCTTTGGGACCTAACATTGAGGCTCGTGCCCTATAGGAGGCGTTTGGAGCATAAAAAGGAGGCATTTTCCAGTGAAATGATTTACAGCATAAAAATGAGCGTTTGGGCCCTAAAAATGAGGGTTTGTACAATAAACGTGAGGATTGGGATTATAAAACGAGGAATTCAACCACAGAATCAAAGCTTTGGACTCTGAAGAGGAAGCTTTGGGACCACAAAACAAGCCTTTGTGCCCTAAATGAGATGTCCGGAACATAAAAGTGAGGGATTTTACAGTAAAAAGGACGTATTGACCCCTAAAAAGGAGGATTCGCGGCCAAAAAATGAGGCGTTGCGCCCTAAAAATGAGGGCTTGTACCTTCTAAATGACGCTTTGAAGCAGAACAGGGAGGCTTTCAACCCTGGAACCAACGTTCCGGACTCTAAAAAGGAAGCGTTGTGACCTAAAATGGAGACTTTGTGCCCTTAATGTAGTGTTTGGAGCGTAAAAAAGTGGGATTTCAGAATTAAAATTAGGATTTGAAGCCTAAAGACGGTCGCTTGGAGCATAAAGATGTGGATTTCAACCCTGGACTCGAAGCTTGGGAATCTTAACAGGAGTGTTTGCACCCTAACAGCGAGGGCTTGTGCACCAAAAAGGAGGGTTTGTGCCCTAAACAGGAGGGTTTGTAGAGTAAAAAGCAGGCTTTCAACCCTAGACTCAAAGCTTTGGGCTCTTAACCAAATCTTTGGGACCTAACATTGAGGCTTGTGCCCTATAGGAGGCGTTTGGAGCATAAAAAGGAGGCATTTTCCAGTGAAATGATTTACAGCATAAAAATGAGCGTTTGGGCCCTAAAAATGAGGGTTTGTACAATAAACGTGAGGATTTGGATTATAAAACGAGGAATTCAACCACAGAATCAAAGCTTTGGACTCTGAAGAGGAAGCTTTTTTGACCACAAAACAAGGCTTTGTGCCCTAAATGAGATGTCCGGAACATAAAAGTGAGGGATTTTACAGTAAAAAGGACGTATTGACCCCTAAAAAGGAGGATTCGCGGCCAAAAAATGAGGCGTTGCGCCCTAAAAATGAGGGCTTGTACCTTCTAAATGACGCTTTGAAGCAGAACAGGGAGGCTTTCAACCCTGGAACCAACATTCCGGACTCTAAAAAGGAAGCGTTGTGACCTAAAATGGAGACTTTGTGCCCTTAATGTAGTGTTTGGAGTGTAAAAAAGTGGGATTTCAGAATTAAAATTAGGATTTGAAGCCTAAAGACGGTTGCTTGGAGCATAAAGATGTGGATTTCAACCCTGGACTCGAAGCTTGGGAATCTTAACAGGAGCGTTTGCACCGTAACAGCGAGGGCTTGTGCACCAAAAAGGAGGGTTTGTGCCCTAAACAGGAGGGTTTGTAGAGTAAAAAGCAGGCTTTCAACCCTAGACTCAAAGCTTTGGGCTCTTAACCAAATCTTTGGGACCTAACATTCAGACATCGTGCCCTAAAGGAGGCGTTTGGAGCATAAAAAGGAGGCATTTTCCAGTGAAATGATTTACAGCATAAAAATGAGCGTTTGGGCCCTAAAAATGAGGGTTTGTACAATAAACGTGAGGATTGGGATTACAAAACGAGGAATTCAACCACAGAATCAAAGCTTTGGACTCTGAAGAGGAAGCTTTGGGACCACAAAACAAGGCTTTGTGCCCTAAATGAGATGTCTGGAACATAAAAGTGAGGGATTTTACAGTAAAAAGGACGTATTGACCCCTAAAAAGGAGGATTCGCGGCCAAAAAATGAGGCGTTGCGCCCTAAAAATGAGGGCTTGTACCTTCTAAATGACGCTTTGAAGCAGAACAGGGAGGCTTTCAACCCTGGAACCAACGTTCCGGACTCTAAAAAGGAAGCGTTGGGACCTAAAATGGAGACTTTGTGCCCTTAATGTAGTGTTTGGAGCGTAAAAAAGTGGGATTTCAGAATTAAAAGTAGGATTTGAAGCCTAAAGACGGTCGCTTGGAGCATAAAGATGTGGATTTCAACCCTGGACTCGAAGCTTGGGAATCTTAACAGGAGTGTTTGCACCCTAACAGCGAGGGCTTGTGCACCAAAAAGGAGGGTTTGTGCCCTAAACAGGAGGGTTTGTAGAGTAAAAAGCAGGCTTTCAACCCTAGACTCAAAGCTTTGGGCTCTTAACCAAATCTTTGGGACCTAACATTGAGGCTCGTGCCCTAAAGGAGGCGTTTGGAGCATAAAAAGGAGGCATTTTCCAGTGAAATGATTTACAGCATAAAAATGAGCGTTTGGGCCCTAAAAATGAGGGTTTGTACAATAAACGAGAGAATTTGGATTATAAAATGAGGAATTAAACCACAGAATCAAAGCTTTGGACTCTGAAGAGGAAGCTTTGGGACCACAAAACAAGGCTTTGTGCCCTAAATGAGATGTCCGGAACATAAAAGTGAGGGATTTTACAGTAAAAAGGACGTATTGACCCCTAAAAAGGAGGATTCGCGGCCAAAAAATGAGGCGTTGCGCCCTAAAAATGAGGGCTTGTACCTTCTAAATGACGCTTTGAAGCAGAACAGGGAGGCTTTCAACCCTGGAACCAACGTTCCGGACTCTAAAAAGGAAGCGTTGTGACCTAAAATGGAGACTTTGTGCCCTTAATGTAGTATTTGGAGCGTAAAAAAGTGGGATTTCAGAATTAAAATTAGGATTTGAAGCCTAAAGACGGTCGCTTGGAGCATAAAGATGTGGATTTCAACCCTGGACTCGAAGCTTGGGAATCTTAACAGGAGTGTTTGCAACCTAACAGCGAGGGCTTGTGCACCAAAAAGGAGGGTTTGTGCCCTAAACAGGAGGGTTTGTAGAGTAAAAAGCAGGCTTTCAACCCTAGACTCCAAGCTTTGGGCTCTTAACCAAATCTTTGGGACCTAACATTCAGACATCGTGCCCTAAAGGAGGCGTTTGGAGCATAAAAAGGAGGCATTTTCCAGTGAAATGATTTACAGCATAAAAATGAGCGTTTGGGCCCTAAAAATGAGGGTTTGTACAATAAACGTGAGGATTGGGATTATAAAACGAGGAATTCAACCACAGAATCAAAGCTTTGGACTCTGAAGAGGAAGCTTTTTTGACCACAAAACAAGGCTTTGTGCCCTAAATGAGATGTCCGGAACATAAAAGTGAGGGATTTTACAGTAAAAAGGACGTATTGACCCCTAAAAAGGAGGATTCGCGGCCAAAAAATGAGGCGTTGCGCCCTAAAAATGAGGGCTTGTACCTTCTAAATGACGCTTTGAAGCAGAACAGGGAGGCTTTCAACCCTGGAACCAACATTCCGGACTCTAAAAAGGAAGCGTTGTGACCTAAAATGGAGACTTTGTGCCCTTAATGTAGTGTTTGGAGCGTAAAAAAGTGGGATTTCAGAATTAAAAGTAGGATTTGAAGCCTAAAGACGGTCGCTTGGAGCATAAAGTTGTGGATTTCAACCCTGGACTCGAAGCTTGGGAATCTTAACAGGAGTGTTTGCACCCTAACAGTGAGGGCTTGTGCACCAAAAAGGAGGGTTTGTGCCCTAAACAGGAGGGTTTGTAGAGTAAAAAGCAGGCTTTCAACCCTAGACTCAAAGCTTTGGGCTCTTAACCAAATCTTTGGGACCTAACATTGAGGCTTGTGCCCTATAGGAGGCGTTTGGAGCATAAAAAGGAGGCATTTTCCAGTGAAATGATTTACAGCATAAAAATGAGCGTTTGGGCCCTAAAAATGAGGGTTTGTACAATAAACGTGAGGATTTGGATTATAAAACGAGGAATTCAACCACAGAATCAAAGCTTTGGACTCTGAAGAGGAAGCTTTGGGACCACAAAACAAGGCTTTGTGCCCTAAATGAGATGTCCGGAACATAAAAGTGAGGGATTTTACAGTAAAAAGGACGTATTGACCCCTAAAAAGGAGGATTCGCGGCCAAAAAATGAGGCGTTGCGCCCTAAAAATGAGGGCTTGTACCTTCTAAATGACGCTTTGAAGCAGAACAGGGAGGCTTTCAACCCTGGAACCAACATTCCGGACTCTAAAAAGGAAGCGTTGTGACCTAAAATTGAGACTTTGTGCCCTTAATGTAGAGTTTGGAGCGTAAAGAAGTGGGATTTCAGAATTAAAATTAGGATTTGAGGCCTAAAGACGGTTGCTTGGAGCATAAAGATGTGGATTTCAACCCTGGACTCGAAGCTTGGGAATCTTAACAGGAGTGTTTGCACCCTAACAGCGAGGGCTTGTGCACCAAAAAGGAGGGTTTGTGCCCTAAACAGGAGGGTTTGTAGAGTAAAAAGCAGGCTTTCAACCCTAGACTCAAAGCTTTGGGATCTTAACCAAATCTTTGGGACCTAACATTGAGGCTCGTGCCCTATAGGAGGCGTTTGGAGCATAAAAAGGAGGCATTTTCCAGTGAAATGATTTACAGCATAAAAATGAGCGTTTGGGCCCTAAAAATGAGGGTTTGTACAATAAACGTGAGGATTGGGATTATAAAACGAGGAATTCAACCACAGAATCAAAGCTTTGGACTCTGAAGAGGAAGCTTTGGGACCACAAAACAAGCCTTTGTGCCCTAAATGAGATGTCCGGAACATAAAAGTGAGGGATTTTACAGTAAAAAGGACGTATTGACCCCTAAAAAGGAGGATTCGCGGCCAAAAAATGAGGCGTTGCGCCCTAAAAATGAGGGCTTGTACCTTCTAAATGACGCTTTGAAGCAGAACAGGGAGGCTTTCAACCCTGGAACCAACGTTCCGGACTCTAAAAAGGAAGCGTTGTGACCTAAAATGGAGACTTTGTGCCCTTAATGTAGTGTTTGGAGCGTAAAAAAGTGGGATTTCAGAATTAAAAGTAGGATTTGAAGCCTAAAGACGGTCGCTTGGAGCATAAAGATGTGGATTTCAACCCTGGACTCGAAGCTTGGGAATCTTAACAGGAGTGTTTGCACCCTAACAGCGAGGGCTTGTGCACCAAAAAGGAGGGTTTGTGCCCTAAACAGGAGGGTTTGTAGAGTAAAAAGCAGGCTTTCAACCCTAGACTCAAAGCTTTGGGCTCTTAACCAAATCTTTGGGACCTAACATTGAGGCTTGTGCCCTATAGGAGGCGTTTGGAGCATAAAAAGGAGGCATTTTCCAGTGAAATGATTTACAGCATAAAAATGAGCGTTTGGGCCCTAAAAATGAGGGTTTGTACAATAAACGTGAGGATTTGGATTATAAAACGAGGAATTCAACCACAGAATCAAAGCTTTGGACTCTGAAGAGGAAGCTTTTTTGACCACAAAACAAGGCTTTGTGCCCTAAATGAGATGTCCGGAACATAAAAGTGAGGGATTTTACAGTAAAAAGGACGTATTGACCCCTAAAAAGGAGGATTCGCGGCCAAAAAATGAGGCGTTGCGCCCTAAAAATGAGGGCTTGTACCTTCTAAATGACGCTTTGAAGCAGAACAGGGAGGCTTTCAACCCTGGAACCAACATTCCGGACTCTAAAAAGGAAGCGTTGTGACCTAAAATGGAGACTTTGTGCCCTTAATGTAGTGTTTGGAGCGTAAAAAAGTGGGATTTCAGAATTAAAATTAGGATTTGAAGCCTAAAGACGGTTGCTTGGAGCATAAAGATGTGGATTTCAACCCTGGACTCGAAGCTTGGGAATCTTAACAGGAGCGTTTGCACCGTAACAGCGAGGGCTTGTGCACCAAAAAGGAGGGTTTGTGCCCTAAACAGGAGGGTTTGTAGAGTAAAAAGCAGGCTTTCAACCCTAGACTCAAAGCTTTGGGCTCTTAACCAAATCTTTGGGACCTAACATTCAGACATCGTGCCCTAAAGGAGGCGTTTGGAGCATAAAAAGGAGGCATTTTCCAGTGAAATGATTTACAGCATAAAAATGAGCGTTTGGGCCCTAAAAATGAGGGTTTGTACAATAAACGTGAGGATTGGGATTATAAAACGAGGAATTCAACCACAGAATCAAAGCTTTGGACTCTGAAGAGGAAGCTTTGGGACCACAAAACAAGCCTTTGTGCCCTAAATGAGATGTCCGGAACATAAAAGTGAGGGATTTTACAGTAAAAAGGACGTATTGACCCCTAAAAAGGAGGATTCGCGGCCAAAAAATGAGGCGTTGCGCCCTAAAAATGAGGGCTTGTACCTTCTAAATGACGCTTTGAAGCAGAACAGGGAGGCTTTCAACCCTGGAACCAACGTTCCGGACTCTAAAAAGGAAGCGTTGTGACCTAAAATGGAGACTTTGTGCCCTTAATGTAGTGTTTGGAGCGTAAAAAAGTGGGATTTCAGAATTAAAATTAGGATTTGAAGCCTAAAGACGGTCGCTTGGAGCATAAAGATGTGGATTTCAACCCTGGACTCGAAGCTTGGGAATCTTAACAGGAGTGTTTGCACCCTAACAGCGAGGGCTTGTGCACCAAAAAGGAGGGTTTGTGCCCTAAACAGGAGGGTTTGTAGAGTAAAAAGCAGGCTTTCAACCCTAGACTCAAAGCTTTGGGCTCTTAACCAAATCTTTGGGACCTAACATTGAGGCTTGTGCCCTATAGGAGGCGTTTGGAGCATAAAAAGGAGGCATTTTCCAGTGAAATGATTTACAGCATAAAAATGAGCGTTTGGGCCCTAAAAATGAGGGTTTGTACAATAAACGTGAGGATTTGGATTATAAAACGAGGAATTCAACCACAGAATCAAAGCTTTGGACTCTGAAGAGGAAGCTTTTTTGACCACAAAACAAGGCTTTGTGCCCTAAATGAGATGTCCGGAACATAAAAGTGAGGGATTTTACAGTAAAAAGGACGTATTGACCCCTAAAAAGGAGGATTCGCGGCCAAAAAATGAGGCGTTGCGCCCTAAAAATGAGGGCTTGTACCTTCTAAATGACGCTTTGA